>NC_137633.1:13929371-14601871 GCF_963383615.2 Lipophrys pholis
ATCTGGGCGGCCTCGCACAGGGATTACTGCTGTTGCCTGACATCAACAGGCTTGTGCGTATGTGTGCTTGCATCTACGTGCGTGTGTGTGTGTGTGTGTGTGTGTGTGTGTGTGTGTGTGTGTGTGTGTGTGTGTGTGTGTGTGTGTGTGTGTGTGTGTGTGTGTGTGTGTGGATGTGTGTGTGTGTGTGTGTGTGGGTGGGGTGAGAAAGAGAGAAGGCGAAGGGGAGAGATGACATCTTAAGATGAAACATTGTTGCTACTCCTTCAGCAGGAATCAATTGATTCCCTCCAACCCGCACTCACACCAAAACCTACCCGCCACATGCCCCCCCCCCCCCCCCCCCCCCCCCCCCCCCCTCCTCCACACACACACACACGCACACACACTCCCCCACCCCAGCTCCCAAACCCACTCACACACACGCTTTGAGTTTTCCACCTCATTTCACTCAATCCAGCTTAGGCAAACATTATTAGCAGAGAAAGTGAAGGCAGCCAGGGGGAAGTAATAGCTTCTTGTGTCTTCACTGACCTCCACCGTCATCCAATGGTTTACCAATTACAGATTGCCGTCTGGATTACTTTAATCTCCAGCGTGGCCGCAGCTAATTAGTGCATTTGACATCCTTTATGTAACAGTAGCAATATTCCCCGTGACAGATCATTCCCAGGCGCTGTGACATTCATGATATGATTCACTTTCACCGGCTTCCACAAAAATATTTCGTACATTACATAATGTAGAACTTATTTATTCAGTGAACTTGCAAGAATCATGCAAAGTGCAGTTAATTAAATCGCTCTTATATTAGAGCCGAATGCATTAGTCAAGTAGTCGCTTAACTCATCAACAGACATGAAATGAGCAGCATTTTGATGTTCGAAGAACAAAAGAATCACTTTTTCCAACTGTCTCTCATGGAAATTATTCTTTAGATTTTGATATTGGCGCTTAAAAGACTCCTTTTCATCATTTCTACTCCACGGAGCTGTTTTGCCCGTATTAAGTATATTATACATATATCAGGGCTGTCGGAGGACCAACCCCCCCCCCCCATGGAGCTCCAACCACATTGAGCTCCTCAACCCTGAACATTTCATCTCAAGCCGAGTTGTAATTTCTGGCTGAATGCCAGACTTCCGGGTTGTTGTTTTTTGTTTTTTTTTAATCCGTTGGTAATGAACATTTTTTAGATATTGTTTCCAATGGTTACACTTATGATTTTGCTCTGAAAATTATTTATACATTTAATTAGTTCCCATTATACTTTTGAAATGTTTCTTTAAAGTAATCAATAACCTTCCACAACACTTTCTGCTTTATTATTGCTGTTCAAAGATCCCTCGCCCTGGTATATAAGTCAGTGACATCTAAATAATATGATCATCTGCATTTTTAGAAAATGTGTTAAAAAAAGTCCAACCTAAAAATGTTTCCTTTTGAAATCCGGATGGAAACAAAATGCATTGAACTGGATTTATTCACTCCAGTAAAGCTTAAGTTCACCGTCTTCCTCCTGCCTTTGGAATAATGCACTCACGGATTGATTTCCTAGCTATATTTCATTTGAACATGAGAGTTCATAGAGAAATCAAGAATGCATGACTTTATGGCTCAACGCAAACCGCAAACCGACATCGAGATCAGAAGCCCAAAATACAGAGTTTAAATGAAAAATCTATTACGACAAGATCGTCTCAATTTCCTCCTGGAAGAAATGACGTTGTTCTTTCCGTATTAGATTATTATTATGAGCAAACACACTTGGAAAGAAATACAGAAAAAAAACAAGTAGTAATCATATACATGTGTTTTTCGAGAACACCGACGTCTACATGCTGAATGAAGAGCACTCGTGCACATACATGGCAGAGATGAAGCTCCCTGCTCTTCACCAAGCTTTCCATTGGTTTCCAAAGTGTGCTTTCAACATAGCAGGCGAAAACAAAACTTGTTTGCTATCCTCCGTGCCACTTTCAATTTTCTGCTGTCATTTGTTTCTGTAGGCATCTTTCCATTTTTTCTTTTTTTTTTTCTTCTTTTTCTTCTTTTCTACCCAGTGAAAGAGACTTTGATTGAAATTCGTTTTCTGAAGGACCGGCACCCATGCAAGGCCAGGAGATAATAGGCCAACCTATTTTATTTATCTTTCCCTCCCCACTCTCACCCCCTCTTAGCTTCGGATTGATCATGGTCACAGCAAGATGACAGCTGTCTCCTTTGCATTAGCATTGCAAATGAATGTGAAGGGGAAAAAAAAAAAAAGAAAAAAAAAAAAAGGAGTGGAGCTCCTGAGCGCTGGGCCACAGTCCTGCAGCGGGCGAGCGCCCTGACCAGGTGCTGCAGAAACACTGTGGGACAAGGAGCAGCTGACAGGGGGCAATGGAGGCGGCCAGGACGGTCATAACTCACTCAATCAGCCCCCTGGTGCATTTATAACATTATCTGTGATGACATTATTGATCAGCGGACACATGCAAGTTGATATGTCTTGTTTTCTGCGTCCTCGTAGGAGACACCTATGCTCCCTGTGAAGGACTTCCAACTGCATTAACCCTTGTGAGAGAACCTGGTCAGATTACTTTTCATTGGCTGATTGATTGATAACTGATAACTGTCATTGGCTCGTTAATTGAAAGTCCAAGAACCTCATACTCACCTCTGTTACTGCTACTGCTGCCATCAATGGGCATCGTGTTCATTAGATATATGCAAAACTGAAAATATGCCACGCTTTTCCAAAACACTGCGTTTATTCATTCTTGATAGATAGATAGATAGATAGATAGATAGATAGATAGATAGATAGATAGATAGATAGATAGATAGATAGATAGATAGATACCAAATTATATATACTTTTCTAAACATTAAAACTCAGTTTGACTGGACTTAAGGGTAGACATGTTTACATTTCTAGTTTACTGTTTGTCAGGGACAACACACACATGAAGGAGACATTGGTCTCAAGCAGAATATTTATTCATCAGGTTTAAAAGAGGGTCAGTGAATGCGGGATTATTGATTTCCATGCATTTATTCATTATATTTATAAAAAAAATCCAGCGTTACAGGGATGCTGTATGTAAAGTGATGAAAGGATACAAGGGCACTTATTTGGACCACAAACTGAATGCAGCTGCATACGAGCAGAATCGATTAACACAATTAAATTAAACTTGTCATTCATACAGTTATGTATGCTGGCATGCAAGGACGAATCCGATTAGTATCAACGATACAGAAGAGCAACACTGGTAGGTGATTGTTCGAAACCCCCGCAAAGAAGTATTGTCATGGTAACCGCTGAGCACTTTGCGCAAAGCTTCATGTATCCTCTTAAACGCGCGCGCACACACACACACACACACGTACACACATACACACTTGCACAAATTCAAAAGTAGGTATACAAAAATCAGAAAGGAAGAGACAAAGGCAGTGAGAGCAGCAGAAAACAAATGTGTAAATTTAAATGGCAGACGATTTAACATGGATGCTATTGTTACCCACTGTGCTGCTGTTCAAAAAAACACCCAATCCGCTGAATGTGGTGTCATTTTGCGACACTTTCAAATTCATACTTCCAATCCACTGCATTTTACATGTAAGTGTTGTTTCCTTTCGTTTTCTACTACTTTAAAATGATACAAGATCTTAGCAGTCACTTTCAAAATAGATTTGTTGGGTTGGTTTTTTTTTTACGAGTAAAGCAAGATATAAAAGCACAATGCACTGTTGTAGCCCGTTCTCACACCACCCACCTACATCCTGATGGCGGCGGGTCTGTTTCAACAATCATTTTTTTGTGGAAGGAGAGTTTCTTTTAATCGGATTGTTTGCACACTGCCTTGAAGAGAACAATGTAATGAAGGGGACTGAATGAATCACCGCTAGATCTGATCCCAGCTGACTATGGGCCAAGGCAGGGTACATACACCTGGGACAGGTCCATCATACCGACTTTCATGCCAATGGCAAGTTTAAGGGTTCTGATTCTTTTTAAAAAAAAAAATGTTGTGCTCTTGGGAGTGTAAGCTCACAAACACATGAACATGCAAAGCGCTGACTCTCAAGTGCCGACATTGAATCCAGACGGCTCACCACTGCTCCATCAAATGAAAAAGACACAAAGAGAATTAACTTACCGTCCAAAAGCAACAAATTGAAAATAGAGCATATTAAAAAAAAGTTTATTTTTCAACTCAGTGGTCTAAATATTCAAGCGAATCATCAGTGAAGGCCTTTTTTTCTTCTTTTTTTTTATTACTTTGGGCCCCCGGTGTTTATTTCATGGCACCACCTTTTAAATGCGTTTACATAACCACAAATACAGTATCCATCACTTGGTGTCATTTTTACTGTAGCACTTCTGGACGAGACATTAACATTTCACCAAAAAAAGACAACATTAGCGGAAAGTTTTTTTCCCTCTCAAAAATGAATGCATTTCCTTCCTTTGTATCATCTCGCCACTCTTACGATTTGAATCCAACCACTTTTTTAGCAGAACAAGTACTTTAACCTTTGATACTTTGGGTACTTTGTCCGCCATTTACATAAAATATTAAATACAGCACTTCTGCTTCTGCCATTGTGATGCCGTTACTTCAGTAAAGGATCTAAGTACTTTTTGCCACAGTTAATCAGCGCTACCAGAAGAAAGTTCAGGGATAGCAGCAGTCTGCTCGAGCCCACGTCCGATTTCACGGGGCCAAAGAGAGGCACAGAGGACGAACAAGTAAACTGTCTCAGTCCTTTACAAATGCTAGAGTGGCCATCCTCCGACTGCCAGTCCTCACACAGGGCCACAATTAAATTCGCCCACTTATTCTTCTCCTCTTTTTTTTTTTTTTTTTTTTTTTTTTTTTTTTGTCTCTTGAGAAGACACCTCACTTGAGAAACTACTGAGGCTGCTTTTTAAAGGTCCCTGTGTGGCAGGGTGACAGAGGACACCACTCTCGGCCTTTTCTCTAATTTGGAAAGACCGGGCGAAATTGAAAAGGGGGTCCTCAGCTCCCTCCCCGAGAAAAAAAGCCCCCTCTCTACCCCTGACACCACCCCGCCATCCCAGCCGCAGCCTGGGTGGACTCCCCTGGTCGGTTCTCAGACCTCCCCTGTCTGTGTGATACCAGGGGTATTGTGAGGGGCGGACAAAGAACAGGAAGCCCGGGGGTCGGCGGGCCAGGCTTGAAGGTCAGCTCAATCAGTCTCTGTATGATGGATGCAGCGTGGGGGCCAGGTCACCTGAAAATGCACCAAACAAGATGGCCCAACGTCTACCCTGTTCATTTCGCCCCTCCTCGTCTCCCTGCCTTGCGCTCGCTTCCTCATTTGATGTCTGTTGTGCACATTTCACTTTAGACAATTTAAAGGATTAAGAAAGAGCAACAAAAAACTCCTACTTTTGCCAGAAAGCACATTTAACAAAGTTTAAACCACAGAAACAGAGATTAAAGTATGTTTAAATGCTTGTTTTACACCTCCCGGACACTATTTATTTTTATTCCTGTATAATAATTCCATTTTCATATTCGATAATTTGGAATATGTTTAGATGAAAATCTTATTTGTGATGCAACATATGAGTTTAAAACAATCCAACTTCTTAAACTTCCACAACAAAAAAAAGAAACACTAGTTAATATGTGAAAATCCTTCCCCAGTATATAAACAAAATGAGCTGAATTCAGTCATTCAGTACTGAATAAACAACCACAAAATGAATTATCACCTGTGATTATTGTATATATATATATATATATATATATATATATATATATATATATATATATATATATATATATATATTTATTATCTATTTTTATTTTTTTAAATGTATTGCTTATCTAGTTTGAATTGGATAAGTTTAAAGGTTCCTGCTCGAATGAACACTCTAAAATAGAATCATTTTACTCAAACACATTTTTCATTAATAATTTCTTCATGCATGAAAAATGAAAAAGCCTGTGTGTGTGTGTGTGTGTGTGTGTGTGTGTGTGTGTGTGTGTGTGTGTGTGTGTGTGTGTGTGTGTGTGTGTGTGTGGAAGGGGTCCAACGTTGTCATGGAGACCCTTGGGTGTGGGAAGCAGCCCAAACATGACAGGGCTGAGTTTACTGACTCAAGGTGACTGGGCCGAGGGCACAACAGCACACAACGGGGGGACAATGGCCGCTCCATTAGCGCTAATGTCGAGGGACACGTAACAGGATTAGGGTGAGGACACCTGGGGGGAGACCACATGGGGAGATAGTGCACCCCTTCCCACCCCCAGACCCCGAACCTCTCCCTGTCTTGTTGCACTCCATCAAACTCACACAAAACCACGAGTCGGCTGTGGAGGGACGGCGACAGGGACGAGGGACGAGGGACGTCTTTTTTTTTTAACTCGCAGACAACAACACACAAACTCTGCTTCAACTAAATCACAGCATTTTCTGATTTCTGCATTTTAAATCAGATTTTTTTTCCCCCACTGACGAGTCATGAAGGAGCTTGAAAAACTGAAGACCTATTGAAATTAATCAAACACTGGAAATATTGACAAGAGGTAACACTGCACTTAAGATACGTCACTTCAAAAGAATACTCTCTGGGATGCATTTGAAAATACATGCAAAGTATTTTCGAATGCATCATAAAGAATGCGAGGAACAATGCAGAGTGGACAAAATTTTTTTATTTTTTAATGTTTCTCTAGTTAAGGTATGTATAACCTTAACTACAAAATTAAGCAGCTGTGTTTAAGTGTACAATGTGTTCTTCTGAAATGGATAACTGAATGAACGTTGATTAGATAATCTTTTAGTTAAAGATGGTTAATACTACCAAGATAAGTTAGTTGCATTTATTCGATTATATAAGTTAATGTTTGATGGTGAATGAAAATGTGTTTTTTTCCACTAATACATCCACAATTAGAAAGTTCGAAAATTTGTGAATAACACACAAGTTCTTATCATGTCCACTGTTGAACTGAGTCTTCCTCAGTCTTTCCATCCGTCCGTCCATCCATCCATCCATCCATCCATCCATCTATTCCTCCCTCTCAGCTCATCATTCATCCCCATTTTTTCTGAAGCCCCCCCCCCTACAAATTCCTGCACTCTGCCCAAGACGCCCAGTCAATTAATAAGACATTGTCTCCTCCCCTTGGAGGCTGTGCACAAGAGGCCACCCAGGAGCCAGCGGGCCTTCCCTCTAAAGCTTCTTCACTGGTGGCCCCCAGGAATGCCAATCGCTTTGGGAACAGGCAGAACTGGGAAGGACGGGGGTGAGGAGGAGCGGAGGAGTGGCGGCGGAGGTAGGGGTTGTGGGGGGTAGTTTGGGAGCTGGATAATAGAAACAGCCCCATCATGCTCATGTGCTGGGGCAAGCCAGTCAAAAATTGGAGGGCAACAAAAGTAAATGTGTTCCACTCCCAAGGATCGGAGGCACTTCACCCCTCTACAGTCCAGCTTAAACCCCAGGAAGACGACACACACACACACACACACACACACACACACACACACACACACACACACACACACACACACACACACACACACACACACACACACACACACACACACACACACACACACACACACACACACACACACACACACACACACACAAGAGTTTGGGGATACTTGAGAGAGCACTGGCTTACATCCACTTCCTGTGGGCTTCTTATAAACCCTGCTGCAGAGCCAACATCATAATGAGACCTGAGCAAAATATTCACACAGCATCAGTCAAGAGTTGGACCATCAGGGCGTCTAACATCCAGTGCTTGTTCTAACAACAGACAACTCCTCAAAGACAAAAAACCCCCAAAACTATTTTTATTTGTAGGGACAGGGAAGCTGTGACATCAAATATAATTATGTGCTCAAGTTTGAAAACAACCTGACCGTCATTCAAAACTCAAATTCAGACTTTCCTTTCGAGGTTTGGCATGTTTTAAATAACTGCTCGTAATTTCCCCCTCTACCCAACCTGATAATCCCATTATATACATAATGTTATTTGATTGCTCGACCGTCGAAGCACTTTTTAAAACACTGTTTTTAAAAGGCGACAATGACGATGTTGTTGAAGTTCTGCAAAAAGAAAGAAAAACTGAAAGAAATTGCCACAATGTTGCTTTAAGTTAAGTTTAAGTAGTGAGTACGATCAAACACCACGGACAGTTTGCAGGGAAAGTGAGAGAGGAAGATGACTGGGCTAAGTTGTAGCAGGGGTGATAGATATTTAGGGCAAAGGATGTTGAGGATAGAGAAGCAAGAGGTTCATGGAAACAGTGAAGAAGGACATGATTGTGAGGAAGGCGGATAGCGGGTACTTTTTTTTTTTTTTTTGCGAATAGTACAATTATAGAAGATGTTCAATGGTGCTAAAACGAATTGCAAGGGACCATTTATGCTATTTATATCATTTTCAAACTAGAAATAGTGAGACATTTATGATTTTTGCCAATATATTTCTAGATTGTTATGTGTACATTGCACACGATACACTAACATAAATGAAAGCAATACTCGATGCTGAGTTTATCCAAAACAACGCTGAAAACCTGTGCAACTTCCCTCGCCTTTCTGAAACACCATCTACGTATAGAATGCAAATATGTTCGTCATGACTTTCGAGAAAAAGAGCACAGAGAGAGCGAGAGAGAGAGAGAATTTTACTTTGCGTGAATATTTTAGAGTTTGGTTGTTTTTTTTTGTGAGGGTTGAGGGACGACATGTTGACATGTTGACATGGATGAGAACAAAAGTAACATTGTTTGGGATTATTGGTGCTTTGAAGGTGAACAAAAAAGGCCTTGCCTAAATTGTGCTTCATCAAAGGTTCACTGTGTTTTTACTTTACTATGAGTGGTTGCATTCCCTATTCATTACCTTTCAAAACTCAACCAGTGTAATTCTGGTGTTTATGCACATAAAAAAAAAAATACATGTTTGGACCTGATGTATCCTTCTTTTCTTTTTCTTTTTTCTTTTTTATTCTATTGGTGAGGACGTATTCCTGAGTATATTATTGTCGTTCTACAGGTATTAGCCAATAGTTTTTATTGAAAGAAAATCTCGGTGACGATGCTTAGATTCGAGACCTCCCATCCGGATACTTACCCACCATATACAACACATTGTTTGTTAATGGATAGCATGTTAGTGTAGAAAGATTTCAAAGAAGACGGATATGCATGCTCACAAAACATAGAGGACAGGCCGTGTAATGAGATCCCCTCGGCTGAATGTCCATATTGTAAAATTAGCCAGAAGAAAAGTGCTCTGAGTGCACCATCTGTATTGATGCCTACGGTAGCAAGTGGGGTGAAACCACAGTAAGTGGATTGAAAGCCAGGAGTAGAAAAATCTAGGGGTTTTTTTTTTTCTTTCTTTCTTAAGCACTGTGCAGCAGAGCCGTATCAGTCTGTGTCCTTTCTGGAGACATCTTACAGTAGAAACAGACAAACTGCCTGGTCGCAGGTCTTTAAATGCCGTTGAGTCAAATGGGCAAAGGTAATGTTATTAAATAATTCCTCCAGAAAAAAAAGCATTAATAAAGTTAAGAATATACATATTTTGGATTTATTCTCCTCAAAACAAAATAAAAAGTTCAATAACATCACAATTGCATGCAGGATATTTGTCCTTGATCCTGACCCCTTCCTTTGGGTGTGTGTTTGCATCGTCTTGGAATCCTCAGGTCAATTAATAGGAAGTAGTTGAGCTGGACATCATCCTGCAGAATGAGAAGCAAAGAGCATCCTCTCCTGTTGGTACATGGTAGTACACAACAGTTATAGACTTTTTCTAGCGGTGTTGTATTTGTTTAAATTTATTAAAAAGGAAAGAAAAATATAGAAAGTAACTCAACAAATCCCAATGACTTATTGCAACTGAACAAAGAAACAGCTATTCTAATTCTATGAAGCTTATTATTATAACTATTTCCAACTCGCTATATTCATTAATAATAACTATCATACAAAGAGTTGAATCACACAACTTTCCGGGACTACACTATTGGATTAATCTTACATTTGTATGCTTTCTTTTGATAATCACCTTTTAATCAAGAAATCCTGCCTCAGGCAAACTTCTATATATATTCAGTAAGAGCATAAAGGTGTAACAACTGAACATTTATAGTGGTTAAAGCTCATTTTCTCAAACACAAAGGATTCTAATTTGGATAAGTAAAACTCAATTGACCAGGTATACTAGTATGGGTCTCTAGTCCTACTAGACAATAGTAAAAAAATATTCAACAGTCTTGTTTTCGCCACAATTGAAATAATTAATGAATAGATTTTTTACAACAGTGACCTGCTGTACAAATGACCAATTAGTAAACACTGCCACCTGGAGGCCATGGTTGGGTTCGCATTCCTTCGCCCATTTATCCATCTACAACAGCTTTATCAAACTCAGGATTTCTGTGTGCAAACTCAGAAAAGCCTCTAAGAAAATACTCGAACTGGGGATTTTCTCATTATTCCTCTGTACAATCCGCTCTCAAATTATAAGACCCCTTTCAATATGCAAAGGTTTGCACATAATTTATTGGTCAAAATCAATAAATGAACAGGAAAACTTACGTTTATTGTCCTTCTGACAATTCATACACACACACACACACACACACACACACACACACACACACACACACACACACACACACACACACACACACACACACACACACACACACACACACACACACACACACAAACAAATCTCGATATCACAAAATAACGTCAGTAATGATGGAAATACACTTGAAAATACAACAAAGCTGAAGATCTATTAAAAGACTCATCATGACTGGGTATCAGTTATTAAATGTACAGATGGTCTTAGCCAGCAGGTAAAGCATTTATTGAAGCAGATCATGGTTGTTTTTGTTGTTGTTGTTGTTGTTGTTGTTGTTGTTGTTGTTGTTGTTTTATCCTGTGGTATCAATGGTGTGCCTAAAGACCTGAACAATGATTTTTCACAGTGCCCTAAGAAGCAGGTATGCACATGGTGTGTGTCTGTGTTTCCTTGCAGGAAGGAAAAGTACAGGTGTTGAGGTTCATATCATAGTATCACTTAGAAATGTTTGGACGACGACCAGTCAACAGAAACAGACACGTTATTAAGTTCAACATCTGACCCTGCACAAAGAAGACGCTCTACGAGAAAAACAAAACTCACCTGCATAATTAAAAACAACATACGAGTGCAAAGGTTTTGCCCTTTTGTTTTTTAAAGCTTGATTGATTTCTCAAACAGTTTAGCAATGACCAATCTCAAAGGGATTGCTGCTACAGTACTTGTTGACACGCTTTCGTAACAATAAGACAGATACTGACAGGAATCAAGCGGCTGCACATGCATGAAGACAGCAATGATGGTGATGATAATGATGCCGTACATCCCCTCACAGCACAACATTTCCCCGGTCTACTAAAAGAAAAACATTTGTTGCTTAATATGTTAAATTCACACGGAAAAGTAAAGGGGCTGAGTCAACCTGATGAACCCAGGAGTACCCGTTTGAGTCCTCATGCTTGCCTGATGAGACAGGCGAAAGGATTTTGTTGTTGTTTTAACTTTCATTGTGCCAGTTTTTTTTTTTTTTTTACTCCTTAGTTTATTGTCATCCCTCTTTTATTTCACTTTATTCCACTCAGGGTTGCAGGTCATTGCAACCGATCCAGGCAGAGGGTGACGTCAGATCACAGTGTGAACACAGAGAGAAAGACAACCAGAATATCCATGTTAAGTCTCACACACAGGAATAACATGCAAATCGGGGACCATCTTGCTATTTTGGGATTATTCCAATTGTAATTCGGGTTAATTGACTCTTTAAAGTTGTTGCTTCAAACATTTTTTCTAGTGACAAAAATCTCCAACAATTTCATATAAATCTTGTTTTTTTTTCCCCCCTAAATTATTACTAGACAAATATTATTTCTTATATCGTACAATCTATGACCAACAAATAGACTGCGAAAAAATAGACTTCCACCCCAAAGTAGTCAAATTGCCACCGCTCTGCCAACACATGGACACAACTCAAAGAATTGAGATGCAACAATCCCCTTTTTTACTTTGATTTTTGTTTTAACTTTAAATTCATCTTAATTTTGAGCCATCTCCTTCTGCTGCTAAACATTTAGTTTTTTAATGACAATGACAAATATTATTCACAATTTATTTGTATTTTTTAAACACTTTTTTATGTTTGTTTGTTTGTTTTTTTAAATCCCACACAGCTGACTTCTGGTCGTCTGAACTTTTGTATTATGTCCAATAATATATCCGAAGCAGTCCCCTTAAGGAAAAATTTTTTCATTGTTGCTGGTATATTTATCTGAGGCCAGCAAGTTTTCCAACTTCCCACAGCCTGTTTAGTCTGGTTATACAAGTTCTCACCACAAGATGGTGTATAGAGTCATTCACAAAATGAGCAGAGGAACATTTAAAACCAAAATGTCTGAAGATTTTACGACTGCAAAGTGATATCATCTACATAAGTTCGATAAAGTTTATCCGTTGAACTCAATCTGGTTGAATGCACCCACCAACTGAAAAATAACAGTTAATAGGGCAAACCTCTTGGAGCCAGGTTAAGAAAAGCCTGGCACTGAAATAGCATCAACGCCGCCAACGAATGTACAACTAAGGCGTGACTTCAATTTCACATAGCGCCCCTTCAAACGATCATGCCATTGTACGTTATTACGGTCTTATTATCAACAGAAGGTAGGGACCATCAGCACCCTGGACAGCTCCAGGTGGATTCACCCGAAGCAGGAATAAAGACAAGCAGGAAAAAAATATGAGCCGCAAAGATCAGCCGATTGAGAAGCCGTGCGTTCAGAGCAGGATGCCTCTCTGCCAGTATGTCTTCTAATCCCATACGTGGCACAAAATCCTCAATCCAATTTCATTGGGCAGGAGATGGTTACATATTATTGTCTGTAAACTATATAAAGGCTCAGCTCGTTAGGTGTGATGTTTTACTTGAAAAAGAGGAAGCACTGTAGGCAGAAAAGGAACTTTGATTAAAATTCCTGAAAAAAACCCACAAAAAAATCCCAGCATCAAAGACAACAGGACCTCAAATCAAAACCAGCCTCCCTCCCTTTCACTCCCTCTTCCTCAGCGGCTCCAGAAACACACTGCTTATCAAAGGAGAGGGTGGGGGGGTGCTGGGGGGGAGTTCTGAGAATCAGCCCCGAGAGACGCTGGTACAAAACCAACCCTTTCCTGTGATGCGCGGTTATTTTCCCAACAAAGAAAGTGAGCTGGGTCCCACAGAGGCAGTGAGTGGAGAATGGTATTTTCTTTAGAACAAACAGCACTGCAGCGCATCAACTAATAGAGCCTGGCTCCCAGAGGGGAGCTCAATATAGGACACTCTTCCTCTTCCTCCACTTGAGCTATTAATACACCCAAACAAAAGAAAAGAGGCTTAATGAGGCAGCAACGGGGAACTCATGCGAACTAAGTTAGACAAGAGCTTTGTAGTGTTTAGCTTCAAGGATTCCAGCTCTTTCATATGGGCAATGGATCTTACTTTGCTGTGTTCTCGGGGAGCGGGCGTACAGCATATGTACGTATGTACGCCCTTCTAACCATTGTGTTTAAATGCATTGGATGAGACACAGCATCGACACAACAGCAAAATAGATGCATAGTTTTAAGCATGATAATGTACCAGACATGGATACAGATTCTTTACAAAAGAAAAAAACACACACACACACACACGCACACACACACACACACCACAGACTATTACAAAGAAAAAAGGTACATCTGAGCTGAACACATACGACATATTTTACCGACTGGACAAAACAAAGTGTGATATATGAAGCATTTCTTTGCATATTTGCATGAAAGGAAAATAAATCCCATGCAGCTTAAAGCGGCTACCTTGAAGTCAATGCTTTGGTTCTGAATCAGAGTGCATTTAAATGGAAGAGAATGTGGGAGTGTGTTCAAATGCACACGACAACTCGACTAAGAAATTACATCCTGAATTAGCAAGATCAACTGTTTGTAGGCAGCTTTACACACTGTTCACCAGTACCCAGATATCAATACCATTAAAACAGGCAAACATATACTTTCCAAAAAAAAAAAACCCCGGGCTATTATAAAGGGAGTTTTGGTACATCGACTTCCGTTTGTAAAATTTCAGGAGATATCCAAATTTTTAAGTCCACAAAAATAAACATAAATAAAAACCAAGAAGAAAGTGGTTGATGTTTCAGTTCACGTCATGCACTGGGGACTTAATACTAACCAGATATCTGCCTCAAAGTGTCACACAGTGCGAAGATCACCATTTCAGTCATGCAGTAACACGCGGGTAGTAGAGCAAGGACGGCATCGAAGAGAAACTTTCATTGAGGAGGAATCTTTTGCTGTAGTTTTAACTCGGTAAATGACACAAGCAATGTTTTGTGCTATATTGCCTTGCAATGTCCTAATATTGATTCAAGCTCAGCTTTACCTGATTTAGGTGTATTCTGGTTTTTTTTTTGGCACATAAGCCTCCCATGTTCAAATATTTAGTTTTATCATTAAAAAGGAGGTCACTTTTAGCCGGCAACCTTTTGGCATCTTGGATCAGAGAAAACTCAGGCCGTCTCCGCGCACTAAGCTCAGCACAATTTTCCGTTTGGGACTTTCTATTCAATCCAATTGGTCGGAGTGTTAATGAGACAATTAAAGTCTCATATGGCACGAGGCAAATCCACTGCTGGGCTAAATACTGACTCAAGAGCAGGCCATGTGGAACAGCAGCGGTGCCGAGTCTTGTAGTAGTCGTACTGCCCACATCAGAGCCAAAACAAGTCTAAATATAGCTGTTCTTGAAGGGTCACATCCCTCCAGGCAGCAAGTATTCCCTAAATAATCACACAACAGATTTGGCTGAACATCATACAGCTGCATTTGCTTGTTCCTAAAACAAAACAAAACAAAAAAAAAAGATGTTTACACACCAGCCTCCATAAATCATTTCAAAATCCAACAGAGGACTCAGGTTCCACGAATCTAATGCACCGTTAACAGCTAATGGATATAATCTCTTTGTGCCGACAATAATCTTAAAATGTATATCTCCGTCTTAGTGCCCCACTAGAGGCATTGATGTGGAACGTAACTACAGAACGGCCTGAATGACCGTCTGTCTGCAATGAAACAGTCATTTGAGCTAATAGGGGAACACGCACATTCACATAAACAAAATATTTTCTTTGTGTTTTTTTTTTTTTTTTTTTTTTAAGACTACTGTATCAGTTATTTCTTTTCAGATCCCTCTGAACCATAAATAAGTTAACAATATAGCTTATCATAAATACATTTCCATCTGCAAATTCACATATAAATAACCAGTCCCATCTTATAGATACTTCCCAGAATAGAGAAGTGGACCCACATTATGTTACGCCATTTTTGTCCCCCCCCCCCCCCCCCCCCCCCAAGACTAAAAATACAAAGCATCCGAGGTGTAAACACTACGACTTTCCCTTTAAAAAACCTCTGGAGACAAGGACAAAGACAGGTTAATGGAGAGGACAGAATGCGGATTCATGATGAGAGTAAAGGGTCCCTCCATTGTCTGTCTCGGGGTGGGGGTAGGGGTGGGGGTGGGGGTGGGGGTGGGGGGGGGGTGGGGGGGGGGGGGGGCAGTAGTAGAGCAGCCCTTTTTCATTTCGGTCCCCGGTGGCGGCTTCTTCCTGGTCCAGGTCCCTGATTGTTACAGTCTGTGTGTGAACGTCAGAGAGAAAGAAAGGGATTGGCTATTGCTAGTGATGACACATTAACTGATTGATATTGAGGTGACGGCTGCTGCTCCTGCTGCTGCATGCTTGGTTTTGGAGACGTGCCGACGTCCATGCAATTTGAGCCAGAGGCAGAGAGCTGCCAGGGACAGAGGAGGAAAAGAAGAGAGCTGTCGCTCGAGCCATCCTTCGGGTTCGCCGATTCCGTCTCAATCCGCATTTTGCTTTCGTTTCACTGTCCTTCTGAAAAGTGAAAGGCTGGAGGAGGTGCTTGGTGGCTCGAGTCTGTTCCCAGTGACAGCGGTGTGTTGACGGGGGTGGTGAGAGGAGTGTTGCTGGAGGGCTGGGGATTGGCATCGCCCTCTGCAAAAGTCTTCTCCTGAGACTGAGAGGAGGACGACGAAGAATGGGTGCTCTCGCTGGAGCTGCTGCGGGTCTCTGTGCTGGTACTCGTCTTTTTCATCTTCCTCCTCTTCGCTAGTGGCGCTTTGTCCACTGTCTGCAGGCGGAAACCTTCCCGCTTACACTTGTTAAATGCCTGGGACACGGACAGAACAAAACAAAACAAAATGAGTGGCGAGTTCGTTAGTAAGACTTCTGTGCATAGATCATGTTCTAAAATACTCATTCGTCACGTCTCAATCTATCACATGACAGGCTGCTTCGGCACTGACCTACAAGCCGCCTGTATTCTGAGGGATGAAACAAGGAAAACACAAGAGAAGCAGATTTCTGGGCTCGTTGGTAAACTAACCTATTCACAAAATGCAGTACATCTGTAATCATTTTAATGATCGGGCATGCTTACGCAAATGAATTTGACATAACACTTAGCAGTTCGTATTTCTCGCTGTATATTTAGAGCAAATAAATTTATTTCACGATTCAGTCAGTAAATCACAGAAACAACTATTCAGTGTCGAATAATCTTTCTATTTTTTTTTTCCCCAACATATGAAGGCAAAACAAAACTTTCAGTCTACTGTGTACGTTTATGATGATTTAAACAATAAATAGTTTCTCCCTCTCTTGGTGAAAGCACTCTTTTGTCTTTCAGCTTCGGAGGAATGTAGCAGCAGGTTGATGGTGTGAACAGCAGTTGTTCAAAACAACCCAAATTGAATCACCAGTTGGTTTGTTCTGGCCCACCACACAGCAAGCTTCTGTTGCTTTCTTACATGAAAGGTAGCCTTGACGTAAGTGTGGACGGAGGCAGTGGAGGAGCCGAGAATGTCCGGGGTCATGAGTGGGTTGGAGGACAGCTGGCTGTCGTCCTGAAGCCAGGCATTGTAACGCAGGCCGGACATTTTAATCCTCTTATTCGGGTCCACCGTCAGCAGCTCTGCAGGAATAAGGTGCAGATAATTACCCTTGCGCTTCGAATAAGTGTGTGTGTGTGTGTGTGTGTGTGTGTGTGTGTGTGTGTGTGTGTGTGTGTGTGTGTGTGTGTGTGTGTGTGCATGCATTTGCGTGTGTGAGGGTAAAATAAAAAGTGAGCTGCGAGTGAGAAAGGTGCAAGGAGGAAGTGATTTGATCCTGAGGTAGCTCAGCCTCTGTGAGCTGCTTTGTAGGTTAATGCTTCAGTCCCTAAAATAAACAAAGTGGCAGCTCTTGAACTAGATCACCATGCAGTCTCCTGATGGTGCAAAACTAAGAAACATTTTCAAACACAGAATAAAGCTTTTTAATCCTGGAAAGATTGATCACAATTAACTGACTATACAAACTCTCTTGACATCTGCAATATGCCGAACCACTCTTACCTCTGTGTGTACACACTATTAAATCTGAGATTGCATGTAATTCCAACGGAGCTGTTTGTCAATGTCTGCTGCTTGTTTACAATCTTTTACTGTCTTATCGGTCTGAATTTACTCATCAGACCTTCATGGCTGGCATTCAAGATAGTCAGAGCACAGAGCTTTAAAATGCTCTATGGTGTCTTCTAAATGCAATTCTATGCGTAGGAAAAGTCACTGTATAGAGTTCAGTCCTCACCTTGTATCAGGTCCTTCGCCTGCTGCGACACGTTTCTCCAGGCTTCCCCTTCAAAAGAGAAGTCTCCCTGTTTGATTTTCTTCATAATTTCCTCAGCACTGGTGTGGGTCAAGCTCTTCTCCTGGCATTGAAAAGGCACCTGGCCAGACAGCATGGTGTACTGCAAATGAAAAAAAAAGGCCACTTGAACTTAGAAAAGTACAAATAATGAATCCGAGCTAACCGTTCTGTTAATGCGTGGTCCGGAAAATCTTGCCTGTATCTTTTGTTTCCCTGCATAGAGCCTGCAATGAGCTAAAAAACGTAACTGGGCATTAATGTTTCAACACGTCCCATTGTTAAAATAACAACGTGCTTTTAAAAGCGCTCTTGACCCACCGTGACTGCAACATTTTTTTCATTGTTCTGCCGCATGTTTTCTGACTGTGGTTGAACCAGCATTAAAGAGGAGAGCAGTCTATGCTCAGCTGAATGAACAGGATACACTCACCTTGACCTGCTGATTCCTGCCCTCCAATTTCTCATTAAAATGACAGTAGTTAGGAACAGGCGTTTTGCCAGCGGAGGATCTGCCGTGTTCACATCTCTCTCTCTCTCTCTCTCTCTCTCTCTCTCTCTCTCTCGCTCTCTCTCTGCCTGCCTCTCAGTCTCAGCTCACTTGGCTTCAAGGCCATTGTGCACATAGCTTGTCAGTAGCCATTTCATCAGAGCTCCACGAGGCCCACTACTACCACATCCCCCAAGGGGGCGACGGTGCGAAGCGGCACTTGTACACAGAGCCCGGGCTCCCGTACGGATGACTGGCCATGGAGAGAAATCTCTATCAACTAACTGCTCCCCCGTGTGCCCCCTCCTTATCTTCACTACCTCTCCTCTTAATAATTTCTTCTCCACTCGGGGAAAAGGTTGAATGGCGATGGTGTTTCCTCTGCTCGGGGAGCAGTGTCTCATACCAGCGCAGCTTTCACCAGCTCGGTCCTCATTTAGAGGCGAGCGCTAAAACTGTGTCAGCTTTGACACGGGAGGCTCAAGGTTGCCGTTCTGAATGAAGGAAGGAGATGAATATCCCATCAAGTGCACACCCTCTTACATACTGTATATGCATGTGGGCATGCATTCACACATACGGGAAGCCTGAAACGAGAGACCGAATCTGTTCAAATAACAGCTGATTGCTTAATCAGAACGGCCTGCAGAAAATGTTTAATCCATAAAATGGATAACACAAACAAATCAACAGTGTATGGAGCTTCTGATTAAACATTAATTTGGTTTCAGAAACACTTCTCTCAACAGCATTTTTTTTTTTTTTTTTTTTTTTTGGGGGGTAGTCAGATTTAAAGTGTGTGGATTTTTTGAAAAGGTCTGCATAAATTATAATTTAAATAATCAGGTCACTTTCCCGAGGCATTGTGGAGAGTCACAGTCTAAAGTCAGCCTACACTTGCTAAGACTACAGGCACAAAGACAGGCAATCGTGAATAGAGCTAATTAATGACATGTTATTTACTACTAATAGAGACTGAGGGGGGGGTCGGTGTCATCAGGCTGAAGCACAAGTTTCACTACTTATTTTAGACATGACAACGCAGGACTGAAGATAAGCTACAGCTTTTAAATATATTGTGCTTTTTGTTTCTTATCTTGCTTTAAATAGATAAACTGATATTGTCCTCCAAATCAACATATCACCATTTGAAAATGATATGTTCTGGTGTTTTCAAGCAAACCAACTACATATGACGAAGATGCTCCGAATCAATCTGCATGAGTCCAAATTGAAATTCAGGAGTAAAATCGAAAGTAGTTCATTGAACCATCCAACTCACTTCTATACAGGCCGTACCCAGGGAGAACATGCAAACTCTACACAAGCCCACAATTGAACCTGAACTGGTCTCCAGCTAAACACACATTCACACCGAGGGGCACGGGAAGATCTTTAAAATCTCAGAAACACACAGAAAGGACCTCAAGCCCTCAAACTGAATCGAATTCTTGCTCTGAGACGACGGTGCTAACCACTACCCCGACTGTGAGGCTCCAAACTTTCATAATCAAATGAAATTCTTAAAAGCAACAGGGAGAAAATGTTCCATTACATTTCAGGCCATCTCAAGCTCAAATTCCCACAGACCAAAATCACATGTCACATAATTTACTACCTAACTTTTAAAGTAATAAGATTTCCTTACACACACACACACATGAATGTAAAACTCACATTGGTCCAACTGGCAGTATTTTGTTTGAAGCTGAACACGGCTCACCCACTCACCAGAATGACACCAAGACTCCACAGGTCGCAGGACTCATCGTAGCCATCATATTTGAGTATCTCTGGTGCGGCATACTGCAGGGTGAAGCAGGGAGTCTTCAGGAGCTGATTGTCTGGTGGTTTGAGGCGAGCAAAGCCAAAGTCTATGATTTTTATCTCGGAGTTCTCACTCTCGTCAGTGAAGAGCAGGTTCTACAAAACAATTCGAGACACAGACAGTAATCTTTTTTTTTTTTCTTTCTTTCTTTCTCAACAGAACGGGTATACTCAAGAGCCAGCTAAATTGTACATCAAGACTGACCAGGTACTTCTGACCCATGTCAAACAATTTTACTCTTGTTTTTTGAGAAAATTGCAGTCACAAGGAGAATACGACAGATCGTAGAAAGTTCAGAAAAACACAGTAATTCTGCTTCAGAAGCAAACGGCCCGAGTCGGTCTACATTTGCAGCAAAGACTGTATGTGACAGTGGAGATTCTTTAACAGCAGCCCTGCTGAGTACATGTCCAATACCTCCGGTTTAAGGTCCCTGTGTACCACTCCTACGTCATGCATGTGACTGACAGCTGACACCAGTTTGCGCATGATGCGGCTGGCCTCCGTCTCGCTGAAATGTTGCTTCCTGCGGATCCTCTCCAGCAACTCCCCTCCGCCAAGCAGCTCAAGGACCAGGTACGTGTGGAGCTACAGCAAACACACAAACACACCCAGGATATAGTTACATTTTTCCCAGCCTGGGTACACCCATTCCCAACATGTATTCTTTGGCGTGCTTTTTGAAGGAGCGCGGATCGTGAAAACATTCTAAAATGTTTTGCAATTGACAAATATTGACACTCATTGTGTTTTGTAAGATATTATCAATCTTGCTTTCACAACCTGAAAACAGAGGAGTGCTGATGTGCGAATTGGCGGCTGAGAAATTTCTCGAGTGAAAAGTAAATATTGAGGAAAAAAAAAAAAACTAAACACCTCATCCTTGATGTTATAATGCTGAGATCAAACTGTAACGACATTGAGTAAAAGTAAAAGGGGCCAAACAAATTGGGAAGAGAATAATATGTCTGGGTAGCAGGGTAGGGTTTCTCATTAGGGCTAAATGTGGGGAACAAAGGCAGGACGCGGCTGAGGCGAGGTGAGGCAGCGCTGCTTTGATCTGGGTCACAGGCCTGTGAGGTACAGTAATAACCCCACTGAGCTCATCAGGACTAAAGTGGTGCTCCTGGGCATGAAGGACCGCGGCTAATGAACCTGCGCACAGTCAGGAAAGCGGACACACCTTTCCAATAACCGGGGTAAAACGCATTTGGATTATGCACACTCACTTTGGGTTAAGTGTGCGGCTCGATTAGCAACACAAGTGAATCCAGTGTTTCTATTCAGTGGTAGAAAATGGCTGTTTGCACAGCTGCAGTTGAGAAATAAATCTGCTGTGAAATATCGAGCGCACACAAATGTTCAAGGTGGAATATGTGAAGAGACAGAGACAGCTGCAGGGCTACTAGCATCCCCATTAATTTGCCTTGTTCCAGTTCCCGGACTAAATGAGGCTGCAGTTCGCAAAGGCACAATGGAGAGCGACAGAAAACAGAATTCATGCTTGGAAGAGGGTGTGTGTGTGTGTGTGTGTGTGTGTGTGTGTGTGTGGGGGGGGGGGGGGGGGGGGGGGGGTAAATGACACCCTCCACAATTAAGTTTACCTGATCGTGGTAAATTTCATGCAACTTGACAATATTGGGGTGGCCGTCGCACAACTTCAGGGCTGCTATTTCCCGCTGAGTCTGTGCCTCCATTCTACAGCAAACACAAGCAGATACAAAACACAAAATAATTACACAAACAGGAAAATGAAAAATTGACTCTTATACGATAGAGTCTGATACAGATATCTATGGAGGCTTTTTTTTTTTTTTTGGTATGACTTTACCGAAATATATAAAAGTGCCTTTGAATTAAATGTCAGAACAACATACAAAGATTTTCCAGAAGCAATAACAGGCTTTAGAACGGAGGACGGAGCATTCCCAGAAAGTGCACCAAGCAAGCAGCGACTTATTACTTTTTGTGCAATATCAGAACACGCCCTATATCATTTTGACAATTCAGTTTGATTGTGTGTGGGTAGCATTTCTTACACAAGGCAAAGGGTGTGCTACCCACGGCTTTGGAGCCTCATGCAGCTCTTCAGCCCCTCTGTTGTGGCTTTCACAAATGGACATGGACACTAACAGTTTTGTTTATGACATTTTTAAATGGATTGTACTGCAAACTATCTTCCATAGGAACACTCTATTCTGTTAACTGAAATATCCATTACATCCTGTTGTGTCACCTGCCTTGCCCAGAACTCAACCGCTAAAAGCAACAATGAACTTTCAGTATTTTCTGCGTGTGGTTATTAAATTTCCAAATACAACATCAACTACTCTTTCAGTATATAAAGCAAAACTACAGTTGTGCATTCTTCATATGTTTTCTGGCTCCATACAAATTTTCAAAAAAGCTCCTTTGGTTGTAAAGGTGTAAAACCCGGTATGAGGCCATTTCCTCTACAAAAATCTGATTAATGTTGTTATCTCGGACAGAACAGGAAATGACGATGCAGATAAATTGTGCATCATCAACAGTGTAGTTTTTCTGTAGACTTTTAGAAGTGGACAAAAAAATAAATAAAAAAGTGATTCTGCGTGATTTACCTTTACATCATTGACATATGTGGTGTCTGTCAGTCTAAATGTGCCTGAGTGCAGATCACTGATATTAACAGTCGTAGCGTTTGGTGCTACGCTGTCAGCGGAGGGGTGTAGCCTGAGGTAGTGAGCAGGGCAGAAGTCACCAGCAAAAACAACCATCAGAATTGTGCAACTTTATCAATTAAAGTCTTTTATCTACTTTTTAATTTCAATAGAGCATTTCGGATATCAGTATTTTTTTCCCCCGGGTTTTGTTCAGTTGGCTCACATCGGCCCAGCTTCTGCCAGGTAGCAGATTAGAGAGCCCGTCTGACAAAGCCATTTGAACTATAAACACATTAAAAAGCCTGTTAGCGTGTACCTCTTGCTGACAATCTTGACAGCGTATTTCTGTCCCGTCTTCTTGTGTGTGCACCGTCTACAGATGGAGAAGCTTCCCTCTCCCAGGACGCTGTCCTTCAGGTCCATCTCGTAGCCAATATAGAAAGGAGAGTCCTGCAATAGAAACAAGGCCTGTGTGGAAACTTTGAACTTTGATTCAAAGAAGTTCTGCGCTACCTGCGTCTGCTCTTCTTTTTTTTTAAATGATCCTCTGTCATTTAATATACCGAATAAACTGAAGACCGTATTTTTCTTAAATGTAGCAGATGTTAGAAATGAAAGCTGTGTCACTTCCTGCATTCCTTGTACATTTTGCAGGCCACATTTTTTTGGCTGTTTATATAAAAATGACATCACATCTGTAGTTACGGTAAACACTGATTATGTTCTTGGCCAAGATATATTATTTTTTTCTTTCTTACATTCCTCATCCTTGTTAATCTCTATACAAAGACACAAAGGCACAATTAAAGTTTGTATTTTCGAATTGTCCTTAAATTCAGAAATCTGCTTTGATAACAGGCATGCTTCTTATTACAAGTACTAACAAAAACCAAATATGGCTCGGCCCCCTTTTACTTTTTATCAGTAATCACATCCCACTATGTTTCACTTGTCTTGTAACTTTCAATGTTTTCGACCCTTATCTCACAGTTATCTGCTGCAGTCAATAGAAAACGTTTAAAGGAGGAAGCCAGGAGACTTCCCCTGTTGTGTAATGGTGAAGATAAAATGAGAAATGTGAAACATGAGAACGAGGCACTGGGGAACACGTCTGATTCGACATACTGAAGATCGCAGGACAAATTTATGCAACGATGAACAACTGGTGACAACAAGGATTCACAAATATCTCCAAATGAAATGTTACATAACTTTATGAATGTTTTTTTTAGTTCACAGTTTAAGTGCTCCTTATTAGTGGGTGAATTCCGCTTCAACGACAAGACTCATAACAGCACCCATTGCTTCTAAATAAGAAATATGTTAGAATGTAAAAGGCAGTGTATATTGTAGAATAGCTATATTCAAAAACAACAAACAAACAACAGAAAGTATCCAGGTACAGATGACAAGAAAAACTAAAGCTAAGTAAGAAAACAAAAAGCTTCTGCCTCTGTCTTAAAAAGAGTCAAATTCATGAACAAATGTCACTGGATAAACAAAGTCATGCCTGAAAACTGAATCTGAGTTCAATAAAACAACCGCAGCAGGAAAAAAAAAAAAAAAGAAGATGTTGTGGCAAAATAGAGAAGGAGGGGGAAAAAAAATATCTGTGACAGCAGCCATTAGCTTAAGTGTGTTTGTGCTGGGGGATCCAAGTCCATTCATCTTACCTTCATCATGGCGCTGCGGGCCACCGCGGCAGAGCCTGGCCTCTCAGAGCCCCCACACAGCTGGACGGGGTCGTCCATCACCACATTCCTCTTAAACAGGATGGAGGGGGCCATGAAAGAATACCCCTGCTCGCAGAAACAGACAAGATCCCCTTGTTTACATGTGACTCAAACAGAACCTACGAGGAGGACGGTATGGACAGACGGAATGGAGACTTCCTTTTAAAAGCTCTAGGAAAAGGGAGTTATTATGAAAACTGTTGACGTTTTCTCCAGACGCGACAATGTCGCACAATCCTGTCCGCTTCACAATGGGGCCAATTCTGTGCATTTGCGATCAACAGTGGCCGTCCAGCTGTTCCTATTGTTCGACCTGTCATTGTGAAGCTCTGCCTGCATAATTCCAGCTGTGGGAAGCCCAGAGCTTTGAGCTGGCATCAATCACTATCGCTCTCTTTTTTCTCAGACACACACACAGCTGTGTGGTATGTAGTGACAGCAATGGATGGACGGAAGGATGGATGTTGAATGAATGAGATGCCCTAAATTGCCGGGCTTGAATATTTGATTGCTCTGCTGTGAAATTACATCTTGGCGCTCTTAATGCAATTTTAATTTTGTTTTGTGAGGCACTGCGGGGGAGCAAGTGCACGGTTAAAAACTGGGATTGCTGTCGTTATCTCAGAGATTGCTAGGCTTGCAAATTATAAAGACCACAAAATTTCAGACTATGTGAATGGCAGCTGAGAGCGAAAAAAGCCAAGATGAAGTTGGCAATCAAAGACTGAAGGCGTAACCGAGACAGACGTGGTGATGCTCTCAGAGTGTAACCTTTTATTCCATGAGAGAAGCCCGTTAATGGATCTATTGATCTACTGAGCTCAAGGATCCAGAAGGCAATCAGAGTTGAAATTTCATGCAATACATCAGACAGCCATCAGCTGGCATGGAGTTGTGGGCCATATTATGGTTCAAAGCTACATCAAAAATAGTCATTCACATCTGTTACTTCAATAAGAGCTGCATATGGCAGCAATTACTTCAATAAAAGGCCCTTTAGTCAATTTGAATACCAATGCACACAGACAGACTCATGTTGACTTACAGCAACCTTTTGAGGACATTCAAAACTTCACTTGATTACTTCAATTGCTGTGGAGTATGTCAAATATAGTCACAGACAAAAAGTGGGTAATGTATAATGCGATTTTTCATCCGTGTCAACATTTCACACTGCCTGCAACCAAAGCTCGGACAAACATGAGCACGAAACAGATACTGATCTAAATGCCGTTCTGTGCAATGACCTGCGAGAAACACACGGGAGCATTGCTGTCTGCAAACAACAAAAACCCACGAGTCGCAACAAAACACTGCGCGGTTGTCTAACATCCCTTCGCCATCTCTCACCTGGAAGATACGGTCACAGTTCTGAGGCAGAGCTGCCGGGGAGTAGGTGGGGTCCATCTCCGTGAACTCGTCTGCAAAGTTGCTGACGTCCAGCTCGTCCCGAATCACTGGCTTGAACGGCGCAGGCACCTTCTTCGCTGCCAAGTCCTCCCAATTTATTTTCTGCAGGGGAAAAAAATGATCCACAATCTGGATTAACACACTGAAATGACCTGCACTCACTGAGATATTTAGAAATTGAAAAATTATCCTTAATAATGTGCAAAGAAATCTATACATAAACATTTATTCCTTATTTTAATAAGTATTGGTGTCCTATGATATAATGTGTATAATGTGAGCTATTCAATCAGTTCTGAATAGTGTTCAATAGTCAAGTGGACTATTAGACCTGGTAGAATCCGTGTTTCTTCACATTCTCGGCTCCATTAGGACCTGAGCCTAACCTCTTCTTTGGATCTTTAATGAGGAGTCGCTGGATTAGGTCTTTGGCCAGTGGTCCCATGTCTTTGGGGAAAGGAGGATCCTTTTTGGAAATCCGCCTGTGAGGGAAAACTCAGATATGGTCAGTGTTCTGCAGTGAATACGACAGGGAATGAGCTGAAAACCGTAGCTGATGATCAGAGAGAACGTATACTTTGCAATGTCGGTGTGTGAGTTCTCATCTCCATCGACAGTGAAGGGGGAGCCGCCAGTCAAAAGCTCGTACATCAGCACTCCGAGGCTCCACCAGTCCACTGCCTGTAACGCAGAAAGGCACCCACCCGTGACTTTAGCTTAAAAGACTAATAGAAAATGTTTAAAAACTACTGCAGAGTGCAGTCATTGAACAGAAAAAGTAGATTGGACTGCATGATAACTTCAAACAAGTTACACAATAAAACGCCTTACCTTGTCATGTCCAGACTCTCCTCCTTCTACTATTTCTGGAGCCATATATTCAATGGTGCCGCAGACAGAAAAAGCTCTTTCAACCTGTTTAATAGTGACACAAGATTGCGACAATTAAACACTCAACATGAATTGGAATAAAGGAAATTTGAATTTTAGCATGCCAATATCTCTCCTTGGAAAAACATCAATAAAACATCTTAGTTTATGTTTAAAATTACAATCGCCACTTGAACTTCCTGTGTTGGGTTTAGGATTGAAAGTCTAAAACAAACTGTACCTGATCAAATTCTTTACTGAGGCCAAAGTCTGTGAGAACTATATGACCACTGGAATCCAGTAAGATATTCTCAAGTTTCAGGTCCCGATAGACGATCCCAAGCTGCAACAAGAAAAACGAACGACAGGTTAAGCAGCGAGTAATTAAGATTGAGGACACAGGCGTGGCTGAGCTGAATCTGAAGGATACCTTGTGCAGATGTTCCAGTGCCGACACAATCTCTCCACTGTACAAGGCTACTTCTCGCTCCTTAAACCGAACCCTTTGCACCAAGTGTGTGAAGAGCTCCCCACCATTCACGTAATCTAGAACGGATGATATCATGTCAATAAATCGTGTAAAGGGGTTGATTTTGCAACAGGAGAAGCTAAACACATTCCACTCTCCTTTGATTAACTCAACATGAGACTGAAGTAAAAAATCTTGCAGCGCAAGAAAAGGCTTTTAATTAAATATCCTAACCGAGAATGAGGTGCAGCTTGGTGTCCGTCTGGAAGGCATAGTGAAGTGTGACTAGAAACGGGGACTGGCGGATGTGCTCCAGAACTTGCCGCTCCGTCCGCGTGTGTTCCGCGGTCTTCGCTTTCTGTACGATGGTGGCTTTCTTCAAAACCTTCATGGCGTAGAGCTTCCCCGCATCGTGGCCACTCACTTTCCTCACCAGGAACACCTTGCCATACGCTGGTGGTTAAAATAAACAGAGGCAAGGGGGCAAGGTTCAGCGCAGACGGCACAGCCTTGAAGAGAAATGCCTGGTGCGGCATGCTTAGCGTTCCAAAAAAACACATGTCAGACAGGCATGCAAAGCATCTCTCCAGTCCAGTGGAAGAATCTGTTTCTCACCAACGGACGCTTGTCATTTACTCACCTCCTGTGCCCAGCACTTTTAAAAGCTCAAAGTTTTCAATGCCCACCCTCTCCACATGGCCCGTCAGGTTGGCTGAAAGTAGAGGGGAATAAAAAAATGGATAGATAAGATTATGGGTTGTTTTTTTTTTGTTTGTTTGTTTTTTTTAAAGTAAAGCTAGATTATACAACACACATATACTCAGAAAGATCAACCATTACAGGGCATTTCATGTGAAAAAGCTATTTTTGAAAGTGTGTCTGTCCACAAAAAGGCACAGTAGATATATTTCATCTGACAGAGCGCTTGAGGCTCACTGCAATTGAAATCTTATGTTTATATTTGCTCCACTGTCAACCTCAATGGCAGCACAGTGGTTACTGCTCTCAGCTCTGGTTTGGGGTTTTTCATTGAGAGCTCTGCATGTCTGGTTTCCTACCACAAATAAAGTGGTTGCTCTAAATTACCTGGAGACGAGGATTTGAGTGTGTTGGACTCTCTGTGTTCGTCCTGTGATGCACTCAATAAACCACAGTCACCTGGGATGGGCTCTCGTGCCCCACGACCCAGAAAAGGATGAAACGGAGTGGAAAATATTACTGTCAGTGTCTGCAAATGATACTCCGCCATTGACTGTGATTCATCTCGAATTTAGGCAGTTCACTTGAAATTCTACATCTCCTCCACGCCGCTAATGTAAGCTAAATACTGTGTATTAAGGCTGAAAGACAAAAGAGCAGATAAATACAAATTGTACAAAGTAAAGGGGAGAAGATCCTCACAATACCGTTGACAATCGTAATTTGTAACGATCTGATACTGCCCTATAATCTTGAATTATTGTATCTAAAGCTTTTGCATCCTTCACAGCAACCAGAAGGCACGTTTGCTAAACGTTTTTTTTCCCCCGCAAACTGTTCTCCAATAGCATCGTATTGTTCAGCTCAAAGTTTAATAGGGTGACATTCACGCTTGAGGATAAACAATGTAGGCTGATTGCAAGCTGGAAGTTTGTTTGTACCAAATAAAAACACCTTGGGCAAAGACGACACGTGCAATTTATGTACATTTTCTAATGTAAACAATGAAAAACAAGTCTGGTCTAAAGATATACCACTCTCTGAAATATGCAACAGTACAGCATAATCCTCCCTGCAATTAACCAGCAAAAGGTCGGTATCTTCTGTACAATCTCCTCAATGAATTCAGCACACCCTGCCCGATGACTCCCCGTGTCTTTTTAAATCCTGGCCAGTCCAGCTGACTGAGCATGGCACACTTTTAGACGGGCATGCATCCATTGTAGTGAAGACATTCCTTCTGTCTCGCACTCTGGAAATGGGCTACTGAGCAATTAAAGCGGCTGATTTAATCTTCTCCTATAACGCAGAAGATGAAATGCTTCCAACTATTTGGCCGTTTGAGTCCATACCTTATCATTTCAAAACAACGAATGCTGTCCTTCAAATTTGAGGTCAGAGATTGGTGTTACGTAACACTCCTGCCAGGCTCACCCTCCTGTCATGGCCAAGTTTGAGTTGGGTGTTTATTAATAGACTGATAGGGGTGTCTAACCAAATGATGTCGTACTGCGGGACAAGAGGAAGCTCTTCAATGTACAGGAGGGAAATGTGCTTTAAAAAAATGTTCTCCATAATGGATAGCATGAGTGATCGAACCGTAATCTAATAGATTTCTAAACTCACACTGTCCACTAACAAGCATTGTTGTGTAGTATGTCATGTGATTACAGCTCATTTAACAAATCTGTTGTCTCTGTATCCTTTCAAGAATAATGCCGGCAAAATAATTTCTGTCTAACTTGATGATAATCAGTTGTGGATTAAACACTGTCTTTTTTCCATTAATTGGCTTGGTGATGGAAGAACAGAAGAACAATGTTTATACCTGTGATTCAACATGACCGTCTACACTGGGTCAATGCTTCAGCGAGGGCCAAAGTAGCAATAGGTTTAAATGGCTGTTAAAATGCTGTGTACAGTTTTTCACCCAAAAAAAAAAAAACAACCCTCAGTGCGAGTGACAAGTAGACAGACTGCATAGTTAGGGCTGGGCAGTAAATCAGGGTTTAGCACAGTCATGTTGCAGCCTGAACAGCAGCACTATGTCATTAGAAACCAGTTGCAACTAAAGAAGAGTGCAGCTTCATTCAGCAGCCCTCTGCTCCGAAACACTCCACACAGCACCATTGGTGAAGTCTCAGTTATAAACATTTGGGCGTTCAATCAGTATTTCCTGTTGATTCTCATGCATTGGACTGTGTCAACATTGCTTCAGCTTAAAATATCATTCGATACATCGCTCTAGTTTTTTTAACAGACTTGTCACACTATCCCAATCCTGCATTACTCTCCCCTGGCTTTAGGTTCTATTTATAATTTATCTGAGGATGACTTTAAACACTATTACAATTCACCTGACTCTACCCCTTTATTATTACAGAAATGTTGTTGTTCTATGAATTAAGCAGAGGGTTGTTTCACAGTACACTCCAAACCATGGCTGGACAATTATTTTACAGAGGAAAGCCCCATGCGAAACTAGGACGATTGTGAAAGGCCGAGCCCTGGGTTGAACACAATTCTCCCCAATACGGACACATTTCCAAACAAGAAGAGGAGGCAGCAAGATTTTGAGAAGATATACTGTTACCGCTCGGCACCATTCTAGCTGCTTTTTTCGATATAGGTACAGTTTTTAACTGCGAGCAAATACGGTAAAAATAGAAGGTGCAAAAAGCACTGAGGGAAACTTAAAGCTTCCACTAAGCTAAAAGCAAAGCAGCCGTATTATATGCAACATGCATATTCGTTTTAATTTGATTCATAGTTTCCCATTGATCGCTGGGGGCTGTCAGGGACAGCCAAACCCCTGCGTGTCCTCATGTGCGGTCAACACTCTAAAAGGGGCAGTCATTTGCTTTGATGGCTTCTATCTAAACTTCAGAAGGGATTGGCTTGTGAAATACATCTGTGCTGTCTTCTAAATGAAGTTTCAATGTTTACTGTCACACATGCAAATCAGAAAAACATGCAGATCATGTTGAATAATAACATTCTTTCTCTGCTGGCCACAGAGAATGCCAGCCGTAAAATAGCAAGTAGCAGTGCATTACCTGTGGACAATACTTTAACAAACGTAGTGCAAAAAAAAAAAAAAAGTAAAGAAATGTCTATATATAAAACAACAGAGTAATATAATATGAAGCGGCATGGAATTATTGTGCAATCAATTGTGAGCCAGTTAACTTGTTACATGGAATTGTTGACGTGTTCTTGTGGTGATGTGCAAACATCTATATTTATTTCAGGTTATTTTCATGAGCACCTGTGTAAGCATATTGATGGGGGGTGGTTGGTTTGTTTGTGTTCATTTTATTTTCAGCATTTCCGTCGTACTTCCTAACTTCAGTCAAACCTCTACCCTGGCTTTCCTGTTCTGCAGTCTGTTACATTGCATCCTATCTGATGAGCAGTGTGGTTTGGATGTGCTATAGAAAACTTTATATCACTTCGTCGTACAGATCGTGTGCGCTTGAGGCTGGTTGGAGAATGTGTGGAGTTAACAGGGTGAGCGAGGAGACGAGTGTATTTAACAGGCTTCCTCTGTTACACAAACCAAGGTTGCCTCTGGTTACACTGGATGGGAAGCTTTTTGTGTAAAATGCAGAAAGCAGGCTCACGCTAGCGGTTCTGACTTGGCATCATTGCAGCTGCTCATCGTTGACTAAGGATAAGTTAGCTGTGACCGCTAACAAATGCGGATAATAACGGGGGGGGGGATGAAACGTAGCCGATGATTCCATCTAAGTTGCAGCGTTGGCAAAAGCATAAACTTGGTAAAAAAAGAAAGAAATCTTCGTGTGCGGTCCGATCTAACCTGGTTACACGATAACAACTAGCTCGCGCTAATGTTATTACCTGGCTTGAATGCGGGTTAGTAAGTAGCGTTAGCGGTTAGCTCTTGGCAATAAGGCGAGCAACGCAACGCTATAACTATTATTGACAGCCGGGTAATGTTGGTCTCCCTCTGCCATTTTTAAACTTGAGCAACGTTGACGTTAGCGCCGACTACAAACAGTGACAGTTGCTCGATCTAAGCTAGTCCGCTAACATGATCTCCCACCCCCCCTCATTTACACGTGTCCCCCTCAAAAGACAAATAGCACACAAGATGAAGTTCCACAGGCTCACAGCTAACTTACCATTTTTCAGCTCATGTTTCACAGTAAACAGGTCACCCTCTCTGGAAGATCCCTCCATCGGGGATGGCATCGTAATTTCGTGCCCCTATTTTGCTGAAAGATGCTTTTCAAGACCCGGGTTGGGCTGACCTCCCAAGCCTATTTGCAGCAGCGACATGCACTAGACTAGCGTGTATAAGAAAACGACGAAACGCCGCTGAGTTCGGCGTTCAAACTGGACAAGAAAGGCAGGGCAGAGTGTTGTTACTGAGCCTGACAGCCAGCAAGCCCATAGGAAACGCTTGTTTCTTCCCGCACACCACCAAGACCTCTACCTTCGCAACCAGGCAGTCCCTCTCCTCTGATTGGAGTTGCTATGTGGGGATCTGCTCACTGATTGGACGCTTTCAGGGCAGCGACACGAGATCCCGCCTCCCTCGAATGGCTGGTGGTGCCTTCAATTGTCCCTCGAACAGTCTTGTGTCAAAGGTCAGGACTTTAAATCTGATGCACGTCAAGAGATATTTTTGAAATATAACAAAACTGCACATCCGTGCAGTTGTTCAACTGTTATTACACATGAACTATGTAAAGAAAAAAAAAACAATTACAAAAAACTATATACTGTAACTTTGTTTTTTAAGAATCACTAACATAAACCTTCAATAATTGTTTTATTTTAGCATTTTCCTGTCAGAGACCTTGGTAGTGGTTCCCAGAGCATATTATAAAAAATAGTAGTCAGTATCAGAAACAGGTTTTGAAACTCCCATTGTTCAGTGTCAAGGAGTAATAACAAATTTCCCATCATATTATTAATCAATACCACTGAAGTAGACAAGGCAAGGCAAGGCACTTTTATTTTATGTAGCACCATTAAGACAGACAAGGCAATTCACAATCCTTTATCAGGAAATACATTGAAACAAAGTGATTGAGAACAGCATAAAAAGAGAATAAATTAAGGAAAAACCTTTTTAAGATAAAGGTAATAAAAATAAAAAAAACATTGTTTAATGAAAAGCCTGAGCAAATAATACTGTTTTGAGGCCAGGTGTGTGTCAGCAGTGCTCAGGTCTATGTTTGTGAGGAGTGCAGGAACTAAAATCTGCTTCACCTTGTTTCTTCTCACTCTAACACTTAGTTTACTTCTTCCTGAGGACCTGAGGGATCTAGATGTTTTATATTCTACAATTAAATCTAAGATGTATATACACCCAAGACGATTCAAAGCTTTATAAGCAACACCAGAAGATTTAGAACTCAATTTGAGGCAAAGGCAGCAAGTGGGGAGATTTTAGCTCAGGTTCGAAGTTAAACATTTGGTGTTTGAGAGGACTCTGGTTGAAGTGTTCTGGGTTTTTAAAAGGAGAACTGTAAACACATTTTTTCAATAATCCAGTCATAATGAAATAAATGATTAAACAAGTTTCTGTGAATCTTGTCCAGTTAGAAATCCTTTAATTGTTGCTATATTTTTCAGATGTTGATAAACCTCAGTTTATTTTGATGCATTAAACTTTATTATAGAAATCCAATAAAACAGTTACTAACAGTAATAACAGTTTTCCCATCAATTCAGTCATGTTTGAACTTGAAATGTTTTGCCTTTCTTACTTTTAACCAATGCAGTATTATCTATTTCACGCAACACCTCACAGCTGACTTGAAGTTAATTTGCCATAGTGAGGTAGTGTGGAAAAAAGGATTGAGCAACACTGGCAACCTATCAAGAGAGAGCTCAGTTCCTGTCACCTGACCTAAAAAGACTCCCATTAATAAACAAAAAAAAACCTGTCAGAATTCTCATGAAGTGCAATTTGTGAAGAGATTGCCAGGCTTTTGTTATTTCTGCCTGACGTGTCTAATAAGCTAAATTTTCTTGGAAAGATGCCAATGTAATGTAGTTCAGTTAATAGTCCACAGAGTATTGCACTTAGCAATATTACTATTACATTATAATTAATTAATTGTGCATCACAATAATATAACAGGTATATAAAATGTCTCCAAAACAAGCGGGAGTGAGTGTATTTTGAAGTAAATTATAACATACATTGGTCCTCGGGGGATATCTTGAAACAATACTGTATTGTCTCTGTATATCTCTGTTAAATTTGGAACAGAAATCATAAAAGGGCATAATCTTACAAGTATTATCGAAAGATGCATCCAAGACCAAGTGGAATGGGAACTAAAATTGTGTTTAAAGATCATTTTCTGGTATTGTAATACCTGTGAAAGGCAGATAATTTGATGGGGAGGTCATGTTCGTATCCACTTTGGAGTAAACAGTTTTCTGCCTCCGCCCTGTGGTAACATGTTGCCATTGCGTTAATTCAAATCAGACCATCTATATTTGACGTATACACCTAATTAAAGAAAATAAAACACACTATGTTCAAGTTTTCTGGATAATATAATTACAATTATAAAATCACTTTATTATTGAATTCAAAACAAATGAATTATTGTTCATTTAATGTCTGTAACTTGTCAGGAATAAAAGAGGCGTTTTGTAGTCATTGAACATCCAATCAGCTCAGAGTTCTTTTCTGACATCCAATCATATGTTAGCTTTTATATACTAGCCAATCAGCTTCTAGCAGAGCGCCCTTTTTCAGGAAGTAGCAGCAGTTGGATGAAAGTACTGACAGCGAGATAGGTAGCTAGCTTCATTCCTCCACCGCTCACTGACCTCCCCTCCCAAGATGGCTGGTGTTCGAGCCCTTGGTGTTCTTTCCAGACTGTCAGCAAGGAGATACGCTCTCCTCACCGGTAAGTTTAGCGACGTGTGATTTGGAATTTGTACTGAAAATGAAGACTCGTGGATGGCAATGCCAAACTATGCGGCTAACTGCAGCACAGAGCTAATTAGCTCTTTGATTAGCTTGTTAGCTCGGTGGGTTGTGCTCTTTGCGACACGGTCATTTCGTGTTTTTTTCCCCAATAATACATACAAATGGAATTGTGAAAGTGTGAGAAGACGTCATTACCAAGTACAGCCTGTATAATTCTTTTCTGTCTTCGCGAGCAAACTTATGACGCTGCTGGTGCTAGGCTAGCAGTGCTGCTATGGAGTCGCTGCCGTCCAGGAAAAGTTTTGAATTACATTGTTACTGACGTTGTGTTCCTGCTAAAAGTCTTTAGGTTCAGGCAACGGAAAGTAAGTTTTGATATATGTTGCCATTCATTCGCTATTGTGATGGCCACTATTTCTGTGTCACTGGCCGGCGGAGAATGTAGGTGAAGGGTCGTTTTCTACTGAGTTGCGCAGCTCGTCCCAGTCTGAGGTCAACAGTCTATGGGAACGTCGCATACACATTTTAATTCGTTGATTGTGCTACTGCAGTCAAAGTGTAGATTTAGTTTCGAATTCTAATGAACTGCATTGCTTAGGTAGCAGGCTGGATGACTTGCAAGACTCTACCCAGCTTAATTTCATATTATCTCTCATTCTACAGGTAGAACTTCTCGCACCTTCTCAGTAGCTCCTGCTATGTTGGGTAAATACATAAATCATTCTAAATCTGGAATATTTTCACAAATAGTTTATACTGTTCCCAGACACAATCACACTCTCTTATCTTTCTATTTTTAGCCCGAACCCATGTGAACTATGAAATCAAGGGCGATGTCGCTGTTGTACGAATCAATGACCCAAACTCAAAGGTGAGAGCTCAGCAAAACTGATTTTTATGATGAATTGTCTGAATGGAATATGAATCTAATGGCAGTGCCCCCCACCCCCTCTAGGTTAACACACTGTCGGTTCAGATGCAAAAGGAGATGTCAGAGGTGATGAATGAAGTCTGGGAAAACAATGCAGTTCAGAGTGCTGTCCTCATCTCTTCAAAGCCGGGATGCTTCATTGCAGGAGCTGATATTAAGTAAGAAAGACCTCACACAATCATGAGTTATTTAAATGTGGCAAAAATCACTATTCTAAGGGATTGTGTGTCGGTTATCTCTGAATGTCTAAATTGTGATCTCTTATCTTGGATCTTGTGGGATTCCTCTTTTGTCCTCTGCTACAGTATGATCCAGGCATGTAAATCTGCAGAAGAGGTCAGTGCACTTTCTCAAGGAGGCCAGAAAATGTTTGAGCTCATTGAAAAATCTCCCAAGCCTATTGTTGCTGCCATCAATGGATCCTGCTTGGGAGGAGGCTTGGAGGTAAGCAAATGTGTATTTTACTAAGGAAACCCACATTTGATTTGAAATAACGCCAACGTGTAATCGGCTTTTCTTTTTTCCTTTTTTTCTTCAGTTTGCCATTGCGTGTCAGTACAGAATAGCAACAAAGAGCAAGAAGACAGTTCTTGGTACTCCTGAGGTAATGCTTGGTCTTTTACCTGGAGCTGGTGGAACTCAGAGACTCCCTAAAATGGTAAGTACTGTTAATCAAAAGTGAATCAAACATATTTTATTAAGTACAGAAGAATATATATATATATATATAGTTAAATGTGTAGGAAGGAAGAGAACAGCATGTGAAAGAATCCCATTATAGTCGTGGCTGGACAAGACCAGAAATGGCAGCAGTGCAATGCTAAATAATCTGGTTAATGCTCATAATTGGTTTACAATGTTTACGTGGTCCTCTGAGACCCTGTCAGTCATCAGTGCCGGCCCCACCCACTGTGTCTCGTTTACGCTGTACAAGGTTCAAGATTACTTTATGACCTCATCAAATTTAGCTGTAGTACACCTTTTTTTTTTTTTTTTTTTTATGATTTTTATAATATGCTTTTAACTGCACTAACTAATTGGTTCATGTACTTTCATTGGCAGGTTGGTCTACCCAGTGCCTTTGACATGATGTTGACAGGAAGAAATATCCGAGCAGACAAAGCCAAAAAGATGGGGCTTGTCCACCAACTCGTAGACCCTCTTGGTAAAACCTTATATTAAGTCTTGTTAAGTCAACTGATCTTCAGATATGTCTTGACATGAGCTATAATCGGTGGACTTTGTTCTGTGCTTTAGTACATATCAGAATTAACATAATTAGGGGGAAAATTGCTTTTTAGGACCTGGACTGAAGAGTCCAGAGGAGAGAACAATCGAATACCTCGAGGAAATTGCCGTTGACTGTGCCAGAGGGATCGCCAGTAAGAAGATTCCCCTTCACAAGGAGAAGGGCATGATGCAGCGTAAGCTGGAATATCTCAGCACGTCTGTTTCATCACAGTCGCTTCTATTTATTCTAAGTCAAAATAATGGTGTCCATTCCACAGAAATTCAAGACTATATTATGAGCTTCGAGCTGGTGCGGAATCAAATATACAAAACCGTCCATGGTAAAGTCATGAAGCAGAGCAAGGGACTTTACCCAGCACCCCTGAAAATTATCGAAGTAAGTTCAAAGTTTCTTCTTGGCATTTAAGTAGATTGTCTACTTTACTGTTGATGTGTTTGGGCAGGATAAATTCACATCTCCCACACCAAACTCATGTTTGCAGGGTGCTTGAGCCAATTAAAGCAGATTACACCCATAGCAAGTGGCCAGTCCATCACACAGCAAAAATAGTCGCACTTATTCAAACCTACAGTAAATTTATCAAGTAATAAATCTCAAATGCACGATTTCTTTAATTTCTTATTTTTCAATGACAATGCATGCCTGTACAGCAGGGCGATCACGTATATTGCACACAGAAAGACCCTCTGATTTGAACTGTTGACATTCTTGCTGTGAGGCAAAACTGCTGACCACTTTGTTACTCTGCAGCCTTCTATATTTAAATTATATTAACTGTAATTCAAGTTTCGCCTTTGATATTTGAAGCACTTTGTTAAACTTGTGTTGAAGGAGGAATAATTTCCTTTCCATGGTTTTGTCTTCTCAGTGCGTCAAAACCGGGGTTGAGCAGGGGCCTGTTGCTGGATACTTGGCCGAGTCTCAGGTAAGGCTTATAATCTAATGTCATTACCACATTAGATATGTACGGAGAGGAACAAACTTGTCGTGATCATCGACTTTTGTTTTTCTCTCAGAATTTTGGCCAATTGGCAAAAACCCCAGAGTCTGGAGCCCTCACCGGTCTTTACCACGGTCAAGTAGTATGCAAGAAAAACCGCTTTGGAACTCCTCAGAGAGACGTAAAGTAAGCATAAAGGATGTTCTGGAGAGTCTGCCTTTCTAAAGCCATCATTTTTGTCGGTAGGTAAATGGCTTTTGTTTTTCTTCGCCAGGACTCTTGCCATCTTGGGAGCAGGTCTGATGGGAGCCGGTATTGCACAAGTGTCTGTGGACAAAGGCGTGAACACAATCTTGAAGGACACCACAGAGCCAGGACTAGCCAGGGGACATCAGCAGGTTTTCAAAGGGTGGGTTGATGAGTCTGAAAGCATTCAATTAAGGTTGTTGCTGTACATGTGTTTTAATACATTAACTTTGTAAAATTAAAAACCCTGGTAAAATTATATTTTTCATTTTGAAGCTATGTTGGTGTCATTTTTTTTTGTGTATTTTCTGAAGACTCAATGACAAGACGAAGAAGAGGAGTATCACATCCTTTGAGAGGGACTCCATTATGTCCAACCTGACCACTCAGCTGGATTACAGCGGTTTTGAGAAGGCAGACATGGTTATTGAAGCCGTGTTTGAAGATATTAACATCAAACACGCCGTCCTGAAGGAGGTGGAGGCTGTAAGTGAGATTTCTTATTTTCTTTTGTGAATTGCAGTAATTTTGTTGCAATCATCAGCCTTTATCTATTCTAGCACTGACTTCAGAACGTTATCGATGTGAATTGGTTATTTTACAATGTAAAGCAGCATTTTTACTCACATTTGTCTGCAGGTGGTGTCCCCTCACTGCATTTTTGCCAGCAACACATCCGCTCTGCCGATCAAGGACATTGCTGCTGCCAGCAAGAGACCTGATAAGGTTTGTATGCAGGAAACGAGCAGTGCGAGAATCTGTACACACTTCTACTTGTGTAGAAAGGATTTACTACATTTTTAATTTTAACAATAGGCGTGCAACTTGTATAACATGAATGCAATTTAGAATCACGTGTCGATGCTGTAACTTCCCACAATAAACTCACTCTTCACTCGCACATTGATAATAAATGGCCAAACTTGAACTTTATTTCCAATTGCAGTTAGATTTGTAACCGTTACGTTACAATTTGTTTGGTGTTTAAAATCAGCTTAAAGAGTCAACAGACCTTTTATTGTGCAATTATATAATCTATATTTTGCATGCCAGTGTGCAGCTTTATATTTACCTGCTTGGACGTTGCTTGACACTTGATTGAGACATTCACCTGAACTCCCACCCGAGTTCGTATTTAGGACAAGTGTGATTGCATCCTGGATATACTTGTTTATGTCTTTATTAAATGATATTATCCTGTGTCTTTAGGTGGTTGGGATGCACTACTTCTCTCCAGTGGACAAGATGCAGCTTCTTGAGATTATAACCACCAATCAAACATCAAAGGACACTACAGCCTCCGCTGTGGCCGTTGGTCTGAAGCAAGGCAAAGTCATCATCGTTGTTGGGGTGACTATTTAATTTTTTCATTGCGAAATGTGTAACAAAAAAAGCAAATGACCGACAGTGATAAATTTGCAGTTGTTTAACGTGAAAGTGATTCACTTAATGAGAACCAACAACATTCCCCTGATGGGAGATGTGTCATTTAAAACATAAAAACATACTGTGTATATTCCTTTGCAGGATGGCCCTGGCTTCTACACTACAAGGTGTCTGGCTCCCATGTTGGCTGAAGCAGTCAGAGTTCTTCAGGTTGGTCGCGTTAAAATCCAGAAATGACATTTCTGCAAATCACTGTTATTACTGTTGTTCTGAAAGAGTGTAAAGGCTGATACAGACTGGTTTTATCAAGGGGACAACCACTACAATATACTTATTACACAAAAATAACATTATCCTGTACATCTGTGTTTGCTGCCAATGCTTTACGTAGGTAAATGAATGGAACAAAGATTGAGTGGTTGTTGTAGTGGCATTTCTGTTGGGTGATAAAGGTCGGTATAGATGGAGAATGTGAACACTGTCCAGACTTTTACCTCTTTAGGAAACTATTATTATGTTGCAGGACCGCTTTCTTGGATCATTTCCTGATGTATTTGTATTGGTCGTTTAATTTCACATTATTTCAGGCTGTCTGGTCACATGACCGTGACAATGATCATTGATTAAAGCCAAAACCCTGCATCAAAAGTCCCTGGATCTTTTTTTCTTTTCTAAGGCAGAAAAAAAAAACATATTTTAAATCACATTAAAATCTAATTGCTGTGATCACTAATCTTCCATTTGAATTGGTCAATATTACAAGTGTATCACTGCCTTCCCAGTCAGGCAGTTGGCAAGAAAATGATGCAGACAATGTACATTTTCTTATCAGGCCATTGGTCTGTAGGAGAGATATATTATGCAGTAAGTGAGATGTTTGTCCTCTAAGATGGAATATTGGGAGGAATATCTTGAGATTAAAATCTGTTTTAAAGACAAACGGTGGAGCTCAGCAATAATACGCAGGTTGCCATAGTGTTTTGGCTGATCAATGCATTTGTTCATTAATTAATGCCCTCTTGTAGGAAGGAGTTGACCCCAAGAAGCTGGATTCTCTCACCACCAGCTTTGGCTTCCCCGTGGGCGCAGCAACACTGGCCGATGAAGTCGGCATCGACGTTGCGGCTCATGTGGCCGAAGACCTCGGCAAAGCCTTCGGCTCCCGCTTTGGCGGTGGAAATGTGGAGGTCCTGAAGACCATGGTGGACTCCGGATTCAAGGGTCAATAATTTCACACAATTTCATTTGATCAAGTCCTTCGTTTGGATTAATTAAAGTGTAATTCATTTGTAATGTTTTGTCATCGCCTAGGTCGCAAGTCAGGCAAGGGTTGCTACGTCTACCGGCCAGGAACCAAAGTCAAGGACGTCAACCCAGAAATTGGAGACATTCTGCAAAAATTCAAGATGACCCCAAACCCTGCTGTGTAAGTTTGCAACAGCACAAGAATTCGAGTCCCATCAGTTAACATTAGAAGTCTCAAAGTTTAGACGATAACTACGTTCTTGCTTTTTAAATATTTTATTTTTAATTTCACAGATCAACAGACTCTGATGTGCAGTACAGGCTGGTTTCTCGATTTGTGAACGAAGCTGTGCTGTGTTTGCAAGAGGGCATTTTGAACAACCCGTTGGAAGGAGACATCGGAGCTGTGTTTGGGCTGGGATTCCCACCCTGCCTTGGAGGTCAGATTCAAACCGACATCTTTCGTAGAGGACTTGTTCTTTCACTTTGACAACCCATCAACAGCAGTGGCAAAGACTTTTACAATGGAATGTTGGAAAGTTCACCTGTATAGCTATTTTATGAACAGCTGAATATTTCCCCATGTCTTGGCAGAAAAGGTCCTACCTTGAGCTGTTCCATCCTAACAATCTCTTCCTGCTTCTAGGACCTTTCCGGTTTGTGGACACCTTCGGTGCTGACAAGCTGGTGGAGAAGATGAGGCAATATGAGGCAGTCTATGGGAATCAGTTCACACCGTGCCAACTCCTACTGGATCACGCTACAGATTCCAGCAAGAAATTTCACAAGTGACCGGCTCGCCGCGTGTGCCAGTAGAGCGTAATAATAAAACTCCAGTTTGCCACTAGAATGTGCCTAACATATCATTTATAGGGGCAAACATGCTGAATGAAACACCCCACAGACAGTTTATTGGGTGCACCCAGCCTAAAATGATTATCATGCAGGTTATATGATGACACCAGCCATCACAGGAGATTATCAGTCTTTGCTGACATTGATTCGGAGAGGTTTTGATTTAACTTTATGATTATTAAATAGTATGCAGTGCATGTTTTTTCCATTGTGTGCACCTGTGTGTACTTACTATCTAGCCACCTATCAAAACTGTGCACAAAAGCATTTCAATTAATCATAAAGTTCAATCTGCACTTATGTACAACTTTTCAAAAACACTTGGGACAATGCAAGCAAGATGCTTTTCATTTCAGGCTGGGGTAATTAATAAATTGGAAATGGCATCTAATATAAGTTGAAACTATACTTACTTGGTGTATGGATCAAGAGACATGGAGGTTAATTATTGAAACAATGCCTTAGTGAGATCAGTGTAGACAACATGTTCCTGCTGGTGATTGGATTGTTAATTATTAATGAATGTCTACCTATGGTTCAGCCAGTGTCTTCTCGGTTTTTGTTTTTTTTGTACATTAAAGCCACTGGCTTGAATCTAAACGATGTAAATGTGGAAGCTTAAATAAAACTTTGGTATTGAATGAAAGCAGAAGTGTGTTGACATGCTTGGTGGAGTGTAATCAATCACCGTAACAGAATTGGTCCAGAGAGGCGCACCGGGGAGGATGTCCTCCAATCGTATTCGTCGTGTGGGTCACATGTCTGGTTTCCATTGTCCGCAGAGCAGGGTGTGTGCAGCGGGGAGACAGTGTGGGCTGGGTCAGGTCGGCTGGATGGTGGCGTGTGTTTTTCTTTTCAATATCCTGGGACCTCGCCTCCTTTACATGAGATGCTCCGGATGCGGGAGACGCTGCGCTCACCGGGATGACGACAGAGGCTCGAGGAGGCGCGTCCCACCCATTTCGGCTGCTTTTCTTAAACTGACGCTCGAGAAAGATTGTGGACACAGCCCGAGGTGATGGGTGTTTAACGTGGCGAGGGTAATTTTTATTTTTTTATTTTTTTAAGCCGATCTTTTAAAAGCGAAATGTCTAAAAGCAAAACGTGCGAGGCGGTGAGGGTGGTGGTCCGCTGCCGGCCCTTCAGCAGCAGAGAGGAGACATCCGAGTGTCAAAACATTCTGGAGATTGATGACAAGCTGGGGCAGATCACCATCAGGAACCCGAAGGCACCACCTGATGAGCCTATGAAAGTCTTCACGTTCGACTCCGTGTACGGCTGGGACTCGAAACAAGGCGATATTTACGAGGATGCCGTGAGACCCCTGGTCGAGTCCGTGCTCCACGGCTTCAACGGGACTATATTCGCCTATGGACAGACGGGGACAGGTAAAACATACACCATGCAAGGTGGCTCAAGCGACCCAGAGAGGAGAGGGGTGATACCACACTCTTTTCAGCATATTTTCACACAAATATCCAGAACTCAGAATCAAAAGTACCTGGTTCGATCCTCCTACCTGGAGATCTACCAGGAGGAAATCAGGGATCTTCTGTGCAAGGACAACAACAGGAAGCTGGAACTTAAAGAAAGTCCAGACTTTGGCGTCTACGTCAAAGACCTGTCTTCTGTGGTGACGAAGAACACCACTGAGATTGAACATGTGATGAACATAGGCAACCAGTCCAGGTCTGTGGGGTTCACCAACATGAACGAGAAGAGCTCCAGGTCTCATGCCATTTTTGTCGTCACCGTCGAGTGCAGCGAAGTGGGGCCAGATGGTGAGGACCACATCCGTGTTGGGAAGCTTAACATGGTTGACCTGGCTGGCAGTGAGCGTCAGAGCAAGACAGGCGCTAAAGGCAAGCGTCTGAAGGAAGCTGCCAAAATCAATCTGTCCCTGTCAGCGCTGGGAAATGTCATTTCAGCTCTGGTGAATGGGAAAAGCACCCATGTACCCTACAGAGACTCCAAACTGACGCGCCTGCTTCAGGACTCCCTCGGTGGCAACGCCAAGACGGTCATGATCGCCACAGTGGGGCCTTCTCACAAGAACTTTGAGGAGTCCTTGGCCACCCTGAGGTATGCCAGCAGGACCAAGAAAATAAAGAACAAACCTCGGATTAATGAAGACCCCAAAGATGCCCTGCTGAGGGAGTTCCAGGAGGAGATTGCACGCTTGAAAGCTCAGCTTGAGGAGCGCTTGATGCTTGCAAAAGAGAGGAGGAGGAAGAGGAATAGCAAGAGGCTGAGTAAATGCATGGCTGGTATGGAAGAGGAGCTCCTCAGAGAGAAGGATGCAGATGTGTGGAAGACAGTTGTGGAAGAGCCAGATGTGAAGCTTCGCATGAGAGACAGCGGCGGCATCCCAAAGTTAAAGCATGTGAATGAAAACAGAAAAAGTTTGGAGGAAATGCAGTGGGATCAGGATGCTTTGGAGAAAATCATTGAAAAATATAAGGTACATTCTCACTATGGTGTCTGCTAAATGAGGCGGTGTGGAACAAAAGAAATTTGCATGAATGATTTATCATGTCTTTGTTCACAGGCTATGGAGAGCAAACTGTTAGTCGGGGGAAAGACCATAATTGATCACACTAATGAACAACAGAAAATGCTGGAACTGAAGAGACAAGAAATTGCAGAACAAGTAATTAACAAACAACATTCGAGTGATATTTAACAGTATAGTGCTTGTGATGGAATTCTACATTTGTGTGATATTTACTAAAATGCAGAAATATTTCTGAGTGGTCTGAACTCTCACGGCGAAGTCTTCACAGTTAACAATGACATTTCTGATTTCACCCCATTTGTTCTGATCTGCAGATAAGAAGAGAGAGAGAGATCCAGCAGCTGATGATGCTGCAAGAGGAGGAAACCTTAGAAATGAAAGAGACTTTCTCCTCGATGCAGCAGGAGGTCGAACATAAGACAAAGAAGCTGAAGCGGGTGAGAGATGACTCATCCGTGCGAATTTCGCAAAAGCAATTACACATTATTTGATCGTTTAATCTCATTTGCAGTGAAGAATCCCGCATCCTCGAGAGATGTGAGGAGAAGCCCCATCAGTGCATTCAGGCTTCTCTGGACAGAATTTAGATTTTTTGTGGTGTTTTAAGAGGCTACTTTTCAGATTCTGTTGACTTTTCTGCCTCCCAAAGTCAAGTTTAACTGGTGTAACTCTGTGAAACTATCCGGTCATCTGGCAACTAATAAAACAAGTATTTCCACTTCCTCTCCGTGTAGTTTTATGCCAAACTGCAGCTGCTGAAGGGAGAGATGAAAGACATCTTCGATGAACACGTGACAACCAGACAGGAGCTTGAACAGACACAGAACGAACTTACCAGAGAGCTCAAGTACAAGTAAGTCAAACATGGAGATTATCATCCTGTTCTTTGTTTGAAGTATTCGGTTTCAGTCAAATTACGTTAAAGTGCAATCGGCTTGCTTTCATTCACACTCACACTGTATGTTCACCTGCTGTTCCTGGCATATAACTTAAAAAAAAAAAGCTCTCAAAACTCAATAAATCACTGGTGCGACGACACCACACAGAGATTAAAACCTCGCTCTTGTATATACTGCAAAATGTGTTTTACAGCAACAATTTTCTGTTTAGTGTATGTTCAAAAATCCCGATTTGCACATCAGAGAAAATCGCAACAACACACTTTCTAGGATCTTGTGCAGACGTCTGAGCTTTGAACATGTCCATCGTTTCTTATTTGGAGTGTGTCCACTTGGGCTGGGTGTGCCTGCCAGGTGGTGGCTTCACTTATTGTTCTAGAGAAAGGATCCACAGCCTTCCTTGGAGGCAACCTGAGGCTGGTCGGGAGCCACTGGCTCCACAAGCATAGAAATATTCCAGGATTATGTATCACATCAATGTTGTTGCCTTTCGTTGCACATTGGCAGGTATCTCTTGATAGAGAATTTCATACCTCCCGAAGAGAAGAACAAGATTATGAACAGACTCCAGTTTGACGGCGAGGAGGACCAGTGGAGACTGCAGCCTGTCCTTCCATCGGAGAGGTCGGTCAATGGACTCATTATAGACATATTCAGTTACTTCACCCTCTTTTCTCAGAAACAAACCACACCGAATCACACGCTGTAGGTCCTATGAACAGCCGCCTGCATGAAATGCTTCACCGACGCAGTAAAATACCTGTTTCCTAACCATCGGTTGCCTGAATAGAGGATAATGCCATCTGTAGGGCTGGAAATAAAGGGTGTAAGTGGTGGGTTTCTGTATGTAATCATCATACACCTGCCACACCTGCAGATTCACATATGAGCTAGCACTTATAGCATTCTTGGAAATGGGAGTCGGAAGCAGATATACAAATATGATGTCACTTATAGGAGTCATGTTGAGGGAAAACTAAGAGGAGGGCGTACTTGAATTGAATGAATTAAGTCTATATTGTAGCTCTTGTAAGCCACTGTCATTTCAATTTAGTCATATTTGTCTGGTATTACATTTCCACCAAGACTCAAGCTGGAGACCTTTCCTGAATTACTCCCTGAATATGTGAAGTTGTTATATATTGAGCTTCCAGAAGTTTGCATTTCAACCACTATTACCAGGTGAAGAATTATTTCACTGAATATGTAGCCATGCATTATTTTTTTTTTCCTCCAGTGTGCCCACTCAGGGCAAGAGAAGGCCTCTCTCAGCTGTGGGATACAAGAGGCCAATCAGCCAGCATGCGCAGATGGCTGTTGCCACAGCGACGTGTACCGGGACTTCATTTAGATACCAGGTCAGTGGTTGACTTTCACAAGGCCAGTTGGCAGAAACAGCAGACAGAAATCAAGTGAGGTGGTGGTGAATTTGTCCCGTGCCCATCAGTGCTGTCAATCTTCTTCACGAAAGGATGTCAGGCCCCTTGTCGCCATAGAAACGGTTCAGAAGTTTGACCAGCATGTGTCACTGAATCGTCAGTGTAAAGTTACAGTGCAGATTCTGTGTGTTGCTTTCAAATAAAAATCACAACTCAAATATTACACACAAAGCTGCATGCTCCATTATACAAGGCATTATTGTCAGTAATGTAAAAATGTTTTCAGTAATCACACTATTAATACTTTATCATTGTTTGGGGAACAATTCTGAAGATTGTTTATTATGTCATTTTTAAAATTGTGTCGCTACCATCAAAATCATAATGACCTGATGATGTTCATGGAGTCCAAATATATCTGATATAAATATCTGATATATTTTGTATGACTTATATTGTCTTCTGTTATGAGAGTTAGCTATCATTTCATTATGTTTTCTTTGCGATTTACACACACCACCCAGGCCTTAAATGAATTAAACTGACATGATGTTTTTAACTCTTAAGTGACCATGTTTGGTCACTTTATGTATTTCTTATTGTTTATCGCAATCTAATAATAGTCAAAGGATGAACATGCCAATCATAACGATCAGTATTACTTGTGTTGGATTTCTGCAGTTATTGACATTACGATGAAGCGTGACAATTCATACGTTACTGTCAGGGACCAAGCAGTTAAGCAACGAGGAAAACCTTATTTTTGAAAAAGGGGGTTTTGTTTACCCCCCAAAAATACAAGAAGGTACAAACTTAAGTTTCTCTGACAATTAAAGGAGGTCAACAAATAAAACTTAAATGACTAACAAACTGAGGTGAAACACACAAGGGGAAACACAAATTACACATAAGTAATGATGGGGAAACTACCTAAACTAAAAAAAAAAAAAAAACCTCTGTAATGGCAAGAGATGGTTTAGCTGATTGCTCAGGCCAGCATAAAAGAGTCTCCAATCTGTTGCGCCGCCTTTTGCCACTGCAGGATGACACCTCCCACCAGCACGGGAACTCAAAATAGAAAAACATAATCAGTACAACTGAAATGTGGTGATGATAGTCCTTCAGTGTGACAATGTGTGCACTCCATTTAAACAGTGTAAGACTAGGGAAAATAGATTTTAAATAAAATGAATAAATCAAATGTGTGGCGTGGACATGAAATGTTTGGGGGTGTGGCTGTCTGCAAAACAAGTGAGGCGAGTGGGAATGGCGTCACCTTCAGCCTTTACTGTGTGGACTTGTCCGTCACAATTACGCCTCTCATAATATCACAAATACTGTTGTGTTTACTTTGGTCGAGTATCTATTAATTAGTTTCAATGCACAGTTGATACATTTCTCTTAAGAATATGAGAAAATACCAAAACTTTCCATATACATTTTTCACAAAACTAGTGCAAGAGTGAGCCTGTTCATTTATTTTTTAAACTATGCCCACTGGATCTAGTAGACATGGGTAAGTCGTGGCCCTTTGATCAAACAAACCTCTTTCACAGCCTCCACGCCAAATTCCAGAAATCATCCCATTATTAGTTTCATGGCTCATTAATATAGGAAAGTTGTTTAAGCCACATTTTACTCTCATTCCAATTCTAGATAATCATTAAATACCGTAATCAATACTAAATACAATTACTCACCATGATTCCGATGCATCCTTGTGGTAGAAGTGCTCAGTCACTATTTGGCCTACTTGAATTGAGGATGACACTCCTGTGGCCCTCACAACGATAAAAGTTGAACCATCCATGAAATATAAAGTCATATTCATGGTAGACCATTTTTGTGCCAATAAGTCATGTTGTAGGATAGTCTTATTTGTGTAATACTGACTTGTCAAACCAGAGATCCAGATTTTACAATGAGAAATTCTGAAACTAGTGTAATTTTATTGAGTTTTGCAATTTCCAACTGATTCTATCATATAGAAATGGCGTATAATCATGTTTATTAATCGAGTTTCAAGGTAAATTTCAACAGCTTACAATTTGAAATTTTTAATTTTACAAGTATTTTACTGACTACTGTAATATAAGTAAAAGTGTGAGAGGAGTTTTAAGATGTCATTAAAAACTAAATTAATATTTTATCATGTTTTTATGCTGTAATGACCATGATTCCACTGTCATCTGTTCATACAGGCGGAGAACATTATGCTTTTGGAGTTGGATATGTCTCCACCAACCATGTTTACCTTGAACCTTAATGGCTCCCACCTGGAGAGGGCCTTTTCTCCCCGAGTGCTGTGCGATCTCCTGGCGACTGTTCCCTTTAGAGAGAGGACCGCTGGATCTTCACGGGTCAGGAAATCCCAGTCCTGGTAAGAGAGGCAGTTTTGACAAACTTTTGGAAGCATCACCTTGTCCTGGCATAAACATTTCCTTTGAAATTAGGTAAAATTATAAGCATGTGACGTGTCGCTGCAATGCTGTATGAACAAATATGCCTGCACACATGTATAAGCAAAAATCCATCAGATAAATAAATGTGTGATATGCAGCTGTAAAACATTTTTGCTGATGTCATGCTGATGTCATGCAGGTATGAAGCGCCACAAGCTGCATCCGTCACATCATCTGCATCATCCACCACTCTGCCATCAGGACCACAGAGCCTCTGTTCCTCTCAGAGACAAAGACCATCCTCAGCTGCCTACCTTCCACTGGGAGATCCCGTTCACCCAAGCCCTTGATATGTCCTAATGCACCTCTGCTGTCCGGCTGCTGGCTGTAGTTCAAAGTGGCACCAGTGACTCCTGTTTAGTTAAGAGCTGTGGGTTGGAGTTGGGCGGGGAAGTGAAGTGTATGACTTGTTCTTTAATAGATTTTATTTTTGTTTTCGAAAAAGCGGTCACTTTGAAGTGTGTTTACCTGACTTGCACAAAATTTTAAGTAGAGTTAAGAATTGAATGTACACTGAAAGCGGTAAATGCAGCATGTAAATATTTATTTTGTCATATTTTAATGAACTCGCGAATGTAAATCTATCTTCAAAATCACCTCACCTGTCAAGTCTGGAGTGAAACGCCCATTATTCTGACACAGCTTTAAAAAAAAGAAATAGAAAATCATATTCATTAAAAAACATTTAAAAGAGCTAAGTCTTTTACATGCTGCCTTTATAATCTTATTCAGTGTTTCTAAGGTAATTACACTGATCTTTCATTTTGATTTGAGGATATTTGATTTGTTGCTCCTTGCACTGTCGTACCCGAAAAGCACAGACAAAACTTTCAGGTTTCCAAAATATGATTAATAATATTAGTATAATTGCGTATTAGAGTCACATTAAGAAGGGAAATGAATGTAGTGGAGTTGTTTGCATAGGTACTTTTCCTGTTTGAGTTCATACATTTAAAAAAAAAAAAATGGAAAAATGATCCCTGTAGTTTAAACCAGTTGTTTTCTCTGAGGTGCCTCCAGATTGCCTGTTTAAAAAAACAATGTAGACTCGCCACATATCCCTAACTGCCAAAGCAGTACAGCAAAGCCAAATGCTGTCTCACCAAGTCACTCTTTCCAACATACCAAATCAGATTCTACGAAGTGTTTTATTATTGTTTCCTTTGAAATTTGCAAATTTCCTTTTTTGAAAGACCTCGATCCCCCAAATGTGATCAACTGCATCCATCCAAAGAGGTCACAAACTCTAAGTTGCTACCCAACTGACCGAAACCACACAGTATTTGGGTAATTTACATTCAATTTGGAACAGGAGTGTCAAATATGAGGCATGTAGGCCAAAACCAGCTCGCAAAACATACATTTTTGGACATTTCACTGGAGTTTGCACAAGAAGGCTTCATTGAAATTGGATTTATATTGGGATTGTATTAATTTTCGGTCGTAATTGTTTGGTGTTCACCAAAGTATAGCCATTTTTATCACATATACCCAGTGCCACGACAAAGAAAAGTTCAAATTTAAAGGTGAATATAGCACTATTTTACTGGTCCGTCCCACTCAAGATGAGATTGGGTTGTATGTGGCCCGTGAATTAAAACGTGTTTGACACCCCTGATTTAGAATCATCAGTCAACCTAAAACTTATGGGGGTTTTTTTTGGACTGTGGGTGGAAACTTGAGTTTCACGAGATAACGCAGACATGCACAGAGAGAACATGCAAACTCCGCATAGAAACATCAGAAAGTCGAGACATATTCCTGAGCATTTTCCCACAAGGCAGACTGTTATTATCTATAATATAAATTCTTAAAGTGTTTTTACAACTTTATTCTCCACATTATCACTTTATGTTTGACCCACTGCATAATAATTTTCCTTTAATGTGGCCAAAATATCTATATAAGTCGTGCCTAACGCATTTTATTTTAAACTCTTTTGACTCAGTGGCAACATGTCTTTCATGCAAAAAGACTTTACAATGCCTTTTCTTGCCAAAACAGTGTGTGTGTGTGTGTGTGTGTGTGTGTGTGTGAGGGGGGGGGGGATTGTTCTGCACTGGTTTATCCTGTATGCTTGATGAATTGTTGCTTCGATTTCTTGCCAATTGTAATTGTGAGCCAAAAAAACAATGTGAAGAACGCTTGCAGTGCTCTCTTGATTAGCTGCCTTATTTTCTTCATAGTCGTGAACTTGTGCAAAGGCCATTTGCTTACATATGGAAATAAACGAACACACTCGAAAACTCTTGATCGTGATCGCAGTTGACACCGTGGTGTAAACACACGCGCGGAGAGCCGCAGACGGGACCTGACAGGTATTTATATACAGTGAGATGACGTCCCCCCCCCCCCCCCACCCCCCCTCCAGTCACATGACTCTTTACAGTAAGTCCAACATGGCAGACGGAGTGGATCTTACGCGGTAACTAAATGCAATATTTCAACTGCAGCGGACACGTTTAACACTACTCCTCAGACAGGACGTCCACAATGAGGGAGCGACAGAAGAAGAAGAAGGGGAGGACGTGGGCCGAAGCCGCCAAAACGGTACTCCAGTGTGTGTTTTTTTCCCCCAACCTGCCGTTTGTTGTGGTTGTTTTCCTTGAACGCTCCCACTTGTACAACTGTGTTTATGAGTTCATGACCTGCTGGGGAAGATGTTGCGTACAGCGCGCAGAGGCCTTTGCGTTCGCGGTTTGGAAGCTGTCACTTTAGCCGCGGAGCTCTCCCTTCTCCTTCTCCCCAGCTTATAAATGCAGGAATTACACAATGCCAGCTATGTTGCAGCCCAAACACGCCCGCTGCGCGTGGACGGTCTGAAGTCCCGTGAAGTCGCCGAGAAGCGGTCATGTTGGTTAGCATTAGCTCGCCGCGGCAAACGCAACTCAGCCCGTCAACAAGTTTGTTTTTTTGCGGCAAGCGAAACGCAACGAAACGTCCCAAGCACACGATAAACTGATGCGCACTCATGTTGCGTGGATAAGAAATGAGATGACAAAGCTAATCCGCGGCGTGCCAGCTCGAGGCGACAGGATAGTAGAAAGTTAGCATGTAGCACGAGAGCTAGCCGTCTGTCGTAGCATGCTAGTGTGTACAATATGTCAAAACCCCCACGAACAGCCTCATAATGGTCTTAATCTGTTGCCCGCATGGACATCTGTTGTCAAGTGACGCACTAGTTTGACCAAATCACTCATTGTCCTCAGTTTGCTGACATGACGTGGCTAACTGGATGCATATATAATAATTTATAAGTTTATAAACTGTGAAGTTACATTTCTCTTAGATGCCGGTTAAAATGCAACAGAGGCTAAAGGAATCTATACAATGTCGAATTAAAATGAAAGCAAAACACTGCTCTTTTTTTATGACAACACTGTTATTTATTTCTTATATTATTATACTTGTGTATATATATGTTTTTCATTTAGGGGCCATGAGCATGTAAAGTGTGTGAGATCTCACAACATTCCCTGTTCGTGTCATAACATATGGCAGGGCTGCTTAGAATGACATTACCCCAACCACATGTGAAAGTTAGACCTCTGGAGTGAACCACCTGGTATTTATTACCAGCATGATTGTAGGCAGTCAGTGCCGATATTTGAGCTAATTCATGCAGTTATGGGGGAGCTACACATGTTGAGAACTCCTGTAAAGTATAATTTCGCAGTCATTTGTCACATTGGACAGCAATGTGGAGCAGTGGTTAGCACAGTCATCTCAGGCGGGTATGGAATCTTACTGGGTTTGTTTATTTTAGCCAACCAGAGAGAGGAAAAACAAATCAGCAAAAGGGAAACACTTGAAAATAACCAAAGAATGAAGAGAAAATAACATATGGCGTCAAGTGAAATGAGACAACAGGATTCAATGGAAAGGTGTAAGCTGAAGACAAAACGTTTTCCTCCCCTTACCACTTTGTTACAAACTGAAACCTTCCCACTCATAAAATGCTCCACATGCTGGCTGGCTCTATTGAACACAACATGAATCCACCCAGTTATGTCAAAAAAACATGTACTCTTTAACAGGCTTTCTAGGTTAATTGTTCACTACATTGTCTACAATGCAACAAGAATCCCCAGTTCTGTTACCAAGTTAAGTGCCTTATTGTTCAGTTTGTATGTTCTGTGCATGCATGGGTTTTGTACAGTTTCCTGCAACAGTAGACAGTACAAAAACATGCATTCAAGGTTAATCTGCGACTCTAAAATTGCCTCTCGGCATGAGGTTGTGGAGATAACACTTTTATGTTAAGTTTCACAGAGCACTTTTTCAATAACCTTTATTTTATTGTTCTAGGTTTTGGAGAAGTATCCTAATACACCGATGAGCCATAAAGAAATCTTGCAGGTCATCCAAAGAGAAAGGCTTAAGGAAATAAGGTAAGCATGTTTGTGGCATCGTAAGTTTTACAAGTCTTTTCCCATAGGAGACATTTAATGAGAGAGAGGCAACAACACGGCCTTTCCTCCTCAGTTCTCAGCTGCTCACGCCGCGTACGCTTCTGCTTATATAGTCACAAATATTTGAATCAATTGATAATGATTGTTTCATTTCTTTTCGTTTCATTGTCTCTGTTCTCATCCAGAAGGTAAGGAAAAGCTAGCCTCCCCACCCTTTATTTTAACCAACTCACTGCACTGCTATTTTGGAACCACCTTTTGCATGTTATTAACAATAACATGTCCTAGTTTCAGTTGCATAAAAGTTCCTGTCGTCTCCTATATATATATCTACAAGAAAATTACAATTTACTAGTATTACACCATCGGTGTGAACTCCTGAGACCAGTGGAACGAATGAACATGTGTCACCCGATTATTGCTTTAACTTGGTGAGTTTCATTGCTCACAATTTGCCTCAGGTGCATGTTAGAGTGAGCAAACTGGGTCCAATACACACGCAGAAGAAATAATTATTTTTGCTCACAGCCGGATTTTGTTTTTGCATGCGATGAATTTTATGCACCAGGCCATTAGTGCAGTCTGAGAATCACTGACGACGATCAGAGAAGTTTTAGGTTAAAGTTATGCAACTAATTCAACAAAAAGTATATTTCCTTCTGACCCCACGCAGGTGTGAATCTGACCTAAACTCACGTACGTCTTCCTGATGCATGTGTGCAGTGTCTCTCCAGTTATCGGACCAGCCTTTGCCCCTCCTGTGTCTTTTACTATTGTTTATTTTCCCTCCAGCTGTCTGATTTATTAGAGAGCAGATGTGTAATTTACGTTTTTCTCTCGTGATCCAGTGGAACCTCGCCGCTGGCATGTCTGAATGCGATGCTGCACACAAATTCCCGTGGTGAGGAGGGGATCTTTTATAAAGTTCCAGGCAGGATGGGAGTCTATACATTAAAGGTTAGTTTGACAGAATGCATTACCTAGCCTGTAATCAAAGAGATGAAATGCACTAACTTCAATAGAAAATAAAAGCTGTGAGTTTTTTTGACATGTGGACATAATTGAATAGGTAGATACTCAGAGTTTATATGCCAGGTTCACAAAAGAGAAAAGTGTTTCAGCACCTTATGCCTGCTGTGAGTAAAAGGTGTTTGTGTGTGATGTGGTTGAATACGGCACAGGGAGTTATTTTTTTGATTTATCTCTGTTTGGCTACTTCTACTCTGTAATATATATTGTGTGCTCTTTTTCCTGCAGAAGGGCATCTCGGATGTGGTGAAAGAGCTATCGGAAGAGGACTCTGAGGAGAGCAGTGATAATCTTTCTGACTCCCGAAGCTCAGAAAACAACGGTGGTGCCATCACTCCAGAGGGCAGGAGAGGGAGATGGATGCGGAGAGGTATTTTGCACAGAATGCAGCTTTAATAAAACCAGTTAGTCGTTGACCACATAACTCAATGTGGCCTCCTCAGGCAAGGTTCATCGATCGCAGTAGACGGATGTGCTTGTGTTGTTCTCTTGGATTATTTTTGCTCGGTTTCTATCAAAAAGCACAAGTCACTGCATACACTGTGAAGTGTCACTATCGGGAAAGTATTTGTAATATCTGCATCTACTTTGCTTCATCATAGTTCTGTGCGTGTGTGGCTTATGTTCAATCAATGTGACTTTTAAACCTAAACTTGGTGACACTACTTGCATTTGGGCTGGTGTAATCTAATGCTTCCTGTCAAACATGTAAGTTTTAAGTGTAAGTTAAACTGATTGACTCCCAAACTATTCTGGAGCAGAGGAAAACAACTCCAAACATATAGCCGGTGGTTAATAAGGACAACCTTCAACGTAAAGAAGAACAAGAAGCCCTTGAATTGATGGCGCGGTGGCCACAGAGCTTTGATCTTAACATAGTCAAGTCTGTCTTCGTTTACGTACAAGCGTTTTCCGTACAATCTGTGTTTTTTTTTTTTTTTGTGACACTTTGTTCACTCAGCGAGAATCTACAAGCCATCAAATCTTCATAAACCCATCGGCTGTCATTTCCGAGGACTGCTACACTTTTCTGTGTTTTTAACATGTTGTGATGAATATCAAACATTAATGTTGTTTGAAGACGGTCAACGGTTACCGTGACAACTAGTTGACTGGAAACACGGACTCCTTCACACTTCCTTACTGTTTGCATGTAATCTGCCACACAGCCAGTTCTGCATTAATCATGAAAAGCGGCAAATCGATTCATAACGTTTAATGATTTTCACCTCGTCTGTTGAATGACATGCTACAGATCAGTGTTATCTTTGCAATCTCCTGAGTGATTATGATTATGACATATTAAGGATCTGTGTTCTCAGAAAACCTCCGACGGTTGCTTCAGAAACGGCAAATGTACTGAGATGAACTAATGCTGCACTGAAATCAAACGGTCACAACAAATATGGACATTTTCTCTGTTAATTCTCTTGTGGCTTGCATTAAGTGATTACCAAAAAGAATATATAAGTTTTAAAGGAAGTCTTGCAGCTCACATGACCCTTTTTCGCTGTATTATTCAGTTAAATGATTAAACAAGAAAAAAATGCTTGGTTCATTTTTTGCCCGACTTACGCTGATTGGTCGTATTATGTCAAAATGAGTAAACGCCCTTTCTCAGCTGTTGCAAGTTGCTGCAGAAACACAGGAAGCCAGTCGAAGTAGCTGTAAACAAGTGAAGCTCAGAGAGAGTGGCTTAACCACAAGCGTAAAGATTAAAACATCTCATCATTGCCTTTTTACCTGGGATGCACTGAGCGACAAACATGGTCATAGCAAAAGGTGGGTTTCTATCGTCAAGCAAAATTCTGTGTCTCCCAGTAACTGTCAATAGAAAGGCTGCAGGCGGCACATCGCGGTCACATCACAGCAGCCCTCGCTCTTTTGTGTTTATCCACGGGGTTAAAGTTCTGCTTTATTGTGAATAACACACACCTGATTGTGCCTGATTGCAAATTTCAAAGAATGAGCTTTTCATCAAGCGCCAATTGTCGTGTTTTTCCTCTGACTGGTCTCAAGCGGACTCTTAATTATTTCTCTTTCTCACTTGCAGATTTGAAGTGACTGTTTAAACAGGAAACTGTATTTTCTCATTGTGACCCGTGACTACTTCCTTATTATGCACAAGTTAGAAACTGCCAAGGAAATAACCTTGGTGCACAGCTGAGTAGGAGGACTTGGATGTAGTTTATTTCTGAAATAATCAATGCAAAGAAGCACAAAGTCAAATGCAAATGAGATGTTACTGAGGGAGAAACAAATAAAACGGCTACATTATCTGGAGAAGCTGTTTCATTAGAAATGGGTGTCAGAGAGAGAAAAAGATGAGTGGCTCCGAACAGGCTTTCCAGTAATATAATATTTTAGCCGGGTAATGTAATCTGTTCTTTTGTGTGTGAAATTGGTTTCAGTTTCATCAAAACAATAGCTCAGTGTTCTAAACTCTGCACACCGCCCTCAGGAAATGTATATTGAAACATCTGTTTTGCTTCTGTATCTCGTAGTTCCCTCCAAGCTGCAATCACAGCCGTCGTCTCCTCAGCCCCGATGCTCGTCGCCGTCTGTCCCCACCAGTAAGATCATCTCTCCCTCACAGAAACACAGCAAGAAAGCACTGAAACAGGTACTGGAAACAATCTCTCTATTTCCTCATGTCTTAAATTTCCATGCATTATATTAGACGCGCAGTTGAGGCATCACTGTTTGTACGAGGATTCATCTTGGATGCAACACGAGCTCCTGCCACACCCTCGTGCTTGGATAATGCTGTAAAAATCCTGTCCTACTCGACCTGCAGCATAAGGATGCAAGACCGGGACTCGGTTCACTTGGGAGGGAGGGGAGGCGAGAATTTTCACACCTTGCTTTGGTTCAGGTGGCTCTTTGAGGCCCCGTTTACGCGACAACGAATTCGAGTGTATCCGCAAAACTTTCTTCACTTTTGGGGGGTCTGTTTACACGGCACCAGTTTGCGGATGCACAGTATCCGCAAAGTTTTTAATCCGGCTCCCAAGGTGGAAAGATTCTTTCACGGCGCAAATCCCTCCTGCCGAGACTGCCGGAGGCTACAGAGCCTGTTACTGCGCATGCACATCTCTCCCCCTCCCTCCTGCTCATTCAGTTGTAAACAAACATGGCGGCCGCGTAGTGGTACGACTCGAGGTCCATATTCTAGTTTTATCGTCCAGATCAGTGGTTTAATAGTTGAGACTCACCCCTGAAAGCATCCGATGCATCATCAGTCCATGCGGATGTCAGGTGCTCTCCATTTTCTTCACATTTATAGCGTATTGTTCTCTGCACACGTTTGTGTAGTTTCATTACAAAGTCAAGCAACAGCGCCCTCCAGTGGCCCGGCATACTAACTACATCGTTGTCTCTGTGTCTGCTGCTGCAGTGTAAATGCACTCCTTTTTTTTAGCGGATTAGGTGTTGTCACGTGAAACGTTGTCGTGTAAACAGGGCCTGAGACAGGACCAAACCGCGTGGCTTGGCTAGTTAGCTTGTGGCTAATCGGAAGCCACAAACATCTGCAATAGATATATATATATATATATATATAGTCTTCAGACCAGATATTAAAGAGCGCCTTTTTTCATTACTTCTTCTTCACTACTCCATGTTTGCTCGCAAGATATTTTCCATCTTTTCTTTCTGCGTCTGCTTCTTCTGATTTGCGCGGTTCGCTTTGTTCGTTTACTACCCAGAATGCATTGCACACTACGGAAACTACCAAACCTCTGCTGGTGTTTCAGCAGGCACTCTTTTTCTTTCTTTTTTTCTTTCTTTCTTTCTTTCTTTCTTTCTTTCTTGTTTTAAAGTATTAATGTTCTCATAATACACCAATTTAGTATTTTTCATTTGGCTGCTTTGCCTCCTTTGTGTTTTATTTGATTTGATTGCACAGATTGTTATTCACTCCATCTGTGCTGGTGAGGAATTCTCAGCTCCAAAGCACCAATTTGTAATTTAGGAACACTACCGCATAGCGATTTTACTCAAATGTTGAAATATTATAACTAGAAAGAGTTTTTATGTATTTTACTTACACAGCATAACACTGTGGGGATTTCCTGCACTATTCTCTTAGATCATTTTTTTTGACATTGTGTTTGAGGTGAACATAGAGTTGATTTTATGCTTGTGTTATGCAATCTATGTTACATTGCTGCACTGTTATTTAACCATGCAAGTGGTCCCAGAGGAGCGGTCGCAGGCAAACAGAGGGTTACGCATATTCACTCTCTCTTTTTCTCATGGCATTGTTCCCTCCTTATTTCGCTTGTCTTTAAGGCCTTGAAGCAACAGCAGCAGAGAAACCAGCGCAGACAAGGGGGGATGCCAACAGCCTCCAGCCCGAGACTGCTTCTGAAGACCATCAAAGATATGGCAGATAACATTACAACAAAAACTGGTAGGTGGCAACTATTACACGATGAATCAGTCCTCGGTGTTATGTGCTGCTTTATACAGTTTATCTGTTTTTAGCTCAGAGAAGCGAGACCTGATTTTGTTCTGTTTGGATGGTCTACAAGGGTTCATCGCATCACATTACACACTGCATTGTATTACTAAATGACTCTTATTGATGCGGTCCTCCAGTATTGTTCAGTTATTCTTGGGCTCTTGTAGCTCGAGAACAAAAAAGGATTTGTATCTTCACCAGCCAAATGTGACTCATGTAATTGGCAGCATTAACATGGAAACTGCAGCAGTCAGATGTCGGTCCTGCATTTATCCAGTTTTCCCTTCAGCTCTTCTTTGTCTGTTTGAATAGATTTATGCCACCCGGTCGTACCCAGGAAGGTTTCCCAGAGGTCAAGTCGGCTCAGTGCAGGTAAGTCAGACAGGTACTTCAGTTTATGTAATTTATATAAGTGAGTATAAATTACACAGAGAAGATTAACGCAGCATATAGAAAGAGAAGAAAATGTTTTTATAAGACTAAATGCAAAAGATAACCGAGAAGATGAGGTCAAGGATGGATAAATGAACGATATGAACACAAACGATAACTTCACTAAACATGGGCTTAAGGGGGACAGTTCAAATCAAGTCTTCCAGTGCTTTTAAAAGACCACAGAACTCATGCATTGTGGGTGTGAAGGCAGATAGTTTAAGAGATTGGTTTAGCGTGTTCTTTTTTGGAGTAAACTTTTATTGGTGCACAGAATATATAACAACATGTCTCAGTTTATTTTAAATCAGACTCACACGGGCTGTTAAATGTTCATCGCTGTTTTTATGGGTCCCTGTGTGTCCCTGAACTAGGCCTCCCTTATACCCCCAACGGCTCGGCTTCTGTCATCCAGCATAAAACCTGCAATCTGCTGGGGTGACCCTGGAAGGACGCAGCCAAAACTTTTAATGTTTAAATTAAAAAGCCCCCGCTCAAAATGATCCCAAACAAATCTTCAATTTATTCTTAAGTAAAGTTTCAAATGGCAATGATGCTTGTATTGTAGTTGTTTTTTTTAAGTAAAATTATTTCACACACTGACCAACACTGTGTGGCCACACACAAATAGCCTGTTTCCTTCCACTGAACATACCTATTAAGATTGGTTAATTGCTGACTTTAAATTGTTCACAATTGTGTTGTTAAAGAAAAAGGTTAGATGGCCCCATCTTTTGTTGATTTTATATCTTACTCATTTGTACAAAGTTGCTACATTTATTCAGCTGATGTTCCTCAAACCTCAACGATTCCAATGTTTGGCGTTGCAGGGCAGATAAAGAGAACCAAGTGTAAAATCGATGTGGAGACACCGGACTCTATTCTGGTTAACACCAACCTGAGAGCCCTCATCAACAAGCACACCTTCTCTGTGTTGCCTCCTGAGTGCCAACAGAGGCTGCTCAAACTTCTGCCTGAGGTCGACCGCCAGGTGATATAGAATTTATGGTTATATAATTTGGGGAAAAAAATGTTATTTCACTGATCATTTAGTAGGATGAGCTATTTCTCATTTTCTGCAGACAGTATTTCTTTCTCTACTCGTTCTCGGTGTACTCCTGTACATTTTACATAAAGAATGCAAACCAGACGTCAATGCACTGATGCAGTGATGGTGATTGTCAGGACGTTAGTCATAACATTGTGGCTTCCCTCCCCAGGCTTGCTTGGACGGCCTTCTGAAGGTCACTAGCTCTGCCTTAAACAACGAGTTCTTCACATCAGCAGCTCAGTCGTGGAAGGAGAGACTGGCTGAGGGTCAGTTCAACAGTTTCTCCATGATAACGGCATTCATCCCCTAATAAGAGTTAATACAAGGGTTTATTTTCAGTTATTAAAAATGTGTGCCTTCTTACCCCACAGGAGAATTTACTCCTGAGCTGCAGCTTCGAATGCGTCAAGAAATCGAAAAGGAAAAGAAAGTTGAGCTCTGGAAGGAGGCTTTCTTTGAAAACTATTATGGGGAAAAGTAGGTTCTAACGTCTGATTCAATTTCAGATAATGTATGCATGTACTACTGTGATTCAGTTATAAATGAAATTTTTTTTTAAACGGCAGTATAGATTATTTAATTTTATAACTGCAATTTGGAGAGTTTGGATTCATGACTGAGAGTAATAAGATGACATGACAATAAATACAGGAGTTTTATGCATGTATAATATAACTCATTCATAAAAAAAGGTATTGCCTATATCAATATGAATGTTGATGATTTCCCAAAAAATTATTAAAAATGAATGAAACTAACCAACACAGTATATTTTTACTCTGAAAGCGAGTGAAAAATGAATCACTATCAGAAAACCTTTGATTTATGGACTTATTTCTTTGTCTTTGCCCCTGCTCTCCTTTCTTCCTGCACAGTTCGGGGATCAGCTATGAGGAATCCAAGGAGCTGACAAAGGCTGATGTGAATCAGGAGTCTGCCCGGCCCCAGTCCCCCCGTCATCACATGGGGCCTGTCGCTCAAGCGCCAGAGGAAACCAAGTGTAACAAGGACAGCCGCCAGACTGACGTGGTCGCTAAAGACACGAAGACAACACAGACATCGTCACAGCAGCCTCCGAAGGCACTGCCTGGCCCCGCCACAGAGCCCATGAAGACGCGGCGCGCTCAGTACGCTGAGGATCGCAAGTTGAGCATAATGGCCCAGTCTGGACACACACCTGCAGGAAGAACACCAGAAGTTGAGCGACGCACCGATAAAGCTTCAGTGTGTCCCCTGCCTGAAAAGGAGCAAAAAGAGCAGGTGAAGGAGGATAAAACTGAACTTCCCTCTTTGCCCGTGAAGGAAAGCAGCCCTCCACCAAAGACTGGTTCCGATCCGAAGGAGGACCAGCCGATGTCTGTGGCTAAACCTGCTGTGGAGAATGAAGACGTCATCGCTGAGCCCAGTGGACCTTCAGAGCCGCTGAAAAGGAAGTCTCTCAGTGAGACCGAGGGCGAACTCACCCCAGAGAAAAGACCCCGCATGTCCTCGGTGTCCTCTGTGTCGTCTGTCTCCTCTGTATCGCCCTCACCTTCATCCATCTCCAGCCCTGCAACACCAAGTCCAACAGCGAATCAGAGGGTTCCACCGCTCAAGGTAAGGCTACATATTTTCACTGGATGTATCTTTTGATTTATCTTATACATTTGCAGCTTTGCAGAAAACTGGTCTGGTTGAAGCTACAGCAGTTTGAGAGATTGCAAGTCAGAGTTATGGCACAAATTATGTGAAAAATAAAATAGTTGCATTTAGTCATGCACTTCAGTCCATGCTTATTTCTTTATCTAAACTTCCCTAGTAAATACTTGAATTTCATACAGTAATGAGTTGTAGCTATGAGGATGATACATAGATGGTAAGCTGTGTTGGAAAAAAATACTCAATACATTTTTTGACATGTACATGTCTGGGAATAATTTTCAACATGTTTTTGTTCACTTTGCAGATCCCAGTGTCACGAATTCTTCCCATTCCCGTATCACCGAGTCAAGTCTCACCGAGGACTCCCCTCCCGAGCCCTCTCAGCAGTCCGGGCCGCACTGGCGCTCGCACACTGGCTGACATCAAAGCCAAAGCCCAGTTTGCTCGGGCACAGCGAGCTGCAGCGGCGGCAATATCGTCCACATTGAAAGGGGCCGTGGCAGGCCCCGGGCCAGGGGGAGGCAGCAGGGAGCAGACTCCCTCTCCCAGTTCCAACTCGACATCCCCTCAGTCCTTAGGTAGGATACCAGCCACCAGCAGTAACAGCAGTACGCCTGCTCCATCCTCGGTGGGTTCTCTTGGTCACCTTAGCCCCAACCAGTCTCAAACATGTAACATGAGCAAAGCTGAGGACAAACAGAGAGGTCATCCAGCTGAATTTCTTGGCATTGAAAAGAGTCCCAATGGTTCAATTCAACTTTCATCCACGCCTGCTCCAAATGAACAGGAAACCCCATCGACTGCTGGATCATCCAGCAGAACTAGCTCCTGCATCCCTGCAAACAACCCGCTGGTCACTCAGCTCCTGCAGGGCAAAGAGGTCCCGCTGGAGCAGATCCTCCCAAAACCGCTCTCCAAGGTAGAAGTCAAGACGTCAACCGTGCCCTCCAGTTATAAGGGGAAGACATCCCATTCTAGCGAGCACAGAGCCGATAAGCAGACGCCACAGCAAGTTACTGCAGCAGGGCGACTCGCCGCTCTCTCTGAGTACACAAAACATCACAGGGAACTTCCTGACAAGGAGAGTCAGGAACAAATCCTTCAGGCCCTCATGCAGAGGAAAGCCCAACAGAGCCAGCCTTATGGATGTGTCAGGCCTCAACCGCCTCAGTACAAAGTGCATCAGCTGTTGCATTCAGAGGAATGTCAGGACCAATCTAGGATATCCGTTGGCTTTTTGGGTAGGAAGAGGATGCCCAGGCCTGCCATGACGGGACATTACCTGCTCAATGTTTCCACGTACGGTCGAGGACCGGAGAGCAGAAGACTGCATCTGTCCCTCATCCCGAACACATCCAGTTTAAAAACAGAAAGCACCGAGGGAGAGGAGATGGCTAACGAAGAAGACGCAACCCGGAAAGTTTTTTCATCTGCAGTGAAAACGGAGCATCAAGGACACTCGATAACAAAGACTGAAGAAACGGCGAGCTTTCAGAATTGCTCTGGTATTAAGACCGAGTCTGGATCAGAGGATAATGCAGCAAAAGACACCAGCTCTACTTCCCAGCCACACCGCAGGCACCTCGAACTCTGCAATAGTAATCAAGGAAACTCCGAGCCATATCTTAGCCACGCGGACCCCGGTCAGCAGCGGTCGGCTGCCTTTCTAAGCCAGAGGACGCTCGATAATCAGGAGCCCGTGGCGGCGCCGTGCTACGGCGGCACCATCAGCATGTCCGTACCTCAGACTTTGAACCGCAGCACTGCCGTCACCGGCTCTTCCACGTCCTCAACAGAGGCCCATACCAGCAGCGTCCATGGAAGCGTCATGTCTTTCTCGGTGACCGTCACCACCATACCTGCCGGTCACACGTTGGACCACAGCGGCCAGGGAGAGCCCTCGCCCGAACAGTCATTCATGGAGGGCTCCAACATGGAGGACGTCCAGTCAAAATGCTACTGCCGGCTCAAGGCCATGATCATGTGCAAAGGGTGTGGAGCCTTTTGCCACGATGACTGTATCGGTCCCTCAAAACTGTGCGTGTCATGTTTAGTGGTACGATGATATGAAAGTAATGACTGTAACTCCTTTTGACTTGTTTCTTCGAGGCACAAATCAGGCGCAGGTTTTTTCGACTCGGCACAAGATGACTTATCAGTCGTGCTCCAGGCTTAACAAACGCTATCAGGTTGGGAAAAGCAAGACTTTTCACTGGACGCGCTTGTTTTTCTACCAACATTCGAGAGAAGCCGTTCTGTGCAATTGTGTGAAAGAAACGCCAATCCTTTTTCAATCAAACAAGTGGTCTGTCAGATAGGCGAGGAATCTCAAATCTGGCAAAGTTTGCACTCAGTTAGATTTAGTGTGATATATTTTTTTAAACATTTAAACGTGTGTGTGTGTGCGTGCGTGCGTGTGTAGTTTTTAAAAAAAAAAAAAAAAAAAAAAGGAGGGAAATGAATGTTATTTTTTTTAGAACCTAATGACTGTTGTGCTTTAGACTGACAGTTTTTATCATTGGGCCTAATCAGTTATGGTTTCAAGGCAAAAAAAAAAAAGAAGGGGGTGCTGATGATAATCATTGGTTGTAGAGTACCTCCTGTTTGGCTTTTATGCTCACGTGGCAGGGAAGTACAACTTACCATAACTATTTTATATAAAACTGTACATTTATTACTGACTACACTCAGATTTATTAACTAGAAAGAAGCTGTATAGTTTTAGTAAAACATATACGATTTTTTTGAATGACAACTTTATTTAAAAAAAAGAAATTTAAAAATCTACTCCTGAGGATTGCACATCACATCGCTATGAGAGGAAACACTTGAAAACCATCTGGATATGAGGTTGTGACTGTGTACAGCACTTAAATTTATACATTTGAGAAAAGAAGAATCTTTATATAAAAGGCCTTTATGTTCTCTTCAGCAGATCTTTGACATTGAAGATCCTGCCACTTCCTACTGTGTAAACCTGCGCTTTCGTCCTCAACAAGCTGGTTTGTAGATATCGGACCTCCGGGGGAAGTGACGGATTTCGTGTTTCTCTGTGTATAGATAGACCAGCAGTGGAAAGCAGTTTTAAAAAAAAAAAAAAAACACTCGAGGCAGATGGAGAAAATGATTCATTTCTCACTGTACATATTCGCTCATTTATGGTATTTGCCTAGATGTAGACGTTTTTGTGATCTTATTTGTGCAGCACATCTTGCTTGAGCATATCTGGTCTATTACAAAATATGTTTTATTGTGGAAAGGAACTCGAGAGAAACTTTAAGAAATGCTAAGCTAATCATAGATGGATGTAGCACAGCACGCAAAAATTATTAGCGGGTACAAATGTCACCAGGATGAGTGCAACACTTCACTCCGGCAAAATGAAAGATGTGCTTCTTTATTACTGTGGTATGAGAATAGCTTGGTATGTGCATTAATGTGCAGTATGTATACGATGCACAGCACACTTGTTACACCTTTTATGACGTATTCTATAATGGGAGCGTTTACCACACGTTACGCAGACGAAGGCCAGTTTGGAGTGTTGCATCAACTAACTTATTGTTTATTGCTGGTTACAAAAAAATGAATGAAAAAAAAAGATATAGCAAATATATTTTAGATTCTCCTGAAGGTGCAGAATAGGCCTGTTTTATAGCAATTAATTTCCAAGGTAAATATGCCAAAGTCACCTTAAAGAAAACAAAAATAATCAAAAGTTGTTTTTATTGTCTTGACTAGTTAATCAAAGTAATATATTTTAATTAATATATTTTAATATAAAATGTCTATTTGCTAATTGTTTTGACAAATCAACAGGGTATTTACTATAATAATATATTGGCGGTCCATTTTTCCTATAATTTTTGGGTAGACTGGGCAGACCACCATACGGAATAACTTGACTTTTTAATTGAAGCTGCCCAGGTATCTGATATTCTGTATGGACCAGGTTCTCCATACAACTAGTCATCCTATATTTTTCCATGAAGATATTGTCTGTATATCCCATTAGATGTCAGGATTTTGTGTCATTACTTTATACAGACAAACTAATGATTTGAAAAGCACCATTTCTAAACGGGTGGCTTCTTCCAAGTTCGTTCTTCAGTGTATTTGTTCATGAATTGGGGGGGGAAATTTTGGGTTTTAAGACCGAAGAGATAGAATATAAACGGGTGTCCACATATTTAGTATAGAAATTTCACTGAAACTCGCTCACCAGCGTCTTGATTTTGTTAGCACAAATATTGTTATTCCCCTCTAAACATTTAGGTTTTGTTTGTTTGAATGTGATGTTAGGATGCTGTATTTACTCACGTATAGCTGGGGACTAGATTGCACTATAAATAAATGAATAAAGAGACAAGCAAAAAAGAAAAAAACAACAACATTGAATTGCAAACAACCCAAAGGGCAGCTGAAGTCTTTGTTAAAGCCAACTGTAACACAGTCAGCGGTCCCCATTCATTTTATACTAAAGTTGCCTCTTCGTGTGTGTGTGTTTAGAAGAGCAGTTCATCGAGGCTTGTCTCGGGGAGGGAGGACGGGTCTCATGGGCAGTCACCACCGTTTCTTTTTTTTCTTTTTTTTTAAATGTCATATTTGGCACTGGGTGTATTTGTTTAATATGTCTGTGTCATTCTGTCTCCATTTAAACTCTGAGTGAATGTAATATAGTAATCAACACTTGTAAACAAAGTGTATTTTATCAGACGTTATAGACTATTATGAATAAATAATGCAAAGGAATGAAAGCATGCGCCTTTTTTTTTTTTTTTTTTTTACAATCACAGATGGGGTATGTTTAATTGCACTATTGAAGCAGCACAATGAAACCTACACTGTTAGGGGAACTGCTTTATGCAGCTTTAGTGGGTGGTTTTCATAAATACTTAAGTTGGATAGAAATAGCAGCACAATTTCTAAGCCTGCGTGTTAAAGTCAAAGTAGCAGTGAAAATCTTACAGGCTCTTTGCATTGCGTTCCATTATTAACCCTTTATCACGAAAGTGTGGCTTTCTCTCTGTCATGGCACTTGATTGATGTATTCAATTTGAAAATATGAAAGAAAGGAAACCGAGTTTGAGCCCTTAAAACTATTTTCCCTTACAAACATAGAGCCAATGTCGCTCAGTAGTCATACTTGGGGTTTTTTTATATGCAAATTATGCATCACAGAGTAGTGGAGCTAACCTTTTACTGGAATCCAGTCAGAAATTTATCCAGATGAGGGACATTTTATGTTAATTCTGGTGGTTCAATGCTGATTAGCAGACTCTGTTTGATTAAAAATGAAAAGCACATTCGGGTGCTTAGTCACACATTTTGTTCAACTTTTAAGATTTTGCAATATCCCTCAATCACGCTCTGGGCTTCAAATCTTCCATTTGTAGGTATTTTGATGAGTCTCCCTTCAAAGGCTTAAAGGGGTCTTGTTAAGATTCTTCATTAAGATTTGTATTTAATCCTTAAGGACAAAACATTTGTCTACTTCTCATCCTTGAAGCAAAGTATTCTTGCATGTATTTCCTTTGATCACATAATATTTCGTTGATGACTGGTGTTGTTAAAGGTAGACAGATCCCCGAAGAGCTTACATGTGGCCTAAAAGAGAATTATGACAGAATGGTGCTCCAGGGGTTAAAGTTTGAGAGGGAATACACAAAAGGGAACTGCAAGAATGAGTCATGAATCCCTGATACTACGTAAGCCTGTTTGCTTTTGCACTCCTGTTGTCCTTGGTTTTGTGAATGGACTGAGCTTCAATACATGTGAATAGGAAGTCTATGGTCAATACAAGCTCAGTGGACCTTTGTTTTTTTTGCTGCAGGCAAAAGCTACAGTGGTTTTCAAGGATGATCATCTTATACTACCAACAGAACCACAGTTGAAAACAGTATTTAGCATCAAGGACCAGATTCCCTTCCAACGAGGCCATTTTCTATTGGAATGTGCATGTTTTTGCTGTGGCAGAATAGATACCCTCCAGGATTTCCCACCTTCTTCCCACAATCCAAAAGACATGCTCATTGGATTATTTTTGGAATGTCAATTGATGACAAATGATTGTCCCCTTCCTTCATAAGCCTCTTCCTTTCCCTGGTCCACCAAAACCTAACTTTAAGTTGTCTTTATTTACTACACCAGTCGGTGGCCTTAGGTATCCTAAAATGCACCAACATATTATGAAAAAATCCAAAACCCACTTTGCACACAAACTAAAATTTACAGGACTGACACTATAGTAAACAAAATTTCAGATTGAAAGCTGGATTTTGTTTCGCTTTTTAACAGCTTTAAACCTCCAAAATTGCTGATCGATGGGTTTTTATTCGTTGAAATTGCTTAGTTGCTTGTATATCACACATGGTGTAATTTGTACTCAGGAATGAGTAAAATTACAGACAAGGAACAAATACTGATAAAATGGCAAATAACTAAAAATGCTTCTCATTTACAGTACTGTCGGTGTTTTAATGCGTTGCTCATCTTTGAAGAAAACAAACTGCCAAATCCCTGATGCTAAGTTTAGGACTGCCCTACAAACCTACATCATACCTGCAGGGCTCTCACGTGAGGCTGTTCACTTGCATTGTGGGAAATGTAGGCTTCTGGGATTTTTATTTTATTTTATTCCAGCCAGTAAAAGTGATGAAACCGTGACATCAGCTATGACCTTTTGTCTTCATCGGGTCTGTCTCCTCTGAGTCCTTCGAACTTAAAAACAAAAACAAAACAAGAATAACTCATTTGATTCGAAATGAACTCTAAGCTTTTTTTTTTTTTTTTTTTTTTTCCTTCTTCTTCTTTTCTGTACGTTATGCTGCAGACCATAATTCAAAGACACAGCGGTTAATAGTAGTGTTGTGCCTTTAACCAGCGTGCGTGCGCACATGCGTAAAGTGTAGTAAATGGCGCATGGCATCTCCGTGCCTGCCTGCCTGCCTGCCTGCCTGCGCGCGCCGTCCTCTGCTGCCGCTGGGTCGCTGGTGATGCCGAGCGGAGCGGGGCGCTCGTTACGTCTCTGCGTGCGGCTACAACCGCAGTAGCCGAGGTTGAAGTCGGATGAAACGGGCGAGGGGCTCGAGACACGATGATGGATGGTGCGAGCTGTTCCTCATCGGCCGGACAGCTGTAACGTCGGCGGAGACGCGCGTGGATTTATCAAAGGTGAGAGTGCGACTGTGAATCACGGAGGAAATACCCCCCCCCCCCCCCCCCCTTCTCTCTTTCTCCATCCACTCTCTCTCTTCTTATTCACCACTGTACCGCTCATCTTCTCAATCTGATGCTGCTGCTGCTGCCGATGATGATGATGATGATGCTGTAAACGCAACCTGCGTGATTTTCCTCCGGTAAAGGCCAGTTCGCGCTCTGCTTTGGAGAATGTGAAAAGATGCGGGATTGCTATTGTTTGTTAACCAGAAAAAAAAAAAAAAAAAACCTCCATCACGACAAGAAAATTCCCATTTCGGAAATAAGGTAAATATTCAGCTTAAAGCAGCAATATGGCTGCGTTTGTATCTGTGCCGTCGCTTCAGAAGTGTTTTATTTTTTATTTTGTTGTTGTTGTAAGTATTGCGGTGCTGCTCAGTGTGAGAATTGAGGCTGGTGGAAACCGAGAAGTGGATGATATCAGCGGCCGGGAGATACTGCAGTAACAGTCCTTATGTTGACTCGCCTCAAAAGGATGTTGTCATTACCTCGATACCGAAGGTGCGGTTACAGTAAAACGCACCTTTCCCAGGCCTCTAATGGTTCACACTTCACTGGGAATGTTTTGACACGTCAAATGTCACGAGCCTACGCATTGGGTATGTGCAAATGAGTGCGTAAAAAAAAAAAAAAACCAACCAACCCAAAAAAAAAAAAAAACAGCCAGCCATCCATCCTGACTCGTGTCACAGTGAGCAGACGGATTGTGGTCTGAATGCGCTCTGGCCGGTGGGTTCATTTTGTCATGAATTATTAAAAACTTGCCTCCTTATCTTACATAAAATGGTCAACTCATCCATTAAACTGTCATTTGCTGTCAGGCACTGTTTACCCCCCCCCCCCCCCCCCCCCCCCCCCATCCCTGAACACTGAGTGCCAGAGCTGGACCCAGGGTGCCTACTCATGGATTTCTGCAGTTACTTCATGCTGAATATTTACAATGAACCATTGTGTTATTTTGCTGACATGTGCCTGCAGGTTCTCCCACTGCACACCAAATATTTTTTTTAACCATTTCCTTTCTGACTTACTATCCCGAATAATTACAGTTTGATTTATGTTCATATTCCGGCTTACGATATACATATATATATATATATGTTGTACAGCAAATTATGTTGTTGCGGAGCTTTCTAACTGCTGTTTGCTTTGAGACACAATGTCTTATTGCTATCTTGAAGAGCAGCCATTTCTGCTGGTTGTTAGATGAGTGTTCATTAGCACAGTGGAAGATGAGTCAGGCAGCTGCTCCCCCAAAAAATTAATTGGTGATTTTCTGGATAAAAAGTAGTCCAAGACATTTTTTATAAACCCTCTCAAACAACAACTCTTATATTTTGGGCATTTTGATTCTTTCGCTAATTAAAAATTATGTTTTTAATTTCACCTTGATTGTTATAGTTATTATGAGCAGATAATAAATATAGAAATGCACATTTGGGGCATCCTCGCCTCACATCCTGTTTTGATTAATAGCTTAGAGGCCTTTTTTTTTTTTTTTATAGAGTTTGCATGTTCTCCTCATGGTCCCACATTTTCCACCAACAGTCCTTGTGTGAGGTAACTCGGCAGCAAGTGTGTGTGTGTGTGCGTGTGTGTGTGTGTGTTCGGTGAAGGTCTGTCAGTCTGTCCATGGTGTACGCTGCCTTCACTCTTAGCTGGGTTGAAACAGCATCGATGGAGGGATGAGTTTACTTGTTATTAAAAGTAAACCTGAGGTGCAGGTCACTTGATGAAAGGACATGTTCTGGTGCCTGTCAGCAGCAATAAAGTCAAAGTTACACAATTGTGTCTGGAAAGAGACTCTGTGGATCAATGCGGGAGGATTGTCTTGAGGATGATTGTTGATTTAAATCAAAAGCAAGAAAAAGAAAAAAAACCTTTGTCACGCAGAGACTTCCTGAGGCTGGTAGCAGAACCTTGGCTTCTTTGGTCATGCTCTGCTGATCAGCTGACCCGCCCGCCCTCTTCTCGGTCAGTGAACGCACCCTGCGAACACACATGTGATCCGGGCATGTTTGGGCCGCCCGGGTCCCCTTTCGTCCGAGGCTCTCCCGGGGACGCCGGGCGCCCGTCACTCATTGGCCGGCCGTAATGTGCCCTGTGTCCGTCATCATGAAGTGGTTTCCTTTGCAGCTCAGTTGGTGTCATTAGCCCACAGGATGCAGTCACTGCTGGGCTGCGTGTCATGGAGAATTATCATTTGCACAGACCACGGGCGCTCGAGTGCTCCCCAGCCGGCTCGCCAATATCTGTACAGGAGGCGAGGGAGGGAGGAAACAAAAGCACAAATTGAGAGTTAATGAAGCCCTTGAAGAAGACAGTGACGGGAGGTGTTAATTACTTATATAAAAGTCAACTGCATTTTGTCAGCGAGGAAGAGCTTATCTTTCACAGCGACGATGGCGCAAAGCGCCCTCAATAACCCTCTGATGTGTCTTTTCCTTCTTAGGGTCGGTGTTCGGGGCTTCACTTTGTTTGACGCTCACTCAGTGGCAGGTAAGTGACTTTTAGAAAACACGTTGCATTTATATGTCACATACACTGTGCATGATAAGAGTTATAGTATTGCTAAGCACAAAACGATTGGTGAAATTATTAAACGCTCAGAATGTAGGTTTCAATCGATGGTTTAAAAACAACCGAATGTAATTTCTGCACATTAAAACGTCTCCCGTGTGATTAAAACTGCCGCCGACTCGGGAGAAATCGCTCCTACACTCGACAAAGCCGACGCTGCTGCTCAAAGAGACATCAAGAAGTATAAAATGTTCAACAGCTGGGGCCTCTCAAAAGCGACAAAGCTGACATGAGCTTTTTGTTTTCACCGCAATGAGCAACACTTTTTTCTGTTATCTTTGCAGTTGGATTAACTCTTAAATATGTTTCGTTTTGCAGATTTTGAGAGAAAACTTTATTCATCCCAGAGGGAGGTTCTTTGTTCATATTTAGCAGGAACCCTTCTTCTTGTGTCGGTGCCGGATGTGAATAAACTGACTTTCTCTCAATGGAGGAAAGTCACAGTGTAGAAGCAACCTGCACATGCAGTCAGTGTCAATTTCAACGTCACATGGCGATGCACAAATGTGTGCTGCCGTTAAAGTTTCCAGTGCATTTGTTTGTGGAGAAAAAAAAGTGCTTGAGCACACAAAACTAGTCTACTGGAAATGGGGAGTCAATCATTTTTAGACAGTTTTGTTACAGATGTGCACTTTGAAATGGATCAAATTTACGGGATTTCTAAAGTAGAAATGGGGAATTGTGGTTGGTTTTAGTGATTTTCCACAGATTGTTTTTTTCTCTTAAATATAAGCAGCAAATTAGGGCGTTCATTCTGGCTTTTAAAGTCTTGAAATATCTATTAATAACTCTGTTAGACCCAAAATTTTAAATTGTCAAGTTTTGTGAAGAAAGCAGGTCAAAAGGTGAAAAAAGCTCTGCAGTTACAAAGATGATATACGAATAGAGTGAATAGAGTCCTGAAATCCTGAAATGTAATTTATTAAATGTAATTAAACTCAAAATGTAATAATAAAGTGTTAAAATGATTACACTACGAGGGAAAACATATTTTTTAATAGGTAATATTAAAAAGTTTTTACGCTTTGGGCTCAGCATCTTTTTACATTATCAACCCGTTATTACATCTCGGGCTTTTATTACACATTTTTTAAAAACAATTTGAGCTGTTATTACATTTTGAGTCGTTGCGACATATCGGGCTCTAACAGGGCTGTCAAAATAAACACATTAATGCAGATTAATCCATCTTCTTCATTTAATCAAATTTTTAAAAAAATGTACCCGGTTACAGCAGCGCAGGATGACCCATTATGCATACTCTGCAGGAAGGAGTTTTTTCTTTTCACCAAAGCACTTCCAGTTTAAAATACCACATTAACGCGACGTATAGGTTAGCCTGGGCTTCTGCTGACTATTCAGTTGCAGGCAACACTGAATTTAAATCTTACCCGGTCCTTTTTTTTATTCTGAATCCGAATATCTCTGGACAGTAAGTGGAGCTGTTGCCTGTATTACCTTGTTGCGGTAAGCGCTGCGTGCTCTTGTGTTTGATGTGCCCCAGAATGATCGAGGAAGGCAGTAAGCGAGGCAAGGCCATGGTGGAGAAGCGGCAGCTCTTCATGGAAATGAGTGAGTAGATTCGACTGAGGAAAAAAAAACTAAATCTATTTTGGCTGTCCATCGTCGGCTCGTGTAAGTCTTTGATTGGCTCCAAGTTGCACGGGAGATGTGTGGTCCTTCACACGTATAATTCCTCCCACACAAAGGCAGTTTGTATGTTTCCGTTCCGCTGGACAGCCTTGCAGGCATTTTTGTGTATGAGCTTTGGGAAGTAAAGATTGAAATTGTTTTTGCTGTTTCCGTTTTTTCAGGAGCCCAAAACTTCGATGTTATCAGACTGTCAACGTATAGGACGGCCTGCAAGCTTCGCTTCGTGCAAAAGAGATGCAACCGTAAGAGCTTTTCACCTGTCGGGACACTGTAACCATCGGGAAGCATTTGTTCTAAATAAGAATGCCGAGCTAATTGATTACCCTCTTGTTTGCCTGCATCCGCCATGCCCCGCTCCCTTTCAGTTCATCTGGTGGACGTATGGAACATGATCGAAGCCTTTCGTGACAATGGGCTCAACACGTTGGACCACAATGCTGAGATCAACGTGTCCCGCCTGGAGACTATCCTGTCTTCCATCTACTACCAGCTCAACAAGCGGCTGCCCACCACCCACCAGATCAACGTGGAACAGTCCATCGGGCTCCTGCTCAACTTCATGGTGGCCACTTATGACAGGTACGGGCCGGATGTCCAGCACAGAGGACGGACATAAAAAACTCCCAAAACATGTACGACCCTGGTTTGTTTCAGCCCGGGTGGAGTTTGCATGGTCTCCCTATGTGTTTTCCATGTCGTCACTCAGTCCAAACAAAAATTAGGCTAATTGTTGACTCTAAATTCCCCATAGATCTGTGTGAGTGTCTCCATCGTCACGTGACCCCGAAGTCGGATTAAATAAATGCAGGATGTGGATTAAAATATGTGTATCTGATGAGAGTACAGGATATCCTACATTGATTTTTCATTTTGTGTGACATGTGACGATCAAATATCTAAGAGAAATGGTGCTTTTCCTCAATCTACCTGCGTACAAATACATATCAGCGGATCATATCTGATTCGTCACAGGATTTATGCCCCTTCCGACTCAAACTGAGCAGTTAAGGGTTAAAGACTTACCCCCGGACCAACATTTAAGATGCTGATATAGAATCAGCAAATTGTTTCGCATCAGTAACATCAAACAAATTTTTTTACCATCAAATAACCGCTCCACTTCTTTTGGGAGTTTTAACGTACAGTATGTCTTTATGAGGACAGATCAGCCTTGTAGAGAGAATATATCAGGGGCTCAGCTGGATAACATCACTGCATTAGTATCTTCTGTCAGAGCCAGAATCGGGATTTTAGAGATATTGAGGTCACGAGACAAAATCCACCACTTGACGCCACTAAGATGCTCCAAAATCGTTTAAACAGTTGGATATTTCAGACTTGGACTTTCCATATTTGATGGCTTGGGTTTTATTTATTGGAACCAGCTCAAAGAAATTCACTAAACTACACTATAAAAGATTTATTAGACCCAAATGCTGAAAGAAAAAAAAAAAAAAAAAAAAAGTCTCTGATGTGAGGATTTGATGCTTCTATTTGGCATTTCTTTGGGTTTTGGCTGTCACTCATACAAATTGATAAGCGATTCTCCACTTTCAGAAGATTTATTTCCATATTTTTACAGGTAACCTCAAAGGAAATCCTACAAGAAACTATACTGGATCTTCAGAAATAGTGAAATTAGCTCCATAGAAATTGCCATGTAGCTGAGAGAAGATTATAATTCAACCCCCCCAAAAAAAAATCATGCAAAAAGCTGCTGTATCTCAGTAATCCTGACAATAAGCAGATTTGTGTGAGAATAAGTGCGGACACCAGCGTGTTGCTGTGTAAAAAAGGAAGTCATCTGAAGTACCCTCGGCGGTGCTCCGCTGTATATGCCTTTCCTTAATGCCTGCTTAATGCTCGAGGACCCAGACGTGGTGCATCCTGCAGCAGAGAGGTTTATTATTGACCGTAAAGCTCTCCCTCTCTCATTATTGTACCTTGTGTGCTCGGATTGATCGGCTGCCCGCCCTGTCCATTCACGGACTCATTCAATTGGTTTACTTTTATCTGCGAGGCCATTCGGCGTCCTGCGCTGTTATTATTCATGCTGTCGTATCTCTGGGAAACTTTGTGGAAATGACTGAGTGCGATCACAGGAAGTGGTTTCGCTATCCCCGTCCCTCAGGTCCAAACCGAATTAGGCAGGAGAGCTTTCATGCACTCTGTTACCTCTGCTCGGAAGTGGGAGCTAAACGAACGTAAAAATGAAACAGCTGCTCTCCCTCTTGGCAGGTTAAAACATGTATAAGGAGAATAGCGGCTTAATAAAAAAAAAAAAATCCCAATGAAGGCCCGAACAGCCGTGTTCATATCTTATTTAACATTTTGATCATGATTTTTGGCTTTTTATTCACTTGTGGATGCAATATTTAGTGTGCTGACATATTTTCCATTACGTTCTAACTTATAATTTTCTGTTTATTAAAGTCTTTCTTTAGGTTTCCCTCTTTGATTACTGACCTTAGTAGAATTCCCTTGTTAAATGATGACTCTTCACGGACTTCAACAAAACCAACAGCAGAAAAACTCTTGGATTAATGTCAATTGGATTCCTGATTTAAAGTTTTTATTTAGAAAAACTCCTATTCTGTTGTTTCTCTGTCATTGTGTCACGTCACTGATGAACGATCTGCTCTTTCTCTTTCTGACTTGCAGTGAAAGTCATGGGAAGCTGACCGTTTTCTCAATGAAAGCCATGCTGGCAACGATGTGTGGGGGGAAAATTGTGGACAAACTGCGCTGTAAGTATAGTTTTGAATCGAGATATTTAGAAACATACTATATTTAGAAATGTGTATAGCATTTTCTAAATCAGTGCTTCACGGCTGTTTTTTTTTTCATCGGACCCCAGGTCCGGAACTTTTTTCTAAATGTTAACGCCCTGGTTAGTTGTACATGGGACATACTGATGTGGACAACAGGGACATATCTTTCCCCCATCCTCATCTTTTTGTGGCCAGAGAGTCACTTTGCTAAACTTAAAGAACATTGGTTTTACTGTGTGTCCAAAGAGGAAAGAACCACATTTGAATACTTTAAAACCATATTAAATTAAAAATCTAAAGAAAACTTTCATTAACCCAGTCACCAGTAGTCCATTCTACTTTGTATTAGAAGTTCTCATTTACAATTCAGCACCTTGCTGGAGAAGATGACACGTTTGTGGCACGAGCAATGATGGAATCTCCATGGAACGGGTTTCCTGCAGTCGTGGGACAGCTGACGTCTATATGTAGTTGCTCAAAGTTGACACACGGGGGCACTGCTGCAACACATATGCAACATTCATTCGCACTCACTTTCACCTTCAGATCAGTGCATTGCACTGAGTGTCTGTCTGGCATCAGTGTTGAAGTGTGCGCCCTGTTTGTGCTGGACAAATCAAAGCTGGACGTTTGCTGTTTTTCCAGATATATTCTCACAGATCTCTGACTCGAGTGGAGTCATGGTGTTTGCCAAGTTTGACCAGTTTCTTCGAGAAGTGCTGAAACTCCCCACGGCCGTGTTCGAGGGCCCTTCCTTTGGCTACACGGAGCACTCGGTGCGGACATGCTTCCCTCAGCAGGTACGAGGAGGAGGAGGAGGAGGAGGAGGAGGAGGAGGAAAACGCTGAAACAGTCGTTTACTTGATTGTGAAACTTTTTTAATGTTGCACTTTTCAGTGACTACATGCTTGTTTGTGTTTGTATCTAGAAGAAGATCATGCTGAACACATTTTTGGATGTGTTGATGGCAGATCCCCCCCCACAGTGTCTTGTATGGCTGCCGCTCATGCACCGACTTGCAAATGTTGAAAATGGTAAGTGGAGGGTGAAATTTCACCATATTTCTTACTTCTGTTTTTACCCAAGTACATATTTTAGGAGAGTGAATGAGATCAGTTCATGAGGAAAATCAAAAGAAAGCTATGTCTGCAAATCAAACCCTAGTAGATCTTCGGTGGTTGGGACACAGTTTCTACGATAAAGGAGTGGGCATGTAAAAAAAAAAAAATCATGTGCTTTCTCTAAAATAGATTGGAAACGAGTCCCATTTATCTGCAGCTGACTGAAAATGCTGATCGTCCAAAAGCTGTTTTCCTAAATTTAGCTGCAGTCACCTCTAGCTGATGCTCCGCTGTCTGCAGCATTGCTCCTGCAGAATGACACACATTGTTTGCGTGATGGTGACGCAAGATCTTGAATTGATTCATGCATCAGGAACGGAAAACTCTCAAGGGTCAATAGTGGAGCATGACGTTTCCATTTCACTGACATGTGAGGAGTAAAATCACCTGATCTACATTAAAAAGATGTTTACATTGATCGATCACTGTGTTGTTATTTGTTTGTTGCTGTCATCATTTTCTATGGCATGAAATCGCTTTTGAAGAAGATTTCCCTGATGTGATCTCTTATATCTAGAATTTTCGGTTGTAGTGTCAAGAAACAAAACTTTATAAATTCGTCCATCGTTTGTCTACTTTATCAGTGTTGGAGTCAAAAAGGACTGAAGTTGATTATATTTGACTCTAAAGGCAATTTTTAGTCGCCACCTACAGTGGCAAGCATGTATTTGGATCTTTATCATCTGTGTAAATGTTTCTTGAACCTTTGTAAATATATATATATTTTTTTTTATCAGATTCACATTTTAATTTCATATTAGACTCATGTTCAAAAATTGTTTTATTTCCTTGTTAAAAATAGGCAAAAAATATTCACAGAATCAGTCAGACAACTCTGAAGTCCATAGAAATAACTATAAATATAAAATATGGACAAAAGTTTGAGTTTATTAGCTTAAAATTAATTTACTAAACGTAAAACTAAAAAGAATGGACAGGTTACTTTTTTTTTTTTTTTTTCAAACCTGAGGATAGAGATACCACCGCTCTGATGAAGAAAAAAAAAAGAATCCCTTGTGTTTTTTGTGTTTCTCCGCTCAGTCTTCCATCCGGTGGAATGTTCTTATTGCCGGAGCGAGAGCATGATGGGTTTCCGGTACCGGTGCCAACAGTGCCACGGCTACCAGCTCTGTCAAAGCTGCTTCTGGCGCGGCCATGCCAACGGCCCCCACAGCAATCAGCACCAAATGAAGGAGCACTCGTCATGGGTAAGGGAAAGAAAGAAAAAAACTGCTTACGTCTTTCTCTCTCTTTTTTTTTTTTTTTTTTTTTTACATGATACTGCTCAATTTTGTGTATATTTTAAAAAAGTCAATATCTGCCTGAGTAGATTCAAAGAAATCCCTGAGCCATTTTATGGGATTTTACTCATTTTGGCAAATGAAATGGTATTGATGGTATTTTCTATGTTGCCGCTTTCCCCCCTGAAGCTCAATCATTACGTTTTAAATCGAAACAAGGGAAGTGATAAACTCCCCAACAGCGTCTGCTTACGTGGCTTCAGGACGGCACAGACACTGGCCTGACAGCACCAAACACAAAACACCGTCTTTCATATGGGAGAGAGAGCGTTGATCAAGGTGTCTCCAGCTCTCCTGGATGCTCCGGTCAATTTGTGTGATTGGTAATTCTGTGATACTCGCCTGTTTGACGCATTTAGTTTCCAACTCTCGCCTCCACAGCTATTAACCGGTAAGATCATTGGACGCAAAGAACTCATTTATCTGTCCATGCACTAGTCATAATCGACATCTTCAGTTCTTCAAACATTGGTACACCGTTGCTGGAATTCTGGAAAATTCGTGGCCTTTAAAAAAAAAAAAATAGATGTAGTTTGAAATGATTCATGTTTAAATGAAATTGTGAGGCTATGAACTTGTAATGTGTTTCCTCTTTCCGACAGATTTCATACTAATGATTACTTTATCAAATCAATTAGGCACAGAGATAAGCCTTGTCACTCAAAAATGTCCAAGTTTCCATTTCAAAAGTTTCCTATGATATTAACTGTACAGCTATTAAGTTTTTATTACTCTCAGATAACATTACAGTATTACTTAGGGGAAAAAAACGATGACGTGTGACATTTTTGTCACTTTTTTGGTGATTCTGTTCATGTACGTATGAAAAAGGAAGAATAGTTTAATCCACCATTTCTTTTTAGAACAATATGAAAAGTCTGCAAGGCTTTCGATTTAGAAAGCCTTTTTTCTAAATCTCAATTTAGAAGGTGATTTTAACCAACAGTAATGATCCAACAATCTAGAGGCCGCTACATCAAATACATCAAACTCAGTCACACACAAAGAAAAGGCGAACTCCTCCCAGAGCTGGACCGCAACCTGGGATATTTTCATTGTGACGGAGGAGCACTAACCACTACACCACCGTGCATCCCCGGCAACAATCCAATCAGAATCTAACAACCTACGTAGGTGAGATGAGTCCAAAGTCTCATAGTGAGAAAGGTTTATAATAAAAGTTGAAAACAAAATTGTGTTCATCAAGATCAGAGGTGTGAGTTGAAGTTTCTTCTTAAAAAGACCGAAGCGATTTAGATTTTCAGTGGACGGATATTTATATTTGCTTAAACATGACTTTCCCTCTAATAGGACGTCCTCTGTGGCGAGGGTGTGGTCTGTGAAGGCAGACGGACAGAAAGAAGAACTTTTCAGCCGTTTAACTTGAACATAAATGAAATGTCACAGGGTATTAGAATAAAATACAATGAGTTCCAGCTGTGAAAAATGAGCTCGCAGACTTCCATTGAAAGGAAGGCAACACAGAAAACACTAGAAGAGCGGTGTCGTTTTATAATAAAGAATCACTGCACAAAGGGAAGTTAAGGATTGAAGATGAGGGGTTTTAACAAAAGTCTCACATGTTGCATGCAGAGGCCGAAGCATGTCAAGCGATAACTGAAGTAAACTATATGAACATTATACATAATACTTTCATTTTTCATTCTGCTGTATGAAGCCTGTATGAACCCTAATTCATCTGGACACGATAACTGTGTTCCAAGATAACAATAAAAGGAAAAATGAAGCTCCTCATGCAAAACATTTGAATAGAAAACTCACATGTTGTACATCCATACATATCTTGAGGTTTTATTTATTTATTTAATTAATTGATTTGTTTGTTTGTTTATAATTATACCAGAGCCACGCGACCGGGCAATGCTTATTCGAGCTGAAACATATTTTTAAAGGCAGTTGTAACCTGCGAGGAGCAACCTCATTTTTAGATTGTAGTTAAATACATATACGCTTACAACCACATCAGAAAAACGTTATGGATGTTTTATTGTGCGTTTATATTGAAGGTATATAAAGTCGCAATGATCCTGACGTTTCTGCTGGCTGAGCAATACACACGATTTGTTGACCTTTATTCCTCTTCACAGCTGAAAAGCAACCATCTGTAATTGTCTGACGTTGGAGCGCTTATAAATAATGATTCCCATTCATCCTATGTGACGTGAATGCAGCATAATCATCAAACTGCACGGGGCAGCGTCGGGGCAATTTGAATTAGAGTAGCCGACAGCTCACGAAGGAGGACATGCAAGTCCTCGCTGAGTGGGCAAAAAAAAACAAAAAAACAATAACACTGCTGATCTGCACTTTTGACAAAAGCAAGTAAACTGTTGACCCACTTATGGAAATGGCCTATAAAGGAGCGTGAATTTGTTTCTACTGCTTCGCCACGTTGGCAGCCGTTTGTGTAAATACATAAGGTTGACGGCTTCTCCGTTTGTCCTGTCCTCCTCACAGAAGTCTCCGGCCAAGAAGCTGAGCCACGCCATCAGCAAATCCCTAGGCTGCGTCCCCATCGGCGAGCCGCCGCATCCTGTGTTCCCCGAGCAGGCCGAGAGGCCGCAGGAACTCACCCACACTGTGTAAGTAAACCCGCCCCGGCGAGCAGGTGATCTACGGTCGGCCCGCGTCATGTAACTGCCTCCATTTTTTCCATCTCGCTGTCACACATGACTGATGTCGCGCCGTCTCACTAAAATGTCAAGCCCCTGATTATTTGCTAACGCGGAAAACGCTGATATACTACGCAGGTTCGGCGGCCGCTTGCCGTTAACATCGCACTCATCCTCATCAGTCTGCTGGCAATGAAACGGGGATGGCGGCATAAATCTCACGTTCCCATGGCTTTGCGGCTCCTGGAAGTCATTATAGGAAACGCATTATTTTCTGCGCCTGTCCCAAACCCTCATTTACATTTCAGTTGAAAAACTGTACCATTTCCATAAGCAATTTCCCTACCTACTTGGTCTTGAGTCTACACGACTAAGACCATTGTTGCTGGGAAACTCTGATGCTTTCTGACCAGCAGAAATCCAATAATGTTTCCGATTTTGAGGGTGGGTGGATTCATGTTTTTTTTCTTTTTTTTTCTGGTCCATGCCATTAATGGGATCACATCAAATCGCTCAACTTTCTCATATGAGCTTTCAACAATTCCCATGGCACATTTCATAACAAAATCCTGCTTCGTATTCCAGTCACGACCATAAATCCTAAGCCGTCTGTATATGCTCTTGCTGCTGGCAAGTGTCAGTGAGTAATTGATAGTGAGCAGCATCACGGGGGAAGAAAGTAGCTCCGTGAATGCCAAAGAAATCGACACAACGTAAATAGATCCGCGTGCTTTTCTGTATCAGCCGCTCGATTGATACCTTCCTCTCTGAACCAGCCAGGCTTCGCCCACCGCCAGCAGGAGGTTTTTTTTCTGCATTGTGCCCAAACTTATGCATTTAAGATTAAGTTTGCATTTGCATGAATTTACAATTCATCATAGTGTGTGTGTGTGTGTGTGTGTGTGTGTGTGTGTGTGTGTGTGTGTGTGTGTGTGTGTGTGTGTGTGTGTGTGTGTGTGTGTGTGTGTGTGTGTGTGTGTGTGTGTGTGTGTGTGTGTGTGTGTGTGCAGGGGGGGGGGTTGTCAGCTGTCGACCCGGATGTTTTCCCTCCGACTGAGAGATGATGCGATTGGATTAGCTCAGGCAGTATAGGCTGTGTAGCATGAAATTACATCACACAAGCAGATTAATATTGATAAAAATAACATTTGAGGCCGGAACTCTTTCTGATTTTTGCCTTTCAGTGCCTCCAGCAGGCGCTAATACATTTCTCTCTCTCTCTCTCTCTCTCTCTCTCTCTCTCTCTCTCTCTCTCTCTCTCTCTCTCTCTCTCTCTTTTTAGTGATATCAATCATTTTAGATTCATTTAGGACTTTCATTGTAATTCAGTGTTTTTGCAGAAATCCATAATTAAATCAACTCTGTGTGAGTATAGTTGTCCCCGTTGGAAGTACTTATTTTAAATGAAAACTTAAAGGTCACAGTGTGCTGTGACGGGACGCAAGTGATTTCTTATCGTCATGATGTGAAAACAGACACGTGATGATATGTGCTGTTGGATTTTTAATCATTTCATTATTAGTATTCAGAAGTATTGCATGTGTGGATTGTGTTTCTAATTTTTACTCCAGAAATTATTTCCACGTTCAGTCACTTTTCTCTTCATCCTTTTAATGATCTCGGGTTAATTGTGAGCGAGCTGGAGCATCAGTGTAGCTTGATAGCTCTAATGTTGAAAAGCAGAGTGTGATTGCATTGAAGAGTTAAAATAAATATTATTTCCCCTGTTGGTTGCACAGAGTTGTGAGAAATAAGCTTTATTTTCCTTTTTATGGACCCCCTGTCATGCATGGACAGGAAAAAAAGTCGATGAAAAGAAGAAAAAGAGTGCATGTTCTAGAGGAGTTTTAAGCATATTCAAATATGCATTTTGCATCACTGGTCACAATATAATGCCATTCTGAATTATACAATACTGCTTGAGGTCATTTTTCTGTCCTGAACCATTAATACTCATAATCTAAATGTAGATTTCATGCTTGTATGGGACTCTGTTTCGCTCTTAAGTTATGCACTTATGTGTTCACTCTCGATTCCTCTTCGGTGATACTTTTTGGCTTCGAAATCCTACAATCCAAGACTTTATTGGACAAAGTGCTTTCTCATGCTCTCCCTGTTGGCCTTTCAAGGTTGGTGACACTGTATGTGTGCGTTCACTGACTTTTGAGATAATGGATGTGACTGTTGACCCCCTTTTACTTGTTTTTGATGTGTTTTAGTCCCTGTTGTTATGTCTGAGGCGGAGGACATGTTTACCAAAAGTCTTTGCCTTTTGTGATGGAAAACAATCTATTTTTGGTTGCAGAAGCATTTGTGGTTTTGTGCGGGTGTGTGTGTGTGTGTGTGTGTGTGTGTGTGTGTGTGTGTGTGTGTGTGTGTGTGTGTGTGTGTGTGTATGTGAATCTTATGTGTACAATGAAGAGATGTCCGGACTCTGCTTGTTGTCTCAATGACAGACACATATTATACATATAAGCACACATTAGAAAACATCTGAGGTCATTTAGTAATTTTGAATATGGAATGAATAATCTCGATACGGCTTGTGTAATCCATCCAAAAATACAAAAGAGGAGAATCGAGTGAAGTAGCTCCATTAAAAATAGAAAAAAAAAATGGAAGGCTACTACAAACGTGCTAGATTATTTATTCATTGTAATAATGTTTCATGGCAACAAATGTTATATCATTCGAAAGCTTGATTATTTCCCTGTGACACATTTGTGAGAACTGTGGATCGGTGTGACTGAGTATTTTGTATTGAATTGTGCGACACTGGCCTCACACCGTGGGGTTTGTCAAAGACTTTATCTGCAGAAGTCGTTAGTGGAGAGGATAAAACTGGCTGCCAATCCTGAGCTCAGCTGCATTGACCACTTGTTGGATCAGCTCGGAGGAGCCGCTCATGCCAGAGTGACCAACACAGCCGCGTTGGCTGCAACGCTGGTTGAAGAATGGGCTGCCGTCCCACGGCTGGGTGTGAGCGCCACGGGGAGGTGCCAGGCTGCCGCGGATGTGTCGGCTTTCTTCGCATCACTACTGAGGATTCTGTTTGCTCGGTGGATAAACCCCTGAAATGGAACTGTCAAGAGTCAAACAGCAAAGAAAGGCTGTTTGGTAGAAAAGCTTCTGTGATATACTCACATATACTCATACTGCTCATCCCACAAATGCATGTAGCAGACAGCTGCAATATGATTTAAAATGGAAATAATCCAGTTTTTTAATGGTGTAGAATGTATTGCTGTGGTGCATTGTTCCGATAAAGAATCAGTCAACCAGACACAAATTTCCTTAACTTTCGTGTGAGGTATAGTTTTATATTGTGCCACATATAGTATTAACTATATTCCACAAGGCATTTAAATTTGATCACACTTGAGCTATTTGTTTTAATTCAATGGCGGTCATTTGTAGCTTTAAAAATTAATTATTCTGTTATACTTTACTTTTGATCTCCATGAATTATCAGTTACAAATTATCAAGCAAAAACAACAAAGGCTTTAAAGTATTTCAGTCTATGTGTAACAAACTACAAAATGTATGATTGGATGGAAATTGGAGAAAATCTGAGATGCTTTTGTTTTTGCAATGAGGGCAGGTTGGTCTGCTTTTGTTTTCACCCTCTGATTTCTGTGTACGAAGCTTATAAACACCTTCCAACTCTGCTAAAGCTCTTTGAAGATCCTCAAAAAAACAAAAAAAAACAACACATTTTGTAGTTACATGGAAGATTTATGCTAAATCATTTCTTGGCCCAGAGACGAGTTAAATATCTGTGAAGCATGACTGTTCCTTTAAATTCAACTCACCGGTCGTAAATCTTTCACACTCTTTATCGCCAGAAGGAAGAAGGACTGGCGCTAATAAAATAAGTCCTATTTGCTAATGGTCAATTTCAAAGAAATTATGGGGGAATACAGTAATTATCTGCGTACCGTTCCCATTTTCCTGCTGGCATACGGAACTCTTCCCTGAAACTGGATTCCTTAGATAATTAGTCACAGGAAAACTGCCAGTCCTCCAGTTTTATATGTCACACTTCATTTTATTGATGATACTTAAGAGTTGAGGGGAAAAAGCCCAAACCAGTGCAGCCACATGCCAATCCTGACGAGTGTAATCCGTGAGGAGGTGCTGTTTCATATGAGATATCCATCAGTGTGATCTTTCAGGTGTGTGTGTGTGCGTGTGTGTGAGGGCCGAGTAAAGCTCTGAGAGTGAGTAATAGTGGCAGATTCAGGGTAGAGCGTCAGGTCTGATCAAAACACCCAAATCGAACAGACATGAGTCTCCCACTTGTCCAAAGCATCAAATCGTCTTCAGACAAAGTGCAGCTATTCTGACACCGTTGTGAAATATTTACTGGCTCGTGAGAGCACAAAAAAAAACAACAACAGTGAGCCGAGCTGTGACTTTTTCCTGCGCACACAAACTGTCAGTGAGATTCTTTGGGATTGGAGTTTTGGAGTGAAGTTGTAGGCTTGGGACGCACTTGTCCCGTCTCAAACTTTAAGTCTGGGAAACGTCTTCTTCCCTTCAGACTGAGCACGGCTTCTGCCAAAAAGACTTTAGGCACCGAAATAGACTGCGGGTTGAAAATAGGCACCTTGCCGTACTTCGCATTAATGTCGAGCGCACACTGCAGCGTGAAATTCTCGGTGCCATGTTCAATATTTAGTAACCAGTTTTCCATATAATCCCTAGAAATCTGTGAAATGCTTTTCCTCTGTTTTACAGTCGGTTCATATTCCATCAGTGTCATTTCAGTGGGGAAAATAAGGCGTGTAATTCACTTTTCTGGGAGTGCGATCCATTGGATTTTTATGGCCGAGGTACTGACAGCCTCGCGGGGGAAATAGGAGCCTCTGTTGCCAGCAGGGGAGGATGCTTTTGCGTTTGCGTATTATTTTTAGCCGGCTCTGGGCGATTGAAGGCAGCCGTGCATCAGTCATCGTCAGAAATAAGGTGAACGCGTGCGGGGCTCCTACAGACTTAATTTTCCCTGTGCCCCTTGCCAAAGTGCCAAGTACATTGTCATGCGGTGCACGCAGGTAGCACGAGGCATAGCGCATTGCAGACTTTGATCTCCCAGTGCCTAAACGTTGCGCCGGTTCACTCCCGTTTGACCTCCGAGACGCCGGCTGAACGCCTCCACCGAGCGCCCTTAATCAGCATTTCTCTGGCCAGTGAGCCTCAAGGCTTCAGATGCTGTGAAGGACTGTGGGTGCGTGTTAGATTTAATCCCAAAACTCTGGGCAAAAAAAAAAAGTCATTCTCAGGCTTTTGCCTATCGGTTATCAACTCTCCATGAGTTATGTAGATGTTCCCTGAGAGGGCTGATGATTATTTATAGCAGGCGAGCTGTGAGGAGCTTTGACTTATGTAACCCACTGAAGGTAAGAGGAAGCATTAAGATATGTAAATGTAATTATAGTAGAGCCCGGTTTGTTAAACACTTTTTCTGCTGACTCAATGAGAGTAGATTTGCGCTTCTTCTTGTTCTTCTTCCCTTTTATTTATTTCTTTCCAAGAGCATTTTTTGAGCCAAAGACGTTTCCCTAATTTTCTAGTGTGCAATGAGTGTGTTCAAGTGAGGTGAGAAGACAGTGAGAACAGACAGCTTCAGAGGGAGACGGAGGAATGAGAGAGAGAGAGAGAGAGAGGGGGGAAAGAGAGCATGCGTGCAGGAGGGAGAGAGAAAATCTACATCGTCATAAAGTCATGTGACTGCCGAGTTTCCTTGGAGACAGCAGCAGTGTAGTACATTGAGATGCTCGCCTGCTCAGTTGAGGGCAGATTAGGCATCTGGCAACAGCAGCCGTCGGATGTATTTTGCCAGCCAGGCAGGTGCTAACTCTCCCCACAGAGGTAAGTTTGGTGCGCTCGTGTCTCGCCCTTCCGTCTGGATCTCACCCTCCGGGGTCGACTCTTGTAGTGTAATGAGTGTTAAATGGGAGGTAAACAATTTGGAGAGTCTGTGCTCGCACAGTCTGCAGAGGCAAGGCGCTGGAAGGGAACATGTGCAGGGCTGAGTAGTGACTCTGGCTGTTTTGCTCCTCTGTTATCATTCTTTTGCACAAGCAATGAGCTCGTATTGGTGCGCGTTTTCACTCCTGGAGGATCGTATTTGCTTTTGTTTTGATTATGTTGCGAAAGTCTTAAGGGAAATGTAAATGCATGGGCAGAGTTTTAAAAAAAACAACAAAAAAAACTGGCACGTTCAAATTACTACATGCATGTGAGATTGTCCAAAAAATGATTTGAATGTGATGTTTTTCTTTTTTTTTCTAGTTTTGTTTTTAGAAGCACTGCAATGTAGAGGAAATGTTCTACTTTGTGCCTGAGTAGCAGAATAACAGGAGCAATCAGTGGCTCATTCTGATAGCAACATCTTGTACCATGTGGATATAAATAGTTTTATTTGGCCAAAAGTAATGCTGATTGGGGGAAAAAATAGTAGGACGCAATGCTCCACAGGGTTCTGCCTTTTATATGGTAATGAGAGCTTTAAATAAAAAAAGAAAAGAAAAAAAAAGAGAACTCAGTTTTAATGGAATCAAAGCTTTAGAACTGCAGAGATGCTGATTGTAGAGGTGCAACTACAGAGACATGGAAATCAACTGCTGTCGTGAGTGGTTGCTGTTTTCTGTGTGAAGCTGAGAGCACCTGAGATGTGCAGAGTGATATTTTTGATCTGATAATGAGACCCTCTGGTCAAAGTGTGTGTGTGTGTGTGTGTGTGTGGGGGGGGGGTTACGCTTCGGGGCTCCGATGAGCTCGCCACCGATTCCGCCGCCAGATGGACCCCATTGCTTTTGTTTACTCTCACAAATTACCTCCCACAATGTCACCTTTCCTGGTTTTTCACAGACTTCCAGTTTAATTAGGTTTCTTGTCTGCTGTTGTTGCTCTTGCTCATGTTAATTAGGTTTAAGCTAATAGCCTGAAAACATCAAAATCGCTGTTCCCGGAATAGACAATTATTTCTCCACAATTTTGAGTTGACTGGAGGAGTACAACATGTTGCTGGTTTTTGTGCACCACACTAAGTACTTTATATTGACCCCCCCCCCCCGCATGCTTTTTTTACCCTCTTTGGTTCAATTGGATTAAATGAAAGTCAGGATCGCTGATTCATGATTATTAATAACATGCAAATGCCCTCTCTTCCATTCCCTGGTGACGAGCACCACGGGCCTCTGCAGTGTAGCCTTAAAGACCTCTAATCTTGTCTTTTAGTCAGCCGAAACCAGTGGCCAACAACATGAACGACACAATGCTCATGTCCTCCGGGGCACCTACTCCTACTAAAAGGTAAGCAACCCCCAGGCTATAAATGTCTTTTTTTTTAAATATCATTCATGACCTGCATCTACACACACTTTTCGATGCGCACGGCGAAAGTAGGTCTTTTTAATCAAAGAGCTCAGAATAGGTGACAGCTCCTCTCTCATCACTGGAAATCACAAGAATAGCGCAGCAAATCAAACAGTTGTTATTTGTTCCTCCACACTTGACACACTTTTTTTTTTATTTTGCATCGGAGCAGCATGCCCTTGTGAGTGTATTTTTAGAGGAAAATTTGTTCCACCGTCATGAAGAACATGTGAGCACTCCCACTTTAAACGCCCGATTTGAAAAAACAGATTATGATAGAGCTGGAGCCTCGTCATGGAACCAGATAGCAGACCAAGGTCCCGTGAAAGCAGCTCAATTGTCCTCTCGTTTTCAGCTCCCCGCTTCAGTTGAAGGCCACCTCTGTTATTATTTACTTAAAGTCGTACTGTGGTTATGAGTGGAGTATTGGAGAGCACTCGGAGGGAGCTCTAACGTGTCTGCCCTCTCTCTCTCGTGCAGGTCCGGGCTGAGTACAATTTCTTTTTGTGTACAGTATCTCTCTAACACATCTCCCTGGCAGTTGGTGTTGTCAGAAGGAGACGGCCGTGGGACTCCTGGCCTCCCATAGCACATTAGCAGGGGCGATACGTCACTGTCTGCCTTGCAGAGAGAATAGAGGTGTACAAATCAAACCTGGTTAACATGAGATGTTTGACTAAAAGCCAGACAAAGGCTGTTTTGTAAAACTCGGGAAGAGATTGAATGGAGTATGAGTATTTTTCTGCCTCTTGTGCCTCTGGGCGGGATTATCATACAGTACTACTCCAAGGACCTAAGCAGCTGAAGGGCATTGTACCCTGGAAAAAAAAAAAAAAAGGTCTTGCAATACGCAGCACAACTGAGCCTTAAAATCTGTAGCTGGAATCAAGAAACTATTTTTAATTCTCGGACATGCTTCTCTCTCCTCTCCTTTTTTTTTTTTTTCCTTCTCAAATTTGGCGTTCAGTCTTGACAAAAGCGTATTTATTTACCCTTGCTAAAAGCATGGTAACAATCGATAGCAGATTAAGTTTCTTGCCGAGATGAACATTTTGTGCGGCGCACTGCGGTCTCCCGGGGCTGACAGTGTCAAGATTAGAGCTGGTTTGAGGGAAGCTGACAAGATAGGGACACCCGAGGCTGTAAATGATGCCTCGCATCAAGAGCCGTGGAGGTCAGTGGAAGACGTCACGTGTTGCAGCACGTACCAAAGCGAGGCGATGCTCTCTTGAGGTTTGTGGCAGTAATGAAGAAGCCCGATAACCTTTTTCTTGACATTTTGCTCTGTGAGTCAGAGCTGCTTTGGGAAGATGTCGTGTATTGAGGATGCCGTTGCCTCGGAGGGGTCATACCAACTACAAAGTCGCCATTTTTAGAGCAGAAATTGCGCATTAAGCCACTGTGACGAGTCCAAAACAGACTGTGACTTCTGGGATACGAGCAGGTGGCATTTAGGTTTGGTTGCCGAGAACCTGAGGAGAGTTCCTGTTCTCAAAGATAAAAAATGTTGGGGTTTTTTTCTATTACTATAATTACATGGAACTGGCCAGCCTGTTTCGACATGAAAGGCCCATGATGCGAAGAAGCTGCAGTTTAATAATGCAAAGCCCTGTGTGACTCTGCCTCAGTTCAAGTGCGGTCTTCTTTCTTGGAAACCTTTCAGATTTATTTTTTAGTCAGATGAAGAAAAAAAAACCCCCCAAAAACCCAAACAAACACAAAACTTCCCTTTGAGATGTCAGAGTAGATAAGACACCAAATGTCGCTCCGTCTGAAAAGTCGTCTTGGCTGCGCGTCTCGCCTCCATCACAGCCAGCTCTCCCCGCTTCGGTCTGCTCTGCTGACATGGCATCAGCTCCCTCCCACATCGCTCTCTCGCACAGACAATTGCTCATCACTGGCAAACCAACACATTTGTTACTGTTTAGTCATGCAGGAGCACAGCGGCGAAAGACAACATGAAAAAACAACGATGTCTGGAGCTCGAAGATCCTTAAACTCAGAACTGACCGAGGAGGGACAAAACCTGAGTCACTGCAAGTGGTGATGCAGCAGTTGCACTTAACTTAAGAAATGATTTCTTTTGGTGATGTATTTGAGAAGATTAGATTAAAACGTTAAAGTTCCGTTAGTCGATTCAGCTGATTTCACAGATTCCCAGTGAGTCACTGCAACGTGCACCATAGACTCAACTAATTCTTAAGCTAAACTTTCCCTGAAGTAAACGCCAATTATTCCTGTGTGATTATTAATCTACCTTAGATTTCCCACCTCGTGTAGTTCCAATCAGGTAAATTAACTTAAATTTTCACTGAAACAAATGGAGAAACAAGTACCAGCGGGGAGCTGGCAATTGAGTTTTACTCGTCGGTAGTGAAATGCTGTTGTGTCACAACGTGGAGACTGCTGCAACTATCTGAACGTCAATACGTCTCACTGAACATCAGTTACTAGTTAACATAAACATTGGACGGCAAACCTTTTCTGCTTGAAGCACTCGTAAGAACAGATTGGTTCCTAAATGGTTTGCGCCAGTGATTTAGGAGAAATGCAGCATTTACCAATATTCTGAAATGTTTGATATTCTCCCATCATGTTGGAGTCGCAGACATTCAGTTTACTGGAGCACAAAATCTGTATTTTTTTTTTTGTTAAGTTGAAGTACAACTCAGGAATTCAATCTCCAAATTATCTTTTTATCGATAAAATCTAATCCTTGTTTTAAATTTATTTTAGGATTAAAAATGAACAAAGTAGAGGTTTGGAGCTAAAGCTGGAGTTCCCAGGTTGAGATGGTTTGAACATGTGCTGAGGAGAGCAGCTGGATGGATTGGATGTTGGAGACGGAGCTGCTGAGTAGGATGAGAGGAAGGATTCTTGAATACATTGGAGGAGGACCATGGAGATGGTTGGCGTAACGGTGAAGGAAGCAGGACAGAGTGAGATGGAGGCAAACGATCCACCATGGCAACGACTAAAAAGAGCAGCTGAAAGACAAAGACGAAAAATGAGGAGGATTGGCGTGTCTCAGGCGACACGGCATCATCAGCATTCGTTATTTATTTTTTTCCTACTGCTTTGATTTTGCGGATTCTGACGCTGCCAAAAACGGTCTTTTATCCTTTTTTTGGTCTCGGTTAGCAGACCCTCCATCTCTGAGCTGGTAGATCTTTGTCTTTAATGCCATTTCTCTGTTTGAACACTTCCTGACAAGTCTGGGAGCTCATGTCGCCTAATATGGAATAATTGGGGTGGATGATTGTGCAGATTTGTGATTTTCATGATTTCTCACTCATTTATGTACAAGAGGACTCCATCATGTCTACGAGGGTCATTTGCGCAGTCATCTGGAGTTTAAATTGTCTCTTGAATGTGATGTAAGTAGGCGAATAGTTATGACTAGAGTGCAAAAATGTTGTCGGGAAATGCTCATTCAAACTTGGGAAAACTGGACAGCAGTGATCAAAAGTCAGACCTCCTGCATTGGTCTGAGGACGCTAAGCAGAAAATGCTTCAGACACAAAAGCATCTGGGAAAGATGCCAGTTCTAGAAGGCTTTAAGCAGATCAGGCTTCTTTCGTCTGGATCCTGGCTCAGACCATCAGGTGGTGTCGAGGAACTCCCCGAAGAGCAAGAGACAGCAGCAGCTCCACGATGATGAGCCAAAGGATTCAGCCCAAACTTAGCGAGTGCGAATGAAGAATCCAACACGAATATGCAGATCGCGCTTCAGATTGAAGATCAGACAACGATGTATTGAGAAAGTCCAAAAGAGAGAATAATTTCTTGATATTTAGCTCCAAACATCTGCTTTTCCATGTCTGTGCAGTGATTTTGGTATGGTTTTTTTTTTGTAGATAAAATTTGTTTTGTCAAGTCAGGTGAAGCTATCTTAAACACGCCACAAAGTATTTTAAGATATCATCACTGAAATAAAAGGAAAAAAAAAAGACCCTTGAAACCCTCGAGGTAGGAGCTGAACCAGCTAAAATTATCTCATCACAGCAGCAGCTTTTGGTATCTGCTTCTAGACAGATAAGATTTTAATAGAAACGATCAGTTCGCAGTGTTTTTTTTTTTGTTTGTGTGTGTGTGTGTGTGTGTGTGTGTGTGTGTGTGTGTGTGTGTGTGTGTGTGTGTGTGTGTGTGTGTGTGTGTGTGTGTGTGTGTGTGTGTGTGTGTGTGTGTGTGTGTGCGTGTGTGCCTGTGAGCACTGTGGTTGTTGATGCGGCAGGCTTGAAACCAGATTGGATTTAATGGTCTTAATCATCATTCACTCTCCAGTTACAGTTAGCTCGCTCCCGACGCCATTTTACCTCTCCTTCGCTCCTCGTTGCCGAGCGAGAACAACGTATGTCCTGTTGTCTGCCCACGCCATGCGCCACGCCCGTGATCATTTAGAATCTTGTGCCCGTTTCGACGTTTCCAGTCGGAGAGGAAATGGACGCAATGCTGCTTTGCTGCTTTGTCTCTGAACCATCAACACTGGAGTCAAAGCCGAGAGTTCCATGTAAAGGTCGCCCCGTATAAAGTTTTCATGTTCACGCAAATACTTATATAATCACATTTACTGTGCAAACTTTGTCTTCTCTTCACTTACATAAGAGCTTTTTTGGCGTGACAGTCGGCGGTGCTGTACATGAGTGTGTGACGTCGCTCTCTGTCTTTGACTCTGGGCAGTGTCTTGGAGAGCCCCAGCCGGTTAGATGAAGAGCACCGCCTCATCGCTCGATACGCTGCCCGCCTGGCAGCCGAGGCGGGCAACTCCACGGTGAGTATCTCACAGGACGCCGCATGGGTGAGCTTCAGTCGGCGCGCGTTTCAGATCTGATGTTTTTGAAAGTTATTGTGAGTTGACGGTTTCTGGGAACCCTAAATGTTAAAAGCTGTCATTTAACCCTTTGCAGGGCACCCATTAGAACATTTGGAGACTAAAACATCCTACTCTGAAGGATATGACACATATCTTTGTAAATTGAACACATTTCAGTGTTTATTTCATGTATTTCTGCCGTTGTTTTGCTGCATGGTACTTTTTTTTTTTTTCGGACTCTGCTTCTGAGAGGTATAACGTTTAAATGAAAGTTGTCATTGTTAACATGTCATTTCGGTGACATCTGTGTGACAAGAAAAAAAAAAAAAAAGGGTTTAATAACACAGCAAACACTCCTCAAGCAGTCACTTTATCAGAAATACACCAGCTGGTGTCTCTGTTTTCTCTGCAGCCAAACACAAAATCACTTTCTTTTAATATCGAAGTCCGTCAAAAATAATTGCGACTGCGACGTGATCCCATCGATGTACGGAGTGAGGCTTTGTCCAGTAAGCGGCGGAAAATGACTGTGACTGGGTTTTGCGGATGCATTTTTCATGATCAACAGTGCGAACCACAACGATAAATACTAGGCCGTTTCGCCATGCCTATTGGATTCTTAATGTGAAGAGGCAGCCGCAGCAATAGTTCGGTTTGCATTCGCTGTAATGTTTCAACGCTCTTATACAAAGTTAGTTAGAAACACAACATCTCAGACTGTCGTTCAACATTTCCCCGATGCCCCATTTGGACATAGACACAATCATTTCTTACAGTCAAACTCCGCCGCACTTGCTCTTACTCACTTCTTATGTTTGACGCAAAACACAAGCAGTGTAAGGAATCTGCTGTGGATTCAGAAAATAAATATTTATGCCCTAAAAATTTATGACACTCGGTTTATTTGGATTTTGTGGGCAGTTGTTTGTTATGCAGTGAGATGCAGCGAGCTAAAACACTTCCATGTTTATGCAGAAGCATAATGTGTCTCCAACAGGGAGCCATTAGTTCTCACTGTGGTCAGAAAGTAGCTGTTTGTGACTGTTTTGCCAACATTTTTAATGACCTTCTACTCTTTTTTTTTTTTTTTTTAGCAACAGTGTCCTCCAACAGATCTGAGTTTCAACTTCGATGCTAATAAGCAGCAGAGGCAACTTATCGCAGAGCTGGAGAACAAAAACAGGTAGGATATGTAAATGTGTAAACAATTGAGAGCTTAGAGCCTTAAAATGCTCTATGAGGAGACTTTGGGCATTCAACCCTCATTTTGGTGTTTTTACTTGAAGGATTTCAAATGTGGGACTTTGATTTCTTGCGGCGCATTTTATGGAACAATTGCACATTTTTCCCGAACATCGCCCAACGGTGGCCCGTCAAGCGTGATTTTAGAAAGGGGTCTAACAAATAAACTTCAGAGACAAGAAATAGGCAAAGTTCAGTCCACCGGATGAACAATTCAGACAAGTTGACGGTACAAAGAAAAGGTCAGAACAATAACAAGCGAGCACTATACAGATCTCGGCTAGATTTTTAACGCAAGCGACCACTCGAGGCGTCTCATAGTGAGACGTACTGGCATGGAAGAGTGGGGAATAACGAGACACAATGGAGGGTGAGAGCGTGCAGAGGAAAGCACGACCGGAGAGTCAGATGAGGACCTGAAATGAGAGGAGAGTTACTGGAGAGCAGAGTTAAAACGGCAAAGAAAATCCAGATTTGTCAAGATCCAGAAACATGAAGTAGGAACAGTTAGAAGAGTTGTTTGCGACTCTCTTGTACATGAGAACATGTGGATCACTTGCATAAATAAAGGTTGAATTTATAGACAAATCACAGGTTCACAGCGACTGTATGCCACTTTCAGGGAGATCTTACAGGAGATCCAGCGGCTGCGTTTGGAGCATGAACAGGCCTCGCAGCCAACCCCAGAAAAAGCCCAGCAGAACCCCACACTCCTGACTGAACTGCGGCTCCTCAGGTACCGTCACGCCGAAGCCTCCACACGAAAACCAAATGGCAGACAGGAGCCTTAACTTAGACAAACCAAGCAAGAAAACCACTCCGGGGCGACTGTTTTATGTGTGAGTGGAGCTCATTCTTCAAGTGGAAATAATGTCTTCCTGATTCAGTAGGATGCTTTTGAATTAGCTCCACCAGCAGCACGGGCATTTGTCATGCTGGCAGGACACCGAGACCCTTGGGTTGAGTTCTTGGAAACGACTCACGCTGGGTGGAAGCGTTTCGGCACTTGTTGCCCCGAAGGACTCCTTATTTGTCTGGCCTGACCTAAATAGTGAATCGAAAGCAGCGTTGAAGGGCGACGATTGTGGCAAGCGTTTCAGTTTGTTGTTGTCTTGCTTGAAAGCTCAGTTAGTGATTGACAGCTCGTGGTCAGTTGTCTGGTGTTGCCCAGGGAAACCACATGGATGCATTAGTATAAATAGTTTTTTTTTTACTGAAAACAGAAGAATGCTCTCACTGCCATAATTTGCTTTCATACACCAGGTTGTTCATGACAGTCTTTCAAATGTTGAAAGTTTTATGCCTCGTGGACCACAGGTGGGCTCCGCCTCCATATTTTGCTGCCTGTGAGCATATTTACAAAAATTGGTTGAGTTAAAGTCATTTTAAGTACATTTGAGCCGGGTGTCAACTGAAATCACTCTACTGTATTACCGAGTGTGATTTATGCCTAATATATGCCATTTGATTAAAATAAATAGTCCTTTTCATCAAATTAGCAGCCATAAACCTTGTAATATATGTGCTCAATCATCTGATTGTGAAGATGACATTTTTGAGCCTCACACAAGGATCGAAGGTGCACTGACCCAAAATCTGTATGCGGATTACTAATTCTAGATATTTGTAACTTTCTCAAAGGCACGGAAAAGCCTAAGACAAACTGTGTGGCGGTGTATTTGCTTCTGGCTTTGTCAAAATCCAATTACACACTTTGAACACCAGAGGATGCTGCAAGCCACCAATCATACCATGTGATACTTACCCAGACTGAAGTAACCTTTTTTTTTTTTCTTTCAAACAATTACAAACTTAATTTTGAAACAACCTACATGATAACACTTTCTCTGTATCTGCTGTTGTGTTCAGTTTTGCTGTTAATGTTGTATCCTGGACAACACCTATCTTCATATCACATCACATGTTAAATCTGAAATGCAAAAATCGATGCATTTTGTAACATTCAGGATTTTTGTTCAACATTTTCATCCATAAAGAGACATTTACCGACACTTTAATCACAGAAATTCACGAGAATTGATGCCCGTTGCATATTACTGTGTGGTGCTGCCAGGTAAAAGCATCGTTTGCTGCTCCTGTGTGATTATAAAATGATTCTTTATTCTTACATCCAGTTTCAAATAAATGCATTTCATAGCGAGTTCGTTTAATTCATCCTTTATATCTGTTCATCCATGTCTGTATTTGGATAATTAGAGGAAGCCAGAGCTGCCAATGAAGATCAGAGTGAATTCTACAAAGAAATGTCTGGAATGGAACCTGAAACCTTTTTATTCCATCTTAAGACGCTTTGATTAATGTTTACATTTGGCAAAATCAAACCTGTAACATAAAGTTTTCTGTTTTTTTTCTCACTTTTATCCAAAAGCAGCTTATTATAGTTTAGGAGGATGGTGCAATTTACACAATTGGCTCAATCCCAATCCAAGGGTTGGTGGTTTGATCCCCCATCTGGTCTTGTCCATGTGTCAGAGTGTCTGTAGGCAAGACACTGAACCCTCTGCAGCATTGCATGACAGCCGTCTCCATGTGTGTGCATGTTTGTGAATGTGAAGGGCTTTGGGACTGGTGAAAATATGCTTTACGAGTCAGATAATGTTTGTATGGCTGTAATTTATTTGGGATTCTTTTGGACCTAAATGGTAGACCACAGCCCACGTGCAAAAGACACCCGAAACAATCTTCTTTTAGGAATAAACGGAAGACACTATTGTGTCCACTTGACATCACGAGCAAAGTACTCTGGATTGTTCTGGATTTTAAAAGTGAAACTTGAAGCATGCAAGCTCAAATTTATTGTCCCCGTCCTTCCTCCACAGACACAGGAAGGACGAACTGGAGAGGCGCATGTCGGCCTTGCAAGAGAGCAGACGGGAGCTGATGGTGCAGCTGGAGGGACTCATGAGGCTGCTAAAGGTAAAACTTATCGCCTGCCTCCAAACAATTTGTCTCAGAATTGAACATTAAGTCGGCAGAAATATCATCCCAAGATAACACGGACAAATAAATGTCCTCAATCTGCTATTCTTCTAAGTTCTGTTGGTTCTAAAGATCTATTTATATATCTCGTCTGATACGATACTAAATGGTTTTAATTCGTCATACTTCACATAATCCCAGGTTATGTTTAATGTGTGGCATGCTGCATGCGGAAATCTTTTCCTTCTTCTTTCATTGCTTTAATTCTGTTGCTCACTCTCCTTGCTCTTTCTTTCCCTGCTCACCTTTGCTGGCTGATAGGATGAGGAACAGAAGCAGGCTGTAAGTCCAATCACTTAGTGTAATGCTTCTGTACTCCAGCGTTTGTGCAGATGAGGTGTGAGGACGTTTTCCTATGGTACGATTAGAGAAGTCAGTTAGGAAAGATGAGAGGATTAAACAACCTGAGCTGGTTCAGCCTGCCGCCCCGCCTCCCTGCTCCCCGCAAGGGACGGCCGCAGACCGAAATGCTATCGTGAAAGTGGATTTTTCTGAAGTTGAGAAAACTTTGTTTCTCCGAGTCTAAATGTCAGAGACCTGCTGCTTTCTTCGGCGCTAACAACCTCCCCTCTAATGTGACTGCAGTCTGGCTGGCCATCTGCTGCCTGGCTCGCAGCCATCAACCTGGGCCCGCACCAGTCCCAGAGACACACAGTGATCCTTTCTCCAGGACATAGAGCTCCCGACTCTGCACAGGCCTCACTTGCACGCCCACACATGGTTCTCATTAACCCCTCATTGCAGTAAAGGTGCGCCGTGGAGAGGCGATGTATAGCCAGCCAGGATAGGATTACCTTAGAATTCTTCTTTTTGTTGTTTTTTTCCTCCCCTTTAAAGTCGATTGTTTTTGTTTTTTCTCCCTTTAAGGATTAAGTTCTTTCAGTCACACCTGTGTCTGTGTTTGCTTTAATAAAAGTCACCTTTAGACACGAAAAGGTCACCTCCTCACAGAGCCGCAATCTGTAACAGCACAGCAGCATCCTCCCATTTTACGTTTTTTTTTCTTCCTCCTCATCAGAGGCAAAGATCCTCTAACGGTTTGCACAAGGAGGTCTATCCAGTATCCATTTATAAGTAACACACATACTAAATATTCTAAGTTATTTGCATACTTTGCTCCAGTGAGAAAAAAAATCCTAATTACTCTGGTTAGCTCAAATTCTAAATATATGGACATTTTGCGTATTTATATTTGACATACATTACAAGGCAGCAATTTTGTTTATTGGCAATATGGAAACAAAATGTTGTTTTTTTCAATAACTGGGAAAAATAGACTTCCTATGTACATTTAACCAACTATACCTTTCTAAACTTAACGTTCTTTTAGATTGTTTCAGGTTTTAGTTTATGTTTTTTTAGGCTGTCGTATTAAAACACCACCCACATTTTCCTTGCACAAATTTGAAAATGTTTTATTTATTCATATACTGAATTCACCAGTGGGAGTATTCAACGTCTTCGTAACATAAATGTTCAGTCTATGCAGATGATATTTTAACCATGATGTGTTTTTAAATGTCTTATAGTCCCAGTCTGGCGGCTCTCCTCACTCTTCTCCCAGTCACGGTGCCGGCTGCTCCATGCCCATGCCCATACGCTCCACCTCTGCCGGGTCCACCCCGACTCACACGCCGCAGGACTGCCTGGCCGGGGTGGGAGGGGATGTGCTGGAGGCCTTCGCTCAGGGTGAGTAATAATAATATTAATAATATGTGTGTACTCTATGTAATGGCTGACTCAGACCGAAGACGGGTAATCGTGGCCAAATCTGTGGTCGTCACTTTAAATCTGTCGTCGCCGTCTCTCGACATCTGAGGTCTGCTGCGAGGCCCCGATACTCTCATCCAGTGTGAACCAATGAGCCGAAAATATGACGCATTACAAAAGTGACGGCAGCACTGCATCCACATTCTCTGTTTACTGTCGACTCAGCTTTTTCCTTGTGCACAATCCTACAAAAACAACAACTCAAATCTTGCTTTACTTTATCTGTTTATTTCCCGAAAGGCACCAGCTGCATGCATAGATCATATACAAGACAACGTTATTCTGGCATCTTTAAGTACGCCATAGCAGATGTCGCCTCATTTCAGTGGAGAGAGACGGCATGCTGTCAAACATACTGCTGTACCCAAGTTTTTAAAATGTAATAACATCCTGTATAAAGTGTGCTGAATTGCATGCTCATGCAATGAGATGGCACTTTTAGTTTTCGGGTCGCTTTTTGTCTTATTAGCACAAACCTTCAGTGGATCCGGCCCATAGTCTGCACTCGAAGCAGTAATGTCCAGTATTGGTCCTGGACCGCCTGCGTCCTGCACATTTTCCACGTCTTCCTGCTCCAACACACCTCAATCTCATTAATGCGTCATCAACAAGGTCCACAGCCTGTTAACAAGCCACTCATTGGAGTCGGGTGTGTTGAAGCTGGGAGACGCTTGAAACCCCCCCCCCCCCCCCAGGTCCGGGGTCAGACATCACTGGGCTAAAGCGCAAAGCAAAGAGTATTCATTACGTAGTGATCAAGTTAGTTGAAATTTGAGGTTTGTATTATTTTAAAAGATTAGGGGAGATTTTTCAAAATAACCTTTTGGTAATGCTGTAAAAAAACAAAATGTGGAGGATGAACTTGAACTGCCTTTGGTGAACGAGTTGTAACTGCATGTGGTGATTTTAAGGCCACGTTTACACGTACTCGGGTTTTTGAAAAAACTGTGATACTTCTCTGCGTTTGGGCCGCGCATTTACACGTAAACGCAGCTACGACTCACCACAAAGAATGATTCTTGAAAACTCCAGCCAAAGTGTTGAGCTGGTTAAATTCCGAGTCTCTGGTTGCATCTAAAGAGGGGTGGGCGAAGATTTATGTCACAATTCGTGAAATAATTTGATTGGCTATCATGGCTTCATGCTTCTCACTACACTGCCCCCTACAGGTTTGGCATGCTCATAGCAGCTTAGCAGCTCTGATCCAGGTTTATATGCGGTCCGTGTAAATGAAGACATTTTTTTTAAATGTAGAGGGGGAAATATCTGTTTTTTTTTAAAACTAGGGTAGGTGTAAACGTGGCCTAAATCTGGATGATGTCTTTACTTCCCAGGTGTACCTAGAAATCTTCGGAATGATCTTTTAGTTGCTGCTGACTCAATCACGAACACCATGTCATCTCTGGTGAAAGAGCTCCACTCAGGTTTGTTTTTTTAACCACCTTTTAGGAGTTTTTACTGGAGAATTTTGTGACTTTTAACTGACGTGTCTGGAGTTCACATATTTATGCTGAAACTTTGGATTTTTGATCTTCACAGTTGATGACGTGGGAGACGAAGAAGAGACCAACATGAGGAACGGAGGAGACAGAGGTGAGTTGAGGTTTGATAATACATCAGCTTCCTTCAAATCCACAATATATTGTCATGCAGTACACAGTATGTGACCCAAAAAATATATATTTATATATCTTATTACAACTGGCCACAATACAAACATGCAACATTTCCTTTTTTCTTATCAGCTGAAGCAGAGTGAAGAACAAAAAGTAGTAATTGTAATTAATTAATATTTTATCATACTTGTATAATAGTACTGAAGTCCTGAGCGGGAAGTGATACAATAATTACATTTTATTTCTTGGTGCATTAGAGCTTATAACCATGTGTTTTCATCGCACATTGGGATAATTAAGTAATAAGATAATAATGGTACAACATTGTGTTTGTACAGTGATGATGGTGTTTCCTTTATAGTTTGATTATCCCAATCTGATGAAAATAAGTTTTTAATCTCAACATAACAAAATACTTCTAGTGTAGTATCTGGGATGATGAGATCATTCGATCATCGATTGAAAAAGACCTGAATAAACTTAAATGATTGCTTACACTGACATTGTTGACTTCCATAACAATTAAAGTTAACACAAGAAACTGGCTTCCTTGACTATGAAGTACATTCAGCATATAGAGAAACTACAGTTGATGCTAAAAAAAAACCTGTTGTTGCATTGAAAGAGTTGTCTGCAGCTAAATATTTGCATGGCACCTTAATTAGATAATAATATGCTTTGTTGCCTCTCTGTAATGAGCTACTGCTGCCACACTCCATCCGAAATACAACAATGGCACATTGCCACTGAGTCACTTCTTCATTTCCTCCGTAGTTTATCCGGAGTTTTTAGACTGCTGGCAGCACTAAGCGCGCTCTTCCATTTGTGTATCCAGGCACAGTGAGAGTATTGAAGCACTGAGGGAACGAGAGCACCATCCTATCCTGTAAGGACATACAGTCGTCAACTGGGAAGAATCAGTAACAACAACAACAACAACAACAACAACAAGAGCCCCCTGGCATTAGCACGTAGAGTAATGCATGCTGTAATCTAACAGGATTTCACTATGTGAAGAAAAAAAAAGAAAAAGAAAAAAAAAACATGTCTTCACACCTTGCAGGTAGCAAGATGTGTCTAATTAGCAAGTGTGTATGTCGTCCTGTAAACAACAACTGCTGTAATTATCCAATGATTTCCCTCATGACTGCTAAGGAATGGCTTGCTGTGCTTTCTCTCCCAACCGTTCCATTGCAGCAGATTGTCCTGTATATAGAATACTGTAAACACATGACCCCCCCCCGACATGGAGGAGGCCTCCCGTCACTACGTGTCCCCTTGTCACCACTTTTTTGTATGATTAGCGCTAGAGTTTCTTGGTTCCGGTTTCAGGTTGTTTTTGGTTTATTTTTAATTGTTATTTTTGCATGACGTTGCACTCATGTCTGGATTTAGGTACTGTACCACGCTATGCCAGCTCTTTGTGGGGTTTCTGACGATTGAGAGGGAGTGTCCTGCCTCAGTGTGTTCGCCTGCACATTTATATTCTGGAGCAGAAGTTTGCAATACCCTGGATGTGCTCTCGCCTGAGCGGAATAGAGTAGTTTCACATTAAGGGATATTTTGGGGAAATACATTTTTCCATTTTCTTGCCAGGAGTCGGATAAAAAGATCAAGACAGAATTGAGACGCTTAATGTAGCATATAGAGTGGAAGCAGGTGAAACAGCTGTCAGACGATAAAAAGGGATTTTTCTGAGCCCACTATTGGGATCCCATGCAGTCAGATGAGACTGAATGAAGTTCACCATCATCTGTGTTGCTGCTAATTCTCCATGTCACAGACATCAAATCCTCCATTTCCTGTACAGCTTTATCCAACATGGTGTCACGGAGACACATTCACACACTTTAAGACCAACAGCGAACCTCGAATGGTTTTTGTTTTTGGACTGTGGGAGGAGACGAGTGTCCCCAGAGAAACGCTGTGCGTGCACAGGGAGAACATGAAGCGTCAGCTTTCTATAAAGCAAGAGTGCAAACCAGAAAAACCACTGTGCAGCCCGAGAGGCGTGCAGTGACGCCTAATATATAATCAGATGCTTAGAAACAAACACTTGAACAAAATATTCATTAATTTAATCGATGGCAACTTCATGTTAACTGCAGATTAAAGCCAGGAGGTATAAACAGGTTGGATGTTTCCCTGCTGCCTCCAGTCTTTGTGCTAAACCGAGCACCAGCCTGTTGGCTTACATTTATATATAAGAGCAGCTGCAGGTTTTTTTTTATCTGAGGAAGAGATGCTATAATGGTATTTTACCCTAAACAATTAGTCAAGTAATGAAAATTATGGTTGGAGCCATTAACAGGAGTCCCAGGAATGTTATTGCAATATTGTTGAGGTTTTTTTTTGTCCTTGTCAGATCTGCTTTCCAGAATATTGTGTGCACGCGAATACAGTCGCTTAGGCTTTATTCTGCTGCTAACGTGCTCTCAGTGAGCCACTCTTGCAAAAAAAAAAAAAAAAAAGAAAGAAAATAGGGCTGTGCGGTAAGAATCCAAGGGGCTACTGCAAACACCCCGACGAGGGTTGTTTCGGTGGTTTACTCCCAGTTTAATGCTTCGCTGATCCACCGTAAAGGGCAAAGTGATGCTCAACGCAGCACGGTGCCTCCCTCCAACTGACACGGACAAGCTGGTAGTCTCAATATTTATTGTTTGGGGTGTAGGGAAGCACCTCAGGGTGAAGTGGCGAGGAATTCGACGCTGCGTTTTACTCGCAAGTCGCAAAATCGTGCATGAGGACGTGAGGTCTTAGTCAGCAAGTAGAAAAGTACTTTGATAGCTTTATTTAGCTCATGAAAATACTGAAAATGTGTGTGCAATGAAGGTAGGTGCTCAGGGACTGTAGAGCAACTGTAGGTGAAATATGGCGGTCCTGTTACCACAGACGAGAAGGTTAAATAAAAAATCACTGATCATTGAAAATCACAGAGTTTATCTCCAGTTTAACTCCTCTGACCTGCTTGTGATCTCGCTAAAACGTAAGATTTTATTATCATGTGACCAGACAATTTGTCTCATTTTGAATTTTTTTTTTTTATCTTCCAACGATATTTAATGGAAAAACAAAAAAGCAAGTGATTTAATGAGCAGTGAAGAAAAAGGAGAGGCTACGCGGTGGAGCACGTCCTTGGATATAGTTTGTCCGTGTGTGAATTTGTGTCTCATGCGGAAGAAGCGGAGTCCGTTACAGAGGTAGCTGTTAACACCGAGTCGCAGGCAGATCCGGTTTAAGTTCCCTTTACACTCAAGTCTTCAGTTTTTTGTTTTTTTTTTCCTTCAGGGTTCATCTCAATCAGAAACTATGAAAATGCAGTTGGATAAAAGGTGCGGCAGCGGTTTTAAACGGTCTCACGTGGCGTTCTCAAAAGAAAGCACTGAACCTGATCCAGCTGATCCACAGACAGCCTTTTATTTCCACAAGAGATTTGTGCATTAAGCCTGTCCTATAAGCTAAGTATACGGTTTCAACAACCTGTTTTCACTGTGTCAGGAAAAAGAACAAGAGTCTCCTCTGTTATCGTCGTTCTAAATGTGATGTTTTCATTCAGTTTGGATCCGTGTTATTATTATTATTATTATTATTATTATTATTATCAATATTATTATGATTATTATTCTGGTATTCTGTAGTAGTGAAGTATAGTCAATGTGATGAGTTTGTCAAAAATGCAGATTCACTTGCGCACTTGCATTGTCGCCCAAATATTAATGATTATATAGCAGGTACCATCATTTGAAACCACTGCTGTAAGAAACTTTAGTGAACCGCAAACGTCCAGAAACCATCCAAATGAAGAGGTGATTCTTTTTTTTTTTTTTATCTTTTACTGTCTTCCCCTTCATTTTGACCATGCAAAACTTTGGGTTCTTTAATTTTGTGCCTGTAGCTGTTTTGTAAAGTGCTGTAAAGAAAAAAGAAAAGAAAAGAAAAGAAAAAAGAAGACGTAACTATTCAGCAAATAAGATGATCTATCAGCCTTTATGTCAAAGTTTTTAGTCTGTGACTTTGTAGAGGTTTAATTTATTTATTTAACGTGTTCTTGGGGAAACTTCTGCTCAGCCTTTACATTTGTGCCAAACTGTTTGCGGACATTGTGTGTCATACGATTTACAGGTATATATCTACGTATATCTGCGTTAGTATGTTGTTTCCCATAGTTTATTCACAAAATGCCTAAAGATGTTCATGCTTAAGGATTTCTGCTGCTGCTGGAGTCGACTGGAAAAACGTTTGACTAGACGATTAAGAATAGAACACACATTCCAGATCTGCTGATAGACGGTCACTGATGTCACTTAAACCAACGCGGAGGCAATACTGTATGTGTACACTGTCAGACGAAACTTGGGGTAATACGGATTTATCACAGAAGTGCATACATTGTGATCCTTTATTATGATTTGCAGAGACAATGTGCAAAAGAGGACGACCTCGGCGACACCGCTCCCCCGGTGTTATTTATCTATGTATGTGTTCTATACGCTACCAGTACACATTTGTTTTCTCATGTTGATTTTACAAAAAAAAAAAAAAAAAAACAACAACATAGTTTTATGTCACAAAGCAACTGTCTTTTGTAAATAAAATCAAATGTGAGATATATTAAAAAGATTTAAAAAAAAAGATATGACTTAAACTGTGCATACCGTGTGTGTTTCCATCTTTTATTTATTTGTGAAGCAACAAAGGTTTGAGCATGTTTATACCGTCAAACATGCAGCAGTTTTGGCTGTAAAAGAGTAGTAAAATAATCATTCCTTGCTCGGGCTTGGACCCTAAAAATGAGAAGAAATTATTCAGAATAATTGCCTGGTGATACCAAAATATTCTTATGATTCAAGCATTGAAACATGCTTGGGCAAAAACATAGACGCAATCCGTAAACCATTAACAAACACAACAAACCACGCGGGGGTAAAGCATGAGGGACGAGCTGAAAACAACTCATGGAGACGTTGAGACGAGATAAAACATGAAGCGATACATCAGTCATGTAAAGCTGCAGAGCAGTTACTTTTTTTTTTTTTATGTACGATGTAAATAAGATTTATGGTCTGCTTACAGTTTATTTGCACAAGCCGGGGTGAATAGAGTTTTTCTTTTTTTCCACTTTACATAATGAAAATATTATTCCTACATTCGCTGAGGTACATGCAAATGTCTCTGTGTCAGTCAGCCATGTTGCATTCAGGTGCTTCAGATTCACTTTCGAGTCAATGTGACATGATTGCGCCACATTGTTTGCCTCTGCAGGATTCGTCTTCACCTTTTCCACACAAAACAAAAGACACCAAAACGCCCCACCAGCAACCGAGCTGTAAAACCTAAAGCGCCTGTCAGGTCTCTCCCCCCCCCCCACTCCGGTACTCCGAGTCCAGATGATGACTGTGCGGGTGACGCGAGGTCGAGGCACTGTGACCTATCAGCATCCCTCCTCTGTGGGATTCCAGGAATAAACAGCAAGTCTGTAACCAGCCAATAGCATGCAGCTCCTGTCTGTGGCTCATGTGGCATTGTCTAGCTGCTCCTGTCCTCAGATGAACCACTTGAGTGCCACGGACTCCATGAGAAAGAGGATCTGCTTCCAGACCAGTGAACCACATCCGCCTGCTGCGCACACATTTCCTCTCTCCTTCCATGCCCCCTAAAAAGCCTTCAACCTGCTCCACAGGGATTTGTACTGTGAGCCTTTTGCCTTTCCTGCATCTGGCGGCTTGAAACACTCACCTCATGGTGTCTCCGTCTAGCGGGCACGGACGGGATGGATTGCTGTTTGCAGCCGCTGTGGGAGTTCGGAGAAGGAAGACGATAAGAGATCTGATGGCTTGTTTTAGCTGCTCGCCAGGAAATGAAATGTGGATGTGGATCCTGCGTGAACTGACCGAATAAGTCAAGAGTTCATTTTTATTCATGCACAGATTTCAATCGGGATACATACTTAACGGAGCGCATAAGGCCGAAGCAGCAGCATACATAGATGATGTATGACTTTTCTTTTTATTTAGTTTGCCTTTTTTGAATTATTATTATTTCTCGGAGGGAAGGGTCTAAGAAATACACATGATTTCAAAACAAAGAGAGGAAGACAAAAAGTAACAGTCACCTTCACACCTATGCGTAATTCAGAATCACCAATTGATCACAAATACATGTTTTTAAAACTGTGGGAGGAAACCAAAGAACCTGGACAAAACCAACACTGCAATGCCTCAAACAGCAGACAAAATAAGTCATCTAGTTCTGCCTTGTTTGAGTTTAAGCAAAATAGGAACATTTTGTTTTATGTGATATAGATTTTGTTTCTTAATGCGAATGTAAACATCACAATGTTCACTTCTAATTGTTCAAAGGACTCCTCCAGATCACAGACTTTGTTCGCACTTTTGATTATTGACGTTCTGTAAAACGTTTGATTTAAATGCTCCCATCCCCTTTGATTCACAGCGAAAGGCTTTATGAGTTTGAACATTTTCGATGCGTTGAGTAACAGACTTTCAGCCGACTTTGTAGGAGTGAATGTGCCTCGCTTTGATTGTTTCTGAACAAAACAACTGTCTTCCAGCATGTGTTTCTGAGTTTTGCAAGAATCCTGCACTTCAAAGGCTTATGGCAGTACTGTAAACCAGTAAGCAATGCCAGTGCCTCCAACTGTCAATATATAAAAAAAAGAAATTTGTTGCAAAAATAATCATGGATTTGAAAATTGAATTACAAGAAAATGTATCTGCAAACCTCAAGAATGACCAAGCCACCCTTGTCTTGATGTAACACATACATAAGGATCGGGTGCTTGCATGACCTTAACAGTTGAGCGGAGGAATGTGCAAACATGAAAATCTTTACAATATGTACTGGGACATCTGCACATGCACACAAACCGACGAGCGGAGTCCACAGAAGACAGAAACGGTGCATACATTTGGAAAAAGGAGCATACATCAAAGCCAGGAAGTAAATATACACTGTCGAGTATCCAAAGAGTACACATGTTTCACTGTGCCAGAGCCCTTAAAGCTGGCTCCAGGCATCAACTAATTACACGGCTGCTTTCGGCCCCCTCAGCCACCAGGGGGCCCATAAATGAAGCAAATTAAAAATAGGAAGTCTCCTCGGGTTCCTGTGTGCATTATGCCATCACCTGACGTTACTTTGTAGTTTTATCCATGGAAGTGTGCGCACTATTACATAGAAAGTCAAAAAAAGACAATCGAATACCTGCCATGTCTTTATGTACAACTTACAATAGAATTTGGGTATAAAAAACACGTCGTGAGACAAATTATGTGACAAATTATAAGTTCATCGGATCCTTTGATATTATAAAGTCAACTTGAAATGTATTGTGACAAAGGTGTTGACACCAACTGACATGAAAAGAGGTTGAACAATGGGAATACTATTAAAGGAGTATTGCAGACGTCCTGTAAACTTTCGCCACGTGTATTTAGAACCATTTGACACATGTGAATATCGTGCAAATATTCATCTTTTAACATAAATATTGATCGTCCGAAATGTACTCGTGTGTTTTTTAACGTTGCGCGAATCGTCGCGCAAAATGTCGTTGGTGTGCCACTGTTAAAAAGCGCCGGTGGTTTTTATTCAGCATGAAACAACAAAATATCTGGACTTCTGCTAATGTGTGAGCAGGCCTTGCACATAAAAGATGTGTGGGTCACATGCACGTCTCGGGAGCCCCTGAGCTGACTGGGTCTGGTCATGCTTCACTAACATGGCGGTATTGCACTTTGCCATGCAGTGGCATGCACAGACTCTCTAAGGGGCAGTGGTGAAAATGAGCTTTTAGTGCTTATTGTTGCCCTGAGGTCACACCAAACGAATCAGGCCAGAGCACTGTGTAATGAACATCTGTGCAACATTATTTGAGAAACTGAGCATGGAATTGTTCCCAGTGGTTACTGTGATTAGGGAGTATTTTTCTTTGGTACTTGCACTCGTAGGAATATGTCATTTTTACTTATAAGAAAGTGTGTGCTGTTTGTGGTTCAAGAACTTGTGATAGTTACGCGCAATAACGTGTTCCTCTTTAATAGGTGGAAAGAGCGCTGACGTTTTTTAACGTTAAAGGGAAATCAAGTATGTGTAAAAGTACGGCTGTCAAAAATACTCAAGTTACACTGCAACATAGTCCTCTCCTACGGTAATGAAAGCATGTGTTAGGTATTTTATCGGAAATATGGTATATTGAAAAAAAGGGTCCACATTACAATAGTACATCATATATAAGTTAGACCACTGGATTTTGTTTTGTACACAAATGTAGATATAAAGCAGGAATTAAGCAGCTGATAGGAAAAAAAAAAAAGAATTGGCTAAAATATTGAAAATAAATGGTTTGAATATTACCTCAAATTGTGAGCCTACTCAGGAGTGTTGTATGATTTTTCATGTTAATAAAAATGGATTACGTAAAATGTTATTAGCATTTTAAAAAAAATGCTTATGAAACAACAAGTAGCCCAAAAAAATGACCTGAAAACACCATCAAGCCTTTGTGGTTGGATGTGTGCCATGACCACCACCGGAAGTGGACTGAGTGAACGTGCTTTGGTGCCTGTTCACACTTATGATGGGATCACCCGAAAAAGCATGTCAGCCCTTAGAAATAGAATGGCTTACTTCCTGTCCATCCATCTATCTAATCTATCATTAAATTGATTGTTACAGGCACACATGCTGCAGCTATTCAGTGATATCATCTGTAATATCAAGTTTGCCCGTGTGTGCATCTGTGAAAACTAAAGCAAAAGTAATCGACCCTGCATTGGATGCTCTGGCGGCCCGGTTTTGGCCCGTGGACCTCATGTTTGACACCCCTGCTTCAAACCGATGTCCTCCCCTGCAATATCAAACCGGATTCCTTTAAAAAGAGACATTTGGAAATAAACACTGTGAAACAGAAAACGTAATCTCAGAAATGTCCGGACAGTAGGTTAAAGTTAACCTCCGCCCCCCCTACAGTGAGTTGTGGACGGAGCGTATTGATCCGGCTGTGTTTAGGACCCGGTGGCAGCGCGCGCAGCCCCGCCGCTCTGCAGGCCCCTGCAGTGAGAACCGAGCGGCGCATCTGGAAGAGAGCTGGCCGGCTGGGGAGGTGGAGGACGGGGAGAGAAGAGGAAGGAGGCTCCGGGAGCAAGCAAGACAAAAAAAGGGTCAGGCCTGGGGGGGGAAGGAAAAAAAGGAAAATCGGGAAACGATCACACGGCGATTCGCGTATTTAAAATCCGTTTAACCCGGTACTGGTAAAGCGCGCAGGAAGGGTAACCTTTATCTAAAAAAAAAAAAAAAAGAAAAAGACGCGAAAGCCCAGAGAGCGGAAGGCGCTCGATGGAAACGGGGAAATAGCGATTTAGGGGTTTGATTTTGTGTGTGTGTGTGTGAGTGTGTGTGTGTGTGTGTGTGTGTGTGTGTGCAGATGTGCTGATTGGACGTAGAGATGTGAACTTGACCGGAATGAGCAGCACCGGAGCGGCTTCGTCGCGGCTCCTTGAAACAACTGGCCCCCATTAAAGAGAAATAACGGGGGTTTATCCTTCAGTAGCCGTGGCCTGTAAAAGACAAAAAAAAAAAAAAAAGAAGAGCCACAGTCTTCCCCTCCTGCAAAAGACGTCTGAAACTTTGCAATTTCAACGCGTCGCCGCTGAAATCGTGTCAACCGACGGGAGTAATGAGCGCGTGTGACCTGATTGTGGGCTGATACGCGTGGAGAGACGCGGTGACACCGAGCGCCTGTGTGGCCTTATAATAAATTATTTTCTCAAGATTAAACAGCCTGGATGTTGCCTGCAATTACGTGGCAGGACTCAATCCAGGCTGCATAATGAATCATTTCAAACCCATGTCAACCGACTGTCATGGACCTTTAACTTAAATTAAAAACATGCGATTAGGATATTTTTTTTTTCTTTTTTTTTTTTTTAACATTTCCACGAGTTCAACAGTGTGTCTCGGCTGTTGGCGCGTGGCAGACCCGCTGAAGCAACTTGAACCCAGATAATACAAGGTGAAAATTAAATATTAATGCCTTAACAGAGGACATGTGCGTACTATTTCAACCCACGCCGTAACATTTGCGTAATTACGCGCACCTTTGCGCCCATTTCGTGTCGACTGCTTCATAATCTCACTGTACATCCATGTGGCGTAAAAAAAAAAGAAGGCCTGCAGGCTATAGTAGCCATACAGTATCTATAGAAGCCTCCGCGGGTCCTATAGCCACAGAACGTGCACTCGACGAAGAGAAAGCGTGATGCTCAGAGAAAACCGAGACGATTTGAGGAAATATGCACAGTGTGTCAGAGGTGACGCTGCACGGTGCAGAATGCACGAAAGCTGCTCACTCCTGCATGCAGGAGGACAGCCCCCCCCCCCCCCCCCCCCCATCAGAGCACCAATTAAAACCTCAACTGTAATGTCTGAGGGATCTGATTGCTTGTTTGTGTTTGTCTTCCAGGAGAGCTGAGAGAAGAGGGATCATCACTCATTTCTTTATCCCCCCCCCTCCCCCACGTTTTGATTTTATTTTCACCGGAAACTTCCCACATCAACTCCACCCCATTATAAGACACCACCTCATAAGCTCCACAAGTTCCTCAAAGATGCCGTCCAACACTGTCACCAACACCAACGCCACTGCCTTCAAAGGCTCAGACTTCACTGACTCACCTGGAAACAGAATGGTAAGAAACACGTGTCTCTGAAATTCATGGAATTGAAACTCCTCTGAAGCTGGCTCGAGTTCCATCTCTGTCTTTATATGTGTCTACAGGCGAGTCATTTACCCCAGGTCGCTGTGCCAATGATCGTTGCAATTGGTGTGATTGAGTGTCAGTAGTCATGTGATGCAAACTGAGAATCTTTAAGAATTTCTTACCTTGGTAGCGTAACCACTGTTTTACCGACTCCTAATGTCACCTAGTGATGATGCAGAACAGCGTGCCTGTTTTTATTTTCTTTAGAAAATGTGCAAGGAGTATGTGGGCGAGTATATGCACGTCTGAAGGGGGATTTCAGGTCAAATTACAGCATTTCTAGTTCAATCACTGTCACTCCATGGGTTTATTAGATTTGAAATGGTTGGAATGTGGTTTAGTGTTTGTGGAGTCACTTCAGGCTAAAGCCAATTAAAATCCTTCTGCAGTTTCATGAATGGAGTTAATCTTTCGGTCAGGCTATAATGCCTCACTTATCTCTGCAGTTCAATGGCTTACTGGAGTGGACGCGGTCTCACGTTGGTTGCTTCTGTTTATTGAGCAAATGTTTGATTTTCCCCCGGGGAATCTGACAGCGTCTGAAGTGCCGTGTCACCTTTCGCGACGCAGACGGCCTCATAATTACAGCTGCAGCATCACCTCGGTGGCGGCGGAGGCAGTAGCAGCAGCAGCTATGTGGAGGCTGCTGAGAGGCGCAGCTGTATTATGTGACACTCTGCTGGTGTAATGGTGGTTGGTGACGTGGGCGTTGGCTGCCGTAGGTTGAGTTGGAAATGGAATGGCTCCACAGCTCTTTTACTGGGGGGATCTGTCCTCTTCCTCTATGTTCCCATTACACAGTACTGCCCCTCGTCCTGTTGCCTGGCAACAGACATCGCCTTTAAATAACTGTCTCCCCAGACGGAAATAGTGCAGGGATATTGACAATGTGGTCGGGTTCAATCCAGGCAAATCATATTTAGGAATTTTTTATTTTATTTTTCCTTAGAAAACATTAGGGTGAATCTGTGAGTGAAAATGGCATGTGTTTATATGCGTGTGTGTTTATGTGTGCGTGAGAGCGCAGTGGGCTGTTTCTGCAGCGATAGCCAGGCACCACTGAATTGTGTCATCCATGTAAGTGGTTCCCAAATGAGGCTGCACACCAGGCTGCTCCCAAAACCTGCTATTATCTATGCAAATTCTGCAGCCCTGGTAAGGAAAAGCTAAAGCACCAGGCACTCTTTATTAGCGATCGCACAATGAGCTGGAACCATCTGCAAAAAAACACTCTCCCGACGATTGATATCTACATTTAAAACAACCTTTTGGAACCATAACCAATGTAAATTCATTGTTGAATACATTTCCCCCCCCAGTTTTTGAAGCCATTTTCATCAATTATAACCCCCATGTCATTAATCAAAGCATCACTTACACTAATAGCTTTAATTTTTGATGTAAATGAGTTTCTCCCCCTGGGATACTAGTGGTTGATGGAGCTATTCCATTTGCACAGCAAACTCTCAGGCCATGGTCTGACCTTTCGGAATCACTGCCTATATTTTATTAACGCCTTTGCCCTTTTGAGGTTATTTAATAACCATCACTTTAAAAACATCTTTTATGACATTTTGCGTTTGCTTTTTTTGTGTGTTTCCCAAACGTCATCTTAAAGTATTATCTTGCTTTATCCTGTCAGGATTCGATCAGGTCAGAATCTGCTGGATTACAGACAGCACTATAATCCCAGGATCTTTATCCATGGCACAATTGTGGCTCTAGATATTTCTATTTTCGGACTCTTTTAGGGATGTTGTATAATATACACGAGGTGGCTGCGGCACATCTTTACATTTTAAGCAATAAGTTGCTTGATAAACAGTTAATGGCAACCCGTCACGCTTTGCCGAATAAAACTACAAGATATTTAATGTCTCTTATTAAATCTGAATCTGCTTTAGAATCAACTCCAAAATCTTGCTCGATGTGTCTTTCAACCTTTAGTTCAACACTTCACATAAAGGAAGCTTCATTATGTTGTAGCCTGTGCCAAATAATCTAATGAGTGTTTAAATCAGATGTGTGGTTTTGATACGATCTCGTTCGATTTAAAATAGGAGGATGGGCTTTTGCAGCGTTTTTCAGATTAACACGAAGAAGCTAATGAATTGCCCAAACAGAGAAGAGAAAAGTAACTAATTGATAGCTGAGGAGAATCATTAATACTAAATAAACCCTCTGGTCTTAACTGCTGTTCTTCAGGGTCCAGAATATCTTTAATCATCGGCTAAAAGTTAAACCATTAAGTCACTTATTGGCCTGAGATTGAGTTCTACTTTAAATAAAACAGGCCAGAATACATGTGCTGCTGTTGTCTAAATAGACATTTTCACACAGTGTCTATATGGTTTTACAATTTAAAGCGTGTTTGCCTCAATTAAGAAAAGATAAGACAAATTGGCAGCGGCTCAATTAGGCAGATAGTTAAATGAATAAATCCATCTGTTGTGGATTATCTAGTGTGATTAAAATGTTTTGGTTTGCTTTTAGGTCATTTGGAAGTCCTGCTTTACACCAGGACACTCTCTGCCTTAAATCTGGAATGCGTTTTCCTCACCTTACACCGACACTAAAGTGTATTAAATTGTCCCCGTCACATAAAGACAAAGTCATGTAGTAATGTTTGCTCAGGTTACGCCACACCACCGCCTCTGAGCTGAAAATAAATGTGCCAAACAACATGTCACCAGAGGGAGGTGATCGCAGAGTTCCTTGCGGAGCCCAGAGCCCATTTATCTTCTCGGGAATCTCACATTGAATACTGGAGGAATTTAATAAGCCCCCCCCCCTTCCCCACTGCAGCTGTCAGGAACGGCCTTGCCGGCTCATTTGCATTCAGACCTGGAGCTGGTGGTCCTATTCAGTCAATATTGAAACTCAAAGCATCTACATTAGGATCATCTTTTCTCTCATCAACCCCAGGGGTACTCGGTGGTGGCCGACATGCCTCTTTGTTCTTGGGAGAAGACAGTTATATTAATCAAAGGGAAATTGCCGCGGGAGAAGGTGGGGGCCGGTCAGCGTCTTTGTAGCGGTGTCAAGAGGGGATTGTCTGTGGAAGGTCAGCGCTGCGTCCGCAGAGCTTTCACTTCAGCCCAGTTCAAAGGGACGTGTCATTCAATTTCTATCTATCTCATTGTCCACTCACCCAAAAAAACACTTGAGCACTGGCTGCACTCGTCCGCGACGTTCAAGTGTCTCACTGATTGGTAATTCTAAGTGGATCCTGCAGATCTGGTGTCACTCCCGCTGCATTGCTGGTCCCACTGAAATAGCTGCTCACCTCTCTCTAAGTGCAAATGGAGACATTATCACGTAGAAAGATGCAGCGCGTCTTTCATGTGTTCACGGCTCATGCAGCAAACTTGACATTTGTCTTCCTCTTCACAGGGTGAGAGCACAATACTGGACATGGACCTAATGGTGGCGGAGAAGTCGACTAAAAGTAGTGCCTCTTGCAAAGTCGGCAAGCTGGGAAGGAAGCGCAAGCAGTTTCCGGTGAGCGTTGATTTGACATGTGTACAAGAACAAAGTCTCTCCATTCTTCATGCAATTCTATTAGTTTTCATCAATGTTGTCTTAGTATTGATTATATATATGGACTCAACCTTGAGTGAAACACAACTAATGTTTAAGTATTGTTTCCTTTCAACTGGAGGTTTGTGGTTTGGGTCCCTGAACAAGCCTCTAAACTCTCACCTGCTCAGCTTGAATCAGGAAGTGCAGGAGACATGAAACATTTGCCAAATTGACTAAAACACAGTCTCAGTCTCTTCTCGTAAAATAATCACTGAGTTATACCAGCAGTATGTCTTTGAGTTGGCATCAGGGCTGTTGTTGGTCTCATTGTGCTCATCGTTTATATTTTATGTACGTTACAAGAAACAGAAATATTCTACATTGCCCCTTTAATTCCACTATTGGGAACACAGAGTTTCTTTCATTTCCTGTACGGAGACACAGCTTTGAGTGAGAGATGGTTCATCTTTAGATAAAGACTTTAACAAGTGAGATAGGAATTTAAACCAACAGCAGCGGCGATGCCAGAAATAGTAGTCCGATAGTTGTTTCCAGGTGAGTTCCTTGAGCCAACAGATCAGCTCTTGGCGTTTCTCACTATCCAGTTCATTCAGGCCCGGTCTGTGCAGCCTGCAGCTCCGAAGCTGGATGGCTCACTGTAAATTTAACCAACTGACATTTGAATAAACCATTATTCTTTTCAAGTTGCATGCACAGAAAACAATTCATTGTGGACGGACCTAAAAAGAACACTTTTGATGTACTCCTCATAAGAGTTTAAAGTTATTTTCACAAATGGCTGCAGATTATCTCCCTTCCTTTTTACTTCATAGGATTTTGATGTATGTTTAGAAGACAGACTGAAATATTCCTGAACACTTCTGTGGTTAATCCTTAGTGCTTAAAGTTTATTTTAAATAAAATGCAGTTTTAGTATGTTTAGCAAAACTACATATAGAAGCTTATGTTATATTGTTATTGAATATATTTGCAGTGGCTTGAGACTATATTTAGTGAGACCAAAAGAGGCTCTATTGAAGCATAAAATTAGCACAAAAGAAAATCTTTGGAAGGAGTGTAGTTTAATTAGGTGAATCAGAAGTATAGCAATTTGTTGAAGAGTCAAGAACTGGATTTGTAGAAAACTGCTAACTAGACACTTTGCATACAGTCTAAACGTCTCCAATCAACCGAGAAAGAATTTCTGAATATGATATAAAACATTTAATAGATGTGATCCTTCATTATGTCTATTTGTATGGCATTGTACATATAAATACATATCTTACATATTTATAAAGAAGTGTCTTATTCAATCCCTTTTTCATTAGTGATCATTAGAGAGCAACTAGTGCCCTATATTCTACTTATAAGTACTTGGATATAAGTACTAGTCCCAAAAAGCCTTTTCGTCATGTCTTACTGTGAAACTAAAATAACTTTACACATGGAAGATTTTCCCACTCATTTACTAAAATCCCAGGTGTTGTTGTAGCCGTGAGAAACGTGTTAACCTGCTGGACCTTCATGCACTTCATAAATAAACATAACAAAGCCTCCACCACATTTTGCGGTTGCAAGCAGACGCAACACCGACGCCATTTGTAATCTGTTTGTGATCCCCTTTGTAGTTAAAAGCCCTGTTTTCGTAATGACTCCTGGGCCTTCATGTATCTGATTATTTACTTTCCTTGAGATGTTATCATTTGCATAAGCCTCTTCTTAAAAGCATGTTAATTAATTTTGGGTGTGATTCGACAAACCAAAAACGAGGATTGGAAAAATATTTACAGATGATATATACTGCCTGGGATAGGGGGCGGCGATACGCTGGAGGATTGGTGTCAGTGTGTTTAAAAGCGTCCGAGAGGGTGGTATCAATAACTGATAAAGAAAAGCTTTGCTCGGAATCGGGGCGCCTCCGCGACTGTTTTCACAGCTGCGAGGGCTCGACCTCAGGCGCTCCAGTCACATAGGTGTTTGACTGCTGGCGTTATATGAGACAATCAGGCCGTCGCAGTCTGGCATGCGAGTGATTTAGGTTTCTCGTTTTTTGTGGTAATTATCAACCTGCGAGTGAAGACGGAAGGGGGAAGGGGAACGGACAGAGTATCTTAAGCCTATTTGTTGTTGTAACCACAATAGACGAATGCACTGGGGATGAGTTCAAGCTTGTGTTTTCTATAAAAGACGGAACGCTAAACAGTGTATTTAGTAGTATTACTTTTTTAATTACAGTCGCCGTTGGTCCGTGTTGTTGAAACTTACAGATTGCTATCTTGATTCACAGGTTTATTGATAGGAAATCATAAATAGAACCGAGTTCAGACATGAGTGTGCAGCGTTAATAATATTCCTGGTCAGAACTTGGTTGTCAATTTAGTGAAAAAGCGAAAACCAATTGACTTAAAGTAGATGATGGGAGGAAACATGTATGAGGAGAACATAGGACCTGCAAACAGAAAGGCCCTGGGGCCCAGGCTCGAACCGAGGGTCGTTGCAACTCGAGAATGCTAACCACTACACTGCCATGAAGCTCCTCAATCATTCAAATGGGTCATAAATCAGAATCACAGACGTTATCTTTAAACTCAAATCAAATCGTGAAGATGGCGCTCAGAGATGTTCAAATAGCAGCGTGAACACTTAACGTTCTTCACAGTTCCTGGATTAAGCTACTTTATTTATTTTTAAGGGCAATTTTGTTGCAATCAGAGGAAAAGATTGAATAGATAAGTACGTGCTAAATATTCAGACAATGAAGGAATTGCCATTTATATTTGTCTTTCTTGTTTCCTGAAGACAAATTCAAAACCAAACACAGTGAATTTTTAGCCCTACAGAACGGAGAGAAACAACAATCTGATAATGCTTTCCATCGCTTACTGACTCTGATAATTTATCAGCAAAACAGCTTTAGGAAGATTCTACAGCAACCTGCCTGCAGCCTGACAGAAAAATATACGAGGCTGTCTTTTAAAGAAACACCATTAATGACCCTTTATGTCATTATGCTTATCTCCATAGTGAGTAATATGTTGGTGTCAGTGTGTTGCAGTGCTGCAGAGAGTTGGCAGTTAGTGCTTTGTTGTTGACCTCTGTCTGCCTGTCTGAGCTGCCAATTTAGCAACTCTGACCTTTGACCCCTGGCAGGGGCCACATCTAGTTCACTGGGCCACTGATCTGTTGCGTAATTCCCGCAGTGACAGGTGGGTGTGTGTGTGTGTGTGTGTGTGTGTGTGTGTGTGTGTGTGTGTGAGGTGAGGTTCTGTTCGTGTCTGCTTACTTACATGGGTTGGGAGTATTTGTCAAAACACACAGTCGTGTCTTTTTGGCAGATATGAATATGAGTCGGACTGTTAATAAGCCGTGGGTTTGTTGTTTTCGTTCACTGTGTGAAACAGATTTACTGGAGAGCTGCTCTTTCTACGAGTGCAATTATTAAGTTTACAGTTAATTTGTTCTCAGTTGCGACACCAGTGAAGTCATCTCCAGCTCCGCGGCCTGTGAACAATGTTTCACATCCAACTTTGGCTTCATTCCTCTCTACTACAGCGCGGTGCCAACTTTCATATGACTTTATCCTCCATGCCTGTTCCAGATCATTTGCATTAAATACACAGACTGCGGGTCACGTAAAAGAATGATTCCCATTATGTTTTTCTTCTCAGTTATTCTGCAGGAATCGGATTACAAATTTGACCCCGGAGCTTCTGAAACTTGATCGTGTTTGTTAAATATCTGATGCCTTCCTCAGGCTTTATTGCCGCCTTCTTTAAACGCAAACTGCCGCACTCACATCTGAAGATGAAAGCTTTAGTGATTCTCTCATCAGTGCTGACAATCTGATCTGGAGAGACACGCTCCACTCTGCTCCAAGTGACCCTGTAATGGGATTGTCTGACAAAGTGTGGGTTTTTTTTTTTTTATGGCTATTTTTAGGCTGCAGTAGAAACACTATCACATTTCATCAAACACTTTGAAGTTTTTTCCTGGTCTTTTAAGGCAGTTGGTTGTTCCTTTTTCTTTTTTTTTTTGAGGTGTGAGAGCCGAGTGTCGACAAGCGAAGCTTTATGTAAGCTCAGTGTGAGTTTATCCTCTGTAAAGAATGAAATAGTTCAACTGGGCGTTTCGAACTGGACGGAGGGAAAGACTCCTCCGTTGTCAAACAGCCAACATTCCACACATATTTCTGTGCTGTTGTAATGATGAATGCACGGCTACAGGAAGCCCACTCGTGTACCTGATGAACTGTAATGCAATCCCTTCCTCGGGCTCGCAACTTAATGGCTATACTGCAGATTTACAGGCTCGCCTTTGAAGTTTACAACTCTAGTTTTACAGAGCTGAAAGGGAAATGCCATAATTCACTCACTAATAAGTGCAGAAGTGAGTTGCGCGGCTGATTCTGTCCAGATAGAGCGGAGGAGACTTAAAACATGGAATTTAGCTTGTCAAGTATTAACTGGATAAATAGGTTAATTCACATTTTCTTTGAAAAAGCCCATTTAGCCAGCGGAGGCTTAAAACGGGCTTATCCTCTCGTTGATAGTGCCAGCTGTTTTATTGTCTGCATGCTCAGATGACCTTTTTTTTCAAGCGTGCTGGGTGATTTGTTGCAAAGCACGAAAGGTCCTGTTTATTTCACAGCCATCTCCAGTATGTCCAGTAGTATTTCATGATGGCTGACAGCCACGGCGCTGTTGTACACGTTCGAAACATCAAAGTGGAAACGTACTTCTACAGCAACAATAATCTCTGAGGCTGATAGGTTGTCAGGACGTTAACGTTTCCACCTCTTCTCCCGCTGCCCGCAGGTCGAGGGCTGTGGCTCGTTCAAAGACAACATGAGCGTGGGCAACAGCTTCGCCGGGGTGGGGAGGCTGTCCATGGCACCGGTCCACAACGGAGACATGGGCGGCCGCAGAGACAGGATGCCCGATGGCTGCTTCCTCAAACAGGAGAAGAGGGAAGTGGAGAACGGCATCCCCAGAGACCCGTCCTCCTGCTGGGTGGAGGACAGCTCCCAGGGCCGGAGCCCCAGTCCTTCTCAGGAGAACGGATTCCTGCCCAGCCGGAACGAGCCGGACTCGGAGAAGGACAAGGAGGAGAGCTTGATGACGCCGCACAAGAAGCGAGGGAGGCGGAAACTGGAGCGTCCGACGAAATGTGAGTTCTGGGCCGGCGGTTCTTTTGTTGTCTTTTCGTCAGCCCTCTGTGGATCGAGCAGGAAATGTGACGAGCGCAAGATGTGGATTAATGAGCTCTAAATGGATGTTAGACTGAGTGGATCTGCGCTGCTGCTCTCTCACACACGCTGCCGCTGCCAGGAATAGTAACACTCGGGCTTAAAAAAGTGTAAAATTCACGTTGCTGCACTGTGTAGGAAATCTGCACAGCTCAACCAGCACAGATATAATGTTGATGGTTTCACTTCACGAATGTTTGCATGATCTCCCTATGGACGGATGGGGTTTTCTGGATTCTCTGGTTTTGTCCCACACTCCAAAAAAATGTGTTTGCCCTTGTGATGGGCTGGCGAAACGTCCAGGATGTAACCCGGCTTTGACTAATTGAAAGCTGGGATCAGCTCTACAGCTGTAAATTTGACAAAGCCGTGTGTGGAAGATGGATGGACTTAAGATGCAGAGGCGAGCAAGAGAATTTAAACAACTGAACTTAGATAATGATGATGGTTGACATATTTTCTTGAGAAAGGGTAAAACACTTAATCTGACATATAATTAAATTCACATTGTAACGCAAACCCTGCAGATTCCTATAATGTAAGTTTCGATTTTATTGGAGTGAATCTGCACCGGCGGGGATTGAATATATCTCTTCGTCCTCCTCCCAATCTAAACTGACGAAAACACAACATGCATGCAGATTAACGTGCTCCGTTTTTAGTCCTTCCTCTCAGCCACACGCCTCCCCTGCCCATCTCCCAGAGACAGACACACCGACTGTGACCTTGATGAGGAGTGCAGTAAATAAATTGAGGGGAGGAGCCACTCATCTCCTGGCAACCAGCCTGTGCCGGGAGCTTGCAGGTCTCTGTTGTGGCTACCTCGCCCGCCTCAGGCCTGCCAGGTGAATGGCGTCGAGCCCAGAACTCTTATTTTGTTCTGCTCTTTGTATTCATCTGATCTGAGCTTCCAGCTTTGTCACTTTTAAAGTAAAAAAACAAAAAAACAATATACGAAACCGGCAACCCTGTTTGATGCAGGTGTAAATCTGTCTTTTGTAACTAGAAAACTTTGCCGTCACTCGCCACCAACCGCTGGATAATCCAGAGAAAACCGTCATGTGCACATGGTGACCCTGTAAACCCAGACTTGAACAAGTGACACTCGCAATGAAGCAAGAATAATATGTAGAACACAGGAAGAAACGTAAAACTGAAAATATTCAATATCATTGTTTACTCAGCCCTCTTATGATTCTATTCATATTTGAGGCGCTTGTATTTATTTTGATATTATGGCTGTAGACTTGTCGATAATCTAGATTTAGAGCTTCTCCTCCTTTCTTCAAGAAGAACTTTTATTAGTGGTTTGGTCTTATTATGCATGTGTGACATGCTACTGAATCTTGTCTGTGTTTGGACGGTCCTGCTGGAAACGGAATGACTAATATACAGTATGAGTGTAAGCTCTACTTCTGTGCTCTTGAAAATATGATTGGTGTTACGTTTATGAGAAAAACACGTGATAGGAGTATCAGAGTACTTTTTCAGGAAAGAAGTGTCAATTCTGAAACTGAGTCAGCACACAGAAGTAGAGAACAACCTCTTTGAAGTACATTTTTACTATATTTCTGATCTTTGAGCCAACAACTTAAAAAAAACACAACACCATCGATGTAACATGTTTTGCTGCTCTGAGTCTGCTTCATCACCCCGTGCACTCTCAGCCAAGTCGTAACTATTTCTTCTTGTTTCACTGACATTCCCGTCAATTTCAGTCCATGCAGTGCAAATTACCACACTGTCATGTCACGGCTTTTAACGTTCAAGTAAAATATTGGGAGGATAAAAAAAAATAAAAAATCCATGTGAGCAAAGCATAGACAACAGTTGAGAGGAGAGTAAACGTCTGTGAGAACCAGAAAAGAAGAAGAGTTGGCTTGGAGGAATCATAAAACAAGAAGAGAACAGGGCAAAGAACAACAAACACACGCATCTAAAAATAGTCACCATGTTGTGTGCTGATGGATGTAAAAGATGTTGAACTTTCATCTCTGGAGCCACAGATTCATACAGGAAGTTGAGAGATGAGCAGCTGCAGGAGAGAAACCCATAAAGCTCCTGCCAAAGACAGATATGCAATGTTGACATATAAATGTATTTGATCGCTAAACGAGGAGAGAAACTCAAATGCGCCCGACTAAACCTATAGCAGCATAACTAAGAAAATGCTTCAGAATGACATGAGCCATTAGCAGATAGCAAATTGGATCCTGACCGTGAGATGAAAATATGTCAGAGGAGCCTTGATAGAAGAAAGATCTACCTCCTATCTTGTTTTTCCAAAACAGCTCTAACTTATTCTTCTTTTTGGTGTTTTGACAAATGTATCGCAAAAACTCCCCAAACGGAGGCATCATATGATTCCCAAACAGAGGATTTTTGTCCCATTTAATTACGTGGAACTAAGGCTTGCCGGTGGGGAAGCATGCAAATATTTTAATTAAAACAATAATTGATGCAAACATTAAAGCTGGAGTCACATGCTTTCAGAAGAGGCAAAAAGTAGAGCTGTTTTCACTGACTTTGAAGACTATTTGAAGTTTTTTTGTGGATTTGGTTGATTAGTAGTGAAACTAAATGCTTCTCCAATTTATAGACTGTGACATCTAATCACTCCATAGTCAACGCAAGCAGACAAACACAGAGACGATGCCATTTCCAGCAGATCGTTCTGATTTATTTGGGCTTATTGCACAGAAAAACCTCATTTGAATCATCTTGTTTGTACATGATGTCACTCGTGGTTTTATTCTGAGTTTGACAACCACAAATCCCCCCCCCCCTCCAAAAACAACAAAAACAAAGTGTGAACTATGCTGTAATAGTGAAAAAAGACTTTCCTTTATTTGGATATATTCATGGTTAAGTATCTAAAGTGAAAGGTGACATGTGACACATATTCATAAACATTTGAACTCCGAAAGATTGGACTCTGTGCAAAAAGAATCAAAAGTCGTAATCAGAGTGAAACTAAAGTTGTGCACACAAGGAGATCTCCTGTTGTTAATAAACCTGAAGAGGGGAGAGTCGGTGCTGGGAGGGGCACTGTGGTGGATCGATAAGTCAGCTAAACGGGGTTTTTGTTGTCCATCTGGAGGGCAAAGGAAGGATTTGAGCCCCGGCTGGAGTGGAACTGAGCTCCAGCAATCCTGGAGCTGGAGCCCACTCAAACTGGCAAGGTATACTCTCTGTGGGCAGCGTGAGCCAGCTCTCCTCACAAACCCAGTGACCTTGGCACTCTGCAGGCCTCGCCGATTTCTTACATACTCACTTATTCCCGATGAAGACGAGGAGGCCAGGAGGGAGGGATTTTTTGAGCGGGGGGAGGAAAGAGCAAAGAGAAAGGGGGGGGGGCTACAGAGAAGGGGCTCAGCTACACAACTTGAAGAGGCGGCTAAGAGCGGAGGCTATTGTTGGCGCAGGTCTGTAGGGTGCTTCACTGACGAGCCGGTTTTGGTTGTGGAGAAAACGTAGCATTAGAAGTTGTGCTTAACCTCTCGGGGATCAAGTGTTACGACGGTGTTCGGGCTTCGACTCAGCAGATCGTCGTGTTTACGCAGCTCGTGCCATCAATGCTAATTCGGACTTGAGCTCCTCGAACGGCGCCGTAGTCACACCAAAGCCCTCGCGACGTTTTCACAGATTACCACTTTCCCTGCCGCAAATAAATACAGCTACCCAGGCGCGCGGCCGACAAATACGCGCTTGTACTCCGCTGGTGTCTTTATCAGCGGGCTTGGACACTTTTGGAAACACATTCGGATCAAACACTGACAGCAACGCCAGAGGTGTTGAAGCTGGTTTTTGGCTGCCTTATCTGTCTTCCCGCTGCTGTGGGAGAAAAAAAAGAAAAAAGCTTTTGATGAATCATGACTGCTGCTGCAATGTTTCCTTTGGGTGGTATCCATGATCCTTGGCTAACCCTTCACTGCTCTGCTGAACACGGGCAAACAATGCTGTTGAGGAATGAATAACACGCCCCATTGTTGTGGACCTCCTCATCTTAAATCAACGCCAGTTAATGGGAAATCCCAACTGGGGCTTTTACTGCGTATGGAAACACTTTCATCAGGCTGTGGTTTCAGGGCACATTTCACTGAATATTTTCGGTGCTATTTCTGACCACCTTTACCGAGCTTTTTTTTTTTAAATGTTTCCTGTATGTATAGTCTGTCCTCTGCAAAATATTTGTCTTTCCAGGAAAAGAGCTGGTGGTAATAATACTTCAGTATTTGAAGAAGCCTGCAAATTTTACATGAAGTTATCTGTTTTTTTATTTTTTTTATTTTGACATTTAAAAAGCAAGATCCTTTGAACAGTAATTATTAACTGAAAGAAAGTTGATAGTTAACATGATTGTATGAGTTAAACTATTACTAACTACTACTAATTACTCACCAAAAACCATTGAAAGACTTTCTAACAGTCTTCACAGCAGGATAATAGGACTACATCCAAAATATGGAAGGAGAATTTTCTTAGTTCATTTCAACAAAAAAGTTAAAATGTTGAGAATAAGATTTCTATTTTGTTTCCAGAGTATTTATTATAAAAGATTTCACTGATTTCTTGACGCAATTTCTTTGATTTCCACCTTGTTCCCAGAATTTCCCAATATTTTTACCTCGTTCTACAATATAAATGTTGACATTTATGGCGTTTTTCACAAAGTCTAATGTGAAACGTGTTTCTTTCCAAACTAATATAGGAAAAAGCGTTCTGCGTATTAAAGCTCACACTTCGGTCTGGATGGTGTTTTTCGCCAACTTTCCCTGTTGCATTGCTGCAATCTGCTGGTCACGTTTGGGCCTCGGCGTTGTGTTGCAACCTTAAAAATGATCGAAACAATGTTACCAACAGCAGAGAACGTAGGAACAGCTGTTACTTTTATTAATAGATTGCAGTTTATGTAGTATTTTGTCTTCGCTGTCGTCCTTGGGCCAGAGTAAACCCTCCTTGAGGCCAATTTTGGCCTGCAGGCCCGTTGTTTAACACCTCTATTTTAGAATACATTATGAATGGAATATCTTAAGATGGCTTTATTGATGCTGGCAGGAGGGTTGAATGACTTTCAGACAGAGCGTGGTCCATTTTAACATCAAGTGTCTTTTGAGCTTTATATTTGACATAATCAGAACAGTTGTGGAGATTTGCCCAGAAAAATAACAGTGTGGAATTGTAGAGTTATAAAATTGATCATGTGGTGGGATTTAACCACCTGTTTCAAAGCCTAAGAATTACTTTCCATGTGCAATATTGCCAAACTGTACATGCATATATTAAAAAAAAAACACACACCACTTTCTGTTCCACTAATACAAGCAAATGGTAGTTTTTGTGCGTCTTCAGTACATAGTCTTAGAAAACGTCTCTGGTTTTTGATCCAGTTGAGGATTTGGAAGATTGACAGGAAGATTATGTATGGCTTCAGAGTCACAGCAGTGAAGCTGTACGTCGTTACCTTTACGGCCCGATGTGGGCCGTGAGGGAGGGACGGGGGTTGCATGCTAATAGCAGCCAGCTGTCTTTCCCATGAAGGGGGATATAAGGTCAGAAGTGTGACTTTTGCCAAAGTAAACCTGGCCACCCTCCACCCTCATCATAACTCCAGCAGCCGCTCCGAACCCTCTGGGTTGCATCAAACCCTCATAAGGCACCTGAGCACACAAGCTCCTGTGATCCTACACAATTTCCAACTCCGAGCACGCGGGAGGAGTCGTCCCCCTCCTTCCCCCCCCAGATCTTGCCTCTGTCAGCACTTATATTAATTCCACTTTCATTCGATGAAACGTGTAGTTCATGCAATAATTCGAGGGGTGAGATTGTTCCAACGTGTCGGGAGGTTCCCCGATGAATGAGAGGCCACCTCAGCTTAGATGCGAGAAAAACAAATGCCAGTTCGCTCTGTGCCATGAATGATTCAGGCCATCCATTGTGTCGCTGTCTTCTCTCTAGATGTGGAGCACAAGGAGGAGGACGGGAGTGATGCAGTCAAGACCGAGGTAAGATTTCTGCGTCTTTGTTCTCTGGCTGATGTAACTCTTAACTTATCTGTCACACTTGGCAGGCCGGCAGCTTCCTTTTTGGAAAGGGGAGGGGGCGGGGGGGGTGGTTACCTTTCCTGTCTCGAATGTTGTATCGCCTGCTTGTCAGTGTGGCAGAAGTGAAAAAGATGTACTTGAGTTGAGGGGAAAAGGGTAGCTATGTTGCAGAAATACACTGAATACACGTGGATTTTTCACCGGATTCCATCGTACTGGTAGGTTATCAGTCAGTCCTGGACTCCTTTGCTTACTTTTGATTGTAGGAAATGTCGTATTTAGCTCAACAGTCATTTACATGAAGGTTGAACTAGTGGAGTGCTTTTCATTAGAGATTGGTATCACTATTACATCCGTCTGTTTTCACATTCTTCTAGCTTAGCTTTGGCCTACAAACTCGAAACAGAGGGAAACAGCTTGTGTGGTTCTTTCAGGATAAAGGAAAACTAAAATGGATATTTATCCAGGATTCTTCACAATGTTTACAGGATCCACATTACCCTTTTCTACTCTGTAGTTTAAGTTAATCTGCACGAGTTGTTCAGTTGTAATTGATCTGCGAGTGAATTCACTCAACAAACACAAGCGCATATACTCCCAACATGTTGAATTGTTCCTTTAATGTAGTATTTAGAATTTATTATAATATAGTTTATATGCTTGCAGAAGGATTCCGTTCCATTCAGACAGATACAGTTTGCCTGTATTCAGCCGCTTATTTGAACTTTTCAGCATAGAGAGATGCAAAAATACAAAGTACAAAATGATTCCAATACTAATACCAAACAAAACATAAACTGATATTGACCTGTTTGCGTGAACAAAATAATGGCAGTAAGCTACTTTAAAAAAAGCACAATTTGTACTCCAGCAGCAATCAAAATCCAATCTGGTTGTTTGAGATTGTGATAAATGACTTTTCAAACACACAATATATTTTCAGGTCAACGTTTGAACTCGAGTCGTCGACTCATGTTTACTTTCAGTCAGCAAATGAATTAGTCACCAGGAACACTCAGAATAGATACCAAAACACCATTTATATGGTGATAATTTGAACCATTGTTGTCAACTTAGTGAATTGTTGCCATATTTTGTGAGATTTTCGAGTGAATTCTTCTGGCGTTATTGGAGACTTTTCGACCTTGTTTACGTGACATTGTTTTCAAGTGAATACAATAAATGTCATTGTTTTCTGGCTGTTTATTCAAACGAGGCTCTGGTCCAGTCTTGTCTCTTCCTGAGTCTTCCAAGTCTCCGTGGAAAACGCAAATTTTCCAAAACTCACAAAGATGCATTTTCTAACATCTGCAACATGCTAATTGGGCCCACTATGATATCTGACAAAGAAAGACACTGAGGCTGACAATGAGGTTATATTACAAGAACACCCAGCTTCTTATTCCTGTGTGTATAGCACTCATTATTAAAACATACCAGTCTTCCGTTGAGCTTTTCTGAAACCTAAACAAAAACGCGATACCGTTCTTGTGTAAGCAGGGCCATGGCAACTTGACCCAAAACACTCACAGGCGGTCCTTAACGGCCGTCGTCACACTTCCACACCGGTGCTGCAAATGAATTGTGCGTGCATGAAGGTGCTGTGAGCTGATCCCACCATGGCTTGACTACATGGGGCGAGATTTGTAATTCTAAGCAGGTTAAAGATGTTTTTATAACTCGTGTGTCTTCCATGAGTTTTTCTTTTTTCTCTCTCTCCATTCCAATTGTATGCAAACAAACTAATTATGTGATATGTGAGTTGTATTTGCACCATTGTTCGACTCCAGGTTTCTCGAAACGCTCATTCAGTCATGTTGTCTTTGGATTTGTGAATTAAATGGTACCTAATGGTGTATAAATCTGAAGTATCAAATACACTTGGGAGCTTCTCGTGGCAGGTCGTGGCTGTGAGTAGACATGGTGGCATTATTTCCTGCTGCCACGCCGATCACGAGCCGGTAACACCATCTTTTTCGATATTAGACAGGTCGACGACTGCCTCGACTGCAAATTTCCCGCTTGTTAATCAGCGCGAATCGGTCCCGCACGCTGACAGATTGGGTGCACAGTTTATATCACAAATCTTGTTTCCTTATGAGATAAAATCTTAAAAGGAAGAATCAGAAACAAATAGCTAACTTTTTTTTTTTTGTTTAACATCTTAAACAGGGAGGTCGAGGCAGGCTGCGAAGGGGAGTTGGTTGGGAGATCAGCCTTCGTCAGAGGCCCATGCCCAGAATAACCTTCCAGGCTGGTGACCCTTATTACATTAGCAAGCGGACCAGAGAGGAGTGGCTGGCCAAGTGGAAGATGGAGGTGAGTACACCAGCTCTGTCCCAGCCACCTTAGACAGCAAAGCGAGCGACAGGGGTCGGAGACAGGCCTCGTAGTGCATTCACAAGTGTATTTGATGGGTCATTTGATATCTCATGACGGTACCATTTATTTCAGTGGATTTCCATGGCAGCCTGCCTCCTACGCTTCCTGGCTTTATTCTGGTCTATTGTGTTAGTGGAGGAGAAATCGCACCCAGCTGTGCCGATCGCATCTGTTTGTTGCATCGACGCGATGCATTCTTCCTGGAGAAAAATGTGATCAGTTTAGATTGGTATGATATGTGGCTGCTTCTGATGTCCTGAAATCAAGGCGAGCTGAGAAGAGTCGAGATGAAAGGGGTCGAGTGGTGCGAATAACAAAGAGTGTTGTCTGACGTTTTTCTTCATCTGTTTTGTTTGTTAGCAATCGGCATAGCTCCTGAAAGGGTTAACGTTAGGATTTTAAATGAAACAAAGGCTCCTGAACCTATTCAGCAGGTACCTGGTGTTTTTGAGTTCGAGTCCTTGAAGCTTTCACAAAAAATGATATGTGAATAAACATTTCTATCCTACTTATAATTTGTTCAAACACCAGACTCATTTTCAAAATGACTCTTATCCCTTGATCCCTTGGCTTAAATGGCTTATATAATTTCATTTGGTGGAAAGGGACAAAAATGACTCTTTTGGTCATAAAGATGGCAGAGGTCTGTCCTAAATTATCTATGTATGTAGAAATATCTTTAAAAAAATACCGGAAAGCAAAGAAATTGAGCTTTGAAATCAAATCATTACAGTGACTATAACCTCTGACCTCTACAACAATGCAACATACCAGGAAAAATCCAGATAGTTTAAAATTTAAATTTTTCCGTGGAAAGTGACGTCCATTTCTGCTGTTTATTGTTGTTAGTTTTCAGATCTTTGGTTCTTTGGCCCTCATTTTGTTTGGTATTCAAGGTGGTCCAAATTGGGTGATTGACACAATACACCACCTTGTGGTCCAAACTTGTACTGCAACACCATACAAGCGAGGCCAAGTTGGACAACATCATGAAATTGCCTTCTATTTGACGTGACAGTTGTTTTGTCTCATTCGGTTCATTGTTTCCGGTCACATTCTAGTTCTTAGGTTGTGTTTATTGTTTGAGGAAACTCTCAGACTACACAGGTACTTTTACTTCACACAGTTTATGCCATTGTATCCATGCTCTGCTTCTTTGGGGTACAAATTAATCCAGAAATAATCCCAGCATGAATTTTACACGTTGCCCAATTAATCATGTGCACACATTTACCTCTGATGGTAAAGCAATGCAGCTTGATGTGTTACATAATTGGCCATCATTGTAGTATCAACATTGGGTCGTCCTTTTCCTCTGCTGCCCCACCCCTCTGCTTGCTGCTCTTCCCTGGAAAAGACTCCGGGATTGGCCATAAAAACATCTCAAAGGAGGAAATATTGCCAAATGAGCAGGACATGCTGCGGTCCCACAAGTGAAATGTTGTAAAATATGAGGGAAAGTGGGCTGATCATTTTCTCACTGCTGAGGTGGGTTTCCTGTGCATGGGCGAGTTTCAATGGGACTGGGAAATTTTCTTTAACTTTGCATTAAAACAGATTTGTTTAGGTAATAAATACTTAATAGTACTTAGGGGTTGCACATCCTTCAGGTTTGCATCTGCTCTTATTGCAGACAGTCTCTCTCTCTCTCTCTCTCTCTCTCGCACGCTCCTGCAGCAGGGATGTTCCGGTGGTTCTCGCACTTTGTTGTGGCTTTCCCTTTTTCTTTTTCTTTTCTTTTTTTCTTTTTCCTCTTTCGTGTGCCTTGCGTTACAGTGGACTTCTCCGACCCGCTCCCTCTCTGTTTCCCTCCCCCATTCTTCCCCTGACCCCTCCCCCAGCTATGGAAATGAACTCTGTGCTATGGATATGAGGGTGAAGATGAGGTTTGCAGCAAATTTCCAGCCCGGCTTGCAAGACAGCCTCTTGGCTCCCTGCCAACATTTTGCAAGTCCTCTCTAACCAACCAGAATTCCTGTCGGCAATCACCTGACCCTGAATTCCCAGACAAAGAAATGTTCATGCTTTCTTTTTTTTTTATGCGATCTCTTCTACCCTGAGAGTGGGGGTGAAAAAAACTCCAGCCCCACACTGGATTATGAGGGTTGCACGCTGGCGTGTATGGGTATGTGCACTGCATTGTTTGTTTGATAACAAGGGGGGGGATAGTGTGCATGTCTGATTAGCCTGCTTACAGCGAGGGGAATATGCTGACTTCAGGTATTTCCACGAGAGTTGTGGATCATCTGTTCTGCACAGCTTAAAGGGAACCCGTCTCTTTAAAGGAGGAAGAGGGAGCAGGCTTCAGCCGTGTTTGGAGGAAAAGTTGCTTGCATGAGAAAAAAAAACTTTTTTCTTTTTCCCGTGGGGTGAATTTGTGCTGAAAGTATTTCCTGTTTCATAGCTGCACCTAGAAATGTCAGAGTAGTGGGTTTTTTTTCTCTCTCCTTCTTTTAGATGAGATACATTTAGGTAAGAAAATGTTGCTGTTTTTTGTGAACCAGCATGGTTTCAACTTGCATAACATCTCACTGGGAAAAGGCTGAAGTTATTGTGTAGGCCTCAAAGCCCTTTCCTTCCTACCTTTGTGTGCTTTGTTCTGTTTAAGTCTGGATTTAGTTTTACTGTAGGAACAGTAATTTGATTACTTTAAAAGACTTTAAGGGGCTTTGGAGTATCCTGAGCTGCCTCCTCAGGGAGTTTTCTTTTTTTATTTTATTTTTTTTAACAACTTCACTTGTGGATTGATGGGGAACTCTGTTTATGTATTCATGACTGAGTCTGTAATATTCCTAATTATCTCTTAAAGGGATGCATTACAATGAGAACCAGATGGCCTCTTTTGGTGTGACCCCCCAAGGCCACTCAAGAAATACACAGCCTTTGTGGGGATCTGTGCTAAAAATCAGGCTAATGAATGCTGCAGCAACATTTCGCTGCCACTTGTTTAATTCTTCATAGTATTTCCACGTTTACTGTAAACTTTTGTAATCTTGGAGGTCAGATCTTGCAGAATTGTTAAGTTAAAGAAGTTATTTTTTTCTTTCTTCTCCTTCTTCATATTTTCTCCCCCTACAAACATGCAGAAAAGCACAGGTCCTTTGCACCGAAGACGCTTCTCTGTGTAATCCATCAAGCAATTACTCAAACTAGTCCCCGCTGTGTTTCGTCTGCCTGTTGCGCATGAGGGACTACTGCATGCGAAAGGTCAAACTCTTTTGTGTTGTTTGAAAGACTCGGTGTCACGTTGAGTGAGGAAGTAATACGTAGTGACAGTTTGCTTCGTCTCACTTTTAATCTGAAGGTGTTCTCAAACCCCCACCCCCACCCCTCCCTCCCCCAAATTGCACGTTTCCTTCATCTTGAGCCTTCTCTTTGATACTGAATTTGTTTCAAGCTCTGTGTGATCGGATCCTGCAAGAATTGATGTGGCATATGCAGGTTAGTTTGTCATCACAGCAATGACACTCCTGAAACTCTGACCTTTTGAGACTGAGAAATTTTAACCCGTAAAGTTAACAACCTTATAATCGACAGTTGTTGTCTTATAAATAACTGTGGCGGTGCAGTAAATGTAACGTACATGCCGGACTGGATAATAAAGTACCATCGACACACACCAGAGACCAATATCTGTTCTCTTTACTCTCCCTCTCTTTTTTTAAATTTTTTTTATTTTTGCTTCCAGTGCACTCTGTCACCCCCCTGAGCCCTCGGGGTATCATGCTGCACAGCCTCTAAGTCAGATTATCCCTTATTGTGCACCCAACATGTCTCTACCCTCTGCCAGAGGCCTGCAGAGTCTCTGTTTTCACTCCTTTCATGATCACTGTAAGCACAACCTTCAATGGTATTCATTTTAAACTCTTTCAGAGGGCAATATGTGTCGTAGTTTTCAACGTACAGCAATTGCTTTGCTTTGCTTACGACTACGGTGTCGGCTGTCATTTTTGGTGTTTTGTCGAGGCCGTGGCTTGACAGCGGATATAAAGTGGTGGGGTTTCTGAGCTGTCAGTGACGGGCAGGCGTGTGTAAATGATAAAGACCGCATTGTGTCTCTTCTACCTCCTTTCCTATTTTCCCCTTTAGACTCAGAGGGTTTGTCTTGCTGGTGGAGCTGCACACACACTGTGAGGCCCCCAAAAGGGGGCATTTACAACTGGGAAGAAGTCCAGAGACAAATATCTGGTTCTTATAGCCACTGTACTTTCTCTCCTCCCCCCACTGGCATTTTCGGTGTCACTCTCTCATTGGCTCTGAGGAGAAGGAACCCTGGAGACAGTCTGACCCTAAACACTGCAAACCCAGCACAGAAACAGTAGCCTGGCTGCTTTATAGGCATTTCTTCTCATGCCTCCGATTTCTACTCACCAGAGATAAAGACATTCACTCTGGACTAAATTCATGAATCCTTTCTTGTACTTACTTCTGCAAGAGCTCCTTTCTTTACATCTGTACCAGTAACTGCTCCCCTCACGCACTGATAATGACAATAGATTCATCCCCTCAATGGACAGAACAGCTTCACTGACATTTGTTAGTTTTCGTAGTTTGCCTTCTGGGACCACGCTGTCGAACACTGACTCCAGTGTGTTTGTGGTGGAGCCAAGAGGCCTAACACACATGGCCGAGGGGCTTTGAACCATCCATCCAACACTCCAGTGCAGATATTTATAAACCACAGCAGAGCCTCTTGATTGAAGAGCACATGTTTCTACTCTTGTGGACCAAGACCCCTCCCCACGCCGTCCAGGCACCACCTCCCCTTAAAGGCGCTATTGTTTACGATTCGCACTGAGGGAGGATGGAGGAATTTGCTATACAAGCTATACACTCTCTCTCTCTCTCACTCTCTTTCTCTCTCTCTCACACACACACACACACACACACACACACACACACACACACACACACACACACACACACACACACACACACACACACACACACACACACACACACACACACACACACACACACACCCACACACACACAACTTTCAGTCTCACGTCTTTTTGACTTTTTTTCCCCTCGTCCCCCTCACACACCCACTAGGGATAAGGGCATTTACAGTATGTGTGAGACCCGAGAACCTGAGAAACACTTGACAAAAGTAAGCACAGCTGTCCAACGCTGCTTTCACGTGGAGCCTATAGTATGGCCGACACGTGTTTACATATGGGGCTGCGTATTCTGTGTGTGTGTGTGTGTGTATGCAAAAGAAAGACGGAATCGGAACGAAGGAAGTTAGCCTGTGTGTGCATTGTGAGTGGTATCGTGTGTGCTAGAGAGAGAGAGAGAGAGAGAGAGAGAGAGAGAGAGATCAGAATGAGTGCAGCTGTTGGGGATTTACTGAGAGAGGCTTAAAGTCCCGGCTGCATCTCGTCCTCTCTGATCAACCTCGTGGTTCAGTGTCAGGTACCACAAACCCATTGAACTCTGTGCTGCAGCTCGGTACACTATAGAGTTACTGTATACACAGCTATTGATGAATGGGCCTTACAGTGAGAGATAGGGACATGTGTACAAAGGCTTCAGGACTCCCACTCTGCATTACCACGGGGCAGATGAAGTGCACTGTGCAACTAATTCTACGAGTGATACACTTTTATTAGGAATAGAGCACAACCAGCATTGCCACGGGCAGGCTTGTGAAACAACGCCCTTACTTTTGAGTTTATAAAGTTGAATATCGTATCACTTCACTTCTTTTGTATTATTTTGACACTGGTACTTTTTTGAAATTTGCATCGTTTTTTTGTCATCTGGTTTAAATAAGGTGCAGTTTTGTGAAAAATTGTTTTAAGTCTTGTTTGGTTCTTGCAGTTGAGGCACGAAGACGCATGCACGCACTATACATACTGCTTTGAATTTAATCGCTAAATCGAGCTGAGGTACTGCAGGGTTATAGTGGTTTTCTCTCTCGCTTCAGAGAATAACCTGGTTGGGGGCCTGTTTGTGTGAAACTGGCACATCGGTAGGTTTCTTAGTATACATTGGTTTCCTACCACAGTCAAAAATCTGCATTTCAAGGCAATCGGTGAAAAAATTGCCCGTAGGTGTGAATGTGACTGTTTGTGGTGGTTTGACTCTCTGGCTTTACCGTGTGATGGGCCTGTTTCCTGCCCTGGGTGTACCCTGCCTTTGCCTCCCATGAAACTGAATCCAGTGGAGTTAGAGTCATCTTAGGAAAGACTCTTACTCAGTGATTTCACTCGGAGTAAAAAAAAAAAAAAACCCTCACCTTGGCTGTCTCTTGGTCTGGTTTCAGGCAGAGAAAAAGGCCAAACTGATGTCAGCGATGAGCGCCATGAAGGACCACGAGGAAAGTGAACCAGAGACCCAGAAGGAGGAGGTCTCAATAATCAAACACCCACAGCCTTCAAAGCAGCAGCAGCAGCAGCAGCAGCTGCCGCCACCTCATTCTCAGTCACAGCCTCAGTATCAACAGCAATCACAGCCGTCTCTGCCACAACAGCAGCCTCAGAAGCCTCAGCAGCCTCAGAAGCATCAGCAGCATCAGCAGCCGCCTCAGCAGCAGCAACAGCAGCAGCCCACTGACCCAGCTTCCCCCACAGTGGCCACGACCCCTGAGCCTGTCGCTATCGGAGGAGAGAAGACGTCCCCCAAGCCTGCAGACACTGAGCCAGAGTACGAGGTACAATCATCACATTAATATGTGTCAACACGGTTTTACAACAGAGAAGACTGTTGCTGTCTAAATATGCTTATTTAGCAATCCCAAAAGGGGGAAAATAAATATATACTCAGACAGTTTTAAAAAGGGTTTTTCTCCTGCTCCCAGAGCTCAGCACAGAGCGGATGATTTCTCTTTTTCTGTTTGGCTGCAGGACGGTCGTGGTTTTGGCATCGGTGAGCTGGTTTGGGGGAAGCTGCGAGGCTTCTCGTGGTGGCCAGGCCGCATCGTATCCTGGTGGATGACGGGACGGAGCCGAGCCGCAGAGGGAACCAGATGGGTCATGTGGTTTGGAGATGGAAAATTCTCAGTGGTTAGTCTTGGAACGCCAACGTCAATATTGTCATTTTATTTCCATTTTCAGTGCGAACAGCCTTCCATTAATAGTGACAACCTCCAACTTTACAATCAACTTTTTTTGAAGTTTTTCTTTTTTTTTTTTAGGTTTTATTTGACACCGCTAGCTGCGCTTTTACAATATAAACATTTAACTTTAATAATCCCTAAACACTGTCTTACCTCAACAACATAATTTTTAACATGTGTAGTAAACCACTTTTTAATTTTATGTGTCTTTTTACAGGTTTGTGTAGAGAAACTCATGCCTTTAAGTTCCTTTAACAATGCCTTTCACCAACCAACTTACAACAAGCAGCCCATGTACAAGAAAGCCATCTATGAAGTGTTACAGGTGAGTATTGGCTAAATGCTTGTTCGCGCCTCAAGTAATATTCATACTCAGCACTGTTTACTCATTGTGCAACAAATTTTATACACCCTTTTTTTTTATAACGACCAGTAGCACAATGAAAAGAGACAATTGAGACTGCTGTTCAAATATTTCATCTCCTTTTTTCATTGACAAAATCTCAAAGCTTTGCAGGTCATGTAAAAGAAATATATTCATGCAAATCAGGAACCCTATGTCGCATTATCTCTTCTGTGTCACGAGAGAGAGTGGTTGTTTAAAAAGCTGGGTTGAAAGCAGCGAGAAGTGCCTGCAGTCACCCGTAATTTACAAATTGAGGTGCAGAAAACCATTTCTAATCAAAGTACTTTTCATGGAGAATTTTGGAGCAAAATTGGACAAAAATGGCATAACTTGTTGGAGACAGCCTGCGGGCAAAATCCTCCTTTTTTTTTAATGTGTTATGATACTTCACTCAACCGCCCTGCACATGAATTCTGGGGGTTTTTTGTGGCACATTTTAGATGGGTTGACATGTTTTTAATGTGTTTGTAGGCGGCCAGCAGCCGGGCAGGAAAAGCCTTCATGGCCTGCCCTGACAGTGATGAGACAGAAACTTCCAAATCAGTGGAGATGTTGAACAAGCAGATGATCAACTGGGCTATGACCGGATTTCAGCCCACTGGACCCAAAGGCTTAGAGCCACCAGAAGGTAAGACAAAGTGAACGTTAAGACCTCGTTACAGCTCATTTTTAACAAATATATAACCAATTTATGTAACTGAGCATGTGTTTTTTTTCCTTTCTGACATGCTGCACTTTCCCAGAGGAGCGTAACCCATACAAAGAGGTTTACCCTGAGATGTGGGTGGAGCCAGAAGCTGCAGCATATACGCCTCCTCCAGCCAAAAAGCCTCGCAAAAGCACAGCAGAGAAACCCAAGGTCAAGGACATCATTGATGAGAGGACACGAGGTGAGGGGGCTCATTTGTTAGGTTATATAGGAGTCGTGAACTCTTTATTCACTCCCTTGGGAAGACCTGGGCAAAGTTGTACATCAGTGTAAGTGGTCCGAGAGGTCATGCAATGCAAAAGGCTCAGGTTGATCTCAATAAGGGCTTTTTTTTTTTTATTATTCCCAAATGGACTTGAATAATAACACTGGATTTCTGGGTTATAGAAACTTTCTACTCTACTACATACATGCATACTACATACATACTACATGCGTTGAAAATGAATTTCACTTTATGCATTTATACAATTATAAGAGCAACTAAACTAATTTAATCCTCATTCCCAACAGTGTTTGATGATTCTTTTTTCTATAGTCTGAAAACTGATCATCAATATGACGCTATTAATGCAGCTGGGAACTGGGTTTGTTACCGGGTGGCAAGGTCCTATTTCCTGATTTACACTGTTGCTTCATCACAGCTACCAGATTTCAGAAAAAAAGGTCATCATCGCATTCGTCAACCAAGAAATGGGTGAAATTATGATTACTATTTGTTTTCACAAAGTGCACATTTATTGCACACTCATTGGCCATTGTTTTTACAGTTTTCTGCTGTTAACACGTCGCACAAGCTTGTGCTTACAGTTGTGCTTGACATTACGAACACAGACAAGATTAAAAATAACTTCTGCCATGTTGAGAAGCTGCAGACCTGCTTCTCGGAATTCTCTAAAAACCTCCCACTTTCCCAAGTTTTACTGCTTTCAGACACATTTCTTCCACCAGGAAGTCGGACCTTTTCCACTTTTCATTCACTCTTGAACGCAGCATAATACACCCATGTACAGATGTACATTGACATCAATATTTTTGCCATTGCAGCCTTTTTTGTGCAAAACCAATCCATATACAGACAAGAATATACCTTTACATATTTATTTTTTGTTTGAAAAATAGCTTGTGAAGTACACAAGCTTTATTTTAACTTTCAGCCTTAAAAGGATGGCATGCTCTCTTATTCACGCGTGATGGGAGGCGCGATCGTGAGATCGGCCACAGGTCCGCTACAGCGGCCGCAGTAATACAGTCGCTGTACCGGACCGTTGTGGTGAAGAGGGAGCCTAGCTATAAAGCAACGCTCTCTGTTTACCGGTCCGTCTACATCCCCGCCCTCACCCATGGTCGTGGACTTTGGGTCATGACCAAAAGAATGAGATCGTGGTTACAAGCGTTGTCACTCTTCGTGATAGAGAGAGGAGCTCAGCCGTCCGAGAAACACATTTTAATCAGCTGTTAGTTTAAACTGCATTTCTATTTATTCTGACTTTAGTATCTGGTTTGATTGTGTGTTTCTATTAAAAAGTGAAAATACTATGAGAACAGACTCTAATTTGCTGACCTACATCTCTCTTTCTCAGAGCGGCTTGTTCATGAAGTGAGACAAAAGTGCCGCAGTTTAGAGGGTAAGTGATGCATCCTGTGTGGCTTTAGCTCGCAGCAGCGCTGCGGGGCCTCTCAGTAGGTGTGACACTTACTCCATGTTAACAACTGCAACTGCATTCATGCAATCATGAAAGAGTGAGGAGGAAGAAATAACATTTCCTTGACTTTGACTCTTTTGTGCATTCTCTGAAAATGTGCCCGTGAAGCTCCTTGTACAACAGCGATGAATGGTGTCATTGACGTGTGTATTGTATATCTCTGACCTCAGCCTGTTCGATACTGACATACTTCTCCGTTTTCCTTCAGACATATGTATCTCCTGTGGAAGTCTGAATGTTAGCATCGAGCACCCTCTGTTTGCTGGAGGAATGTGCCAGAGTTGCAAGGTGAGCCGGAAAAAAAGAGACGAAACATCCGAAACACCTGAAACGCGGGTTCCCAATGTGACTTTTCACGTTGTTTTTGCAGAACTGCTTCCTAGAATGTGCATATCAATATGACGACGACGGCTACCAGTCGTACTGCACTATCTGCTGCGGGGGACGAGAGGTGCTCATGTGTGGAAACAACAACTGTTGTCGGTGAGGTTTTCATTGTGCAAATAGAGATCGCTTCAAATTACGTTTGTGGATACAGCTGTGTGCATGCAATGGGAGCATACGAGGCTGATTTAGTTCTATCATGAATGCAAAACTCGTGTATGTTATTTCTAAATGTAGGATATTCTTGTCATATTAAAAAAAAAAAAAGATGATTGGAAATTAAATAAAATGTATATTTCCTGGCCAGTATTGTGAGTAATCAGCTATTTAAGTTGTTGGATGCCGAAGAGATGGAATAGTAGGATAAATAGTTAGATAAATAAATACACGAGTTAAGCTTTTTTTTTTTATTTATTATCTAATTGAATTTAAAATAACACCATTTTAATTCATCGTGTATTTATGAGGGAAATAGAACAATTGAAACCATAGTGAAAATAATTGTTATTGTAAGACCCCAAACTGTGTGAAAATCGGTTGAAAGGTTTTGCTTTAATTCTGTAACGAGAGGGGAGGCAGGTCCTCATCCAAGATGGCAGCCAGTCTGACACGTCAGCTCCAATAGGCAGTGACAGTCTACTTATGCATGACCAGAGAGACTAATCTACGTATCCTCACACAATTTTATCGATTCGTTGTTGCAGCTCCATTCTAGTTAACGCTTGTCTGTTGAACGCAGCTTGTGGCAACACTGTCCATATTGTACATAGAGCACAATGGAGACTTTGTCATGGGTCACATAGTCTCATAGCTGAGATGTCAGCCACTATCTTAGAGGTCCAGAGGAGCAGGAGCTGATAACAAATACATTTAGTGTGTCAGATAAATAAGCCGCAGCCAAACACAAAGAAAAAGTCTAATCTGTATAAGATTAAGGTGGAGAAAAAGCACCACTGAGTCAGATACATACTGGAGCGCTGAGCCAACAGTGCTTCACTGTGTGTTCAGATGATGACATTTGACATTACGTGTGACATTTTGCTGACGCTCTGAAAACTCCCAAAACCTCATTCAAAACTGTTTAAACTCGCCGCCACAGATGCAAAACAAAGGCCGCTGCTGCTGTGCGCCCCCGTTTCTGACCTCTGATTGATTTAAGAACGGATTAAAGCAGAAAGGGAAATGTCAGTTGGCTGCTGCAGATCTGAGGTGGAAAATACAACTCGGTTCTGTTGCTGTCAACAAACGCTAACCGAGATGCAAGCTGAGAAGCGGACAAACAGGACACAACACATGCCGATCTGGAGGATCGTGGATGATTCTGATCATGACCCTGTAAAGATGAATATTTCATTTCCTTTGCTCTGTGTTCAGGTGCTTCTGTGTAGAGTGCGTCGACCTCCTTGTCGGTCAGGGAGCCGCGCATGCTGCCATCAAGGAGGACCCGTGGAACTGCTACATGTGCGGTCAGAAGAACGCGTTCGGTTTGTTGGACCGCCGCGTCGACTGGCCCAGCCGTCTCCAGCACTTCTTTGCAAATAACCACGACCAAGATTTTGTGAGCAGCATTCACACATCTTACCTATAAACCCCAATAACTGGCTTACTTTCTTCCCTCGTCTCACTTTCTTCTGCCCCTTGTCTGCTTTTTTTTTTTTTTCAAGGAATCACCAAAGCTTTATCCCCCAGTCATGGCGGAGAAGAGGAAGCCGATTCGTGTCCTGTCATTATTTGATGGCATCGCAACAGGTTAGACAGAAACACCCCGGTTTGCCTCATTTTCAAATCTATGATTCTTTTAATCATTTTTTCTCCATCTTTTTAATTAATTAGTTTTACACATTTCTGTAGGCCAGGAAAGTCCATTTGTTGACTTTAAATGAACAAGCGTGAAAATGGTGAAGGAATCTAATGAATATTTTCCGGACGGTTGGAGCTGCTGAAGAACTCGGAGTCGTCCTGAAAGTTTCCGGGAGTTTCTTCCAAACGCAGCTTTGTATTTTTACTCGTCAAGTCAACTGAAGTCAAACTCATGGAGTAGTGTCTCAGAACCCTGCTGTGACATCTTTTAATTCACACGATATTCTGCAGCTGTCATTGTGATGGTATTTTCTCACAGCTACAAAGTAAGTGTTGAGTAGTAAGACTCAGCGCAGAGTCCTGGATCGCAACGTTCCTGGATTTAACCTCAGACTGAAGATGAGCACAAAGTTTTCAATGATGGACTTAATTTAGATTTATGGGCAATTTTTTGCAAATTTGCAGGTCTTAAAATGTCCTGGTTTATCCTGGTTGAATAAAGGTTAAATAAAAATAAATAAATTGATTATTTAGGTCAACCTTGGTTGTTTTTAAATGTGCTATATAAAAAAAGTTGACTTGACTTGACTTTTTTACAGCAGTGGGCCCAGGATGGATCCTACATGTATTTCTATTCAATATTACCTCCCAATAATGATTTATCCTAACTCTTAGATAAGAATTTCAACCTATAGTACAGTGCCATAGATGTCCACTAATATATTAACACACATTACTTTTGAAAGTAATTTTGTATTTGTATAACCTGGTTTTATGTTACGTGAGGCAATGGAAATAAAAAAAAAAAGCGCCGTATTTATCAAATGAAGGCTTGTGAGAATTGTCATGATTGCTGTTGTGGCTTGTGCATGACTCATGTTCGTAATGATGGGAAGGGCAAGTTGTGGAGTTTTTCCAAGTCATAGATTATTGTGGAGCTCAGTTGGTAACTCTTCTGTGCAGTTAGTTGGGTTTCATCAAACATTGAATGGGTTTGTCATGAGGTTTAAAAATGTATTTAATATTTCCCTTCTTCCTGCACAGGGCTACTGGTGCTGAAGGAACTTGGCATCCAAGTGGATCGTTACGTAGCTTCTGAAGTGTGTGAAGACTCCATAACTGTGGGCCTCGTCCGGCATCAGGGTCGCATCATGTATGTCGGCGACGTGAGGAACGTTACCCGCAAACATGTGAGTTCATCAGGTTTTAGGATGCGAGTGTCTCAGGGTGCATGGAGGATTTCAGCTGCAGTTGGCTTCAGACTCATACAGCCGGCCTCGTACAACAACTAAAGCCTAAAGTTCTTCTTCAAACTCATGTAAGAGTGTTTATTTTGAAACCAGAGAGACCTGAGCTGAGCGACAGGCAACCTGGATTAGACCCCTGTAATATCAGACCTGGTCTAAAATATACATCACACAGAGAAAAAGTACTGACAGCACCAGGATCGTATCGTTTGCATGCAATTCTTTCTGTTTTTTTTTTTTTCATTTTATCAATAGAATCAAACACATAAAAAAAAAAGTCTTCAAAGTGTTTCATCACAGTTTTTCTTCAAAACGCCACTTTTCAAACAAAGTGCAGTCATTAATGTTAAAAAAAATGACGTCTAGAAGACCGTAAAGACGCTTCAAAGCCTTTCTGAGACTCTTGCACTGTTATTATCTTCCCAGTGGAGTCCATGCATTTCACAATTTATAATCTCCCGTCTCTGTCTTTATCTCTTGTGTTTCTTATCTGCACACAGATACACGAGTGGGGTCCTTTTGATCTAATTATTGGTGGAAGTCCATGCAACGACCTCTCTATCGTTAATCCTGCCAGGAAGGGTCTTTATGGTAGGTCCCAACAAGGTGACTTTTGCTTTAACTGGATCTTGTCATTGGTTCGATCACAGCTGCATGACTCAAGATAGAACAATTAGTGAAACACGTTTTCACTGTTTGGATGCATTTTTGTTATATGTCTCCTTCTGCCCAACAGAGGGCACCGGTCGCCTGTTCTTTGAGTTTTACAGGCTGCTCCACGAGGCTCGGCCAAAGGATGGGGAGGACAGACCTTTCTTCTGGCTCTTTGAAAATGTGGTGGCCATGGGCGTCAGTGATAAGAGGGACATATCTCGCTTCCTAGAGGTCAGCCTTTCACGCAGACTATGCAGCCTAATGTGTTCTTATATGAGGACTGCTGCTTTATGAACGCCCCCTTGTGGTAGTAGTTTGTCCTCTTTTGACGGCGGTCACTTGACTCGATGTTCCTCTTCCCCTCCGCTCTCAGTGCAACCCGGTGATGATCGATGCTAAGGAGGTGACGGCGGCCCACCGTGCCCGCTATTTCTGGGGTAACCTTCCTGGCATGAACAGGTTGGTGTGTGAATGGTGAGGGAAGCAGCAGTCTTCAACATACGCACGGGAAAAAAAGAAAAAAAAAAACCTCTTGAAGAAGAAATGGTCTTTATATGATTCTAATATAGAACAAGTGCCGACTCAGACAAAGCTATGAATTTGCATCTATATGTGGAATTGGCTTCATTTGAATGAAATAACATTGTTGCCCTGCGTTTGGATGAAGTCAAACTATCATGGGAATAAGCATGGAGGCTTTGAGCACAGTGTGACATGGAGGAAAGTAGCTTTTACTACCAAACAAATCCCCTGTAAAGTTGATTAAAGTCACGTTATGATCACATTAACACATGGAAAGTTTAGTCACGTTATCACTCCACACGGTCTCGTCCACCAGTCCGTCTTTCTGAGCTCATATTTAATCCGGACCCTCAGTCTTGGAACTGTAAAAGTACCCGTCACATAATGAAACAGCGGAAGACATTCTCATAGCTTTTCTAGTTTATTTTTCACGCATTCAAAAAAAACTTGATACCCCAAAATATGCTCCCTTTTGAGTCTTTCATAAAACAGTGGAAGATATATTTCCTGAGCTGGCGAAGAGATTTAACTTGAAGCGAATCTCTACATGCTTTCGGGATATGACTTCATATTGAAGCCATGTCCTTTATTGCAAAGAAAAATCTGTTGCATTTTGAAAGTAGCAGAAAATCAAGAGGCAGCTTGACTTTATTATATATATATTAAGTTTAGTTGCTTGTCGTTCGGATTGAGTCCTCGTCTAAATCTAAATCTATCTTCTGACTCCTTTCAGGCCTTTGTCTGCCACCTGCACTGATAGGCTGGACCTCCAAGATTGTTTAGAGCACGGCAGAACTGCTAAGGTACGTATGCCATGCCGTTCATTCATCTTCTTTACCCAGCCGGTCCAAGGCAGAGTGATGAGGCGCAGAAGCCGATTCCAGCTGAGTTGTGGATGAAAGTCCAGTGTAAACTCTGGACGTGTAATTTAGAATCACCCAGTAACCTCAAACGCATGTCTGAGGACTGCGGGGAAGTTGGAGAAAATCCTTGCAAGCGCAGGAAGTACATGACAACTTCATATAGACGTATCCAAGCCTTTTAGTTTTATGTACTGAATAATATCCAAGACAATGTTAAACGTATAATATGATGATTGTTAAGTTCCTTTATCTCTTTTCATTCAAACCAGCTGACTCCCACCAACCAGCTCTCTTCTCCAACGCCTGGGCCGCCACGCCGCCAAATATCAAAATAATCTATCTGTTGATTGAATTCAGTACCGAAATATGCACACTAGTGGCTCCCTGTGGCACCAAGATGGAACGCCTTGAAACTCCAATGTGGCGTCACCGTGTGCCAATTTGTAAAGTTCAGGGTGAACAAACGTCCTCTTCTGCTTTGACAAATTAAAAAAAAAAAAGTCAGTTTTGCGTTGTCTTTTAATACGCATGTATTTAAATTCGCTGGTGCATTGTAGGAATGAATACAATATCAGAGAAAAAGACGTTACAGCCAAAGCATACGTGCTGCTATTTAGAGGAAGCTGGATTATGTAAAAGAGAGAATATTATACAAAACATGACTCTTTTTTTTTTATATATCGGTCCAATAAGACTTAAAAAGAGAACTTTCATTTTGTTGTATTTAGATTTTAAAGTAATTTTTCTACAGTTGAATATTAAAGAGAAGTATTTTATGCATTATTAGTAACGTATTTTGCTATATTTTCGAATACAAAAGAAGTTTCATTTCAAAATATGCAGTGCAGTACCTTGACGCTGCTCAACCTGATTTAGTCAATAAGGACATGTTGAGGACATCTTGTCTCTTTGATTCCCTGACAGTTCGGCAAGGTCAGGACCATCACCACCAGGTCTAACTCCATCAAGCAGGGCAAGGACCAACACTTCCCCGTCTTCATGAACGAGAAGGAGGACATTCTCTGGTGCACTGAGATGGAGAGGTACGTCCACGTGAAGATTTCCCCCTCCGGCGGAGGCGCTTGCAGATTCTGCGCCACCTCCCAATTTCAAGCTCATCCGTCTTTTCTTGTTCCCCTGTCTGTCGCCCTGCTTGTGTTTGGACGCTGGCTCTCGTCAGGATCTTCGGCTTCCCCGTGCACTACACCGACGTGTCCAACATGAGCCGCCTGGCGAGGCAGAGGCTGCTGGGCCGATCATGGAGCGTCCCGGTGATCCGCCACCTCTTTGCACCACTTAAAGATTACTTCGCCTGTGTTTGAGCAGCAGTGGGGTGGTGGGTGGGTAGGTGGGGGTGGGGGTGGGGGGTGGTTGCTCAGAAGCGTTTAGGAACTACAACTGTTTGTTGTGACTAGAAATAAGAGCCTTGATCCTCAAATTATACCCCGGTATAATTTGTAAGCGAAACATTGACGTAGATTTCACATTATTTCTTGTATTTTGATTGTAATTCTTATTCTATTTAATTTTGATATGTCATTTTACCTTTTAGCAGTGTTATCGAGTATTGTTGATTTGTTTGTGCAAGCTATACTTGAGACTATGCTTTCTTCTCAAGACACTGAGACAGAAAAGTGCTCAACATGCATCGTGAAGAAAAAAAAAAGAGGTGGCTGGGAAAAAAATCAGAAAGGCGAGGAATGGTCTTTTTTTTTTCTGTTTTTTTTTTTTTTTTTAAGATACAGTATGTGAAATGTTTCTGCTGTGTGAGCGTACTGCGAGATTCCCACCTGCAGTACAATCATGCTTCCAGCTACTGAGCCTCACAGAGATGTGAAGAGCAAAGGCGATTTTTTTCATTTTTTTTTTTTCATTTTAATTTAATTTTTTTTTCTCTTCAGTGTCAGGAGAGCCGTGTCTCTGAGAATCCAAAACACCCAGATCACATATACCTCTTTGTTTACAGTTTCTATACACAACTGAAGGTAATAAAAGGTACTACTGTAATATGGTGACAATACCATGGTGCTCCAAGATGAGGAGAAACATCATCGCCCGTGTCGGCACTAGATTATTCCGGAGCTGTTGAACCTGTGGCTAGAAAATAACTAACTAACTGGTATTTTTACTCTAATGGGGGGAAACAGAATGCTCCGACGCGTTCACTTGAATGGAAAAGTGGCAGACCCGCAAACTAGAGCTTGTCTTCTTTTCTGCGTTTTACAGCTTTTATACAGTTTCTACTGGTGCTCGTTGACTCTCCCGGCCTCGCTCACGGGTCCTGGATCTGCACAAACAGAAAAATGAAGCTAGCCACATGGGGGATGATGTTTTTTTGTCATTAACAAAAAAAAAAAGCAAAAAAAAAAAAACAACAACTTAAGATCAAAGTCTGTGGTGAACTAACTTTTTTTCTAGTTTCGTCCGGACCAAATGACATTACTGTACAACTGTTAGTGAGCAAGTGTGGTTGGAAGGAGGAGAACCAGGCTGGTTTAACACTCCCCCTCCTCCTCCTCCTCCTCTTCCTCCTCCTCGACTTCCACCTTCTGTAAACTGTAAAAACTGTCAGGTGCAACTCCTCAACGATATGGTGCGGCTTCACAAAGTTCTTCTACCTTTTTATAGCAATTTTGTGCTGTTTTATCAACATTATAAAGCACTTTTATATGTATACTTTCTTTTTGTTTTTTGGTTTTTTTCTTGGTGTTTTTTAAAGAAAAATATTGGTTCTTGTGAATTTATTTTTTATTTTTTTTCATTTTTTGTGTCTTTGTTTTGTTTAGTTTGATGATGTGAACTGATCTACCCTCGCGTAATACTTTTTGTATACAGTAGGGCTGTGCCAATAGAAGTGAAAGGATGGATTTTGATATGTGAAACCCATTGTTATTTGACTCAAGTGTACAGTAGGTGGATTTGACATTTGTAACTTCTCTTTCCATCGTCCATATTGTTCTCTGTTTTAAAGCAGCGACACAGTATGTTAACACCCCCCACCCCCCGCCGCCTCCCCCAATTTCAAAGAATGTCTACTTCTCTTGAGATTGTAAAAAGACGTGATGAGACCGAGTGAATGCCTCTGTCGTCCGCTTTGTAAGATATTTTGTCCCTTGTGAAGGACAGTCGGGCCTCTCCCCTCCTCCCCGTTAAATGCTAGTCGTCATGTTGGCAAATTCTTAAGTACGGATCCAAAATTTGGATCGGAATCCGCCCAACTAAATTCTCTTGATTGTAACCTCTCGAGCTCATTATGGAGGGTTTAGGCTGCAGTTTGTCAAAACGAAAAACTGACACAGCGTTCGGCGGATGCGTCGGCACTCAAAGAGTAAAATAGGTGAATAAGAAGAGGAAAGAGAAAAAAAACAAAACAACAGATGTTATCGCTTCTCTATATCGTATTTAAGATTCTAAATTTGAAATTTAATTTCTTAATGTAATTAATTTCTTAAGTGACCTTATCGCCATCGGTTTTTTTTGTCCACGTGCAAGCCGCTCGGTGCTTGGTGATATTTTAACCAGATGTTTAATCCCCCGCTCCTCTTATAATACTGAACATCCCCTCATGTTTGTATATTTTGTACATAGTGTTTTCCAGTTTCTTTCCTCTTCACTTTTTTTTTTTTTTTAAACGTGTGAGATGTACAAATATAATTCTTTGCTAATATATATCATCGAATTAGAGAAGAGGAAAATTTAGGTTAAAAAAAAATAAAATAAAAAAAAATCAAGTGACAAATTTGATTCAAAACTTGCTTTAAGCATTAGAAGTAGGGAGACTTCAAGTCCACTTTTTAATTTTTTTTTCATACTGATTTCTTTGTGTCAAGTGAAACCAGAGTTGATGTCTTGTGATCTTATTATTGGCCTTAGGACAGCTTTAAGACGAATGGTCTCGACTTCACTGCGCAGCCCTACACGGTGGTGTTTTTGCTTCGGTTTCCTTTTGTAAGATTTTAAAAAGAGGGATTGTAGGTGTTTCCAATGGTGCTAAACCTTTTATCGAATCAAGAAAAATATATTTCATTGGACGATAAATAAAAATGTCTCGACAATGACTGTTTTAAGTTCCTTGTAGTAACGGAAAATGACTATTATTTCACTCATATAAATATATTAACAAAGGCATTTTAACTTTGTACTTGAAAAAAAAACACAAAAAAAAATAAGGATAACAAATAATGAAAGGTTTTCCTATATTGTTTTAGACTAGAGATTGCTGTAGTTGGTGCTTATCTGTGGGAAAATTGTGTGAGAAAAAAAAAAAACGGTAATAACTTTTACTGTAGCATAATGTATGCTTAATACGCATCGCTTCTTAACCCTACATTCCATGCCGTAATATTCTCCATGTTCGCGTTTCAGTTTTGAATCGATGCTTCTTCTTTTTTTTTGTTCCTTTTTTTCTGTTTTTTGTTTTTAAATCAGAAAACAACATTTCATTCACTGTTTGAGGCAGGTCAATACTTCTATATTTGGTGATACTGTTGACACGCTGTGTGAATTTCCTTCTGTCATAACTGTTTTATGGCCTATATGCTTTTTCCTCAAGAACCAGTTCGTACAGCAAATGTAGCACTCATTCTCCACTTTGACCCTTGACCCCATACTTATGTTTAGTGTTCGAGAGAAGATAAAGGCTCCGTATGTACTTGTGCTGGAGAACACTTGAATAAATGTATTGTTTTTGTGCAAAAAAACAAAAACGGTTTGATTTCTGTTTGGCTGAAAACACCTCGGGCTGCATGGTACGCAATCGTAATGATGACTTTATTTATTAATAAGCACTTTTCAAAACCATGGTTACAAAGGGATTCACAAATAAATACAGAAACAGCAAAAAAAGTGAAGGAATCAGAAACTCACAGTTAGAGATTTCACAAATTAGTCTCAGGTGCATTTATTAATTTTTTGCCTGTAGAAATAAACCTCCAGACACACTCCTCATAGACAGGCATGGCCCAGAATCAAACCCACAACCTTCCCACCATGAGTGTCACTGCAACACACACACAGAATATCTCGATAAAACTGCAAAAGCAAATGCACTTAGATAAAAACACAGATTCAATTACAGCTAATCACTAATGTTAAGTGCATTTCAGATCCTGTTTTTTTTTTTTTTTTTTATATATATAGTTGTCCTTGCTGGAAGTACTCTGTGTGATTGTGTGACCTGCCTTTCACCCAGCTTGAACAACCTTCAGCTTCCAGCTCCACACAGATAAAAAGCCGGAGGATTAAACACACTTGGTCTTCGGTATTTAAATTATAACCTAATGAGTTTGAATATAAGCAAATCATGAGATTATCAGATTGAATATTGCTAAATCTTCATTATCATTTACCAAGTCTAACTAATAATAAACTTTCTATAGATGCAATATTTTTGCAGCCTGCAGAATATTATCCTTACAGTTTGCTTTTATACTGTATCTCCCGCACAGTTTGTTGAAGACCGTAAATCTGTCAAATGAACAGTACATTGGGTTCACTGTCGAGCCCTGTCATATTGGTACCACCCCTTTGTTTTGATAGTGGTACAGCCCCCTCGCATTGGGCACGCCCTAAGCGCAGAGTCATTGGCTGCTGAGGGGACCAAGCCTTCTGAGAGCGCCGCTGATTGGCGCGTGTTGACGTCGCACGGCCTGGATGCTGCGTGCTGCGTCAAGTTTACCAACAGGAAGGCACACTGTAACCGGAAAATGAACCGCTTACATACACAATATAAGACAAGGTATGTTTATTTCTATAGCAGCAATTCAGACACAAGATAATCCACAGTGCTTTACAAGGAAATGACAGGGAAACTAAGTGATTAATAAAGGTGCACAAAAAGTGAAAATGAAAGCTTTATTAAGATAAGATAAAGTCTGCAGGTTTTCAGGAAGTTTGTTCTCTTTCTTTTGCAATCTGTTAGTATCTACATAAAATAAGTTAGTACAGAGTCAAGATGCATTTCGGAAGGTTCTTTTAAAATCTTCAAACTGTTAATAACCTGTTGCATGTTTGGCCCAAATTCACAAATTCACATCATCATTTGCTCTGATATTTATTTACATGCTAACCTTAATGTTTACCTGTAGCGTTTATTAGATCAAACGGCTACTGCATTAAAAGTGCACAAATTTGTATCCCTGCTGGTAGTTTTCTCCTTCTTTCTGCAATTTTGTCTTTCATTGCGTATTTTGAAAGAGATTGTGGCATCCTGCATGACTGCAAATAGTCTTAGAATATGTTTTTTTTTTTTTTGCTGTAAGAAAATGTCTTGCAGAAAAGTCTTCTCTGGATGGAATCTCGTCTCTGCGTGCAGGGATTGTTTTTTTGCTTTTTTTCAAAACAAAATTTTATTATCATTTTATTGTGGAGGCCTGCAGCAGAAGTGGTATTTGCGTGTCTTTGCTGCCTTCACGGCGGTGATGCTGCACTGCTGGTCCCGAACCGGCCAGGAAGGTATCCATCTGGTGTGTGTCTCCTCGGGAAGTGCCATCCACGGATTGTGTTGCATTTAGTCAGAAAGTAACCGGAGAGACGAGCGGAGCAGCAGAAAGCGGCAGCGAGCCCACCGAGGAGGTAGGTGGTCCTCATGATGAGCACGTTAAAAAAAAAAAAAAAAAAAAGGCCGGCAGTCTGCAGGGAGATCCTGTCCTGGAGACTTTGCTTTCCATGCCCCCCTGGTTTACTACACGTCTGGGTGTCTGCCCTGCCCGCTGTGTCTGCCACCCTCACCTCATCCACACACACCCTGAGGTAGAAGACGGGCGCTCCTCTTTCTGCGGGCAGATTGATTGTGCGGCACTTTGCGCTCTAAGACGCACACCGGGTTTTTTTTGTTTTTTTTATTTTGTATTTATGTTATTATGGAGGGCGCACTGAGAGGTGGGAGGCGGTTTCTAGGTCGGTAATGAAGGCTGGCCAGCCGATCATGCCGGATGGAGACCGGTTTCTTTGTGTCAAGTCGCACAAGTAGAAGTGTCACCGTCTCAGTGCGTTTAGACATGATCAGCAGAATAACACCATCCACCACGAGAAACCAACACGATCCACTCTTCTTTACACATATGGTGATCTCGAGCTGGGGGGTCACACTGATTTGTTCATGGACAATTTTAAATAAACGTGACATTTGAGAAGCATTGCAGGACGGCCTGTTGCAGGAAAAGTGAAATTTGGAAAAAAAAAAAGAAGTATGATTGATCCGTAGTTCACACAGTGACTGTGGTATATAAAGCAGAATGATTGAGCAAGTCTTGAATCAGGCGATAACACGACCTCACCTGTTTAACACCAGCCATCCAGCCACAACCTGAATAAGAATGGTATCACAGCTACAGGCCCTGCTATGTAATCATAACTTTATCATGCCTGGAGCTGCAGCAGGCTTTAGTAAAATAATAATTTTAAAAAAAAAGAGACAACACAACAACCTAGTTTTAGATAAAAATGCATCTTTGTCCTATCAGTGGATTAACACTGAGGGGGGATCATGTTATCACACATCCATTAGATGTGGGTGTGTGAAGGAGTCCAGGCCATGCAGTAAAGTTGCCGCACCCTCATACGTACGCATTCTGCACGCACACGTGCACGCAAGCGCGCAGGGATGGACGCACACACACACACACACACACACACACACACACACACACACACACACACACACACACACACACACACACACACACACACACACTGTACAGTGGGTACAGATCGGGATGCTTTGTTACTGATGAATAGTTAATCATGGCCAGTAATCATATGCAGTTTATCTAAATGACTAATTCAGAAAAGATGGTTGTGGTAAAAACAAGAAATGTTTTTTGGTTTTTGTAGAGTTTGTGTTTAGGACAGAAAATAGAAAGAGAGTAACGTTTAGGAACATACAAAAAATAATCTCTATCCTAAACTACAAAGATGAGACTATGAGGGTTTTCAAATCTGTAATTATCTATTTTTGTTTGGGTTCATTTTGTCCCACGCCAATGTTTATAACTAATAATCTGGACAGGTATACGTTTCTGATTCCTGAATCCATAAATCCTACACGTCGTCCAGTTTAAAGGGCAAAAACAACTTTATTAAAACCCTAAAATTCCATTATTTAGCACAAAAGTATCACCGTGTCAGTTTAACCTGGGATGACAGTGTCAGTGCTGAATCCATTCAGCTCATATGTCACCTTGTTTGAATATAAATAGAATCAAAATTCCTTCTTTAATCATTACATAACAAGAAAATAATAATGTGTCTCCCTTTAAAATTAACACACAATAGCAACAGAATCACATACAGTACACAAAGCAATGTGTACATAAAACTGCAAAAACATATTTACTGATTCGCCGGTAAACATATTGTGTATAAATTCCTAACTAATGACATGGTATTTGAAACAATTAATCAATTACATTGTCCTGCTTATGTCAGCCTATTAAAGGGTTTGTGTCTATGAGTTGTGAGAACCTTACTTGCTTTATTTAAAAGAACTTAAGCACTAATGAAGTTAAAACTTGCAGTGAACCTAAAAAGGTCAAAGTAAAAACAGAAAGCGCAAATAAACCACTGATTTATTTATTTTTTTCGCCACTGTAATTGTCATCATTTACGTTCATTGTGCGATGAGCATCATTGTAAGTCATTCTATGCTCCTATAGTCCTTAAAAATAATAGCCTCATTGACCCTCGTCTGCCTGTTTTGTGACCCACAATTGGACTCGGCTTCTTTCTGTTTACCACTGCACCACCGTCCCCTGGACGTCAGCTCTCAGGCAGTGACTGACACAGCCTCCTCAGTCTCGTGGCTGATGTCAGTCAGAGTGTGACAGACGGGTCGCAGAGCAGCAACTTTTTTCCTCTCCTCTCAATTCCACTACACTTTTTCAAAATGAGGTACCCTTAATGTTCATTCTATTTTTCTTTTTTTTTTAGTGCGGATGCTGTTTGCTACGGCTTGTTGGTTGTTGTTTTTTTTTAAATTTGTGTTATTAGAACCGAAAACCTCTGGCTGGAACCTTTCCTGCAGTTTGTGCGGTAGAATAAGTCCGATCCCCACTCTTTACATCTACACTGATGATGCATTTGTTTTCCTCTTTTCCTTACAGAGCAATAGCAATGTCTTCCAGCTCAGCAAATGTGCGGATCCTGATAAAGGGTGGCAAAGTGGTGAACGATGACTGCACCCAGGAGGCCGACGTCTACATCGAGAACGGCATCATCCAGCAGGTGGGGAGGGAGCTGATGATCCCCGGTGGGGCCAAAGTGATCGACGCCTCGGGGAAACTGGTGCTTCCCGGAGGCATCGACACCAGCGTGCACTTGGAGGAGAGCTTCATGAACGCCACCACTGCGGATGACTTCTACAGCGGCACCAAGGTACGGTCTGGGTGGAAAGGCAAGGAAATGTGGAGTGATAGAGTCGACGCTAAAGCAAAATGAATGTAAAGCACCTCTTTTCATCAGAATGTGTCTAACAACACTAAATATTGCAGATCAACGTGGCTTTCAATGTCGTCTCCTCATTTTAGCACTGCCAGTGAATTCAAATTCAATTTTACCAACAAGATAAAAACCCGGCGAAGTTTTCCACTGATGTTATTTTTACCCAAGCTCTTACTGATTCCTCTTGCTTTTGGTTTTGATGCTTCTTTATGCTTACATGAAAGATGTCAGCTATTTTAAGCTCGTGCCGCCAAAACGTAATCCAGTAAGATGTCACAGTATGATCGTATTTCTTTTTCAATGAAACATATTAACAGTAAAACAGAGCTGTAAAGAGAAATGTAAAAAAGAAAATAGTATGTTGAATGATAATAAAAGTCTCCTAATTGAAAAATACTTTAGACGTTCATCTAACTGATGTATCTATGTAGGATATAATGTTCACTGTATGTTTAATAACAACCGACTGTATTGGTTTGAAAATAAGACTAATAAAGTAAGTACGATAAAGTAAAGTATTCCTATCATCGGGTTAAGCTCATATATCATGTAAAAGTTCCTGGTTTCACAAGATGACACTTAAATATCTAGTGGACAGCTTCTGTGATGGCAAATTGAAAATCTCAGAATTTTAGACAGGATGTGAATCTTATAAATGTTGCCTTTGGCACAAATTTAAATGGAGTAATACCAGTCAGATACTGTATCCCCAACATGATTCCAAAGAGGAACGTGTTCCTTTGCTAATCTTTAAAGTGAAATTAATGCAAACCAGACGCGCAGAAAATTGAAATATGACATCTGCTGAAAAGTAGGTCCTGAAAATGAAAAAAACAAAACAAAAAAAAAACGAGCGTAAAAATATATGAACGAAAAGCATTGAGAGATATTGTGCTGAAGTGTGGGGCAGACCAGCTTTAAGCGCAAGGAAGCATATTTTCTCAGCATGATTTGCCCTTTTGGATTTTTGAGAAGAAGTCATGATGGAAGAAGTAAGTGGAGGGCAAAGTATAATGTAATGTAAACAATAATGGGGATTACTTAAAGCTATAAAAGAGGACTTTGAGGAAATCTCTAAGTGTATCTGTTGACAGTTGCAAAATTAATTTCATTTTGAAATGTCAGATTTAAAGCATGTAACTACCACAAGCTGAATTATGATTTTTATTGCTCGCGATTCCATGCAGCTGTTAACAATACTCTTATAAAGTGCAACACAAGGAAGTCTGGCATTCCACCAAAAACCACTTGGTGTCAGACAAAGCATACACAGCATGTTTGGTGGGTCATGCTCTGTGTGTCTGGATTATTCTCTCACAATCAAAATCCCACTTTTCGACTGAATCATCTTTTTTAAACAGTCAGAGGTTTGAATGTTGACTTTCACCAACGCCTCTCAAGTGTGATTTGGCATTTTGTGCTCTGCTGGCGGGTAAAATGGAGTCATCTCTGGGTGTTAAGAGAAGCGGGATACCCCGCTCTGCTCCGGGGCACCACGGTGACTCATCACTGTAGCGTAGATAAGAGCTCGGAGGTGATGGATGCCGAGGCCGAGCAGGCTGGTAGACACTGGTGACAGACACTGTTCTCGGCTTTGCTCTCTCTCACTCTCTCTCTCGCTCACTCCCGGCCCCTCCCTCGCCTGCTGTCGTGCTCCAGAGTGAGTCTGGAGACAAATGCAGATCAGTATCTGTTGCCATGGAGACCGCTGGCTGCTGCAAAGACTGCCGCAAAGCCTTTTCACTCGCGGCATTGTGCTAAGAAACAATGGTCCCCACACTCACACACAACCCCCTCCCACACACACTCCTTCCCTCCGACGCACATTACTCCACTTTTTAGGGTCAGCTGACAGATGCTCAGTCGAGCATGCACTTATATACAAAACACGCAATGTCTTCACTTGTTGAGAGGAGGGGGGGGTTATTGAGATTTACTGGGATAAAAATGTCTCAATCTGCTTTTGGAAGGAAGTGCAGATGCTGTAAAAAAAATGTTTTTAATACCTTATGATTACACCGTGAGGAGCAGTACGGCCTGTGTTTCAACTAGCGAAGCATTTAGATTTCCCTGAACAGTCGTTGGAAGATAAACATTAAAGGTAAATTAAGGCAGAAGCCGATCAGTACAGTGCAGTTCTTTCAGCGGCTATTTATGGCATTATAAGTATTTATTTTCTGTTTTATTGCCAGTTAATATCTACAGTTAATGTTCATTTTAGTCGATCTCAAGGGTTCCAATCTTAAATGTTAACAAATTGAGCTATAAGTGAAAAGAATGAAGATTTATGTAAGTGTTCCAAACAGCTCGCCCCATTCTTATCATAAAGTAAAGTAAAGTAAAGGCTTTGGATTTTTCTGCACTAAATACCTAACTGCTAAGACTCTGACATAACCTAAAAAGATCTGTAAGAGAATGTGTGTACTATAGTGACTCACTGCTGCCTCCTAATGCACAAAAGTGGCATTACTTAAATTTCACATACAGTACCTCATTTCATTCAACCTCTACTTATTCTACCCTCAAAAGTCTCATTGCAAAATATTATGACTGACTAATTCAACATTGGTTTAGTTTTTTTTTTTTTTAAATAATTAGATCCTACATTTAGGTAACTTAAGAGCTCATGCTTGGCTGTTTTCAGGCTGCGCTAGCTGGCGGTACGACGATGGTGATCGCACATGTGCTGCCGGAGAAGAACGAGTCGTTACTGGAAGCCTACGAGAAGTGCCGCAGCTCGGCGGACTCCAAAGCGTGCTGCGACTACGCTCTGCACGTCGGGGTCACTTGGTGGGGACCCCAGGTACTGCTGCTGTGTTTGTAATCTAATGTGTTCGATGTGTTTTCATCTGAATCCGCAGTTTATGTGATGCCCAGTGTGCCTGATAGTAAGATTATAAATGTACGTTTTGGCTTTCTTAGCTTTTGTCTACATGAATCAACTACATAATTAATACGAATTCATTCATTTAAAGACCTTTTTTTTTTTTAAAGTGGGAATGCTTTACAGACCGAAGTGATGCTTGAGCGTTCTTCTCCAACAGGTCCGAGCTGAGATGGAGAAGCTGGTGAGAGAGCAAGGAGTGAATTCCTTTCAGATGTCCATGGCTTATAAGGACATGTTCATGCTGAGGGACGGCGAGCTCTTCCAGGCTCTGCAGCACTGTAAGGACATCGGAGCTGTTGCGAGGGTCCACGCTGAGAACGGGGAACTGGTGGCCGAGGTGAGGAGTCACTCAGTCTTTTGTTCATACGGCACTTTAACGCAACGAATGTAACTCAAGAGTGTTTCACGAGTGAACGACCACACACGCGTACACAAATAAATATCTTGCCTCTTCTCAGGGTGCAAGAGAAGCCTTGGACCTCGGCATCAGTGGCCCAGAAGGGATTGAAATCAGCCGGCCTGAAGAGGTCAGTATAATCCTGTTTTTGAACAGTGATCTCAAATAAAATAATTTTTATGTATACCCACACTCACGTGTATAAATATTATGACTATGTGTAAGTAAATCCAGTGTAACTCTTAGCACCCCTGCAAACACTAGGGTTTCTCACTGTTGTTTCTATCGACAGCTGGAAGCAGAAGCGACCCACAGGGCAATTACCATCGCCAACAGGGTGAGTAAGACAAGAAAACAGAAAGAAATTAGGAATTACAGTGTGTATATGTGATTTTACTTTGGAATTAACTTAAAGCTGCTATCATGAATTTAAAGAGGCTGAAACCGATCCTAAACCTTTTCTGTGTGTGTGTTCTTTTTTTTTAGGCTCGCTGTCCAATATATCTCGTCAATGTGTCCAGTATGTCCGCAGGAGATGTAGTGGCTACGTCCAAAATGCAAGGTGAGGCCGCACACTGGTGTGGTGGTTAGCAGAAGACGGTTGAATCATGTTTGTCTTATTCTCCTCTTTTTATCTTGCTTCCTCTCTCTGCTACAGCAATATTTACGCGTCATATCTAATCTAATAATGTGTGTCCACAATGCGTTTTCTGACCCCAGGTAAGGTGGTCCATGGAGAAACGACCATAGCCCACGCCATTCTGACCGGTATGCAGTACTACCATCAGGACTGGGTCCATGCCGCTGCCCATGTAACTGTTCCTCCTCTCCGCCTGGACCCCAATACCCCCAACGTCCTAATGAGCCTGCTGGGGAAGTGAGGATCAGCCTATAATAATTATTCATTAAATGTCATGTAATTTTTCCCATCGATATGTTACAAAAATATGACCCCCTCTATTCCGCTGCAGTGACACTCTGAATGTGGTGGGGTCCGATCACCGTCCGTTCACCATCAAACAGAAAGCGATGGGCAAAGATGACTTCACTAAGATCCCACATGGGCTTCCTGGCATTCAGGATCGTATGAGTGTCATCTGGCAGAAGGGAGTGGTGTGTGAAGCTCCTTTGTTCCCAAGTGGTTGCTCGGAAAATTCCACAACGATGACATCTGATTGACGACATCTTGTGGTGTATTTGTGATTTCTAACATGTTGTTTGTCTGTTTTAATTCACAGGTTGGAGGCAAAATGGATGAAAACCGCTTTGTTGCTGTCACAAGCTCAAACGCAGCCAAGATCTACAACCTCTATCCCAGGAAAGGCAGGATCATCCCGGGAGCAGACGCTGATGTGGTGGTCTGGGACCCCGAGGGATCCAAGTATGAAACTCAATCCCTCCATTCATCGACCAGCATGTCTGACTCCAGCTTTTATTTCGACTCTCTGAGGCATTTTATCTTCTTAAACTTCATGGTCTTTGTCTTTTGAACTCGACCTGTAGGACCATTTCGGTGGATAACCAGTTCCAAGGAGGCGATATAAACCTGTACGAGGGCCTGCGTTGTCGTGGCGTCCCCCTGGTTACAATCAGCCGTGGGCGTCTGGTGTATGAAAACGGCATGTTCACCTGTGCCGAGGGCTCTGGAAAGTTCTGCCCACTGCGGACTTTCCCCGATTACCTCTACAAGAAGATGGTTCAGAGGGAAAAGGTACCCGACCGCGCTCAGTTACAACTCAAACTACATGTAATTACTCATATTGATGCAAACCTATTTATGATGAGACAAAGAACTTATGAATTTGCATAAATGACACACTAAATGCACCAAATGAGGATATTCTGGTTTGATTTTAGTCATTTTTTTTAGATATAATGTTCTGCGACCACTGCCTGTTTTATAATCAGCTTTGTTTCTTAGCTTTTTGAAAGTGATTATATTTCTGCTCTGATTGTGATTTAATGTTGTATTTAATGTTAAGAAAGTTCTAGTACCATACATCCTGGAAATCAGATTAACTGTACCGAGAAGATCAAAAACTCTGCTTTTACCTCCAAAGCATCAGAATGACCACCCATGCCTACCACTGCCCACCCCCTAGGAATAAGACAGACGTGTAATAATAACCCTCTAAATTCTAATATTCAAGCTTCTTTTTGTGATCTTATCTTATCTTACTGTACATTTTATGGAAAAAACTAAAAAAAACCCTGCTAGTTTTCCTCATCATCTTTGACCTGCTTTGTAATGCAACCTTTTGTTGAATCTTTGTTCTGAACCAGTCCCAGGCGATGAAGGCGGTGGAGCGGGAGCCCTACACAGGAGACGTTGTCGCCGTTGCAAATTCAGGAAAGAGAGACTTTGGAGCTTCGGATCTGGACACCCCGACGCGCCCCTGCACCCGGCACGGGGGCGTGAGGGACCTTCATGAGTCCAGTTTCAGCCTGTCTGGTGAGGAAGATTCGGATATATTCGGTAACTCTTACTCATCACATGCAGCCTGTGAAAGGGGATATTTCTGAGCCAGAAACACTGGATGCCGGCACCGCTGCTGCCGGCCTGGTGAGGGCGCTGTAGGTAAAGCAACAAACAGAGCATCTTGTTGGTGCGGCAGACCATTCAAATTTTAGGATTTTACTTATTTGCTTAAGAATCTTTGTGACATATAAGCACATTTATAGAAATATTTCACACTTTCACACAAAGGATAGACTTTCTTCTTCACACCTCTTGAATCTACAGTTACCTTTTAAATACTGACAGAAAATGTGGGTAGAGGACATTGACTTAACCAAAGAACAAACTTAATATTGAGGCTCAAATCATAAAGTATTTTGGGATTTCAGTGACACAATTGGAACATTTATCAGCTACTATACATCTATAAATCAAATTTGTGCACAGGATGCATGAAATACAACTTGTTACTCTTGTTTTAAGGTGACTGCTTTGCTGTTGCAGTGTTTATTATTTTTACCTGTTGGCATATCTTGACTCTCTTTCACTGTGTTAAGAAATTACAATTTCAATCAGTATTTTACATCGGAACTCTCAGAAATAGTTCTTGAGTGTTACAGAGCAAAAATAGTGACTTGTTCACCATGTCATTGCTTTATTATTAGGTTGTATTCTGATTTGGCAGAACTGATTAGAAGTTATGACTTGGTCTCCAGGGTAGTTTTTTTTATAAACCTCCTTGGACTAAATACCCACTTGATGATATTAATTGTCTCTTCTTCGATAAAAGCTACATTGTGGGTGTTTAGATCAGCTTACAAGCTTGTAGCCACATATCATGGTTTGTACGTTTAAAGGAATGTAGAGAATTATAGTATCAGCTTATGGTATTTAAGCTGCATTTCTTAAGTCTGCCTCAACCTAACCTTAGATAACACTGCTGGAAAACATGGTTTCGCTGCACAGAAGGACCTCGAGGAAAATTGTAGGTCCTTGTGTTTTTGCATACCCGTGATCTCGATCCCCGCTCTGCTCCAGGTGCTCAGATCGATGACAACATTCCCAAAAGATCCTCGGCCAGGATCCTCGCCCCCCCAGGAGGGAGATCCAGCGGGATCTGGTAACCAATCACACGCTGAAGAGGAGGAACGACGCCTGAGGAAAAAAATGTATGACCAAGCACCAAGAATTGTTTTTCCGTTGTGAAATCTTAGCATAAGTGTGGAATAATGGAGTCATGTTTTCATTTGGTACTCAGCGCAATTATTTAGAACTGTAAGATGTTAAACTGTATGACAATGCCATTATAATAATAATAATAATAATGTTGGAAGATGGCCGGGAACATGTTTGCTAAGTGGTTTTATGTACCAAATTTCAGTCAACTGTTAACCAAATATAAGCAGCAGATAAAAAGATTAGTTGTCATTGAGTTTCATTGGTTTATTGGATCATGTTAAGGGAAAACTGTTCTATCTTACTAATAGTTTTAGGATAAAGGAAGTCAGTCGTGGTTTTTATGATGCGATTGTGTTACCTCACTGTAAAATACGATTTTGCACTTGTATCATGTACTATTTAGATGCCTTTTTACATAATTTAATGTCACAAACGTCACAAAAATGTCTTTTTACCGCGAGCCATTGTGAATGAAATGTAATAAGTTATTACACGGACGTCAGCGTGACAGTAACACGTCGGCGCTTGACAAATTGCTCTGATCAATTGAAAGATATTGTAATTCAAGCTTACCTTTTTAATGGGTTTATTTTTTTATATTGCAATATTTGTGTTGTTTTCCTTTTTGATGCTACTGTGTTAGAAATAACTCCTAATGTGTGAGTGTCTTTGTTCGGTCTTTTCTGTCAGATTAGCACTTCAGATCATGTTTACAGCCTTATAGCAGAATAGACTTCTGTATCCACCACTCCACCAAATGTGAATGAATCTATGCTGTGAGCAATGTGCATGGTAGCATAGCAAGTACAAGTGTAACAAGCACTGTCATTGGTCATGTTATGCAGCATCGTCGTCATGTTCCATCTCCACAAGGGAGCAAAGAGTCTCACCCAAACTGCCTTTTTTTTTCACACACGAGAACACCGACACTCTCCAACACAGGTGTCCGCACTGCAGACGGTGACATGCCGAGTGCTGTCATACGTTTCAAAGTTGGCACTTTCGACACCTTCGGTCTGTTCTAATGTGAAACGGCAGGGTGCAAATGTCCCTCTGGACTGACACTTCCAATGTAGCATACCACTGTGAAGCGCGTAGAGAAAAAGGTGAAGTGATCCTTGATAGAGTCGAGGTTTAACAGCACAGAGGTTAGTCAGTTAATGCCAAGTCTACAGAGGATCAAATGCCTTCTCATGCCACCGGATGTTTGTATGTTTGCTTAGCAAAAAAATAAAAAGGAAAGAAAAAAAATAAATAAATCTAGCACTGATACTTTTTCAAGTTCTCTACTTCTGTGTTTGTATTGTAATTATTTTAGTTGCTAATTTTAACTTGTAAATTATTGTTTTCAGCAAGCTCATCTTTTTATCAAAACCGCAACATGAACAGGGATGCACACAAAATTTTGCTAATTTTTAGACCCAGTTATTGTCAAAGAAAGACTTTACCTTCATCTTTGCTTGTTTGTTTTTTTTATTTGTTTTTTTTGGACAGACTTAAACTCTTTTCTTAGGGCGCTCCAGTTAATCTTGTTTTGTAATCCCCCTCCCAAATGTACACTGGTGCTGAACAATGTGTCGTTACACACATAGAATTCTGTTACTTCTTGCGTCCTTCAGCTCTTTATCACATGATTTGAGTGCAAATAAACCACAATGAAATCAAATTGTGTGTCTTGATTGCAGAGAAATCGCACAAAGCATCTCACAAATGTCATGAAAGAGAATTCAGTGTTCATTAAGATTATATTACATATATCTGCAAGATGTTTCAGTTTAAAGATGAATAATTTCCCTCCTATAGCTCTGAATGTTATTGTTGGAACATAATCGAACGATAGACTCGTGAATATCTGATGTGTTCATCAAAATCATAAAAGAAACACTACTGTATTGTTTTCCACCCGTAACCGATTTATCATGTCTAACATGTCAAAAGAGCCTGAGTCCAGATTGGATACTATTCTGTTTATACAGGGAGTATTAGTGAAATAATTAATTTCACATCAGAAAAATATTCTCTCATTTGAGTCCAGACTGGGTTTTGGGTTCTTTATTTGTCAAGTATGCATGTACTACCTGTGCATGCTTCAACAGTGCAAAAGCAATAACTTGAGGTCAATTGGTGATCATAAATCACTGTGATTGGCTCTAGAATCCTGCCGCCCTGAGTTGGAAAAAATCACATGGGAGATGGATAGATGGTGCAACTTTATTATAGCCAAACATTACCCCCCCCCCCCCCCCCCCCCCCCCCCCAAAATAAACCCCTGCAGCACCATAAATCAAGCCAGCAACCGAACTGCTGTGTCTCCTTTATTGAAACTGTATGGCCGTCAAGAATCTTTCACTTCTTCTGGATCTGAATCATCTTACTGCCATCACCTCGGCACTACAGAGCAAAGATGATAAGAAAAATCCTTTATTCTATTCATCATCACCAGCCTAACTTCTTATATGGCACTTACTGAACTACTTTTGGAAAAATGTCAGTTTATCGAAGGATATTGGATACTTATCATTATAAATCTATCTATCTATCTATCTATCATCTATCTATCTATCTATCTATCTATCTATCTATCTATCTATCTATCTATCTATCTATCTATCTATCTATCTATCTATCTATCTATCTATCTATCCACTTGATGTAGGACTTCTTCATTCAGTTTTCAAGAGCAAAGCACAAACACAATGTAAATCATTCTAGACAGTTATAACCCAGCAGCACAAAAAATATCAGCATGAGGCCTTTTTTTTTACAGCCTGGCCTCACAGAAACTTCAGTCAGAAGCAGGCCTAAAAACCCAAGCAGACACATCATGTGCCTCTGAGCTGGAACAGGCCGAAGTCCTATTTATAATGAACCTTTAGCAGCATGGAGTCGGGAGCATGCGCGCTGGGCACTGGATTGTTGCAGCCCCAGACAGGGCGGCCCGTTACTAAGCACTGCAGGCTGACAACGACGACACAGCACCGGGCTCTGCCACAAGGAAAGAGGACCACTGCCAGCGTGATAACAACAGAGACACTCCTGAACACAGTGAGTATCCTCCGCATACGCGCGCCGCAAGACGCGCTCCGTCCTGGTTTTGCGCGTGGGAATTTGTTCGTTGGGGAGGCAGGGAAGCTGTGTTTTATTTGATTCTCATGCAGTAAGGGGAGGGAGGACTGACAGTCCTGAGGTATTTGGGGAGGCCTGTAGAGGGGGCCCGCTATAGCAGCACCGTTGCGCGTTGCGGGTTTTTTGACCAAAACGCAGCCCAGCAAAGGAGCGCATTTATTGTTCTCCGGCTCGGGCTTGAAATGTCAGACCTCCGCCCATTCGGTGGTGCTGGGCTGAAGCGGTTTGCTCTCCCGATTTTGCTGCAGTCATTATCCTAGCTTTTTTTTCTTCTTTTCTTCAAGGCCCAGTATTTTTTATTTATTCTAGAATAGTCTGACTTCCCATTTAGTGCGCGTCTCCCCATACAATTAACCTTATTTGTTGCGTTCCGCACCCGGTGCGGGGTTAACCACCATGAATGTCGGTGGACAAGTGCATCTGTGCGTCCTGAAGGGCTTTCGTGGCTGAGTGTGTGTTTTTAGGCTGTAATCACAAAATTGTTTGATAACCAAGCCCCCATTAGAGACTGCTGGTATGTGCGTAATGCATTCACATTTGCAATGTTATCCTCAGACAAATGAGTGGTGCAAATCGCAGGAAGTCCGGATTTTGTGGTTATTAGGAGTAAAATTGACCGGCGTGATGTTCTTTTCTCTCCAAGGGTTATCAGGTGCAGACACAAAGTGGGATGTGACCTTAAGATCAGCACTTCCAACAGCCAATTTTACGTTGTCAATATGCATTTCAGTGCAGGAAGGTGTTGCTGGATCAGTTGTGACACTGCTGAGCCATTAACAGGCGAGCAAAGTGAGCACAGAGGAGGCTGGGGCTGCCAGATGTGGAAAGCTGCTCAAAAACACCAGGATATTTCTGTTTAATCTAGGGAGGATTACACTCAACACACATCTGTAGATTAAAGCTGAAAGTAAAGAAGCTTCTCAGTCTGTGTTTACTGTCAAAAAGCTGGTGTGGTTCAAAAATAGAAGAAGAGGCTAATATCAAGAGTTACAGTGGGTTTTACACGGGAGCTGCAACAGTTTGTGACCCAGCCCAACAGCTTTCATAATATAGGTGGAAACAATTGATCAAAAATGAATGATCAGTGGGATGCAGCTTGTACAGCTTGTACATGCACTACTTTTGATAGATTTTAGATTTCCACCCCATAGATTTACATCTCAAGAGAGCAAAACAGCAAAACTCGGGCTGAGTGAAAACAGCAGTTCAACTCACAGATTTAATCACCAACGTTTGATAACGCTGTCAAGATAATGTAGGCACAGATACCTTGAGGACGCGAGGTCAGGAATATGTTTGTTTCAATTGTTTTCTCCTTTTTTTTCCTGAGCAGGTTTGAGGCTTTTCAGTTCCAGGAATGATTAAATTGCAGGTTTCTACTTTGTGAAGTATGTAAAAAGTAGAACTGTAAATAGTGTAAATCCTTCAGCAACTGTTAGCTGGGATCAGCTCCAGTGACCTACGACCCTGAACTGGAAAAAAAAAGGTATTAGAATATGGATTGAGGGATAACTGGGAGTTGTATTTCAGATTTTAGTTTCCTTCCTGAGATGTAGTTTAGTTTTTTTTTTTTTTTTTGGTCAGACAGCCTAAGATGATGCGATTTTGTCCAACGGCGGACAAAGTTAACATGACAATATCTTTGATAGTGATTTGAAATCTGCGGTCTTGTGTTGAAAAGTGAGACAGGTCCACGGACGGTGGATGTTTTTGTCACGCGACCACAAACAGAAACTTTATATTCGGAGAACAACTTCACAACCGCTGCACACAATCTGACACTTGCTATGAGGTGCAGCTGCTAACAAGCAGGAGAAGATGGCGTGGCTATCAAAGTGACAGCAGCGCTGCACCAAAACAATAATTTGCATAACCCCAAAGGAGGTTAGATGCTTGAAAATATGATTTCCCTGCATGTAAATGCAACTTGAACTTGAACTCTGGGAGCTTTATTTATTTCCTGAAGGTGACAAACGTAGACGATGCACAGGATAACATCGTTCTTCTCACATATTCAAATACATTGCAGCAATCGTCACCTCTGATCCGGAGTAAAGCAACATTGTTGAAAATGACCCTTGTACCCGAGTTGATTAAATCCGCAGTGTTGCAGGTAATCCTTTTATTAGACTGTTAAAGTGTGTGGAGTCTTCAGTAGTCTTTGTTTTCGCTGCTCTCCATCTTCCACTTGTTGTTTTGTTTTTTCCTCTGCGTGTTGTATACTTTCTGCTTGTTGTGTGGGTTGTGTACAAATGTAGAATGGTCACATTCTGATATCCAATAAAGAAGAAACTTGGCTTGCAATACTCAAAGTTTATTCAACTTACGTCACATTAAAAAAAAAAAGTAATGTAGTATAATATGCAAAGTGCCAGTCAAGCTTAATCCATGTTTAATTGTACCTTGAAAAACAATGAAAACATTCTCAAAATGTAGGGAAAAAAACTAAAAAAGACAGGATGTGAACAAAGGATATGTCCAGGCATAAAATAACGTTTGGTCACCCTGGAGAATGTGCTTGTATCTTTCGTTTCTCATCATTATTGTAATTCAACCTTGAGGGCTACTTAACACTCTGATTGTTTGCTTTAGAGACTGTTGCCTGCACTTTGTTTGCTCTTGAATTCTGAACAAATGTGTTTGACTGCCACTGTTTCCTCTCTCACAGTGTTTGTGTTTCTTTCAGATTTGCCAGATTTTCTGGACATTTTTGAGGGGGTTGGGGGTCGGGGGGGGATTTGTGACAAACCCAAGTGTTCATAAATTCCATTTGTTTACCAAGCAGCAACTAATTTAAGTTGGCGATCACTTTGAAATTATCAGATCACAACAACCTGTGAAAATGGAAAATTAATCCTAAATTATTGGTAGTTTCAAATGAAAAAGGCTATGAGTTTATCTGTTGTAGAGTCTGGATTATTGATGGGAAACTTCATGCAGTTTGGGGGTTTGTGTGTTCCCTGCTTAACTTGATTTAAATGAATCGAGGGACTTAATTCTGCCCTTATTGAGATGTTGCGCTTTACGTTGTGATGTTCAAACATGTGGCAAACAATTTAAAGTGTTTTAGGATGGCTTGGCTGTTCCGTTAAAGCATACCGCGATTATAAGCAGGTATAATCTGGTGTACTACATGCTAACTGCGTACTTTCTGAGGCATATAGACTATGGCTGCATGATAATAGTAAAACATGTGATATCAAAGTCTTGCAATGATAATACGACTTGTACTTATGTATCTTAATATGATGTGTTTCTGGTTTGGGATTTGTACTTCCACATACAATTCCAAATACAATTACATTTTCTTTTTTGAACCTGATTTTAACTGGACCCGTTCGGCTGCATATGTCAATTTTCCTTATTATTTTTTCCAGTCACGTCCATTTGTAATTCTCATTTTTATTTATCGATGTCACTTAAGTTTTGACTTCTTTAACAACATGATGATAAAATAATAGGGTTTCAGGGCTCCATCTGTTTAGCCGAGGTTTTCTGTTTTATTATGAGACCGAGAATAAAAACGTTTTGAATTTTGTACATTTTCTTTTTTGTCATGATTCAGACATTTTTGTTTTCTTACGAGATCTGAAAGGTTTCCATTTTTACATGGTCATTATAAAAACAGTCAGTTGCCTGACTGAAATACAATGGCCAATCGATTTGAAGCATGCCTCAAGGTGTATCTCGTTGACCTTTGGACTTTTAACCGAAATCCCTTCAAACTGTGTTTCTTTGCTACAGGTAGGGGATGGCAGTGAATGTGTACGCCACGTCTGTGTCCATCGACAACCTCAGCCGACATGACATGCTGGCGTGGGTCAACGACTCTTTGCATCTCACCTACACCAAGATTGAGCAGCTCTGTTCAGGTGAGGGTCGGGGATGTGTTTGGATTCTGGTTGATCCCCGGGGGAAATCCGCTTGAAACGAAAACGTTGTTGTGTGTTTGTGTTTCCAGGGGCTGCGTATTGCCAGTTCATGGACATGTTGTTTCCAGGTTGCATTCTTCTGAAGAAGGTCAAATTTCAAGCCAAGCTTGAGCACGAGTTTATACACAACTTCAAAGTTCTTCAGGCGGCTTTTAAAAGGATGAGTGTTGACAAAGTTAGAACCACTTTTTGTTTTTTTTGTTTTTTAATCACGCGAGTTTATATTTCATGTCATCATTTCATCACATCCAGTAATATTTGTGGCATGTCTCCTGTTTCCAGATAATTCCCGTAGAAAAGCTTGTAAAAGGGAAATTCCAGGACAACTTTGAATTCGTTCAGTGGTTCAAGAAGTTCTTCGACGCCAACTATGACGGGAAGGAGTACGACCCTTTACTAGCCAGACAGGGGCAGGACGTGGCCCCTGCCCCCAATCCAGGTGATCACTTTATCCACAGACCAAAGAGAAACCCAGGTAAAGCAAAAAAAAAAAGAGAGAGAGAGAGAGAGATTTTTGCCTTTGCTGCACGGTCTTGCTTGAGCTTTGAATGGCTCCGAAAGCAAAGCGCTCCCTGCAAGCAAGTGGTGTGAGCAGCACGACTCACCGAATGACTGCTGTCCTCTTCGATCCATCTCGCTGCCCGGCTTTCACACAGCTGACACTGTAGGTACGGCCCAGTTCATGGGATGAGGAAGGAGATCAGCTGCCACAGGCCAACTGACACCGACAGTCAGCATCCAGCCAATCAGTGACGGACTCTTAACGTGTACAATGTCTAATTGTAGCGAGATACATATATGTTCAGCACTTATTGAGTAACTTGTTTCCTATCTAAGGCAGAAACTGCTAAATAAAGCTGCAGTGAAGTAATGAGCTTAAGTTTCTAGTCCAGTAATTCAGCTAATACCGTAATTAACTGTAAGTAGTAAATGTAACTGTAATCACATACTTTTTTTTAGTCACTCGTAAAGGACTTCCACTGCTATTTAAAACAGTAACTATAGTTGTAATCAAATATGATGCAAATTTTCACATACTAGTAACGTTACTGCATGTCTAATTAAGTACTAATATTGTAGTAAAGTAGCTCCAATGCTGCAGTACTTTAAATTGTAACTTTTAAAATGGACTGTAATGAAATACTAAATTTCAGCTACCAGTAAAGTAACTCCAATATTACAATAGTTAAAGCGCTAATTAGTGACTATGAAATTAAGTAAGCTATTTAAGTACAGATTTTCAGTTTTTATTCAAAAAAACATGACCACTAAGATACTTAAAGTAACTTGTGCAGTACTTCAGGTTTTTATCTAACTCACACACACAGAAAGTGAATTTATTTGTCAGCCCTCGCTGTGAAGGGAGGGCCGCCTCATCATCTCCTCTCGCTTTGGGCCTCCGTTTCTCCTGGACGGCCCCGGCCACCACAATGCATTGTGGGATGCAGCATCAGCAAGGCAGAAGGATCCAGTTGATCGCGATCGTTATTTCTGAAAACACCTGCAGAATTATTCCAGCGGCTTCCGCCAGTGTCCTGCATCAAGCAGTTGATGCAACACTGTTGCTGCTTTAGTTCTCTTAAAGCTGCTTTTTAGGATTCTATCATATTTGTTCCATTTTACTAACAAGAGTCATGTCAGCCTGAACAGCCCGCGGAAGCTTTCTCGCTTGAAACCGTGGCGAATGTTCTAACCTGATTGGGAGAATGTGCTCAGCAGAATTGTGCAGAATGACTGCATTTATTTAAGAAACTGCGACAATGCGTGTTGACATGTTCTGTCTTTGAAGTTAATTCAAAACACCTTTTGAAGCACTTTTATATCAGTGGTTTCTTTTCAAGAAGTAACTTGATTTCAGAATTTGGCTTTCCACAACATTTGTGATTTAAATCTGTCGTATTCCAAATCCATTCAACAAAATGACGCATCAAAGGCACAACATTATGCTGTAAGCTCTCATCAGCGCTCTAGAATGTGCTCTATCCATCGCTACAAAGCTAAAGAAGAAAAAATAAATAAAAAATTCCTCAATCTGTTTTATTTTGAATAATTGACACGTCTTTCCTCGCGTGCTTGCTCCAGGACCACAGAGGACGTCTCCCACAGTTCCCAAAAACATGCCAACCCCACAGCGGGTCCAGCACACTCCGGTCATGAGGAAGAATCCGTCTTTGTCTCGAAACGGTGGCAGCGATGCCGAAATCATGGAGCTAAATCAACAGGTAGAGTTTGTACAAAAAGGAGCGGCGGCCCGATGTAAATACTGTATACCTGTAGAATTGTTAGCAAGTTGCTGTTCTTTTTCCTTCCTCCGTAGTTGATGGAGTTGAAGTTGACTGTAGACGGACTAGAGAAGGAGAGAGACTTCTACTTCAGCAAATTACGGGACATCGAGCTCATCTGCCAGGAGCATGAGAGTGAAAACAACCCCGTCCTCAGCAAGATAATCGACATACTCTACGCAACAGAGGTATGTGTGCGGGCTGACTGACCGCCACTGTGTAGAGGGAGTTCATACTAACCAGGACTGAACCGGTGGTGGAGTGGGTCGCACGGCTCCCTCACAACATGAGTGTTTCCTATTCAAATCCAAGGTTTGTGTGGGTTTACTTCCTGCCAAACAAAGAGTTACACTGTTTATCTCTGTGAGATTCATCATTTGTCTGTTTTATTGAATCGGATTCAAATATTTGAAAAATTATTGAGATAGGCTTTCACACTAAATTCACAAGCTGTGTTTTAAATATTTTTTCACTATGTTGTTTTTCATAGCTTTTTTTTTTTTTTTTATCAGAATTGTTGATGTTTAGCATGTAACTTCAATAAAATGCTTTCTGCTATAAATATAGATTTTTTTTTTTAGGCACTTATTCCAACCAAGTTGGCTTCTGGTACAATTTTCAAAACAAATAAAAAAATGCATGTCAGTAGTTTTGAAAAATATATAGACAAAAATAATGTTTTTCAAAGCAATATTAATCCATAAATAAATGTCTTTCACACTCTTAAGATTTTGGTCATTAAAAATAAACCTGAAATTCTGCTTAACATCCTTTTTTTTTCTTTCTGTATTTCAGGAAGGCTTTGCACCTCCAGAAGATGAAGACCTCGATGAACAAGCCCACCTGGACCAGGATGAATACTGAACCCATCATCTTCCTCCCCCCATCGTCATCCTCTCTTTCCTTGTATTTTTGCCCTAATTTATTTTGTACTCTCTTTGCACGCTTTCTATAAATACCCACCATTATCCCTGCTCTCTGTCGGTCTTTTTCTTTCTCTCTCATGTTTTTTATCGGTTGGTAACCCACCCCCTTCACCCTCTGGCCGTCGACTTACAATACACAACTACTCCGCATCTTCATCTGCTGCTCCTCCCTGCCTCCACATACACTGTAACAACAACAGTAATGTATGACCTATCCCAGTTAATTCAGCATGAGCAATGCAGAAAAATCGAGCCGGGTCTGGCATGGAAGTCAATAGAATGAGTCTAAATCTGTACATATTCCCAACGCGTTGATGTCTGAAAGTACACACTGTCTTTTGCTCATTCTGGAGATATTTATTTGCCTTTATGTGCGTTGTTAAAACTGCTGTTAGAGCACAGAACAACTCGGCTCCGATGTGCCATCAGGACACTCCCTGAGCTACTAAAACTGTAACTGAAGTGACTTTTTACTAACGATTTCGTATTTATTTAACTTATATTTTGTTTCGACGACCTTTTCTGTAGCAAAGTTGGTGCAAGCCTACTGTACGTGAAATGAAAGCTGAGGCCATGTGTGTTATTTCAGTTTGTGCTCGAGGCAGCGTCAAGCTTTTGATTTCAGCTCTCGTGGGTTTGCGGCATGAAGAAACACTGAATGAAATTCTTCGGTATGATGACTCGAGGCATACGATGAGTGCTCTGCGATTATTCACTATTGATCAGCAACATATCTGAGCATGAGAATGTTACACATTGACTGTGAATGAGTGATATTTTGTAAATGTACTTTTGTGTGGAGATTTTGTCCGATGTCGCACGATCCTGGCTTTTTGCCGTTGTACTTATTAGGCCGACGTGCAGGAGCCTATTTGGTTCACAACTTCGACAACATGGTTATACATCGTAGCAGTTTTAATGTCTTAACTCTGAAATTTGAGGGCGCTGGACCCTGGAGTCAATATAGTTCACATGACCGCAGATGTCATGGTTTTACTGCTAATTATAGCTATGTTTATACTTCCAATTTGCTTGTAAAAGGGTGCCCAGGGTTTATGACATGTAGTCAGGAAGTAAATCAGTAAAAAGAGATCTTTGACCAGTGGACCGATCATAAACATCCAGTTTGATGAGGATGTCTCGTTGTCCTTCCCCGGATGTTTTTACTTTGCAAACTGGCTGTTGTCTGCTCTGGAATTTGCATTCATTGACCATGTAAACATCAACAGGACACTCATCTTTTGAGTTTTGAATAAAGAAACCGTTGTGAAACAAATGGTTGTGGTCAATTCCAAGTAAAGATGTGATGTGGAAGAATGTATGTGAGGCAGGAAAACATCCTTCAACATTACCATCTAATTATAATGAGATTATATACACACAATTACGACAAAGGAAGTTTATAATCAAACAGTAATTCTGACTAATAATCCAGCTTCCTCTCACGTGCAGAGCGAGCACCCTACCATTTGAGTGAATCCCTCTCTATAAACATACAAGGGCTCAAAAATTTCCAGAGGGACAAATCTACTGTTTAATTGTGGGTCTAATGGAATATGCCATGATAATAAGCCAAAAAGCTGCAACAACTCTATGGAAGGGATGTTTTTTTTTTTTTTTTTTTTTTAGTGACAACCAGCAGATGGCAGCAAATCGAGCGCTTTGTATTGGGAGCAGACATTGTCGTCAGACCCTCCCCATAATTACGGCCCGAACCGAAAAACAACCTAAACCCGCTGATGCTGAAAAAGCCAATACGTATTGCAATCGATGTATCAAGAAGTAGTAAAAGCAGTGTCACGCTCCATGGGTGTCCTTTTTCATAGGACGGTGTGCCACAATGGAGCCATGTGGGGGATTAGCTCAAATGGTAGAGCGCTCGCTTAGCATGCGAGAGGTAGCGGGATCGATGCCCGCATCCTCCAAATATTTCTTTTCCACATAAATATCCAGCTATGATATTTTTCACCAACGAGAAATAGAATTCTTTGACTTGATCTCATTAGCAAAGCCAAAATACAACAAACACATTTATTACAAGTTTTTATTTCTTGAGGCCCTGAGATCAATACATAATTTAATGGCAAACTATCACTTCTTCTTCTTCTTCTTCTTCTTCTTCTTCTTCTTCTTCTTCTTCTTCTTCTTCTTATTATTATTATTATTATCATTATTATTATTAATGTTTATTTCACTCAACTACAATAACACAATATAAGTCAGGACCTTCTGTTTCTTCACGTTTTCTATCAAATTCTAAAGAAACTGACATTATACCTGAAATCTGTCCTCAAGTACAACTACTTGTTGTATTATACAATTTCTTAGTTATATTGCACTATTTATGAATATACATTTTTTTTGTATCTTCCCTTGTGAGAGGAGTAGCCATCTCATTTTGTTATACTTATGTAACGACAAAAGAACACAACACCATTAAAAGATTTCGAAACTTTTAATATTAGCGACAATTTTCCTGAAATAATACATACTATTATCACACAGGGCCTATAGACAGGAGAATTTAGATACTTATTTTCATCATTCTCAAGGGGGATTAGCTCAAATGGTAGAGCGCTCGCTTAGCATGCGAGAGGTAGCGGGATCGATGCCCGCATCCTCCAATCTTATTTGGGTTATTATGAAGCCCAGTTCAATTAACAATAGTTGTGAGACTCCCCTTACACATGAAACGAATATCGAGGTTTAAAAATAATACGTGTATATGGTTGTTTAACAGTCAACCCCATATATCAATTAAAAGAAAAGTAATTTGTTGAAATTTCACAAAACTTAACAATTTTTCTCCAGGCCCACAACTTCAATATATATATTTAAAGATGAACTGTTCCCATCGAACTTGTTTTGTGTTTGTATGAGTGAAGTTGTATTCTTGAAGAAGTAGAAAAAAACACTCCATAAAGTACAAGTAGATACAAAATCTACTTGAATAGTAGTAATTCAACAAGTTCAGCACTGATTATAATTCTTGTAGATATGACTAACAATATGATTTTTATGTGTTTTAAGATTGCTTGCATATAGACTTGAATTGACAACATAAGTTAACCAGTCCATGATTATTGCCTACATCACACCATGTCCTGTGTGAATACACGTTTGCATGATGTTGTCAACCGACAACTTTTTATATTGGACTTTATCATGTACGTTGTTGGACAGCTCATTAAGCATAATGTTAGTTTCACTGAGAACCACCAAGTGGCAGCACCGCATCATAAACGACAAATAAATTTCATGTGAAGCCAAAAGTTTCTAAATAGAGTTATAAAATCCTCAAAACAAAAAATAAAGTCACTTTTATCAGACACATGGACCATGGACCAGAGATTTTTCACGCCTCAGGTCGTCCTCTTACAGGGGGATTAGCTCAAATGGTAGAGCGCTCGCTTAGCATGCGAGAGGTAGCGGGATCGATGCCCGCATCCTCCAAAGAATTTTGTTTATTTTAACAAATTGTTTGCCAGAAATTTTAAATGTACATTAATCAAACTCATCAAAAAGCCTCATGACAATTTTAAATTCTTTCTTTAAAACTCAGCAGGAGAGGAGTTCATTGACCTTGTACTTAGTTGTAGTATTTCCATCAAGTGAAAACTGATGAACAGCATTACATTACAAACGACAATTTCTGGCATAAATATTTCCCTAATAACATTTACTAGATTTCTGAAAAAGATTAACTACAAACAACCGAGCACCGCTGACCTACTATACAATCTGTCTTCAAAGACCAACACTAAATGTGATGAAACGTTGGTATGTGTTTCATAAATGACACGTACAATACTTTTGTATTCAGAAGCTTCATTTTTAATCTATAGTTTCAAGTTAAATTGATTGTGAGGAGGTCATGCTTTATAAAGGAAAGTGGCAAACACAACAGCAGCAGCTATCTCAACATTTAGCAAATCTATTCAACTGTGTTTTCTAAGATTGTCATGTATTTCCAATTATCAATTGGGATGAAATGAGAATAAATGTGGAGCTTACCAATTTCTGATAAAGGGTTACAGAGGGCTCATTGATTAATCACAGTTGCTACATGGCTTTGCTTTTGTTTTTTCAACCACAAAACAGATTTTTTTAAACAGGCTCAGCGGCCATACCAATCGGGATGGGGGATACCAGTTGCTCATGTCTACCCTAAGACATACAGTTAAGATAGTAAATGTAGAAACAACAGAAATGGCAGTGAACATACAGTATAACACATAGATGTGATGATTAGAAACATTTATTGGTTACAATTTACATAGAAATTACTACACTGTTACCAAACGGATGAGTTCACAATAAATCACAGTCCATCAAAAACAGTTGCAAACACAAATAAAGTTACTTTCCACACTGGTGGGTATAATACAGTTTCCACCGGGCACACAATATAATCAGCTCCCGCATCTAAAAAGAAGAACAGAACTGCAGGGACTTGTAGTAGAAGTTAGCTAGCATTCTACTTAGCCATGGTTGTCTTCCCTTGTAATACCATTTTCGACCACAAGTTGGTGTCATGAGTCATTTTCAGATTCATCTCAACAAGATAGGACTCAGCTGTAAGATGATGGCCAAAGCTTTTAGCAACTAAACACTGATAAAACTGATATTCAGGCTGACTGTCATGCTTTTAAGTGAACACAAATATCTCAACACTGATCTTCAATACTGCGGCTTTAAAGTCGAATGAAGTAACACTATTACTTGAGTGAATACAAACAGTAATCTAACCACCTTTTTGAACTAACTACAACTAGAATAATCGGGAAACAAACTAGATGCAGGCAGGTACGATAATGTTTGTAGCTGCTAATGTCAAACATTTGTGTTACTGATCTTTCTATTAGTTATCATAACAGCTGTGTCAGTTTCAAGGTTAATGAGTGTTCTTCTTCGATTTATCAGAACGTTAGAAAACAATCATCACCTCCTTTTTAGTAGAAATAAGAGCTTCATCTAGTGCTAATGCTAACAGTCCACTTGGTGAACATTGTGGAGAGAGAAAGCAGCCTTGCAACTCTCCCAATGTTTCCACTTTCCAGAAAAGCATCAAGCAAATACAGTAATAGTAGCTGTGCTTAAAAAGAAACTTAAAAAAAGAACTGTTAAAACTGTGTTGCTCTGATGCACAGGCTAAGTACGGCCGGTGTAAACTGTATTATAAACATCACCAGGTTCTACCACAACAACAAAGCTATTTTCGCCAAAATCAAAGTAACAGCCTCTGTGAAGTTATGGAAGTTTTTCTAGGATTAGGTTTTTCCGACAATACATTTCTCATCATCACATGTCTAAGAAAAGGGTTTTGCATTCTTGTATATATCCTACATGTTAAAGATCTAAATCTTCATGCCATAAACACGTTCAAACACATGAGTGGAATCACTTCTTTACAGTGTAAAACAGCAGATCGCTCAAGCCCCCAGCATTTTCTTCACCATGTATCCCGGCATGTTGTACAGGAAAAGACCCAAGATGGCGAGCAGCAGGAGAGCAGCGAGGAGCTTGATGGTCAGCCACCTGTACTGGTCACACATCAGGTGTTTTACAGCTTTGAAGGGGATGAGGAACCAGAGTAGGGCAATGTCTGGACGGCTGGTGGGATTCAGAGACGCAAACAGTGTGTTAGTTAAGCAATACAAAGCAAAAAAAAGGTTGATTTACTTATAAAAGCGATATTTACTTTAGATATTCATGGATAATGATTCAATATTTGGTCATACATACCAAGCAGAGATTTTCATGTCCAAAATACAGTACACAATCACCAGAAAACAGAACATTTCAGAGGTTGTTTATTCACAAATATGAAATATCATACACAGACACAGAAGCAAGAAAACCTGAATTCAAACACAACCCCAAAATTGCTAAATGTGCCTATTTATTGCTCATTTCTTTTCATAATGTCGAGCGGTAATAGGATTATAGAAAAAAGAATCACCAAGAATCGAGGAAACTTTGCAGCTGCCCAAACAGACACAATGCGATTTGTATACATTAATCACAAGGAATGAATACACTCAGTATGTAGTATTAGCACTGCTCCCGGTAAAAGTGCTATTGTATCAATCATATCTTATGAACAAGTGATAAAACACTCACCCCAAAAAAACAAAAAAACAATACAAAGTACGAGTGGAGGCACACCCTTTGAAAAAGTGAAAACCTCTTTTGCTGCTGTTCCTTTTATGCCCCCAGCATTTTCTTCACCATGTATCCGGGCATGTTGTATATGAACAGACCCAGGATGGCCAGCAGCAGGAGAGCAGCCAGGATCTTGATGGTCAGCCACCTGTACTGGTCACAAATCAGGTGCTTTGCAGCTTTGAATGGGATGAGGAACCAGAGGAGGGCAACGTCCGGGCGACTGGTGAAGTACAGAGACGTAGGACATGTTAAAGAAGGCAAAACCAAAGCATAACTTGTGCTGAAAAAGTTATGAGCGACATCCTGAGGTAAGACCTGCTTACCCCCCGCATCAGGGTCTGTTTTTCATGGTGATGAAAATATCGTATGAAGAACTTTTATCTGTGTTTATGCCACAGGCTACGATTTGATGCTGAATATTGCTCATGAAGATATATAGAGAAGATGTAAGGACGAGTAGGAAGTTTTACTGAATCGGGTGTTTTAATAATGCATAGAAATTGTGGGTATTAGCTCATTTAAAGAAAAATGTAAATAAAGGTGCATCTGAAGTATTAGAATGAAAAATATTGTTTCATCTGGAATGTCTAGTAAATTTCAATGTTTAGGTTGACTGCATTTAAAGTGTAATATCTGAAGCATGTGTGTGTGTATAATAAAACATTTGTTTATCAATTAATTAGAGTCCATAATTATCACAATTAAAGTTTATTTACACATTTGGTTTATATGAGTGTAAATTGGTCAAATCAAATAACTTTTTATCAATATTCACAGTTTTAGATGCATTGCTTTCTAAACCATCAAAGCTGTAAGTAATACAAATTTAGTTCATAAAGATTTTTTTCGTACAGGGAATGATTTGCCTGTACGAAAAATAATTGCCACAATGTGGCCCTTGATCAGATCACCACTCTATATACTAACTCCAATGGAGGAAGTCAGTGTGAGCACAATGCGGTATTGTATTTGATGTCATATGTGGCCAGTGAATGAAGTTGAAGGGATGATCTGTTCAAGGTGTACTCTGCCAACCTTGGAGTGGATTTAGTAGAATGATAGATGGATTTATTGTAAAACTCTTTACTGAGGGGATTTCTGCCTGTGCGTGCTCGTATTTATTTATGTTTTTTTCTCTTGATCTTTTGAAACACTAAATATAATATACATGTGTGATTTCTAGGTGCTCCTGTGTCTGTGCTTTTATGAATAGTCAATAGGATGTTAGTGTATTTAAGAAAAAAACCTAATTGTGCTTACTTGCACATTAAAATCACATCTACCACTCTGTATGAAGAACTGCCTTTTTATTTTTCATAATTGTTATTGAAGTATATGTATCTTGCCTCATTAGAAAATCTCCATCCACAGTTCAGGTAATTGATATGCCTGTTTGAATTTAGTTTCAAATCCGAAGAGTCTTCTAACTTCTGGGTTTTATCTGAGCGGCAGCGAGTTTAATGTATTTTCTCCTCTGCATTTAAAAACTGTGGTTCTTTTCTTGTAGAAGGATCTTGTGTTTTATTTTGCAGTTATGCACCCACATATTTTTTTGGCCACTAAGACGAAGCAAAATGTGTAAAAGTGATCGTTAAATACATTAAAATATACTCTTTTGTCACTTGACAGAATGTATATGCGATGCACGGTGATTTTGCATTAGATTTTGATTTGATCACATTGTTTTAATTAAGCTATGACTGAGGAGAAAGGTTAGAAAAAAGGTATGAAACACAAAGAGACAATGAGAGAGAGAGAGAAGTCATTTGGTTAGTGAAACTGCTGGAACCTTCCGCAGAAGTGTTTGAGCAACATCTCAAGCTCCCAGCATTTTCTTGACCATGTAACCAGGCATGCTGTAGAGGAAAAGAGCCAGCATAGCCAGCACCACGAGTGCAGTGACAATCTTGATGGCCAGCCACTTGTACTGGGTGCAGACCAAGTGCTTTATGGCTTTGAGGGGAGTGAGGAACCACAGAAGGCTGGTGTCTGGACGGCTGGAGGGACAGAAATGTGTACGTTCAGTAATACAGACTTCGAGTGCCCTGGACCATTCTGTTCTTAGTTTTTTCACCCACGTCAACTTTAAATGGAATTGTAGCTGACATTACTGAAACAATGATAAAGTCAGGTTGAGAGAAAAGCTCACAGTATCTTCAGGAGATGCTTCTAGGTAGAAATAAACAAAAGTTACAAAGAAAGAGCAACTTACCATTTAAAGAAAGAAGATCGAGTCCAGAACTTGGCTGAAGTAAATTCATAGAAATGTTTCTCCCCAATTCATCCAATTTCTTTCACTACTTTTTTAAATTTTTTGTTTATGCACATTTATTAGTGTTTATGCTTTTTTAGTTGGTTTAAGACAATTCTTTTTTCTTTCTTTTTTTTATCAGATTTATCATTTCATTTAGTATTTTATTTATTGGAACTTTTTAAATCACTGTTAAGCTACTTTTGTTGAGTCAGACTGGGCTGCCAACGGTTCCACAGGGTTATGTTTGAGTGCACCTAAAAAGTAGTATCTGTGCTTTCGGTGTATACTGGAGGAGCACCAATATAAGCCAAGAATAAACTGGACAATGAGAAAAAATAAGACTGAAAGAGTAGTCTGTTGGGTGACGAGAAAGCTTTCTTCGTACTTGGGTTTCTCCAGAGGCTCTGGTTCATTTCGTCCTTCACCCACTGGGCTTTTCTCTGCCTCCTCTCCTGTCAGAAGGTGCAGCTCGGCTTCAACCTTCCCCTATAAAAACAAAATAAATCCTCTCAATCAGCAGGTGAAGCGACATCCGACTGCATTTGACCAAGAGTCTCTCTCTCTCTGTGAGAGGCTCTAATATTCTTATCCTGAGTTGTCGACACAATGCAATGGAGCTGATGGACTTTTGTACACACGCATCTTTTCCAGGCGTCGAGGCAATATGAGGAGGCTGGAGTCAACTTACACTCAGTTTGGGATTCATGTCGGTGACATTCAACAGAGAGGCTTTCATCGGAAATGGTCATTTGGAAAAAATGGGTTTTTGAAATGGGTTTCAATATGGGTGTTAAAGAGATGAACAGATAGTTCTGAAATGTGTGCGAGTTCAACGCTGTGGGGGAGTTCCAGAAGGTGCCAGAGTTCTAGACTTTGTCAAAGCTCTCGAATGTGTCAGAGCTGGAGTTCTAGACTGTGGTGAACCCTTTTGTACCTGGCAAAAGGAGGAGGGTAGTGTCAAATTACAAGAACTCGGGGATTGCATATTGGCAATTGTTAACAATGGGCCTTCTGTGGAAACTCGCCAAATGGAAGAAGAGGGTTCCACAGGGGCTCCCCAAAAGACAAAATCCATAAAACTGCTCGCTTTAAACAGTATAAATACCGGCAAATAACCGGAATTTTTTTTTAAAATCAATCAAGCATAAACAAGTGATATATAACTAAGGAGGTGATGAGAATAGAGCAAATCCTATCTGCTTTGCGCCTGTATATCAGTGACAATTATAATCACTGGGTGCTGGCTTGAGTTGAAGGTGCAGATTATGACCCACCGTGAGCTCAAACTCATCTTCTTCATTTCTGGCTACAAATGGCCACCACCCTTTGATTCTCTTCTGTTTGAAGATAGAGACCGTGGGCATCTCCGCTTCGTTTGTCACCATCTCAATGGTGCACTGCTTGGACGTCTTTGCACCACGTGGGAAGCGGTTCAGATCGAGCTCAATTGCACCTGTGGAGACATTTTAGAACTGAAGTGAAATGCAGTTAAGGTTGTACTAAAGAGCAAACAAAAAAAACCGGACAAAAAGTGGGCAATTTAAAAATAAATAAATAAATACTGTTTCAAAAAACTTCATCCGTTTTTTGTTTTTTTTAAACCTTCAGAAATCTAGTCTGTACATTGTGAAATGGTAAAAGATGGACAATAATACCGAGGAAATCGTCTGCAGAGAAATGATCAGCATCCCACACTTGGAGGTTGAGCCGAGCAGGGATCTTGTACTCGGTCTCATCCCAGGCGAACATGGACTCTTTTTTCGAGATGACAATCTTTTCCTCCGCCATGAGATAATCGAAGGGGTAGACGAAGCGCCAGTTGAAGTTGCCCTCTCCGGTGATGGAGTGGTAATGGACATCAGTGTCCTGTTTGTCCTCCTGTTGTCCTTTTAACCATCTGTCACGTGGGGGACATTATGAATCAGGAAAAACTCAGAACCTGTTAGGATCTTTTAAAGACTTGAGATCAACTCGTTAACTGGAAACAAGTGTTGGATTGTGGGAAGAAATCAGAGTACCTGGAGAAAACAAACACACACACAAAGTGGGAGAATATCCAAACTGTGAAAAAAGATGGCGCTCATATTTACCCTCGCACAAATATGTCACTGGATTTTTCACCAGTAAATATATCATCGTCCTCTAAAACGACTTCATCTGTGTTCCAGATGATCACCCTCAGTTCAAACCTACACACGGGCAAAAATAACACAATAAACCATTTGACTACTTTATATTAAATTCTGCTTAAATTTTTGTTAATAATTTGTTAGATTTTTTTTTGGCTGCTAATATAGAAATTTGCATACTTCTTAGGTTTCCTCGGTGAAATGTCGAGTGCAGGACCAGGTGCAGTCATATCTTTAGGGAACATATCCACCCACAGCTCAATTCTTCCCTATGTGCAATGAGAAAATAAGAAAATATAGCCTTTCAATATGCAACCATGCAAGATATCATCATGACCAGAGAGACATGTACAATAATAGTTCCACGTACTTGTTCAATTCCTGGTTTGTCAGGGTGCAGCAGTGGTCTGGTCTCCACATGTTCGGGAACCAGCTTGCAGCCGACACGTGGAATCTCCTCCCAGTGATTCAGCACAGTCAGAGCGAGGTGGTCGTCCGTCTGCTTCTTCAAACCTGACAAACACGCGACAAAATCGAGTTGCTTGCACCAGGCAGGGGAAGTAGTTTTCTCATAAACAACTGGCTCATTGGAATGGAAGGGGAAAAAAAATTAAAAATTCATAAATTACCATTTTCATCTTCTATCTCTGTTGGGGCCATGAAGACACGGTTCTCCACCTTCACCCTTCCTCCAGGGCCGTAGTGGGGTCCATCCAGTTTGCCATCCTTACACAGCTTAGCCAGGATCTGTGTGGGTTTCATCGGGTCTCGCCACACATTGTAACCATGGCTGAAGGAAAGACCCCATACAATAAAGCGACCTTAAACTCTGAGATAATACACTATGTAAATATTCTATGCAAACACGTGACGGCAACTCTACAATTTCAAATGCATGGAGAGCGTGTTCCAGGACCTCTGAGTATGTAATGTAGTTTCCGATTGAAAGAAAAACATGCTGTTAGTCTAGTGCGGCTACAATCTTCATCATACTACTTCAGTCTGTGATGCTTACATGGCGTAGGAGCGTGTGATTCCACATGTGGCTCTGTGTTTGCTGTAGAAGCGGTTCTCGAGATCAAGTTTGGTTTCTCCAATCAGATCATCAGTCCCCACCAAATCCCAATCGTAAATTGACACCGTTAGTGTTGAATCCATTGGGAACGTGGCCTCCACGTCGAAAGATCTGAAAACATCCAAAAAGATTTATTCCTATAAAGTTTGAAAAAGTTGGAAAACTCATAGGAATTAATATGAAATTCGGTATTTCTCCTTACTTGCCAAACAGGGGATTCAGCTGTTTTGAGATGTAGTTCTCTTTGTCCTTGATCTCTGATTTTCCAAGTTTGATTGCAATGTAGGGGTCGGCTTTCCCATTTATGTCCGCCGGATGCAGATCGGTCGCCTATCAAAAAAAAACAACCCAGCATACATTCAATGAGAAAGTGATAATAATACATGGACTTCCAGGAGGATCGTGTTACACAAACAGGTCCTTAACATTTTAATGCAGGAACACGCGGCTTACCCTGATGACATAGATGCGGACGAGGACGTTGATGGGATCGTTGTGAGGGATGTTCTGAAACATTCCCATGTTGGAGTCGAAGCTCATGTCTCTGGCCATGTCGTCTGACACTTTGTACATGCACAATGAACCCTAAAGTAAACCAAGGAAAGGGTATCAGCATCTTTATTGTCTATGAATGATGATCTTGATTGTTTCATTGAGCTTACTTTGAATTTTCCAACAATCCTGTCTTCATCCAATACATTTTGGTCATCATCATCGCCACCTTTCCCCCTGAACAGGTTAAAGCTGTGCAGCCAGTCCTCAAAGTTATCGAATTCGCTCTCTAGCTCCTTGGGATACACCTGGTTTGCGAACACACAAGAACTTTATTTAGTTTTTTTTCAACCAACAAGTGCACATGTAAAACTGTATAACAGAGCTCTGAATTAAGCTGATACCTTCAGCTCATCCAGTTTTGGCTTTCTCTTTTCAAACGGATCAGCCGCCGGCCTCTTCTTCTCCTTCTTTCCTTTCCCTCTCTTGGTGCCTTTCACAGGAGAGTCATCAGGTTTGATATCTGAGTACAGGTTAGCGGCGAGAACAGAGCACAGAGGGAAAACAGGGAAGGGGGGGGGGGGGGGGGGGGGGGGCGAAGGAGCAGACCACTCGAGACATGAATTCCACATGAAAGTTGCCAAAACCATTTGCTGTATACAGCAAGCATGCCATTGAATTGTATACTACTGAAGTATACAGCTCAGTGGAGATACTTGATTGTGTGATCCCCCCAGGCAGGTATGTAGCCTTTAAAAAGCTAAAAAAAAAAAAAAGAGAAAAGCTTCATGCTTCATTAATGTACATTCATTTTGTATCTTGATTCACTAAATTGTTAATGACAACTTTCATGGCCAGCATACAGCTGATATGCATGTATGGGAGAGAAAAAAGTACTTGTCCCACAAAGGGAAATTTGGATTCATGTCAGCATCTACATGGAGGCATTCTGGACTACGAAGGCACTACGAGGTTCATTAATGCACTGTAGGAGAAAACAAAAGAGTTAGTAACTTTATAAATGATAATAGTGCATGCATATACAACAATAAACTGTTTTTTTTTCAATTATTGATGGGAATTCTGTAAAGCCTTTCATGTCAAAATGTAATCATAGCCTTGTGGTTTTCGGGAGTTTATTCTGTTTCCATTGTGTTAATAAATAGCAACAAAGACTTATAAACGTTTAAAATTTTGTAGAGTTCAGAAAACAATAAACAAAACAACTGCAGAAACATTTTCCTTTATGTGAAGACTGAAGCAGATGGAGGAAAAACTAAATAAACGTGTATTGCTGTGAATAAAAACCCTAAAATGACTCTTTGGCTTTACCTCCGCCATCCGCAATGTCCATATCATCTTTGTCCTCTGAATCTGACAGAGCTGCCTCTTGAGCCTTGAGTGCCTGCACAAGTAGAAGCTTATTTCTCAACTGTACTCGGAAAGAAAAACACAAGATACCTTACTTTCCACAAGAGTACAACCTAAGCTCATAAAGTATAACTAAATATGTCATTACGTGTCTCTCTACACTCGATAAAACTTATTTTTCTTGCTAAAATTTCATTTAGTTGATGTTTCTCATGAGCCTCACGTTACTCACTTCTGTCAGAGTTTCAATGGAGGCAAAGTATTTGGACCACCAGTCCAACATGCTTTCATCAAGTTCTTCCTCCTCAGGCTCGTCCCCCTTCTTCCTCTTCTTCTTTTTCCCCTTTCCATCCTTATCGTCATCCTGGTATTTTTTTTGTTTTTTTTAACATTACAGATGTCTTTAGTATGGACTTCTTGATTTTGTTAAAAATGCAAATGTTTAAAGAACCACAGTGTCTGACCTACCTCAACTTTGACCACAGCGTCAGAGCACTAAACATGGACGACAGAAAGCAAAAAGTGAAAGGGTGTGAATATTTGTTAGAAGAAATTATAAATACTAATTATCTCAGATAAAGTTTATAATGGATTTTCTAAGCTGATAGCTAAGAATTTTGGATCATTTAAAAAACAAATGGGAGTAAATCTAATATTCAAGAGGAATACTTACGGAGTCTAGTTTTGACCACAGTTTCCATCTTCTTATAAGCAGGCTCAGTATCCAAGCTGACAACAATAATTTCCTCTGAAAGATAAACAGATGATGTGAATGTGCTATCTTTACAGAAACAGACACTATAAGTACCAGTGAGCGCCTATTGGGCTGCTCCATTTTTACAAGAGTTGCCCCCCCCCCCCCCCCCCCCCCCCCCCCCCCATTTATTCCATTTGCACCCAAGTCCAATCATTCATACCTGTATTGGAGAAGTTGTTGGCCTGCTTGTCGGCTCCTCTGTAGATGAACTTGCGCAGGCTGGTCACAGCAATGGAGCCCACCAAAGTGTAGCGGCCAAAAGCTCTGCAGTCCACCACACGGATGTTCAGCGGCGGGTGAAGCAACTCATTTTCAGGCAAGTCCTGAGGCAAAAAATATCAACTTCAGCCTTCCTAAGCAGTATGCAGCAGGTAACTGTCTAAACCGTCTAAACGTAATAAAGACTGTACCACTTCAAACCACTTGACAAGAGTGCTGAAGTTGGGATTTTTCTTGTAGTTGGGGATGAGCGCGGACTGAACTCCCTTTCCGGCACATTCGATGTCCACACGAGGCCGATCGACCTGTGCAAGATTCACCCTCTTCAGGTCCCTCAAGCCCAGAACAAAACCTAAAAGAAAAGAATTGTACGTGAATGTATGAGTGATTTATGTTCCATCCATCCATCGATCTTATAAGCTTTGTTTTCAGGTGGACAAAAGCTAAAGGGGAGCAAAGATCACAATTATAATCAAACGAAAGACAGCTAAATTCTCACACACCTTCATTCAATTTCGTGCCATCAATTCAATTTCTGTCATAGATTAAATCAGTGCAACTTAGAGCCATAGAATTGTTCAGTTGTTTTATGCCACTGCCACACCGAGGACTCAAATCTGGATGCCCTCATAGCATTATCATTATCCCGATTCACCATCATGGCGCGTTTCCTTTTCTACATTACATTGAACTTTTGTTTTAAGCTGAAGTCTTCACCTCAATCCTGTACTTGCTGAGCACTGGTCTGATCCCGAGTGGTACAGGCAGGATGGGGCCACGGTCCATATCTGTTGGACCGTCTATGGGAGGAAGATCAGCTTTTCCGTTGGGACCGATCTAAGAGAGCGCACAAGGAAGCACTATGAGCAATAATTGGGATTGGAAGCTCATAAGTGGACAGTTTAACACTCTGGTAAGTTGACCTGCAGCAGTTCAAAGGCTGCCAGCATTTCCCCCGCGGTGCAGTTCCCGCGGTAGATCTGGTAGTACTCCAGCTGGGGAGGAAAGCGCGGAGGGCCGTAGTGCTCATCCGCCATCTTGACCACGGGCTTAGCAAAAGTTCTGCCCATGAAGTCAGCTTTACCCTGGACACACAATGAAACATGAAATTTCATTTGAATATGCCTACCTAAGATATCACTTAAAAGAAAAAAAAAAGCAATGAGTTCATTTAGAGAGATGATTATAGAAGATGGAATATAATATAATCAGTAATTTCTCCTCTTAGGAGGAAGAAACATGGCTCAAGCTGCACATGTTTCCAGACAGACTTAAAGAAAAGCACCATGAATAAAAGAGCCCACAAGAAAAATAACAAAAGCAACATCCCTGAATTAACCAGTGAACTGCAAAACAGATCATGAAAGATCATTAAATGACCAAAAGGTGTACAACTTAATCTTTCTTGCAGTTAGTGGTTATAAAGATTCCAAATTCCTGTTGGTCACATACAAAAAAAACTCACAAACTTTCAGGCAAAGGAATGCAACAGGGACAAGTTGATCAAGGGTCCTTCCATTCATGCTTGTGGAAATGTCTTATTCCTCTTGCATGCCTTTTAAAACAGTCTACTTTGCACACATTACAGTGCTGCTACAGTACAACAACTCAATCCACACTCTACTTATCCAAAGGGTCATCCCAAACAATGGTGTTATTGTCAGGAGCAAATATAAAATGGTCAGTTAACAAACACATGAATACAAATACGATTGATATGAGGTCAAATGTAATCGGAAACGGCAGTATTAAGGGTATATCACATGCTGGTGTTCGCTGGAATTGACATGTTCAGTCTCATATTTCAAGTGAAAGACAGAAACTGTTGAATTATGTGTCTGACAAAGATGAAGCAGATAAGAAAGTTGCTGTCTGGTAATTTGCGCTATGTTAGGGCAGGATTTCACAAATGGAATCGGGGAGACGCGTTTATTGCGAAACAACCCTCACCACAGTGTCTTGATCATAGAGTTCAATGACTATAATAGGAGGGTCGTCTCTCAGTTCACTGGCCTCTCCAAACAACTCCACATTCTCAAAAACCAGCAGCTGGTCCCAGGTTGGACAGAGAGTCTCAGCCAGCACCTGCAAGAGGAGTGCAAAACATTCAGAACAATCCAGTATCCTTTAACCAGAGCAGAGCTTCTGGTGCACACTCACCTCAGTGACTTGGCTTTGCGTTGAGAAGAACACTCTTGCAAAGGGATCTGAGAGGCCTGTGCTGTCAGCTGCAAACAGGCTACGGGCCTGGTACATGTGGACCCTCAGCTGGAAGATCTGTTTCACTACAAAGACCATTAATAATATGTCATTTGCATTTGATAGATGTTGTAAAAATCTAATATTTTGTCAAATCTTAAAATGCTATATATCTCATTCATTAAAAAAAGTGTATAAAATAAGCATATTTATGAAATGTTGAACGGGGTGGTCGACGTACTCATGTAGGTGAGGCTGATGGGAGGACTCATCGGGAGCCCAGGTCCTTTGGATAGCCTATTTTCCTCAAATCCATTGGGTAGGCCATTCAAGTAGTCTTTGCGCTGCTTATTCAGACCCAGCCACAGATAAATCTCTATCTTGGACTGCACTGTCCAACCAGCAGGCCCGAAGCCTTTCTTACCAGGGATCTTTATTGGAGTAAAAAATATCAATCAACATCGTCCTATTATTGCTGTACAGCAATTAAATAAATATATAACAACATGTTAATGGACTAATGTGTGTTCTTTCAGATCATGACGAATGGGTGTTAAGGTCAAACCTAAAACTTTGTCCTAGGCTTTATTAAGTCTGAGGTGTCTTTGAAAACTGTTGCACGTCAACATTGTAACCTGTTTTCAGTACTTGTGTGCCTTACCCTGAGAAAGATGGTTTTGACTTTGCCACAGTCCTTTCCCCTCTCCTCATCTGTACCGGAAAACAGGATGTCTTTGGAAGGGACGCGCGCATAAGCAACACGCTTTCCATTGCTTATCATCCATATGAAAACATCAGGAACGCTGTGCTGAGGCTGCAATCAAAATCAAATCTGCACATCAGGCACGTCATCGGAATGGCTAAGTGATTTGGCGTAAGCGTGACAAACTAAAGGGATTCTTACTTCGTCAGCCAGGAATCGCATCCTTGAGAGGAAGTTCTGAGCCAGCTTGAGTTTATCTCTCACTGTGCTTTTCTTCACCTGTGATCGCATGGCCTTCGCTTGCTGACCTATGGTCTCCTGAAACCAGAGAGCACTTCAAAGTTGATCAAAACATAAAAAAACTACTTAAAAGTAGATTGAAAATCAGATTTGTAATGATCATACCACTTCTGACAAGCACAGCTTCAGTCTCTCCCTGTCAAGTTTGGTCCTGCCCGACTGATTCTGGTCCTTGTTTGCCAGTGATAGAAACTGACTGAAATATTCAAAGCTTGGTTAGACTGGATGCTCAATTTGATTGATTAAATACATAAACTTTGGTGAAAACAACCTGCATCCCTGGCTGAGCTCCTCCAGGACTCCCCTGAGCCTGCGCTCGGGATAAGCTTTCTCTGTTTTGATGATTTCCTGCACATCGTTCAGGCCGTCTTCCTGTAAACGCAATCAATCGAACAAGCAAAATCATGACGATTCTTCTGCTACAGTTTTTTGGTTTGACTGATTCCGATATTATCTCCTAAAGTATGTGACTTGCCAGTTTATCAGCAATATTGTCAATGATGTTGGCGTTGTACAGCCTCCTCCTCTGGTCCTGCCACCAGCTCTTGATGTAAATACACGGTTTTCTCTCAAAATATGGCAGGTGGAAGTAATTACTGTGAAATTAAATCATTATTTCAGTTTTGAGTATTAAAATAATACAACAGAATGTGTAAAAAAGCAATGGTCTTTTTTGAACACAAAAAGAACGAAAACCAGTTCAAATGTATTATTATTATAAATCAAACATGATATTTTGTAAGATTGGTTTTCCTGCAATCCCTGACCGGTCCGTGATGACAGGCTTCATCGGGGGAGTAGTTGCCACTGAAGTTAAGTCTCCGTCGTCGTCGACCTCCTCCTCACTGGAGTTGTGGATCAGTTCTGTTTCTTCCTCGTCGCCGTCACCACCTCTTTTCTTCCCCTTTGTTTTTGGTTTGGCAACACCATCAATCTCATTCCCGTAGTAACCTGGCAGCGGGGGGAAATCCGTCTTCAGTTACATTACAACTGTTTGGTATCATACGAGTTATGTGACTGTAAAAAAAAGGTTTATTCACAGCTAGTTTGAACCTACTGCCAACAACTGAAATTCAATTGGGCTAATGGAAGTTACCTATGGTGACTTCGAAGTTGATTGGCTTATCGCCAATCTTTCTATCAACCATTGTCGCCTCTAGAAAAGCCCCAAAGAGGAAAAATTCCTCAACTTTCCCAGTAGCAGCCTGTTGGAAAAAAAATAAAATAAAAAAGTATAAGCAAGCGTGAGAATGTGAAAATAACTTCTGTCTCTTTTTTCCTCTTTAATTATTTCATCAAATATTGACAGCTATCACTGTGTCATGAGGGGCTGGGTTGAATTTGCCGTGTGACTTACACTGTCCACCGACAAAAAGAAGCTGCATTAATGCAAACAGCTGTTAATAATGTAGCAGTGGGGCTAAATTAAGGCTATTAATAATTCACAGTTGGAGCAGCACAATGACCCGTCAATGGGGCAAAACAATTGGCTTATTCTGCATGGATGCTCCTCCAGCCAGGGACCCACCTCTGAGATATTGGGTACCCCCTCCATCTGCACGTCTGTGGAGCAGGAAATATCAGGTGAGGAGGTGTCCAGGATCTCTACGCCCAGGCTGATGAGTAAACGGGCCCTGAAGGACACGCCCTCTCCCAGCCCTTCGTTTAACTCCTGGTACTCATCCATCAGTGTGTAGGTGCGAGTGGAGCCATACATGTTGACCCAAGCAGGTCCAAGTGTGGGAAGGAAACCTGAATAAAAGAAGACAAAGTAGTCATTGCCTTTATGTGTCATTCATGTCACACCCCTTCAGTTCTGGTATTCAGTGCAAGAGTAAATTCGAAAAGTCACCTTTGTCCCCATCATTGGAAATCTTGCGGAGGTCCAGGAAGTGTGTTCCCAAAGCAACATCATTCACTTTGTCCGAGTCGCGGATCTGGAGCTTCATGCGTTTGCACAGTGGTGGGAACATCTCGGTGAACACAATCTGCTCGTTCCAGATAGGCTCATAGCAGCTCTTCTGAACGGACGTCTTCCCCTGAGATCACAAATTACAAACACAAGGGAGTGAAATTCATATTTTGACAGTTTCAAGATGAAATCACTACAAAGACGAAGGAAGAACGAATATTTGTCTTTAATGCTGAACTGTCACCTTCTGTCCTGCAAACTGAACTTGGACATACGGATCGATCAGGTCTTTATTTTCTCCTATGAAGGCCTTTTTCACATTAGCCATAATGCTGGTGTTCATTCTGGGGAGTCCTTCAGCTCTGTAGATCTTCAGGTAGTAACGGGCCCACTGTCGCTCTGCAGGCACTCCCTCTGGTATCAGGAGATTCCTAAAACAGGAGGACCATTTCTTTCGTAACTTTTTTTTTTGGGGGGGGCTTTAAATACATTTTTTTTTAAAGGAATATGGATTAAGTAGTTGTAGTGTGATGAACAAACTGTGTTGGAGTTTTCACATTGAATTATATTCACCCCTCTATGTCGTCTTCGTCGGATTCATTTGCTTTGTGTGGAGTTTTTATAGTATCTCCTTTCGCCACAACAGCGACATCACATTTGATGTAACCCTTACACCCGGCGGTGATGTCGTCGGGGTCGGACAGCAGAGCCCATTTGTGATAAAACTGATGCTCTGCAAGACAACGACCAAAATGTAGGTGCTGTATCCAGTGGAGTAATAATAACAATGCCGATGCTGATCGATTGTTTACCCGGCTGAGAGTAGATGGTGCCAACATCCAGCTTAAAAGTGCCAACCAGGGTTCCACTCCGGAGAAGATTTTTGGAGTGAATCACCTGAAATTTGATGAAAGGAAATATACATTTCTACACTCGCCAAGTGGCCAGTGATGGCTTGATATCAGTTCTTGGTTGAATTGTTCAAAACTTACAGACAGCTTCAGGATTTTGTCAAACATGACATCCGGAGGGACGTGGAAGTCGAACACAAAATACTGGAAAAGAAAAGAAAAGAAAATGAATAGTTAACAAATAGATTTATTTTTTGTACTTTTTGCTGGGACGTTTTGTTGTTGTAATCAGGCTTTGTAATGTTTACATGAAGAAACCCAGGGTCAAGTTTCCCCATCGATTATGAATCGATCATTCAGGAAGCAACATTTAATCTCTGGTCGATATTATTTGTTGTAATGTTGTCATTCACCTCATTGTAGTACGGACAGTTGGTGGATTCCTTCATTGAGGTGTACTTTTTATCTTCCCCGATCTCTACCGAGACCATTGGATCCATGTTCAATCCCACCAGCTGTCTGGCTTCAATCACTGTCACACTGACCTGAAATCCAATGATTGATTGACATCAGTGTTCAAGAGGCTCACTGATTTACACCAGACCGAGGAAATACATCTCCTCTGCACTCTGTAACAACTATCCCTTACTTGGTAATCGACTGGCCGTCCTGAACTCGGCTCCATTTTGATGTCTGGCTTTGATCTGTGAGACATTGAGGCGTCGTGATTAACAATTTAAATGTTTCAAACGGAGATACGAGCAGAATAGAAACATGCTTACCTCTTATTTGAGACATTGGTGGTGACGGCCGTGACTGAGGCCAGAGAGATGGTGTCCGGGTCGGGGCCTCCTCCCATAAACATGCCCTGACGATCCAAGTTTTCTGTCTCCAGAATAGCTGGTTCGTCTGAGGATGACGTTAAAGTCATGCAGTAGGAACTTTATTCACATTAATAAAATTTGTTTCACCCACGGAATTATCCTAAAACACTGTAATACGATAGCGTGCATTATAAGACCCTCTGACAGAGGTTTTTGACAACGTCTATTGTCATCACATACCATTTTGAGAAAATCACTGTGTATGTGTTATGGGAAAACCTTTTCTAAAGGACTGAACTGGCCTGAAATACGTAACAAGTTTGTTGCATTTTTTATGTAATCTCAATTATTTATCCTGGTTGATACCTCCATTTTTGTCCTCCTTGTGTCCACGGTGCTTACTGCGCTTCATGGCTCAAAACAGTCCTATGTGCTCTGTGAAAGAAATTGACAAGTTTACTATGTTTAATATGATTAAACCATATACAATAGATACTATATGAAAGGTATTGAAATGTCCCATGCATGGCCAGCTGGCAGAACTCATTGTTTATCTAAATAGTAACAAAACCAAAAGCTGCAAACACAACAAGAGACTTATTGCTTTTAATCATTAAAATAATTTAAAACATTTACGGAATAATTATTCAACACTAAAACACATAACTTAGCAAACATTTCACAACATAAATGCCTCAGCAAAGTGAACGCCACAGCACGTACGCTCTCATTATCAGAGGTGTCAGTGTGTTACCACACCCTGGATTAGCTTTTAAAAGAGCTCCTAAATTATTTAAATCAACTGACCTTAATACGTCAGTTGAAGAGGATACATTTCACACACATTGTGGAAAAATAATACATCTCAAATAATTAATCTGCAGAAATTAATCAGCAAAGTGTCCCATCTCATCTAGGGCTCCTAATTTTATCGAAACTGATTATTTACAATAATCACACGTAAACCACTTTTTTTATTGGTGACTGCAGCATTTCCCTACATGTCTTGATGAGGTTTTTTTTAAATATTTTTAGAAAATGAAAAAGAAGAAAACCAATCCATTGGGTTTCATTGCGATGCAATATGGAACGCAGTAACTAAAATTTGTTTCAAACCTGCAATATATAGTCTTTCTGAATCAATCTGAACTCCCTGGTCCAAGCAAATAACAGAAACATTCTGAGGAACATGATAATAACCCATACAAATGCAATCAGAACAACAGCCAACATTGATTGTAAGGTTCTAAATATATTTGTAGTGTTTAAAAAAAACCTCTCCAAAACAACTTAAGAGACAAAAATCAAGTGAAATGACACTTTGTCATCGCCGAAAGCCTTCAAGCACACTATAAAACACGAACACGCCAAATGCAATAAGTCTCACTTGTTGCATTTGATCTTTACTTGACACGGTGTTACTAAGGAATTGAAACAGTTTGAATATACATACCATGCAAGAAAAAGGATTCTTCTGTCACCCTCCTCCACGCAGCTCCAACAGGCTTCCGTTGGGGGAAAAACACCCGATGAACTTCTTGTTTTTTGTTTCCCACTAAAACTTGAAGAAACACTACATCAACATTTTGGACTTTTACACTGCGGTAAGAATAAGGCCACAAAGTAAAGTTGTACAGAAAAGAATTGGGTTTGTCCAAGTCTGAAGTTGGGCTGGAGTGATGTGATACGCCGATGAATAGTGCATGAGTGTTGAACCTGAGACTGGTAACTATAACTAGGAGCTGCTGAGAGACGTCACTGTGAGCAGAGTCTGCCAATCCACATGGGTCCTGAATGCCTCAGTATATATGTGCTAAACATTAAAAGCCAACTGCATTTAGGTCTTAAGATTTCTTATTTTATTTTTTTGGGGTACAATATACACTATTCACATAATGTCTATTATGTCTGAGATGCGTTGGTAGGTTAGAGTATGATTCCCTGATCGAGGACCTTTCTATGTGGAGTTTGCATGTTCTTCCTGTGCCACTGTGGGTTTTTGGTACTCCACTTGTTGTGTCTGTCTGTGTTTGTCCTGTGATGGACCGGCGACCTGAATAGGTATAAAGGATGGATGCAAGTTGGACTATGCAAACAGCATACAATGCATGTTTCCAAGGCCGTAGCGAAGGGGGCGGGGCAACGGCGGTTTAAGCGGCTGGTTGGAAGAGCATCCATGCAGAATAATTTATATAATTTTTAATAATATTTAAGGAAAAGCGCCCTTCAAGCCCCTGCTCAGCAAAATACTTTTTAGTTGGGCAGATTTTTATTGTACCATTAAGTTTCATAAAAAAATGTCACGTGTATAACGTATGATAAATAGTGTGCATCTTTCAAAATGAAAGCAGCGTATAATGCACATTCGGCGTAACGCGCACGACACGTAATGCGCACCACATGTTCAGTTCAGACGAACATAACACGTTTTCAACAATTTCCAGTTGCTTTGTTTATGCCATAAAGCCATTAGTCAAGGAGATAACTTTAAAATGGACGCTATGGTATATGTTTGATCAAAACTGACAACTTGAAAAGCTTCAATCAGAGTCGCTACGAAGGGTCATCAATACATTGCCATGTCACATGCGTTAGAATTACAAGCAAGTAAACAAAATGTCAGGCCAGCCTACTTGGAAGAATGCTTCCTTTTAATCATTAATAGGGCGCAGCTCCAGACTGGATCTTGACGGCAGACGAACTGTCTTCTGTCACTGGATCGCCAAATGTTTTCAAGTTGTGTTTGCTCTGCTTTCTGTTTCAAATTCATTCACATTTGAGCTCCAAGTATTAAAAACTGACCTACATTTTGAGTCATGGACGTGTGGTTGACACTGACTGAGTGATGCTGCTGTGTTTACATGATGGATGGAGAATCAAACCAGACAGCCATAGTGTTACGCATCACACCACCAACTTTAAAAAAACAACAAAAAAAGCTGCTATGAAAGCATTGATGATGTTGCATTATTTTTGTTAAGCTGAGGCATGCTTTATCAACCTCTATTCAACGCCGCATCTATTGAAAGCTGAAGTACAACTCATCATCTCATCAATTACACATACAGTCAGTCTGTAAGCCATACGTCAACATCTAAAGTTGCTGGTATCCGATGAAACAAGGTTTTAAATTATTCAAGAGGCCAGGTCGGTGTTGCATGTGGCATCCTCATTATGAGCAGGTATCACCCTTCACAACAGAAAAAAAATTGATTGTGTTTGGAGGTGAATACGGGGAAACATGTCAACGTCCCATTGGGACGAGTGACACATTTCACGAGTCTGAAGATAAGCTCGCACACTACACTCAGGAATGCACTGAACAAATATCTAATAGACATGCAGGTATTAAAACACTTAAGCAGCTGTTTCAGTATTGTTTCCTTCAATGTGGTGGATAAATTGTTTTCCTGGGTGCTGAGCTGGAAGTGTGTCGTGCTTTCAGTGACATCAACCTGGCCTCGGTGTTGAGGGATTCTGCTGGTAATTACATGACTAAGTGCAGGCTAGGAGGGGATGAGGAGATCCTACTTCCTCCAGGATAGCCAGCAAACATGTCACCAATCGTGCAAAGTTACAAGTTGCCCCTGTAGGCAAAAATACTCACCTCGTTCTCTGATGGCTGTTGTCGTCGCCGTCAATGTTAAGCACTGAAGAAAGCAGGCGCCTCTTTAAAGTCTCTCATTAATACAGTGTGATGAGTATGACGGTTTGTACAGATAATCTAACAGCTGTTTAACATAAAGATTATTGCTATGTTTAATATGGGAAAATATTTAGGTAACTCTTATGAATATGTATGAACACGCAACCAAGCCCTTGAACTGACACCTCCGATAATGTCATCTAGGGTGAACCACAGAATGACTTGATACCAACCATGCAATCTTATCCCATGTAGGTCCAGTGTCCAGAGGCCTATTTTGGCTGTTGGTTGTAGACTGGTTATCAACATCTTATTTGTGCTCCAGTGACTCTATGGGCTCACCACCTGACTGTGGTGTAGTGTATCCTCATTGCACAGTCCAGGCTCTGTGGACGCCACAGCTTTGTTGCTGGTTGTGGTGGTGGTGATGGTGGTGATGGTGGTGGTGATGGTGGGGGCATGCGTGGCACTGGCCAGCGGGCACGTAGAGCCCAGGCGGATCTGACCTCCAGTGACCCTGGAAATGATCAATAGAAAATGATTGCCATTTAGTTTATGTCAGTGTATATGAAAGATTTGAGTTAAAGGTGTGTCAAACAGTTGACAGAACAAGATAATATATTAATTCAACAGCTCATATAGAACATGCAATTCTAACTTTGATGAAACATTTTCATTCAAACATAAACCACCATACTCGATAGAGCTGGGCTCTTTCTGAGCTAATTTGATCTTTGGGCATTGAGTATTTCTGCATTGTTAATCAATAGATTAATGCATTCCAGTTTCCGTGTGATTACTGAAGGCAGGGTTGTTGTTTTTTTTATAAAGGAGAATGAGGCTCTCCTTAAAGAGCTTGAATCACATTGTGCACTGCCAAGTATCTCCCACAATTCTCTAGCCACACTAATTTCTGTTTGAATGTCAGAATTTCTAATGTTCATCACATTATAACATTTTACAATTAAAACTGGTTAATTAAACAATGATGTATAAAAAAACAATAATGAAAAAAAATACTTTATCTCAAATTTAATTTCATATAGTCTGCAACTTTTACAATTATGACTCTGTACTCATGCTTATTTGAAATTAATTTGTCTGTATTACACTTCTATACAGAGCCCTTAAAGGGACTTTATCTTTTAAATAAAGTAATGAATAGCTTCAGGACCTTGGCTATAATACTTTTTATAATGATTTCTTTTCAGAAAAAAAGGAAAATAATTGAAGCAAGAAAAAGTCAAACCCCAAACCCATGTTTTTTCCCCTGATTCTGTGTGTGTGTGTGTGTGTGTGTGTGTGTGTGTGTGTGTGTGTGTGTGTGTGTGTGTTGGTCCGTTCATTACATGTTGTCTTTAAAGAATAATAAAATTACACTGTGTTCACTTATATAGATGATAAAAACGTTGTTTTTTTTTTATCACTGTTCTGTAGTTCATCTTGATTCTGACATGTTGGCTGTTTTGTTGTGTGTAAGTTCTTCTCAACCTCATAAACATATCTGGTTATAAAGTGCTGTGCCAATCAATTTGATACATTCCATCTTTGATTTACCAGATAAAAACCCAATTGTGATTATATTCTCTTTTTCAATATATACTTGCCAGACAACAGGTGACAATACTCGGTTTTTCTGTCTTGTAAGAAAGCCTTGAATTATTACTAACAGTAATCAGATCTGTCTCAGGTCGCGCTGAAGAACATTGCGAGACCCAGGGGCAGAATATCTGAAAGGTTTCTTCCCTAGTTCAGCTGTCACTCAAGAAATCCCTGAGAAGAATCCAAGAAGTGTTGAGATCTGATGATTCACCACATGAGAGATGGAAGATAAAGGAAGTCGGTCAAAAACACATTTATAAACAAAAAGCAGGCAGTGTGAGTCTAGGAACAGATAGAGAGGGACGCTTATAGAAGACTGATGAACACTGTGTCCATAGCCAGTGAGAAATCATAAAGTAAAGTAGTACATTGAGTCCAGTTTCTTTGAACAATAATCAAGAAGATTTACATAAAGCAGGTCAAAATAGTTCATTGTTTTAGCTTTAGTCTTGATAATATAATTATCAAGTTGGCTTGAGATAATTGTTCCCAAACCAAGACAATACCACCAAAATAGATGACACTTTGAAAAGTTTAGCAAGCCTTGAGTTTACTTTGCGTTGGGGCTTTACTCTTCTTCCAACCAAACAATCGGTGAAGTGGCAGAAAACTGTAGGTATTGTTCCCCAAACAGTTACTAATGTTAGACATCTGGTCAATGAGGAAAGTTTATGAGTCCATCCATAATCTATGGAAACCATTCTTTATGGATGGATTCATAAACGTTCCAGGAATAATACTTACAAAAGAGTCATTTGTTGCATTTACGTAACTCCGCAAACCAATGCTCAGGTGTCCAAGTGAACCAAAAACTTGCCTTATTAATAATGAGAACATTTAAATCATTACTTTTTCTTTGAAACTACACTGACATCAATTAAAAGTCGAAACACAACAAATCCAAATTAAATGGTGACATTAACCAGGTGTTTTCTCAGTGTCCTGAATAAAAGCATAAAGACAGCCTAAATGAATGAACTGAAGTTATTAGGGGAATTCGGCTGACAGCTTGTTCATTGTAAAGAAAGACCGCCATCTAGTGGTCAGAGTCTTTCATTCATCAGGAAGGAATCATGGGTAAAAAAAAAAAAAATATTCATGCGTCATCTATTTCCTTCACTAAATGTAAGTCAACATCTAGGGAGTTTATGCCACTGGACATTAGATCACTGTTGTCATGGCAATTATTCATGACAGGCTTCCAACACTGCTTCCTATTTTTTTTTTCCTCCTACATCTTCTTCCTTGAAACGCTGCACCTCTTTGGCTGCCTCCATCCATCCAGCAGCCAGTGTGGTGGGGGGAATTAAAGTGACACAGCTATAATATGTGAAAGTAAAGCAGAGCAGCTCACTAGGGTGAGATCTGTGAAGGGTGGGAGTAGCTTTTCTTTTTTTTTTATAGATGAGTCTCATTCCAGATCTCTATACTGGAAGACATTTATTTCTATGTGGAGAAGGTCCCTTTAAAAAAACAACAACAACCCTTCAGTCTTTTTTTTAATCAGGGTTATAACTACATGCTTGCCTTTCCCCTCAGTTCATTTGTGAGGCACAGATGGACAAGCAGCTGATGCAGGAGGCAGTTCTGTGTACAGCACACTCCGCCGAGGACCTGGAGGCATCTTGAAATAGAAATTCTAAAGAGGAGGAGGAGGAGGAGGAGAAGGAGGAGAGAAAGCAGGGGGTTTAAGCCAGAGCATTGGTATGCCAGGCTCAATACCGAGCATGGCCGCGCAGAAGAGGCAGAGTGTCGTCCCTCCATCGCAGGGACCACTTTCTACACGTACCATCGAGAGCCAAAGGAAGGGAAAACGATGTGAAAGAAAAGCAGGTTAGTAAATATAATCATATTATCACATTATTGTAGGATTTGTACATCATCTCATCAAAACAAGCCTTTACTTGACGTAAAGGCAGAAGGGCCATCTGATGATGCATGATTACAATAAGCAGCTCAAACGTTACCACTGGGAAATCCTGTTAATGGTACGCGTATCTAAACATGAATAAATTATGGAAACCTCTGTGATCAGATTACATAATGCACAGACCCTGATGTTGTTTTCCCAGAAACATTCAGTACACGTGATTCATTCCTTGTGTTTCTCAGTCTTGTGTGTTTCCTCTTCATTTTGACCTTTATTTATTGCCTGTCACAGTCATATTCATGTGGACTGGTCAGGTGCTAGCATGTTCTCTTTGCTTTTTATTCACAGTCAGATCATAATGGCTCTTTTCATTTGGAGCTGACCCTAAGGCCACTCTAATCCTTTGAGAGTTACTGTTATGGACAGCCTTTTAAAATAAACCTGATTTGCTTCGGGTCTTTAAAGATAATAAGTGTCACTTTATTATCTGTTATAATAAAACTGAATTTAAACCTGAGTTACATTTTGACATTTCAAGGTTTGTTTTTCTTTTGGTCATCGTTAGAACTCTCCATGTTACCAGCATTAAAAGATAGACGAACGCAATGAGGGAAATTTAGAGGCAAAGAAATCAAAATCTTAAAGCGGTCACAAATACTGCAGTATTTAATTTACTACAGACTATAACGTGCACATTTTTCCTCCTTTACAGAGAATGTCTCCAAACCAGAGACACAGACAAAGAGAGCGATTTGCTCTTTCAACAAGTCTGCCCAAATCTACAACTCACTTTCTCCTCGGGCTGCTGCAGGTTTGATAGCATGCTGCTTTACTGGGGCAACCTTTTCTCTCCTACAGTCAAACCTGTATTTGGATTATTAGAGTTTGAAATACCTAAAAAGCAATACAAATCACACTCAGCTATTGGGTTTTCCTGACTTTCTCGCAGTGAACGGACAAAATGTGGACGAGAGGCTTAAAGCAGCACGAGAAAGAAGAGAGGAGAACCAGAAGCTCCTTGGTATGTTGGAACAATTCGCAGCACAAAGCCAGTCCGACGTCCTCAATTTCGAAGCACATTAACATACATATTAATCTATAAATACCGGTTCATTCATTCTTAGCCTCTCGGGAACTGAGCAGGTTGGAGCGGGAACAGCGAGCCAGGCGCTACTATGAACAACAACTGCAGGAGCGCCAAAGGAGACTCATGGAGCAGCGGCTGAAGGAGGAGAGGAGGCGAACTGCTGTGGAGGAGAAGCGCAAGCAGAGGCTGAGAGAGGAGAAAGTGAGTTTTGATGGTTGAACATGAAAAAAAAAAATAAACAAAAAAAACTTTTATTTCCCGAGAGGCTGCTGATTCCACTTTACAGGACCTTGTGACTGGACTGAGTATCGATAACAATGATGTGTCCTTTTCTCAATCCAGGAGCGATGTGAATCTGCAGTGCGTAGGACGCTGGAGAAGAGCCAGAAGGCCCAACAGACCCTAAGTGAAATCACAAGGGGAAGAAAGCTCAACAAAAACGGTAAGAGTGCGTTTACCAGTGTGCTTTGCCATCTTACCTTTTATCATTATCTCTTTGAGCTCACAACAATCTACTTGCAGTTTCGGCTCTTCGTGTAACAATAATACTTGGCATGGCCTTTCTTTCGTTTCTGCTGCTCTTTAAACTTCATGCTGATCAATGCACTAGTTTCACGCCGCTTGCCACTGACAGCATGGGAGAAGAACTTGGTCAGTCGCCTCCTCACTCCCACATGCTCTTATCTGGCCAGGAGCAAGAGTGTCGGTTGTCAGTCTGGACAGGAAGGTACTCCCACCCACGAGCGCAAAACAAACCTGCTCTGATATACAAGCACTAATACTGCCACAACAGCTAACTTGTCTGGATCTCTGGATGATTAACGCTGCTGCTTTTCCCTCCACCGCCTCATATTTCCATCCTTTTCACTGTTCCCACCATTTGTGCATATTTCCAAAATTCCCTGTGATTATGGCACAAAACACTGGCTCAGTTGTCCATGTTTGTCGCCGTGCAGTTTCATTCCACTCCATGAATACCACCACCACCACCACCCCCGCCACCACCCACAAACCCCAGCACCACTCTGGCTCAGGCCACCACCGGTCAACTGCCTCCCCCGGCGCCAACAACAACCGGCCAAGAAGCATCTATGTGCCCCAGGTAAATCACTTTCTTTGGGTGTCACATACTCATTTCATAGTAGTCCTCTGTCTTATGGATATGTGTTAATCAGTTTTTCCACATCTTCCTTGTGGTTTAGATGAAAGTAGCAAGACCGCAAGAGACAGTTAAGAAAAATCCATCCAGCAGCTCAAACAGATCAACTCCCGTCAAAAGCGTGACAAAACCATCTACAGTCCGGCAAAAAAACCCTGCATCCCCGTCACCAGAACGGTGGGTAAAATATTTCCAGTGTGCATGTGAAATATGGCGACAGTAATGAGGACAAAGTGCGACATCTGCTCTCTTTTGCTGGATCTTAAAGGACGCCCCGGAGATCCATCAGCAGACATCCGACCCCGATGCAGCTCGAGCTCCCATCTGTCCCTGAGGAAGATGCTGCTGTTTGTACCTCTGCTCTCTCCCCTGGTAACACAAGGCCTGTCAGGAAATCGCATGAAGGTCAGCGAGAGAATCTGAGGAAGGAAAATCCACCAGAGACGCCATGTTCGGACCTGCCTGGCAGAAACAAAGAAGCTCAAACCAGAAGAACAGCAGGAGGTGGAAGTAAGTTAAAAAAACAAACTAAAACAAACTTAACCACTGTATGGAGTTCAAACACATTAAAGGCGAGATCATCTCTTTGCAGGTCCTTCTAAAAATGTTGCCCGTTTAGCGCCACAAGCTCCAGAAATCATGAACAGACCGTCGGCCGGGACGACAGACCCAAACGAGGCCTCGCGCCTACTGGCTGAAAAGAGAAGAGAGGCTCGACTACAGAGGGAGAAAGAGGAGCAGGAGCGCCTGCAGAGAGAGGAGGCCGAAAGGTACAAGTCACGTTCACCAACGGGACCAACAGTGCAGCAGTCACAGACCATTACACTGGTTACATCACGATTTATGTCCAGGCGGAGCCAAGAGGAACTGGAGCGCAGGAGGGCCGAGGAGCGAGCGAGGCAGCAGGCGGAGGAGCGAGCGAGGCAGCAGGCCGAGGCTCAGCGTCTCATCGAGGAGAAGAGACGGAGGGAGGAGGAGGAGCAGAGGCAAGCTGAAGAAGAGAGAGCTCAGGCCATGAGGGAGGCCGCTCTCCTGCTGAAACAAGTAATACCGCCATCTACAGGACCTGCGTCTGCACCCGAAGGACATCTTACTGATGATGTCCTTTGTAATTGTGTTTCCGTCCGTCTGTGTTCTCCACAGCGAGAGGAGGAGCTGGCCAGAGAGAAAGCACATGCAGAGCAGATGCAGCAACAGCGAGACATAATCGCTCAGAAAGAAGAAGCAGAGCGACAAGTTCGAAAAAAGGTTCATGATTTGAGATGAGACGACCTCTTCTGCATGTACACATCTATAGGGATTGTCCGTAATCCACAAATAAACTAGATAAATAACTAATTTGTAAAAAAATCCCTTCATCAACGTGTTTATTTTTCCTCCAGCGACTTGAGGAGATCATGCGGAGAACCAGAAAAACAGATTCTCCAGATATGGTGAGATTCAGTGCCTTTTTTTAAACGCACATTGCCCCGGGATAGTCATGACGCACATCCAGCATCGTCTAATCGACGTTGCTTCCGAAGACAGACAACTTGCTCTTCTTCTTCAAAATGATTCCTATCGTCTGTTTTTTTTGTTTTTTTTACAGAAATCGGTGCCGGTGAGGAATTTGCCAAATGAAGCGAAACCAAAGGAAAACACAGAGCCTGTGCACAATGCCAAGGTGGAAGAAGCCATCAAGCTCCCCGTGGGGACAAAAACCACCCAGCTGGGGTTGAGCAATGAGGAGGACATGGTCCCTGTTGTAGCCTTCAAAGAACGCAGATCTCTGAGGACGCTCACTGGCCTGGAAGAGATCCAGACCCACCAACGAGCAGGTAGGAAACAACCGGCTGCCGTCAGGGTGGAACGTTTCAGCCAACCAGCCCCAGTTATTATGTCAGTAAGAACCTAGACACTCAGTTAGTCTTGTAAACGTGGTCATTCTCCGGTGGTTTGTGGTGGTAAGCTGCCATGCATACAAAAAGAAAAAGCTTGAAAACCAGGAAAAATGGTTTCAGCTCTTTTTCCTGGTTTGTGGCTGTTTCTCATCGTAGTAATGAAAAACTAATCCATTGACCTTCCGTAACATTACAACCAACAGGTAAAGTGGAAAAACTTCATCTGGCACCCTGTTGGTGCAAGAATTACACAGCAAGTACACGTGATGGGACAGACAGTAAAATATTATCTGTGCAGATCCAGAGGGGCTAAATTATTAACGGCTGGATGAGTCATAGCAAGTCTTACACGCCATCGAAAGAGGGACAAGGAAGATTAATGCACACGGTGTGATGGTATGGGACTGAAAGGATCTGCTGCTCAAGTTACCTTTCAATGTCCGGAAGAGGTGATGCCTCAACACATAGAAGCCAGGTGGTCACAGTGTCATGGCTGATCAGTGTAACTATCAAAGTCCTTATAAACTCTTTTTCCTCTCTGTTTTGCTTCGTTTAGAGGTCATCTGAGGAGCGCCTCCAGAGTGGCAGACGAGCGGAGTCTTCCCAGAAGAGCCGTGATTTCTCTCTGAAACATAGAAATTACTGCACCACAGCCATTTCACTATCCTTCAGCACCTTGAAAGAGCATGTGAAAAAAAAACAAAAAAGAAAACTACAGCCTTGCCTCTCAGTGAGGACATCAGCGTTTGGTTACTTTGCTATTTGTAACCGGCGGCACAAATATTAAGCGAGTTGTGTGATAATTCTCAAGTGCATCAGGTTTCTGGTCTAATAATGCCTATCCACGTAAACAGTAGATGTAAAACAGTGCTCCTGATAGTTTGCGGGCAAATGCAGTATATCAGCTATATGGCGAATGTTGCCTTTGTGAAATAGTGAAAATAGCATTTCTAAAAGAATCACAACACGTGATATGCTTTTTGCTTATTCCTGATATTTCCTGCTATCCAAGCACTTTTCCCTCCTCAGTTTTGTCACTGCGGGATGAGAATAGCTCAAGTCGCAGTTTGAGCCAAGGACTCCAGAGTTGAGCGCGTTAGCGAGAGGCGACCTCCTGCATTTCTATCTAGCCTTGGATGTCACAAAGTATAGAAATCATGTATTTTAAAGCTGCTAAGGAGCATAGCTTCCAAAGATGCTGCTTCAGCTGTGTGTGTGAGTGTGTGTGTGTGTGTTTTAGATGAAACAATGCACAAAGCATTTCCTGCACTGACACATGCTTTGTTTGACTCCGTGCAAGCATTTTATGACGCAAAGCATAGAAGTAAGGTGTCTTTATTACAATAAAAGTATGAACACAAATGTATCTGATAATCAATATTTGATCCTGAACTTTAAGTATCGCTTATGACTATAACATGTTAATCTGTTAAGTCAATATGTGCCATATTTCATTAAAGTTCAAACTATGCCACATTTCTGCCCTTTCTTCCATTAATGTATCGCCTGTGAGCATGAAAACCGGTTAAATGAGCAGATTAAAAGGCAACACACTGAAATGCATGATTTAGAATTGCATCCTGTTCATCTATATTCTACAGTCTGTGCTCTACGTGTCAGAGTGTTGGCAATGATATGCTAAAGCATTGAGAGACAAGGGAACAAATGGCTGAATCAGATGCGACAGCTGAATACTTGTCCTCTATTTGCACATGCACCTTTCGAAAGTGATCCTCCAAATCACTACGAGCCGTTACTGGATTTCTGCAACTGGAAATGACTGAATCTTCAGGAAAAGTTGAGAGTAAAGTAAAAAAAAAAAAAAAAGAAGTTGGAGGAAGAATTGTCCGGCAAACAGGCTGATTGTACAAAACACATACAAAACACAAGGAGTTCAACCAAAATGTGAACTAGAAAGAGGAGCTGCTGAAGCAGTGCAAAAGAAACCAAGGAGACCTGCAAGACTAACGTGGCAGAATGAATTGAAAGCAAAAAGATGAGCAAACCTGACATCCAGGTCCTGGTGAACAAGAGACTTCTCCACTCAACCACATATCCTCATTACCCTGCACCACCCTGCAAACCAAACGAATCTGAAAGGCAGCACAGTGATGCTCTTTCACTCCCATGTCAATTCATTTGATCATAAGAATGACATTTGGATCAATAACATAAAGGTCATCCTTCAAATTATATTAGAACTGCATGCTGACGTGAAGTCTGTTTCATTTAGGTGTCGCTGGGATATTTTTACACAGAAAGTTAGAGATCAACATCCAGCTTAGTGCTGCATAAATGTTCACACAACTAAACAACAATAGATCTTAACTTCACTGGAAATCACCACTAACCAAATGACCCAAATAAAATTAGTAAATATAAGAGCTTGCATGAGTTCAACTACATTAGAATGAAGAATGACTTCATATTTTGAATAAGTAAAACTGAAATATCAAAGTGTGCATGAGCTCTTACCTGCTAAATAAAACGATTGCAATCGAGCACAACGTTAACATTTTGAAAGAGCAAACAACAGACTCTGAATAAACAATCTGCATTAAGAAAAATTCCTCAAATAATAAAACTTATAGAGTTCACTTGAGTAACTGCTTAACACATGAGGTATCCATATAGTCAACTGTATTACTACGTCCTAATTCCAGTAATTAAAACTACTTAAATATTCCTACCATACTGGTGATGTCATGAAGGAAAAACTCCTTGCCAGGCGACAAATATATAAGAAATTATTTTTGGCGTTCGTAATCTCTTCAGACCCCTCAGGCTCAAGGTGGGTTCCTGCACAGAGGTGTGCACGCCCACCTGTGCTGCATGGAGAGACACGCCCATTGCGCGGTCACGTGACCTTCGGGTTCACAAAACGAGTTTTCAAACGGCCCCAAAGCTGAATCCACCGCATCAGAGCAGTGTGGTTGGAAACATGAAGTGATAGAGAAAGAGTTGACTGCTTCTGCCACCTTGTGGTGCAGAGTTGTATCGTTTAAAAACAATAATGATGCGATTTATTGCATTCACGTCTGATCATGCAATATTATGCAGAATAGAATAATGGTGTGAGGAACACACGTTATCAACTAAAATATGTGTACAATGAATATTTTAATCTTCGATAATAAGGGGGTTATTAGAGGACATTTTATATGTCGACTCTTAAAAGTCATTATGACCAATCTTACCTGCAAATCTCTTCAAATGTGACACACAACTGACCAAAATCTCACACACACCAAAATCTAAATAAAAATCATTTCTCATTAAAAAAATTCTTGAACTGGTCCTAGTTACTTAGATAAAAATATGAAACACTGTATTTGAACTTTTGTTTTTATGTTTTGTTGTTGACTAACAAGAGGCAAGAGATTAAACACACCGAATGAGGATTGGATTCATTTTGAACGTCTTGGGGTTTGGGGGGAAAGAAACTAAAGGATTGAACAAGCTTTTTGACATCGAGAGCACTTCAGAGTTGTAGCTCAAGGTTATTAAGCCTACTGAAGCTGACATTAACTAACGTTATTTGAATTTGACCGTCGGTTAAAGTTCGCTCTAACCTCATCTCACCAGCCGATGCTTACGAGAGCTACAAGGACGAGCCTTTGGTGACGGCAAGAAGAAAAAAAAAATAATTTACTAAATCCAACAGAGCAATAAAAACTTTATTATACAAGGCAGATCTTGGACAGATATAAAAACAATGACTGAGTACTTCGACTTTCAGTATTCCCAAAATGACGAACATTGACATTGGTTTACTGGTGCACCCATGATGGTCTTTAGAGGCCTTGGAGTTTGCTGTGAAGATAAGAAATGTAGTTTAGTAGATTAAATAAGTATTATTATTATTAATATCAAATGGAAGAAATTTGATTTAGAGCACCTGTCCTCCACAGTTCTGTTGGAAGGGTAGTAGACTTTGAACGTGAAGCCACTTCTGGGGAACGATCCCTGCAGACATGAACCAAAGGTTCTGAATACCAGTGAAGCTCGTGTTTGAAAGACCTGCTGGCACGAGTAAAACCACAGATTTCTGTTGGAGAAGAACTGAATTGGATCCATACCGGGTTGAGACAGAGGCAGCCAGTGTTGGTGATGTTGAAGGGGTCGTATTTGTCTGCGAAGATGATGACATCGGGTATCGGGTAGACGCGCAGGGAGAAGTCGTAGGCCCAGAACACGGGGCTGACGTACAGAGGCAGCGGAGACAAGTGGCCCTGGGACAAGATGGTCTTTACAAACTAGACATGAAGAAGAGAAGAAAGCTTAATTGGTAGAAAACAAAGACATAATTAGATTTTTTCTTAAAACTATTGAGCTGAGGTCTGATTGATTTCCCATGACACGCACAGGAAAGGCAAAATAAACATCTGGTGTTGAAAAAAATAAATAAATAAAATGAAACTCACATGGTTCGGGATGTCGAGACTGTTATTGGGCAACCGGACGCAGTTCCTGCACAGCTTGTTGACCAGGTCCTCCCTGATAATGACGATCTCCTGGCTGCAGTACTGGATCCTGCAGGGGAAACAAACACGTCTTTCTCTTTCTCATTTCGGTGTTTAGTTGAAACATTGTTCACTGATGTCTTTTACCTGCATGGGTTAGTTGTGAAGACAGAAAAAGGCACCTTCTGTCGGAACTCTTCTGTGATGTGGTCTGCTAAAGGAGGCCTGAGGGAGAAGCAGATTGATCAGCTAATCCAACAGCACAATTCTAAAAAACTAGTCCTTTATGGAAAGTTCCCTTTTGTTCAGATGCAGTGGATCCCAGCTTATCCCTTCATACATTTTTATATGCTGAATGCGATTTCTTAAACTGAAAATAATACACCATGACATTCTGACGTGCACTGTGTATTGTTGTGGAAACTACGTTACAAAATATCTGTGTTCCGTCTCCTTTCAGTCGAATGTCAACACATGGCAACTAAACTTCACACGGTTTCATTAAATTTAATCTCTTCACTGTTTAGTTGAGCATCTATTTTGGGCTCATGTACACTTTACTCTTACTGTTTTGCAGCGTTCAGTGGAAGCTGAATCATTTTCATCACGCGCCTTGCATGGTGACAATAAAGGCATTTATTCATTCAAGAGCATGAAACTAACCTTCCCCCAAATGGAAACTTTTAATTCAAACTTTGTTTTCCGGCCCAGAAAAACTGCTCCACACACGTGAACGCTGCCTTACCTTGGCAGGATGGTGCTTGGACCGGGGTCTTCGGGGCCGGGAACAAACACAAAGCGGCTACTGCAAGGAAAAAAAACAAACAAAAAACATTTGAGTGAAATACTTCTATGTAACCCAGCTCAGACCAGAGCGAAGAAGTTAATAGATTTTACCTGCTGTGGATGCTCGGGTGTGAACAAATAGCATCAGCGAGGACCTTCAGCGATTCTGAATAAACAGAAAAATGCGGTGGGACAACTGATCGTAGAAAACGCTCAACGTGTGTGAAGCCAGAATGAGAAAATCTCAACCTTTCAGTGATTTGATCTGTGTTTTCCCATAAGGAGCCGAGGAGAAGTTCCCACACAAAATAAAACAGGTGGGAGGCATGGCGGCATATCCTGTTACGAAAAAGAGAGAGAGAAGTGTATGAATAATAACTGTTCCACATGTGGAACAATTGTCTGACGGGAAGCGTGTCCCATTTTTCAAACCTGAGAACATGATGTTGAGCTTCTCCATCACTTCCACGCTGTCCAACCAGACGTCGGAGACGATCACAAACATGGCGTCCTCGTTCTCCTCCTCCAGCTGCTTCAGCTTGGAAGAAGCTTTCACGGACGTGGTGGACGGCCCGCCAAAGAAGTTTATGTTGCCGTAGTACGCCCTTGAATCAACGCCAAGAAGAAAAAAAAAAAACTGTCAGCGGCAGAAACACATCCCTGGAATCCTGGTGAATTTTACAGCTGCTTGTGCAGCTCTCAGAATGCATTTGCATTTCTGTAATAATACTGCTGCTGCTCGCTGATTGACCTGCCATCATTTCATCACTTATTGGATAAATCCCTTTATTAATCCCTGAGGGGAATTCTTTTACAGTGTTGCTCCATGCAGAATAAATAGAAAGTTATATCAGTAAGACAGGATAAAAATAATATTCCATGTTAATATGCACAAGACTTAACGGTGACTAATATATGTATATAAAGAAAATAACTGATAGAAAGACGCTGTTTACATGGAAGACTTATGGATAGTACAACCATCCACATGACGTGTAATGCCTTCGCGCTCCTCATGTCCTCACTCACTCACCTTGTAGCGGATGACGGCTCAGTTGGTGGGAACCCGAAGCCGTTGACGTGGAAAACAGCGTCCTCGTACCAGCCTGAGAAAGACAGCAGCTCCGGTCATGTTCCGAGTGTACTGATATCGGCAAAACGTTTATTTAGGGGGTCAGCGTGGAAATCGAACCAGGCGCAACAACCACTACCCCACCATGCAGCACTGGAGCTCGAGAAGTAGTTAAAGATGATCTTACCTTCTGCCAGTACAAAGCAGGACTCTGTGTACAGGCCATTGTGAAACTGGTAAGAACAGAGCTCAGGATTCTAACGCTTTGAAACGTCACGTCGGGTTGTTTACTATGAAAACACATGTTGTTGGCACGTCACTGGAAAGGATATTGCTTTGGACATGTCCAGTTGTACCGTTCCACTTGGGTCCTCCAGATAAAATTTGCCCTGAAAAAGTAATAAATCAACATTTGTACGAAATTCGATAGTAAAACAATTAATTACTCACAAGCCGAATGGAAACTTGATATTACTGTCACCTCTTTTAGTTGTGTGATCATCCCCAGTACAATCACCTCTCCCAGTTTAGCTGTGCTACCGAGCAACGCTTCAATTGTCTTCAGCTAGGGGGAAAAACAACAAAACATCTGAATAACTGAATGCAAATCCGCAAAAAAACAAAAAAAACAAATCGAGAATTAGACTGTATATATAATTAACTCGGTGAACAATATTGATTCAAATCCGATACCTGAAATTTGTTTTGGCCCTCTTCAACAGCGGCTCCTATTGCGGGAGGAGTGAAGAGCTCATGCCGATGAGTGCGCTATATTGACAAAAATGCTGGAATGAATATAAACTTCACACAGTAGAAACACGAGTAAAAACAGCTCGTTGAGTTCATCCATCCGGGGTCTTGTGTGTGTGTGTGCTTGTGTGTGTGTGTGTGTGTGTGTGTGTGCGCTCACTGACCTGTTGTAAGATTGTGTAGCGCTCCCTGAAGAGCTCGGCTTTGTCCTTGGCCGTACCACACAGACTGGGGGCTGGATGGCTGGTCATACTGATGCTACCAAAGTGAAAATAACAGGTTTTTTTTTTACTATTTTCCATGCAAGTACCATTTAGAAACAGTTGAGGCACAATGTAGGTCCAGTGACAGAAGCGTAAAGGAACTTTGGTTTTAAGAAAAGAGGGTAAAAAGTTTTTTTTCTCTTGACTTACGGTACAAATTTCTTTCTCTCCCCACTGTAAATGTATCTGGGCACATCAAAAGCCCCGATGATGTTGAAAACATTATTGCTGCAGGAAAAAAATGACAGTCCGTAAAGTTTTTCTCCGCAGCGCAATCACAATGATCACTCAAACCGTATTTAAATAAACTGAATTCTAGTCTGATCGTTATTTAGTTTTTTGTAGTGCGCTCGCTTTCAAATATGGTTGATAACTGTAAAAGGACCAATATATTGAGTTTGACATAAGTTGTGAATTCCTACACTAATTTTATAAAACCCTATAAGTACACATGCGTGTATGAGTCTGTGTGTAAAATACAATGCCTCTACAACTTGGAAAACTAAGAGACACATTAGATATTGTTATGTTTATTGGCTCACTGACTCCAAAACAAGAATGAGGTGTTCTGAATTTTCAGAGTACATGCAGTTTTGTCACATAATCAAATCCAGAGCCACATATTTTCATTAATCATGATAATGTCAATGAATTATAACGTTCAAGCCTCTTCCATCCATAGTCTCTACTGCTTGATCCAGTTTTTTTGGTCAGGCAGGGGCAAATATGTCAATTTTAATTTGAAATAAAACATGCCTGAAGAGATAACAGCTCATTTTAATGATTCAACAAAACGCAAACTGATTATTCATCATACAACAACAACAACAACAACAACAAAAAAGCTCAGCTTACATGGCTTCATCACAGGATTGGGAGCAGTCCTGCACAGCATTTTCCACCACAGAAAGCTCTATCATGCTGGAAGACACTGCAGGAGAACACACTGTGGTTACAGCATGGAAACACTCCATAGAACTGTGCATAAACTGCACTTACATGGCTGTTTTTCCACCGCATCCAGGACTTTTTCAATAACATCCTCCAGTTCAGAAGGATTGACAGACTGCAGCACTTCCACAAGGTACTTGCTCGCATCGCTGGTTGAAAACACACAAAGGAAACATTAAAAAAAAAAAACACGACACATTACAAGAGATAATGTGTAAAACTATGACATCGACGCGGTCTGCTTGTTGCTGTTGATAGAAAACATTGTGTTGTGTTGTCTTATAGAAAAACAAGCAGTACGCAGGTCGATATCAGCAAACAATATGAAGATATTGAAATAAAAAAACATACGGTCGAAGAATGAGCCCCCTCATTTTAAAGCCGGAGGAGACTTTGGTCTTTATTTTCCGGGAGATTTCCATCGTGTCCTCCTCCAAATACAGATTTCACTCAAGCTTGGGCGCGAAATGTCAACTTCCGCATAAATGACGTCACTACCGCTAAGAACACTTTTTCAAAATTAATGTACAAGGCAGCGCCTGAATATGATTTTAATTCAAAAGAAGTATCTATCTATCTATCTATCTATCTATCTATCTATCTATCTATCTATCTATCTATCTATCTATCTATCCACACACACATATAAAACCCCTTAATATAGTCATCTATAGAAATAAATACATGTATACTGTATGAATATACATATACACAAAATAAATCTATCACATTTTACACGTGCCTATCTCGACATATATATGTAAATGCATACACATGGAAATCCATAACACTATAACTGCCTGCTCCCTGTAAATAGTGTAAATAGTGTTTACTATTTTCTGTTTTTCATCATTTCTGTAATTACATTAGTCAGTGTAAAGCCTGTACTTATTTAAATTTAAAACCATTTAACTTTTATCCTGTCAACTACTTAACTTTCTTTCAATATATTCTGTGTGGAACAACACCTTAAAAAAACTTCCCTCTGGGACTAATACAGTATTTCTATTCTATTCTATTCTATTCATCTAGGTTAACATGTCTGAACAACTTGAAAACTCACAGAAATGTTGAGAAAATATGAAAATATTCAATTAAATAGAAATGTAAAAAGTCAAGTTCACTGTACTTAATCAAAATCCTTTCTACTGTATACAAATGGAAATATAGTCTTTCCTTACATACTTTAATACACGTAGTGTTAATTTATTTTTGCACGTTTGAAGAATAATTAAAAAAATAATAATAATTGCGTCACGTGGGTCTTAAAAAACTTTTATTCTGAAAACTTGCCAGAACCGGAAGTAGTGTTTTATTTATTATATGTGTTTACACAGCTGATCGAGACGGGGCGTCCCGAATTGTGTTTGTCATCGAGCCGTCGAACGTGTCTGAATTTCTAAATATGAGAGAAAAATCCACGATCACTTTAAGAGCTTTGTAGCTGGTGAGTTTGTTTCAGAAACTGTCGTTGTCGAAGGAAGCGTTGGAGAACGTTGTTGGCTGTGTGACACCGAACGTGGCTGTTTTATGTTGCTGCTCCTGGTCTGTCCTGTATTCCACAGCACATTGTCATGGATGAGGAGTTTGAGAGGCACTGCTCGGAGCTGGTGGCCCGGGAGAGGAGCGGACACACGGCTGTGGTGGAGAACAACCTGCTGTATGTGTGGGGGGGATACATGGTGAGGTATTTACTGTATCGAGGACATTTGCTGACACAAACAGTGAGCAGGGGGGTGCTCAATACAATATCTGTACAGTAGTACTTTATGAAAGGTCATGATCGTTATTATTTTCATCTATTACAACTTTATATTCACTTAATTCTACATAAATATTAGTTCAGAATAAATATTTCTGCAGAAACCCAATGAAATACATAAAAACTGTCCCTGTGTATCATGAGTACATAGTGAACATGTGTCAGTGGCACGTCACAAATATACTGTTAATAATGTATTAATTATAGAAAGGTATGACATTTTTTCTCCACAATTTTGGGAAACATTATGTGAAGTGAGAGGGCCTCATGTCCCAAAACCTGAGGTCACGAGGAGTCCAGAGTGATTGGGTGGCATAGGGTTACGCATGTTTTTCAGGCCATTGTTATTGGTCGTAACCTTGACTATTAATGTGCAGAAGAGTTAACTTATAACACAATAACTTATAAATGAATATCCACTTTTGTCTTGTGAAGTTTTATAGAAAACCCACATTAAGCTGAGGCAGGTGTGTGGCGGATGAGTTGTCTCTAACAGTGCTTACAATCCCCCACCCAACCCTGACTATGTGATAATAGTGTACAAAGTACAAAGAATTGGCCATTATCAACACTTAGAGTAAGAAAATGTTACTGTTTCTGGGTATTGGGGATGCAGTAGTTATGTTTAAGAAGTCCTAACTGTTTATTTTGGATTTAATAGCTATTTAATAAATCATCAATTGTCCCAACTTCGCATTTCATTCCTTCAGCAATCATGGAAAATAAAGTCCAGTATTTTTGTAACTCACAAATTGGAACCATTTAAAAAAAATCCCTGTGAATTTACTAAAATGACTTAAAAGATTTTTACTTGGGTTTTTTGGAAATGAGCACTTATTTTGTGACATTAGAATAATAAACTTCAGAGTTGCTGCAGCTGCATTATTGATTTAATTGTGATAAACATGTTTTCTTTTCTTTTACAGTCGATTGCTGAAGATGAGGTTTTCCTGCCCAGCGATGAAATCTGGGTTTACGACTTAGAAGGAGGTACATGGTGAGAAGGCAAAATAAATTCAGTAGTCAGTATTATAGAATAATGTACATTTACATTTTCTGTCTCTAGCCGCTCTCAAATATATGAATATAAGAGTTAATATCAATTTCTACCTGTTTTTGGTCTTTTATTTTTGAAGGAAAGTGTTTCACATGACAGGAGAAGTCCCTCCCTCCATGTCGGGGACCTGCGGCTGCTCGCTGGATGGACACATGTACATATTTGGAGGTTGCGATGACAATGGACAAACCAATCAAGTGAGGCTATTATCACGTATACGATCAAATCAATGACATTAATTTAGAGGGTGTTTACATAGAAAGGCTTTTATGATATGGGGACATTAACTCGTGACAAAAGGAAGAGAACAATGAGCCTTTCTCACTGTAAAAAGGATTTTTATTATGGATGGATGTGACCCACTGTTTACATAACAACCGAATAAATGTGCCTTTGAATAGATTTACCACGTGGACCTGACAGACGGTAAATATATGTGGAGGAAGATCATACACGAGTTTGGTTCTGCACCATCGCCTCGAGACAAGTTGTCCTGCTGGGTTTATGGTGGGAGGTAAGTAAGCGCTGTGAAAAGATGAGTTTTACTCAAATTTGCTCTGTTTCATGCGTTTTACTCAAAAGTTTTCCATCTTTGGAAAGATGTGGCTTTGGCTTGTGTTTTCTGCTCTCGTTAAACAGATTTTACTACATATTTCTTGGAAGGATGTATTTTGAAGATGATAAGACAGACTTAGCAGATCAAAAGTGCTGCTCGGATAAAAATAGATTCAAAACTTCAGTATCTGGATCACCTGTCTGTTTCTTTAGTTGCATTTTATTTATTTTTTTTAATCCTGGACCTACACTCAGCTGGGACTGAAAATGCACACTATTCATTTTTATAACGTTTGCTATGCTGAAATAATATTGGACCTGCATGTTCCTGTAAAAACCACAGTTTGTGTTTTTAAACCATATACATTGTGTATTTTATACAGTGAAATGTGGGGAAAGAGAGCTGAGTGACGGCCATTGTCATCTCTAATATGCGCTTGTATGACAGTGATGTCCTTGTCCTCTTCATGATACATCGTGTTCAGTGTGTGGGACTTATGTTTGAGGGCATCCGGTGTAAAAAAAACTATTCAAACCTGACAAGTTCTATTAATTTGCTGTGGTGACCCTCTGGTAAAGGAACCCGCTGAATAGAAACTTACTGTCTATGGCAGTATCTGTGTTAATGTTCTGTTTGATCTCACTAGGCTCATCTACTTTGGTGGATATGGTCACAAGCTACTGACTGACGTCGACAGCAGGAACAGAAGCTTCATCATAGATGAAACATCATGGGTATTTTCTATTTTATTTGACTGTACATCTGTTTTTGACTCACAGTTAAAAAGAATAATTTAGAAATGATAGTTTCAATGAAACATTATATCTATTTCTGTATGACACGTATTTGAATAAGAGCAAAGTGTGTTTGTTTAGCTGTTTTGTCGTTGTGCAGGTGGAAGATGTTTTCTGGGGCTGGAACAATGAAGTTCATATATTTGATCCTGCGAAATCCACGTGGGGTCAACCACCAAAACTCCAGGTCAGTCACATGTGACTCATGTGAATAGATACGACACGGAATCCAACATTGAGCCTGATGACATTTCCGCGTGTCTTTGTGTGCAGGGCCGCGCTCCCGCTCCGAGGGCGGCCCACGCCAGCGCCACCCTGGGCTGTAGAGGTTACGTCTGTGGAGGCAGAGTCATGGTGAGAGCCCGACGTGCTTTTCAGTGCTTCAGGGCAAATTGAAATGGCCATTTTATTTATTTTCTATGATTTATTTTTTTTAATACAGGAAACCAGAACAAGTGACATTCATTGCCTAAACCTTGATTCATGGACATGGTCAGAAATGTATGTATGTTTGTTGTATTGTTGTGTTGAAGGTTGTAAGATACAGCATCTGTTGCAGATCCATCATTTTGTACGGATTTCTCGTTGTTTCTGTGTGTCGTCATAGAAACGTCCATTTTAATTTTAATTTCCACGTCTTTGTAACGACTGGTAATAATTTTGGTCATTCTGATTGTAATAAGGCCAATAATGTAAATGATTTTTAACAACTTGACTGGGAGAGAATGTTTCTAAGTATGTTCACTCTATGCAGTAATATGACGACTATCCCATCCACTATATCTGTTTTAGTTTAGCAAATTGCACAAAACCTGCCAAAAAGAGGCTTTTGTTTTTCACAAATTGCAGCTTTGTTTATGTATTACCTCTTTTTTTCACTGCGGTTATTACATGTTGAAATGATTATTTTAATGCCACTTCAATCATGGAAAAACGTACATTTTGTAAGAATTTTGTAGGGAAAATAAAAATTACATTATTGGCAAAATGTTATTCGATCAATGGATCTTATTAGAGTATTAGCGAGTTATTACATTATGGGGCTTCATTACATTGGAAAAAGCCAAAATGATAACAACATTGGCCATTATTACATGAACGGTTGTTATAAATACTAATTTATTCTCCAGACTCCCAGATTCCTCCACTCCAGTGGGAAGATCATGGCACACACTCACAGCAGTGTCCGATGCTGCTCTGTTCCTGTTTGGAGGTCTCAGCGTCGACTGCAAACCGATGAGTAAGACAATGTGCCTCGATGTTAATTAAAATTAGGATCACTTTCTTAAATTGTAACTTTTTTCTCATTCACTGTTATTGTCTCCATCAGGCGATGGCTGGCTGCTCGACATTGAAACAAAGAAATGGACAGAATTCGAGCATCCTTTTAAGAATAAACCAAGGTACAAGTATTTTCAGTTAAATGTACTTAACATTGATCGGCCTTTCTAAGAGTTCAGAATCAGATTTTATATGTTTATATTTTTTGTTTTTCTTTCTCTTGTTCTAAGGTTGTGGCACACTGCATGTCCAGGGAAAGACTCAGACGTGATCGTGTTTGGGGGAAGTTGTGACTACATCCTTCTGGTCGACACTGTGAGTATTCACAGAAGATAGTGTTGAAGTTTAAAAAAAAAAAAAAAAAAAAAAAAAAGCAAAACAGAAACATATTCTGATTTTCAGAAAGCTTTGGCGATCATCACATGTCAAACTAATATACTTGAGAAACAAACAAGCTCAAAATCGATATTGAAAACATCCAAAGGATAACAGACATGACTATGTGGAAACTGTGGGGAAACAGGCTGAAGTTATCTGTTATGATAAGATTAATCATAACATGTCCGCAAAAAACTCCACATAAATACAATTTACATATCATGTGTTTTGTTGAAACAGCTGTATATAATTTATTTTTGACATTTGTCATTGAATTTCCTCTAAATTACAGTTAAAATGTCTCTGTTTAATACCTGCAGCATTTTGCACATTATAGTTTTTAATATTATGTATGAAAACTCAATGTACCCACTATCAAGCTGTCATATCGAGCTAACATAAAATCTTACATAGAGCTCATGCTGGGAAAAAAAAACACCTACATGGTGAACACACAGTTCTCTGAATAAGCTAAGATATAAAATGTATCTCAAATACTCTGACAGGATCAATAAAAACTTTTCATATTTCATTTCAGGGTCACTGCAACGACGCACTTGTTTTCCAGATGCAGCCTTATCCTCTGTTTAGGTAAAAAAAAACATTTTCTTACTTTACAATGACATCAGAACACAGTCCTTTAACAAAACGCTAATAAATCCACATATGCTTATTAAACACAAGTAAAATATTATTTAACAATGATTTTGGTAAATGTGTGTTGGTATTTTGGCGAGAACTTTCATTAAGACATTTGCTATTTAAAACATATCCTGCTTTTTAGGTCTCAGCTCTCGAAATTCTACCAGAAAAAGAAACCAGTGTCTTTTCTTCCCGACAGGATTTGTGAGGATTACATCGCAAAGAATCTGAGAAACTCTGAGAAGCTGAGAAAGCAGCTCCCTCTCCTGCCTCCCAAACTGCAGAAGGCAGTTCAGAGGAGGATATCGTTCTACAGGCCTTCGAAGAAGCAAAACATGAGTTAAAAACAACAAGAATGCCAACTGTTGTTTTACATTATACACTTAATTTACCATAAAAGTACCTAAAAAGTACTGCACTGGCTTTAGTGTCAATATCTCCAGCAAACTTTAGTTTGAACATTATTTTTTTTTACATATATATATATATACATATATTGTGCAAAAATGTTTAATGGACTTGTATTTTATTGTTTTACAAATGCACATTTTATTTTGTACAGTCTTTAATGTGAAAAACTCACCAACTCTGATGGCTGTGATGATTAAAAGGCACATTGGAAGGTTTTTGTCTGTTGTGTATTTTTGCAACCGGTTATTCTTGCAGTAAAACAAAAGTAACATGTGCACGTTTGGATTTTCCGAGTACATTTTATTCAGAAAGCAAAATTCAGAATGACCTTTTGCCAGAGACAGATGAATTGTGTTGACACAGATAATGTGCATGGAAATGTACAGTTACTGTATTTTGCCACTAAGTGGCAGCATGTTTCACTGTTTAAATGTGGTCATAACTCGTGAGCAGAATTCTCTCTGGTGCCACACATTCCTTTCGAATGGGTGGAAAAGTGCAGGGACTGTGGTCAGGAAGGAAACCTTAAGTAAACATACCTTTACAGGGCTGCCATGTATGTCAGAAGTGTAGCGCTGTGCACGCCCCGAACAGCTCAAGAACCAACGGGTGGAACTCTGCAGCCGAAACATTCCAAAATGATTGAGCGTCGCGTGTCTTGAAATCGTCTGTTCACTCATTTACCCAATGACAAACAAGACGAAGCAATGTCAGTAATGGGGTAACAAATAAGTGCACGCTCTGCGGGAGGCAGGCAGGATTGAAGGGATGACAGCGACACCCTGCCGCTGCAGACAACAAACCAAGGAGGCCTCAGTCAGTTAACAGAGAACTTCCTGGCACCAGTTCAAGTCGGTGTTATAACTCTGCAATTACACGGCTACTTGTTGTTAAATAAGACTTGGATAAATGTAAAGGCCACGATTGGGGGTTTAAGTTTAATCCGAACAATGTTGCATTTGTCCTGGCGGCCCTGCATGAGTACAAATCATGCAGCCGGCCCTGGTGAGAAAATTGTCAGAGTAAACCCTGGTTTCCTCTCTCGCTCTCTTTAAGAAATATGGTCTACGAACCACCTCATGCCATCTGCTGAAAACTAGAGCAGCATTTCTACAGTGTTCTCAGCTGGAGGTCAACTAAACTCCCTCTCAATAGTGTCCATCAGCTCTTCTTCTGATCCGTCGTACAGGATGACTGGCGTGGTGGGAGAAGAGCTACGGCAGCTGCCAAAAGTCCTGGAGAGAGAAAGAGAGAAGAGAAACATGTCAGAAACATTCAGAATAACAGAAAAACCCAATGTGTGCTTGAAAGTTTTTTTCTGTACAGGACCTGTCATTTCGTTGGTAAAAAATCAAACCATATGAAATCATCCTGGATGCCACAAAACTAGATGATCTATCCAACATGCTTGCATTTAAATGTTTTCTTCCTTGGCGCTTATTCTCACTCACCTCGAACAAAACACTTGTGTCAGTGCCTTTCCTGTGAAGTCTGCCAAGTCTAATCTGCCCTGAGTATAATGGGTAGGTATTCGATCCCTTAAAGGTGAATTTGATCTGGCCCTTCTCGTTTTATTACTCCACTGAGCTCTGACATCAATTATTTAATAAGACTTACGATTGTTTGTCTGGTGTGGGAACAGCTCCAAACAAAGCCCCTCTTGTCAAAAAGCCCTGTGAGGAGGACTGACAGACGAAATCCACACAGAGGAAAAAAAAAAGAAAAGAGAGTAAACAGTAAAGTTTTTGTATCTTGAATAAAGCAGAAGTGCAGGTTCGTTAATAACATTTCTCATGGAGTGAATCAACCCAATGCACTTACATTTTGCTGTTTGGGACACGGAGATGCGTGTTTTTCGGAGTGCGTAAAAGCCGACTTGTTCTTCTTGTTTACATCAGTCGTCCCGCTGTGTTGCACACGTGGCTCGTCCTCCGCGTCTCCCCCTCCAAAGTGGCACAGTCCGTAAGTCCTGGACCTCATGAAAGACTTCTTCGTTGGACTTTTCTTCACAGAAACTCTCTCACCTCGCTCCTCGTAATCTGCCAGAACGGTATCCAGTTCTCCATCTACATCATCGTCCTCCGCAGAAAAGTCGGAGTCTTGCCCTTCACTGTGGCAGTCCGGTTGCGCGCGATTACGCGCGTTGCGTAAAATCGCGTGGATTTTGAGAGGCTTGAATAAAGTCGCGTCTCGTTTGGGCGAAGCGACGCCGGCCGCAGTTTTGGCGACGCTCGCCTCGCTGACACACGCAGGTGCCACTTTCTTCCCGCGGCTTGTCCCGGTGCCCATGTCCGTGCGTCTGTGGAAAGCTGGAGTCAAACTACCATCTCCAAATCCCTCCTCATCAGGCACAGCGAGAGCATGTCGAGTTGAACATTAACCACCAAAGGCATGGTCCTTGGCACAGTCCAAGGTCAGTTTTCAATCAGTTTTACGACCGAAGAGACAGTTATCGGACTAATAAGAAGCCTCTGACAGACGCCTTTCTTTGCAAATATCTTTCTTCTACAGCTGCTGACGCATTCACGAGCCATACCATGTCACACGTCCAGTGAACGGATTCCAGGCTGACCCACAGCCTATAAACTTTCGAGTAAGTCCAAATCAGGATGGGAAACAGAGTATTTGTTGCATAACAGAGTTTGGCGCAGGACCCCAGGGAGAAAACTCCGCCTTCTTATAGGGGAACACACACCCGTCTTGTTGCCATTATTTCTACTGGATAAAAACTGTTTCCACTTTTGCTGCAAAACTTCTCTCTCTAGTTTTATTTAGTCATTTATGATTTATTCCAAGCAACATGTAGAATTATAAAAGACACATTTTGTCTTTATTCAACATGTCCTCGATTAGGAAACACATGGCCTGAGAGCTCAGACACCAAACAGTTTGGAATACGTTTTGATTTACTTGTATCACATTAGCGACGTGTCCATCTCATTGGCTCTCTGTATGCATATGATGAGTTTTATTGAGGCAAGTGAGGCCAAGAGTGAGTGCCCCTGTCAGCTCGTGAGGGAGGTTGTGGTGACTGATTAAGACTCGAGGACTGGGCCAGGAGAGAGGGGGCATTCCTTTCCAACAGCTTGGGCTTCCCAGAGATTCCTCAATAAGCTTTTGTTCGGTCCACTTGCACATACAAAAGACACAGCGGGAGCACCTCAAAGCCGAAGTTGTCCGACAAGCACCCAGAGCCCACCCCGAGTAAAAATGTTGTTTGCTATCTTTCATTAAGTGCCTCTTTGCTCTTTGTGTGTCTTTGCTTGCCTGTGCGTGTGTGTGTGCACATATGTGTGTGCCAGACAGCTGTGCAACCTGTTCTCACTGGAAGACGACCAAGTCAAAGACACCTGTCGTTTGACTAAACTGTGAGTGTGAAAGAAGAGGGGGGGGGGGGGGAAACCCTAAAAAACAGGCAGCAAGTCCCAGATGTCTCGGCATTGAAATTCTTGCTTTCTACACACATTCACATGTGCTGCATGTCAGAGAGATTCTCCAATGTTCCTGGGAGGAAATGCACAGGAGTTGCGTTGCTGCAGACCTCGTTCAGTGACCTAACAGCAGAACATCGCCGTAATTAGTTTGTTTCCACTTGAGTCTGAAGACGGGATCACCTCGAGTTTGTTTGCAGGACCTTCACAACAAAACTGTGGGAAAAAAAAAAGAAAGAAACCCTGACACATCCAAATGGTTATGCAACAAGTCCATGATTTTTGTACAAAAGGTTTGCGTTGAATGTAATTCTTCCGGTCACCAAAGCAAAAACATACACGATCAATCTTTGATTCCAGCCTCGGTTTTTCTGTCTGCTTGTTTGTGTTATGGCCAACCCCTATTTTTTGTTATTCTCAGCCTGCACCGGTGTATCATTAAAGAGATCAGGCGGCCACATCTGGAGAAGGATTCAACAGCTTCCAGATGAGGGGGCGGTTCTGCTGCAAGATGGAGGCCACGGCCCAGCTTGCTACATAGCTGTGGTTTCTCCGACTTCTCCCACTTTCAAGCATATTCCTCCATCACTAAATGGAAACTTGTCAAATTAGGGAACGACTATATATACAGTATATATATATATATATATATATATATATAAAAAAAGTTTCCAGGTTTGGCATAGTTTTGTAGCTGTATCATATCCTTCTCAAAAGTCATGTTGTCAGCTGCTTTTTAACAGCAGAAGAGGAAAATATGTTAATCTCCTCCCCAACAGCAGGGGAACATATGTGAGAACTTCTCTTTACGACTCAACTGCTCAATGTGGGCAGCAACAAGTGAAACTACCAAACTACTATCTACCAAATATTAGTAAAACAAAAAACCAAACCTGTGGAGAGTGTTTAAAAGGCCAGCTGCCTGCTGCCGGGTATTCCAATAAAGCTTCCTGTGCCTCTTCGCTTCCAGGTAGACAAACATGACATGGACTAGAACTTTTACGCATCAATGGGAGACACATGTCCTGTTTATACAAACACGTCTGGTTTTTTGGGGGGTTTTTCCCTACCCCTGTATGGACCTGAAATAAAAAATAAAAAAAACGATGACAGTGCTACACAAATAACGACAAATATACAGGAAGGTGTGAAATATACAATAGTACAAATAAGCATTATGCTGTGTCTTTAAGTGTCTCATTGAAATCTATAAATCTTGGTTCTGCAGCATGAAAATTATTCATGCGACGGGGAACAAAAACTTGAATCACTTGTTCCAAAGATGTCCCTTTTTTTTTTATCTCAGAACTTTGATGACTTTTAAAAATACATCCACATATCAAACTTTTTTTTTTTTTTTTTAAAGGTATGCATTTATGCATGTTCTCCACTATTTGAAGAGTTATTTGTCACCGAACTTTCACTGTGTGCGTCTGTGTCTGTAACTTTAGCTTCTTTCTTCTTTTTCATGCTATTCTGTGACTTTGAAATAACATTATATTTTCATCTCTTGTGCATTAGTGGTATTTGTACACTGTGAAAACGCCTAACCGACTCTTCTGCATTGAGATAAAAACAGCCCTACCGAGGCTCGGCCTGCCCAAACGCAATCATCTGGATAGATGAGGCGAGCTGACACACAGGGGATATTGTGACTCTGACATAAGGTTGTCAGGACAACCAGTCAGCACGGCCAAGAAAAGTTCAACTGTGGTAAAAAAACGAGGGGCATCTTTATTTATCTTTGAGCAATCCTTCTTAATCTGCTGGATCACCATCCATAAATTAAAGCCTGTTGCTTTAGCATTTAATGTACGTCATGGGGATAAGGCTACAAAGAAGAGTAAGCAAAAGTCTTTTCAGTGTTTACTGAGGCCCTTGAGGCGTTTCTCTGATGGGAGTTAGCAGGACAAGTGGTTTTGCTTTGTCTCATGAATTTTACCAGAAGATGGAGCCACAAATCAAGGAAAAAAACCCTTCCATATTGTCATATACTAATATAGAAAGTCCCTGAATGGGAAAGTAATAACTTGTCATGCATTTTAACGCTTCTGTCCAGGATAAATATGTGCAGATGCTTCCAATACAATAAACATAATGGAAATCTTGCAAAAACGAGGGGGATCCTTTTTTTTTTTTTTTTTTAAACCTAGGTTAACTGGAATATTGACTGGTTCTTTTCAAGGGTTTTCCATAGTTATGTAAGGGAAACATGTTTGTTTAAGAGCTTGACTTGGCTTAGTCTTAAAAAGAAATTCAAACAATAATGACCTAAAAGGAAGCACATTTAACCACAGAACTGCTGAGCGACCAGCCAGTCAACATGAGGAGGGGAAAAAGCTGTGTTAGCTTTGCTGAAAGGCAGCCAATGAGGACAGAAACGAGATAATTACAGGACAAAAGTTCTTCCACATGTAGAAAAGGGAGTTTTGCTGTAATGTGACGCTATTATTCACACAAAGAATGGTCACAGTTGGCCGACGGAGAAAGTAAGGCTGTGTCCTTTACTGCGTATTATTTCAAAAGTTGGGTTAACAATATGACACAAATACAGGAAACCTGTGCGTGTAAAAGCTGCCTCCCTCTTGTGTAATAGCCGTGCACTGGAAGGTCTTCTCCTCCAAGTTAGTGGTCACCACTGCAGTGACCCATTTTTCTGTCAAAAGGCCATGTAATCAACAGAAAACAATTACTGCCTCGCTCAGGCGCTCAAAGCGCTCAATACCAGCGTCTGCTCACTTCCTAATTACCGACCAGGTAAGAGGCTTAATTTAGAGAGAAACTCACAGCAATCAATCCGTGCGTTATCTTTGGCTTGTTTGTCAGCATCCAAATGTGTCAAATAGAAATTGTCAGGTTGTTTTTTCCAGCTTTGTTTGATTAACTCCGTCTTCATCTGCTTGTGTTATTTATATCTTTTTTTTTCTTTTCAAATTTAAGCCGGTCTAGTCGTCACACTTGCCTTTTCTCTCTCTCTCTCTCTATTTTTTATTTATTTTTTGGCTCCAAGGCTCATGTAAACATGGTTCTGCCTCCACAGCGCAGGTTTGAGTGTCTCTCTGTTGTTTAGCTCTTGATTTTTTTATATTTATTTGGCCTACCTATTCCAGACTCTGTGTCAGACAGTGTGTCATGTCGATTAGAGCAAGTTTCTGTGAAGCATTGCCTCAGCCGAGCGCTGTGTCCAGCGTTGATGTGGAGAGAATTCACCAAGGTAAAGCTGTAGCACACCTGGTTTCTGGAAAATCCCTTCATGGCCTCGCTGGCCGCATTGTTCTCTTTGTAGTGTGTTGTGCTGCAAGGAGTCAGGACAAAACGAAGCATAGAGAAGCAAAACCAGAGTGGTAAAAAGTTTAATTCATGGGTTTACTCCCATTTATCTTCAAAATAATAGCAATGACCAGTTTTCCCAGGTCTTCAAGGTTTTTTGTCTGTGTTATTATAGCTTTATAGCTTTCCTTAAACTTGACCCCCGCCTGTTGCAAAGTGATGGAGCCAATCCTAGCTCATATTAGATGAAAAAAAAAATGGAAGAACCAGAATATGTCGACATCTTTGGCAGGGCAAATACTGAGAGACAATCCTCCCTGTTCAACATACAGCCAGTTTAAAGTCATTGATAGATCGGATAATCATATCTTCAGATTGTGGAAAATCCCTGTCGCCCAAGGAAAACTCCACACAGGGAGGCTCTCTGCCCTGGAATTGAACTTTGTTATTCTCGAGGTGACAGTGCTAACCACTGCACCATCTTCCCGCCCTTACCATCTGTTTTCAACACTGCTGTAATAATACAACTTAATTAAAATGTCAGTTATTCAACTACCGCAACTTCCCACTAGTGGGAAGCATTGGCATATTAAATCCAAAGAGCATCGTTTAAAGGAAATCTTTATTTTGTTATTATCAAAAGAAGTAATTGCCTTTAGGAAAGACCCATACAGCTGGGATGTTGTCTCCAGGCTTTTCTCCTTTACTCTGTCAAAACAGTACAAAGGATATGAAAAAAAGTCTTGATTTTTCTCCGTGGATATTTTTGTACCAAACACAATTTGAAGGTAGAGGAAGAGAACAGAAGGTATGAAGAAAAAGCAAAACCAATTTACAGGCTACAGGTTGATTGGTAGTTCACTCCTAAGTCTGAATAAAGAGCAACCATGCTGGATGTTAAACACCTTAAAAAAATAAAATCCTTTGATCTAATAGCATCTCAAAGTTTTTAAAAAATGTAAACTGATTACATAACGTCACATTATGAGAACTTTAACTCAACTTCTGCTGCAACTGTTCAATTATTCATGAAAGCAAAATGTCCGTTTTTGACTGAGATGACTGAACAGTCACGTAAAGTCCATGTTTTGGCTTTTCTGGACGGTTTCCAGACAACTGAGCATGTGGTGGGCTGCAGAGAGATTGCTTTTCACGGTGTTGCATGGACGCACAGAACGACATACGGTCCACGCCTCATTGTTTACGGTGTGTGTACCTGCAGTCCCCGAGAAAGTCGGCCAGATATGTTTTGGGAAGTATCGTGCGCTGTGGAGGAAAGTGTCATGCATGTGCGCCTGCCCTCACCTCTTTCCCATGTCACATAATGGGGACTGTTGATGGCTGGCATCATTATCGGCCCTGTCTATGCCCGTCTAAAAATACGCTTCAGGACTTCAACAGTATGTGGCATTTATGTAAGTGAAGAGAGTAGGAGAGGGGTTTGGATCACAAGCTGCTTCTGTGACAGTCCAGAGCCAATGTGACAGAGAGGGCGAGTGAGGAGGGAAACATCCAGACTCCAGTTAAAAAAAAAAAAAAAAAAGGGAGTCGTGTGGGCGAGAGTGGTTGTGGAGGTGGTGGAGGAGGAGGTAACTTGGGTTTTATTATCATGCACCCTTCAGATATCCCTGCAAGAGACACCTGCGAAAAAGCCTTCGCTCAACTGCAGCAAACGTCTTGGAATTGTGGCCCACCTTCTATAATGTCACATTATGATATATAAATAGACTTCTGCTGTTTAATTTTATAACCCTTAAAGGTATTCTCACAATAAAATGTATCGCAACAGCACTCTTGAGTGAACGGAATAAGAAATGAATTTAAATTTCAACTTTCAACTTTCAACTTCAACAAGTCCTGCATGTTTGTCAGATAAAGAAGTCAGAGGGAAAGCGTCAAGTGAATAGTACATATTTATTTTACAGGCCCTGAAAACATTTTTTTTCCATCAATTTACTTTTTCTGAGTGACTTTAAGCAACCTAAGATCTCACACTCGTTAAGAATATCTCAGCACCATGAACATTACTCTACAACATCTCTCCCACTGAAGCTACAAGTGCAAGAAAATATACAAATGAGCTACATCTTCCACTTGGAATCACTCAGAAGTAAAACTTTGCAGGAGCTCCCCGTTAAAAGTTTTTTGGGAAATTCAAGTTTACAGGCCCATTGTCCAACGCTTGACATTTGATTGATTAAAGATAAAAACTACATTGTTACTGGACAGTTATGTTTGTCAAAAAGGAAAATGGATCTGGAGTAAGAAAGGCCTGCAATTATCACTTTATATGCAGAACAGAACATATGCAGAACAAGATATACAATATAAGTGGATAACAAAATTGTATACAGTGCACATTGTTTGTTGCAAATGACTATAAGTATGAGAATTATTAAATATAAAAATAAAATTTTCCTCAATCCAGCAATCATTTTGTCATCAGACATCAAGGAAAATAGAAGCTGCTGGATGAATGCCTCCTAACTGACATGCTAAAGACTCCTCTCCTTCGAATTCCTCGAAACCAACTTGAAAAAGGGGTTGAAACATTTTTGACAACGGTGAGACTATTTTGCATAATCTTTGAAAGTGTTCAAAATCCAAGTGGCATTACAAACCAATGCACATTTTGAGATATTTTGGAAACTCCTTTGTGAGCTTAAGGGTTTTGGGAGTTAATTCTGAATGCTGAAGATAAAATTAGGACTTTCCTATCATGTAATGTTGATTGTCAGATCACAGTTTTATTTTCAAAAACCATGTGTGGCCTGTTCAGCTTCTGATCTCTCTACTTGCTCAATGTTGCACACTGAGCTCTAATTAGAGAGTCTGGAGAGTTGTGGCTTCTCTTTCAGCTTTTCAAAAATGAAAAAGAAAAGAAGTCAGAAGTACATGTGTTTAAAAGTTATTTTTGTTGGTACTTAAGAGAACAATATGCCATCATTATTATTATTATTATTATTATTATTATTATTATTATTATTATTATTATTACATCAAACTCATATAGCATCTTTCTTTAACATGCAAAGATGCTTTACATAGTAAAACAAAAATAACGAGAAACACAATTTTGTCATTCTGTTTAAACTGTTGAAAGTGAGCAGAGTTATAAAAAGGTGTCTCTAGTTAAAAAAAAACGTGTGACCCTGTTCACGTCACATATGAACTTTCACTATCAGGCAGGAGCATGTGGAGGCATTGAGGTAATTCCTTGTTTATTAGAGTGGCTCTCCTCTCTGATCCCACTGCTGCGTCTTGTGCTTACAGATCAGACTCCGGGGAGCGAATCTACTCAAGTGTGATTACAGCAGCATTATTGACAAAATGTTTCCCCTTAATTAACATGTAGTTGAAGTCAATAGTAAGACTTTACTGCCATTTACAGCACGCCCAAGTCCCAATGATGTTTTTCTTCTACAATGTCGACTTTCATGACGACACATCCACTGTCACAGGGAGTAGTAGTTTAGGATGTCAGAAACATATATACCGGTGAGGATGTGCTTGAAAAGCTGTTTTAAAGAAGAACTTGACGACTTTATTTTGGCAAGAAATCTTTTAATGCTTGTTTTGAATATCTATTTATAGTAACATATGTCACCAATTATTTATCATTTTGAATCTTGTGACAAAACATCCTGTTCGGTGTTGTTCCCTTTGGAGGGAACAAATGCAATTTGCAATGATAGACTTTCCTCTTAGAATGTAATATTATAGTTTAATTACATTTTAATGCATTTTTGCTTCAAGATTTACAAGTTTCTCAATATTTTGTCAAAAAAGAAGAAAACTACAAGAAAAAGACGGAAATACAACAGACGTTATCCACGTTATTACTTTTTTCATTGTACTTCACAAGGGACTTCAAGATTTTGAATGTGTACTGCTGAAATTAAGTCATTTTTGCAAACATGGTTTAATTTATTTTATCTTTTATTCTCAGATAAAACGTTATGTGGTGTTTTCAACCAAACTGACAGGGATTAACTAAATAATGGCATTGGATGGGAACCCACCTAAAGGCCTGGAGCGATTTGTCTACAATTCTCCCTCTGCAGCTGGATGCAACGTAAAGATTTTTATATGACGCCATTACTTTAAAGACCAGTGTCCTATAGATTGCCTTGTAATCTTGAGAAATAGTACACATGGGAAAAAAGTGTAATCATGTCACAGCGCGAATGCTTCCTGAGGTCTTAACACGTCGGTTAATGTTAGCTCCAATGTTTACAGACGTTAAGTGAAAGTTATCTCTAGCGGTACATTAAGGTTAAACCTTTTAAGTGGCATCATGATCTACAGATTTATGAGGAAGTCACACTTGCATATAGTATTGTAAATGCAGGACGGTTGAAGACTAAAAAAATTTGTTTTTCTGATACAACACTGACATTCATGATGATCTTCTAGAATAAGACACGTGAAACAAACAGCAGTACCTGTGTTCTATCACTGAGATGAGAGTTTTGACAAAAACACCTTGCTCAGTCTTGTATTGGTTTTGATAACAGCCCTGCCATGGCCTGATGTACTGATGTCGTTGTAAACACTAAGCCCTAACAGCTGTTGGCAGCCACTGACGCGGAAGGGCGCACTCTGTGTGCAATAGAGTTACCCATTTTTGATAAATTACACCTGGTAAGCAAGTCTGAAACACGTTAGCTCAGTGTTTGTAAGATTTATGAGCACGTCTGCATCCACATCTAATTCTGTGGGATCCGGCAGACACGGCAGAAAGTCCACGATGGGGTTGGGGGAAAAGAGATTTCCTCTACAGTTTTTTTGTGAAGACGTATGCATTTCCCCGTCAGTCAAAAGAGGTTGTAAAAGTTAACGACCTCGGCACATAATAGGGATGCAGTAAACATACTCTGACATATGGCAAGTTATGCTGATCAAAGCCTGACGATGGGGGTTTACACAAGGGGCATCTTCGCATTCCTTCACTTCATGACATTTTCTCGTCAAAAACCTCCCGGAGAGGGCCTGTCGCCTCACTAATTACTGTACATCTCTAGAAATATGCTGATACGTGTAGCATAGAGTGTGTATTTATGAGAAACCTATAAAAATATCTCTTCCACTTTGAAAGAACGGTGTCCTTCTTGAGCATGACTTGCATGACATACCCCCCCCCCCGGGTTTAAAAAAAGCAACTTACGCCTACCGGACACCAAACATGGTGCAATGCATTGTCTGTTTGAATTGATTCTGTTCTCCGGCTGTCTTGCACCGCTCGTACGCAGAGATGCGGTTGTTCGGCTGGTGTTATCAGAGCTCACTGGACTTGGCTGAATTATTCAATGCTCCCAGCAGCATCTCTCCCTCACTCTCTCTTCACGCCGACCTAGTTTACATCAGGAGTTTACAGGCTGGGCAGGGGGCCGGAGACTCGCAGCTCTTTAGCTTTGCCCATCAACACTGCTCAGGAAGAAACTCCTGTTTAAAAAAACTTTGACAGTCTTGTGAACTCCAGGTGTAACAGGCACCGAACTGTGGCGCCTGTGTACAATAAGATGAATCCTGAAATCGGGAAAGAAGCGATGCGAGGCACAGAGTTGTGGTTTATGTTTATTGTCTACTTGTGTTTGTTAACACATTGCCAATATTTACAAATTTGTAAAAGACGATTCACTTTTGAAAAAGCAAATATAATCTATATGGAACCAGATACAACTTAAATACAAAAAGCAAACACAGAGAGAACCTCACTAACTGCACTAAGTTGCACGATTATTGTCAAAATGTCGCCAGCAATAAAACACGCATGCCATTACTCATTGTACAATATCAATACAAACACAAATATTGTTTTGATGCTGACCTCCTTTCCAGCGTATTTTCCTTGTGTAAACAGACACTAATGCAAATCCTCATTTAAATAGTCCTTTTGAGAGAGGTGTCATTGATAGCGTTAATGAAAAATGCACACCAATGGCTTTCTCAGGTTTAAAATTGATTTTCCAAATTCCTTCAAGCAGGATCTTGCTGAATAAGGTCCACGGTGTTTATCCTACATGCACAATGTTGAATCAAGCTGTTTTCAACGTGGCTGTCTTGAACTTGCTAAATGCACGTTTTCTTCAATCAGTTTTCATTAGAATGGCAGTCACTGTCACATAAGTCAAACGGGGCTTAACGTCAAGCTCCATCCTGTGGCACAGTTGCTTCAACCACCTGCCTGGCTGACAGAGGAGAGATGTCACGCCTGTTAAACAGACCACCAACATCCGAAAGCTCAGCTTAGCGACAAGTCTGATGGTGCTCATAGCTCTGCTTTGACCTGCCAAGAGCCCAAATGAGCTTAAAAGTCAGCATGAAACACAGGCTGTCGACAGTCGTCTGCGAGTGGGAGTCTGCTCACCACCAGCGCCGGATTCAGGAGTTGTTCAGAAGGTGACAGTGCAGATGCAAGTAAAAATCATATTTTGGAAGAGAAAGTTTTCGGAAAAATGTAAATTTACACATCTGCGCACGCTCCGACTGAATTCAGTGCACTTCAATTCGGGAAGGAAAAAGTCGACTTTAACCAAGTTTCCTTTGTTTGTTTCCTTTCCCGGCAAAACCATAAGTGGAACAACAACAGATGCCAAGCAATGGTCTAAAGAGTTAATGAAATTTCCCCTTGAGAGAGAGAGATGAAAATCCAGCAAAGAAAAATTGAATTGGGCAGCTTCAGGTTCAGGGAAGCCAAGGTTAAGGAAATGCAACAAAGCAGCGTCGTGTTTTCATAGAAAATCAATACTGTGGTTCTCATTAATGTCCTCATACTGCCGTGGAACAAGACAGGGCAGATTTCTCAACATTCAGGGAAACACAAAAGGAGAGTGAGATCAAACCCAGAGTGGTCGGGGTTATTACCAGAGCACCGTGCACTCCATGATGAAAAGTGAATATGGAGCTCGAAATACAAAGCAGATAATGATATAGTTCATTTTCTGCTCCGAATTTAATGAGCTCGCTTTTTGAACAATCTGTGCTCGGAAGCATTTAAGCAATATCATAATTTCTTTCATGTGTGGCACAGAGCCTGTTCTCTTCAGACCTCTGGCTGACCCCCCATTAGCAGCAGCTATCACAGTCTGACATGAGTATCACTGATTTGGGTCAATATCGTATCTCTGATGTGCAGTGGGCTTTCCTGCCAGTTCTCCGTTAATCCATTCTCAGGAAAAATGAAAGAATTATCTTTCTGTTTGCCAAAAGTGGTGGGAAAAAAAAAAGAAAGCAAGGGGGAATTACAAAAAAACAACAACGACAAGAAACCCAAGTTTACAGTTACTCTACAGTCATGAAAGACATTGATGTCTTAAACACTGATGTTTATAAGACATGTTTGTACGGGGACATCGTATTTCATCCACCAAATCCTTCCCCATGCTATAGGATATTGTTTGCATAGTCGTGCTGCGCTCCTTCACGCCCACTGAGCTCTCTGGTTTTGCACATATGGTTTTATGTTTCCAGATTCATAATCTGAAATTCAATGAGTCTCTATCCTCCGGAGGGATACGAACACAAGCTTTTAATTTCTCACCGCCAATGACCAGGTTTGAACAGTGACTTTTTTTCAAGCTTGAGCTGGCTTGAGTGTAAACATGTCAAATTAAAATGTTATCAACGCGCGCACACTGTGTGGTTACCACACTAAGACCCTGTTGACATTTGACAATGTAAAAACGCATCATTTTCGCATTTTCATCTCAGAGGAGTTTTGCGTTTACACGGCAACGTTTTGACATGGAAATGGAAGAAACGCCAAAAAAGCTGAAGTTAGTATGCCAAACCCCGAGTTTAGCTCTGTTGGTTATTTTTTGGGAATGAAACCACACACATGCATGCAGGGAACAACATGCTACAAACATTAACAACCGACATTTGTATGGACAGATGACTCTTAGCTATAAAACTACTAAATCTCAGGAGAATTTTGATTGGGAGTCGTGACATACTGTAGACTGCGGGGTGGGGGTGGAGGTGGAGGTGGTTATTGAGTTTGCATATTCTCCCTGTACATACATGGGTTTTCTCTGGTTCCTCCCACAGCTAAAACAAAAAAAACAAAACACATTATCATTATAATATTATTACTTAATAATATTATTATTACGTTAGAAAAAGTGGTATAGAAGATTAATGGATGATGTTGCATAGTTTATCATAATTGCATTTATTTAAAAAAAAATAAAAATCTGGATGACAGTGTATGCCCAAGGCATCCTATAATCAACTGCTAGTCAGTGTAAATGTAAACAAACAGCAGTCCCTCTGCGTTTTGAGTTGGACCGGATGGAAGTGTCATAACAAAAACAATAAACTTAAGGTTATCTCATGAACTAAATGAACAAACAGCAATGCTTTTGAGGTCGTGTTGACGTTGGGAGCTTTGACAGTATCATAAGCAGAAATATGATCATATAGTTATTTGATATAAACTGAATATAAATATGTGAATATGAACAGAACACAATGGTTTTGAGATGTTGTTGAGATCAGAGGCCTTGGGTGGAAACAGAAAACCGTGAAACAAAGGCTTCTGTGTTTCCTTTGCGGTTCACACTTGGGAATTCAGGAAAGATTGTTACTTTTATTGTCCAACAATGTCTTCAAATGTACTTACAGAAATTGACTGATTGATTAATTGATTGATTGATTTGTTTATTTCGGTTACAGTTCTGCAGTAAAAAAAACTTTTGGTGGCCTTCAATGCAGTCTCAAAACCTTTCAGCCTTTAAGAAGGCGCTGTCTGACTTCAGAGTTAGACAAACTCCTGGACAATCATGCAAAAAGGTTGTACTGTGACATTGTCTGTTCTTGCAAGAATAATGTAATAAAATTGTGTTAAACTTTTTCAAATTGTTCCCAGTGTGATTCCTCTGTATTCTGTCTCCCTGAGGTTTTTTACTAGGAAATTCTCCTGACAGGAAAATGGTTGACCCACTGATAAAGCCTCAAAGATATGAGATGAAATGTCTTCTTAGACATACAACCAAGTACTTTTTTTAACTTGCTTTGATATAACTAAGTTCATTATTCAATTAACTTTAATATTCTTACATTATTTAGCTTTTGTAAATCCAGGTCATCTTTATGACGGACAGTTTCATCCCTGCTGCTGGTAAACACAGGCATCCTAAGACAAAGGACTACATCTCACCTTTGTACCTGCTACCGACGATATGTCGCTGTAAATTAAATTTCCGAGCCACAAAGACTGGAGCTTCTGCTTGATCCCCTCAGACACTGACCTCTCGGCTGGTCAGTGCAGTCAGGCAGGAGAATGGAGTGAACGAGCCCCAGCCACGGAAAGGCCAACCCTGCTTAGCTCGCGATCTGTGCTGGCGGAGCTGACATCAGCCCTGTTATTACCATATAAATGAGATAAGGTCTTTGGTAATTGCAGGCTGAAATTAAAGCCAAATAATCAGGCGCAGGAGACAGGCTGTCTGCGTATAAGGAAATAGTGATGTTTTACAGTAACTCTACTTGTTTCCTGAATGACTTCGACTTATAAAAAGTCGAATTAATAAAAATTTAAAATGAATGTGGCTAATCTGCTTTATTTATGTACTTTACCCCATTAATGCTAACAGATTATAAAGAGCATTAAAAGACCACATTCAAATTAATCCCAATATTAGCACCTAGAATACGAGGATCTTGATAAGTGGGCTGCTAATTACATCTGCAGTAAGGTGTGTGTCATTCGCTGGTTTTTATGAGTGTTGTGTCGTATTGTGTGATGAGGCTTTGGTGCTGAGAGAAGGCCAATGGCATTTATTAGTTGATGGAATAGCCCACATGGGATAAGAGCAGCCGTGACATTTCTGCAATGGAGCAGGGCAATTACCCCGGGTGTCAGCAGCAATAGAGCAAGCTGGCCTTCTGTTGTAGTTCAACTCATCCAGCCTTTGATTTGTACATGGATTCCTCTGTTCGGACATTTACAGATGAAACAACAACAACAACAAAAACAGCATTTCTTATCAATTTTTGTTTATTAATTCAAAAACTGAAACAGACTTGTTTTTTTTGTATTGTGGTATAAATGATATCATTGGTTGAGTACAATTAGACAAAATTGATGGCTTAAGCCAATCACTGGGTGACACATTATGAATAAGATTTACAAAAGAGTTTCTAAACTTTCAAAAGATTTGCAGGAATTCACAAGCGTCACTTGAATTTTAAACACGATCAACAAATTTGCATAACGTTTTTTCTTTGCAGGGCATTCCCAAAGTTGTAGCAAGTATCTTTATATGTTCTGTGGTACGTGTGGGATTTCAATAACTTTTGACTCAAAATTATGGGAAATTCTTCTTCAGGTACTGTGATTGTAAGTGAAACGTGTCGCCAATATGCTCATGTCTTTCCATTTTTGTGTTTCAAAATAGTCGCTATATGCCACAGCTCAGTCACTTAAGGTCTTTAGATTTCAGGTTAAACACAATCAACACATTAAACCGTACGGTCGTCTCTTATTCCTTATGGGGGGCGGATCAATGTCATCCTCTCATCATAAAATAAAGGTGATCACTCAGAACAACCTTGTATTGATTTCCAGTGACCCTTCACACCAAGAGGACGGGCAGCAAAACAATCCCCTCTGCAATAACTGGATCCTCTCATTGCAGGCGGTCATGCTGCAGGTATCAGGTCAGGACATCTGTCTTGGTGCGCTACACGTGCACTCACCCAGTGAAGTTGGTGAAGATGTCTCATCGTGTCACTTTTTCCCCCACATCTCTGTATACCTGTGCCCCGTTTTTGCACTTGTGAAGCCTCAAATGTGCATCCATCTCTGTAATGAGGGTGTTATGCGCTGCAACAAGACTGTAATACACCACTACACGAGCTTGTCGACATATTGTTCTTGCTGACACAGCTGTATGACGTCCTGCACTGACATTCCCAGGTCTTGCTCTTTTGATTTTTTTCACTCTCAATTATTACACTAACGCATGAACATTATGGTCATTAAAGATCTGTCACAATTTCTTACTCGATTACTAATACCCTTTTCTTACATCTAAATGCAGATTTCCCTTTAGTTCTCTTGTGAAGCACAATCTTCTACCATCTGTGCCCCAACAATGAAGGTTTAACAGTCTTTAAAAGCTGAATTCTGTTTGCCTCCTCAGCATTTTTGTGCTTACACAGTAGATAGTTGATTGTAAAGTATGTTTCCTCCAGTGCATGTCTATGAAAGTGTCAATATCCATCATGTTTATGAATTTTGAATTAAACTTCCCTATAATCATTAATTTGCAGGATTTTAAGTCATTCCCAAGCGGTTTAGTTGTTACACATCTTTAAGCTTTTTAGAGAGTGTCCAGTATTTGCAATCTTTATATTCATTACAAACTGCATGGATCTCAAATTTGGGTTTGTCTGCGCAATGGCAGAACACATTGGATCTGGATGAACACTAGAGTATGTCAATAAGCAAAAATACCAGATGAACCCGTTCTGACAGGAGAAACACTTGAAACTATTAACTATATTCGTAATTCTCTTTGCGTTTTTTAGTTTGAATCTCCACTGTTTTCTCAGGTGGGTCCACTCTGCATTGGGAACACACACCACCTCTTGTCACCCACTTTGAGCCGACTGAGTGAAGGACGTCTATTCCTCCGCCTGCTCGGTGTCGGGTGGTCCCCTGGGTTGCGCTGCGGTGGGTCAGCTTCTGGTGCAGACTGTGCTTGGCTTGGTGTGTGGCAGTCTCCTTTTTAAACCATGCACAACACTTTGTGCTACATTTGTTTTGTTTGAAAAGTGCTTTATAAATTAAGATTGATTCACTGATACCTAGAAGGTGGATGTAGTTAACGTTTTACCTTCAAGGCCAGCTGCTCACCGTTGTTTGTTTATGTGTAGCATCAGTGAAATGTGTGTGGATTTCTATTGTTTGGTAAAGCAAACATCTATGACAGTAGAGGCTGAAGGTTATGATTGTTGTTTTCAAGTAATGACAAAGGACATAATGACAATTGCTCATCTTTCATCTTTCTGCGTGTCTTTCATACCAAGTTTATCCAACTCAAGGTTGCAAGAAGTGAAAGATGAGTCTACCTGTAATCAAAATGCTGGGTACTGCTTGGACAGGTCACCCGTCCATCGCAGAGAAAACACACAGACAGGCAATTCAGTTTCAACAATTAAGCTACAAGCATGTCTCTGAATTATGAAGGGAGAGCAAACTTTTCACCTTTAAAAAAACTCCAGTTTCAGTGAGATTAACTGATATTCAGCAGAGTTTGTGAGAGTACTGTTGGACTTTTGGGGAAAAGTTTGTTGGTTTTCTTTGCTTTGTGAGAACAGACACAACTCTGACACTTAATTTCAAGGGTTTTAAGTGCTGAATTCTTTTAGTGTGGCTGCATACAAATCCTTCTGAAAAATAATGCCACAGTTTCACATTGGGGATCTCAGGTGAAATACAGAACATTTCCAAATGCAGGTTCACAGGTTGAGTTTAGCCCCTTCTTGAGCACACTTTGAATAATTTGGTCTCATGCTCTTAGTTTTCCCCTTCACAGAAATGAAAAGCACTTTGGCTGCCACTGCATAGTTGTTAATTCATCTGAAAAAAAAAAAAAGTCTACTGTAGTGCAACCTTACTTGACCTTACTTTGGAATTATGCCTTTGGACTAATGAATACAGTTTGAAACACAAGAAATGGCGGCAGCGCTGGTAAAAGAGGTTGATTATCTTTTGTTAGGCGCAAGTGGCGAATTATTAATCATCCAAACAGTGACATCACTTCATAACAGTTCCCCGAAATATATCAAGGACTGATTGATCATTGCCTGCAGTAGTTCTTCCTCTCTTTTTTCTTCTTCTTCTTCTCTTTATCATCCTGCGAGGAGATCAAAACGAATAACCTCGTCGTTTTTGGCGACCTTTAACTACCACGGAGTCACGAATAAAAACCTCCACTAATCACGCCACCGTTTTTCAATTACCCCCACATCATAACGCCACTCTCCCCCCGCAGCAGAATGCCACTGCCTGAAGGTCATGGCAGCCTTTTAGTCTCGCGTGCTGTCTAGGACTTTTTCGTGGTTGACCTTTATTTGTCTGTCACATCGCGGGATAACAGCAATCACTATGCAAAGGGGTCTGATTGCATGCAAGGTTCCATCAAGAGGTCTTGTTTTGTACAGTGTGTTAGTCATGCAGTTGGCGTGTATTGTTGAGTCTGTCATCTTCTCCGCTGTGTTGAAAAAAAGAGTGACAGGCAAGAAGAAAGAAGGAATCGGTAGTATGTTAAAAAAAAAAAAAAAAGAGTCCAATCCTGCCCGTGATGACTGAGCTTTAACTCAACTGATTCATTCCTGACAGAGTCTTCTCATTAATCTTTTACATCTTGCCTGCAGTTATCATTACTAAGAAAACCGCCAGGCTCTCTTCCCTTATTTTGACAGAGACACTTACTTTCATCTTCACTACAAGAACAGGGGGAGACTGTTGTTGTTTACCAGCATCCCACCCACCTCTGAATATCTGCTGTGTTTGGCAAGTCGTCCTCTGAGAGGCATGTCTGGACTGACGAGCACCTCCTCGCTGCCGTTTCTCTGAAGGAAATCTGAGCTTTACTGCTTGATTGCACCAAAAAGACATTGCCGAATTGTGAGCGTGGAGTGAGAAAAGTAATTATTGAACAAGTCGTCATCCACCTATTAATTTGACAAAGTTATTTGTTATCACATTTTCTCAATTTTCTTTATGGGAACAAGTTCTCAGATTTGGAGTTGAGTTTGAGATTGGATAAACATGATGCAGAAATATTTTCTTTTCCCCCTTTAACATCATATAAAACTTTCGTTAGACTCAGAAAACAATACCCCATTAAACCGAAAATAGATGTTTGAAAAGTGTTTATATCAGGAGTGCCACAGTGTGGGAGGATGAACCATATTGTGCCCCCCCCCCCCAACTTTCCCTAACCCTCCCACCACACATGAAATAATGGTATATGATATTAGTGTTGACAGCTGTTTTGATCCATAAGCAAGAAAAGTATTTAGTGGCCAGAGGTTAGAGAAGTGGATAGGTTACCACTGTGGGTCCCCAAGCATGACCCCTGACCCCCTGCACCAAAGTCTTTATATATAGTTTGAAATTGTAGTAATTATTATGAGTTTTGCTAAAATATGTAACGCATTTTAATCATTATTCCTTTAGGAATAAAAAAGGAAAAAATACCGCCCTGAGCCTTTCAGAGGAGGCCCTTTTCAAACTTTGAAAGCCACTGGTCTTTATATGATGCTTGAGGCAACTCTACATCATACAATCTAAAATATAATATAAAAAAAGAGGAAAGATGAAGGTGTCAGCAGTTAATAGATTCAAGCTTTAACATCATGTTCAGATTAAATTAAATCAAATAATAACATGAATCAACATTGATGGAACGTCTCATCAATCTGGTGTTACTCTTAAAGACAGCTTGCAAATGAATCCCACGCCACACAATGTAATTCATTTACTCAATTTCATTCACAAATTCGGGGCACAGCTACAGTTGGTATTTGTCTTTTCAATGTGTTGGATGTGCTGATCATTCACAGAGCACTCAGAGCATTATGAATATTCAGAGTGGAAGCCAAATGTCACAGAGCGATCCCGTAACAATAATGGAGCTTGAAGTCTGCAGGCAAGTGGGCACGAACTGAGGCGAGCTAATGAATGTCGCTGCCTTGCTCTGATTGGTTTGCATGACAAATGTTTTTATAGTGACTTCTCTCTGTGAGGTTCCATCAACGTGGCATGTTCTTCTTTTTGCAGGGCGTTTGACCGAAGGCAACGCGACAAAGGACAGGGCAAATATTCACTCCGAAACAAAACTGGAGAACTTTGCTTTTTAAAAGTCAAATTGCTTAAAGTAGTCCAAAAATGAAAGAAAAAGGACGAGCTACTGTGAATGCTCTATGCCAGGCACTTGTGTCGGGTGGGTTTGGCTCAACTGGTAGAATGGGTAGTCCTCCACTTGCTCAAGCATGAACAGGGAAAACATGGAACTGGGCATTTCTCACTGTGAGGCATGAGCGCTGACCGCCATCCCACCGTACAGCCCCAGACTGGACGTAATAAAAGCATTTTTGTCTTTTTGGCAGTTAGCTAAGCATGATGGATGCACCCATTTAAATCGGAACAGATACAAAAAGCAAGCAGAGAATTAGAGGACAAGAACAGGAGTGTTTGAAACTAAATAAAATTAATAATTTGAGAGGGATGGTTCCAGCAGGTGGATGTCCACCAGCTCAAGTGAGGATATCCGAGCCAGAAACCACCAAATAAAGCATCTGTTTCATGGCTGATGCTGCTTGGTGTGTGTTGCCTTGTAAGAGGAGGATGTGAAGAGTTGGCATGCTTTGGGGGAACATGGTTCATTGGCTGAGTTTATTGTAAAATATAATTCATACCCGACAGTCGTTGCCATTCTGTCACAGTGAATCTCAAAGGCTGTGAAAGTGTTACTACGAGCTGGCTTCAGCCTAATTACTGGGAATAGTGCCTGTCAGGAATTTAGGGCAGGACCTGCAGTATGGCACAGGCCTCAATATAAAGAATGTTGAAAAAGATTTAATGGGATCTTCAGGTTTTTAGGAGCGTGAAATGACAGCAGAATCACTTAAACAAGAAATTGCATTTGTACAGCACTTATTCTGAATATGAATCAGGCCTATTTCCTGGGCATCTGTAAATGCTAAGGCATACTAATTCATGGGGATGATACACCAACTCATGGACACACATTATATGTGTCCACTTATGACTAAATTTACATACAGCCACACAAACACCCATTTAATCTGCATCTTCCATTGATGCATAATTACCAGAAAGTTACTTATAAGGCAGTAAATGTAAATTATAGAGGCGACTGTATGTAGAGTAGTTGCATGGTACTGATGTTTAGCACTCTCACCCTCACCTCACAGTCTGATATATATATATACAGGTATATATATATATATATATATATATATATATATATATTCCTCCGACAGTCTGAAAACATGTGATTGAAGTTAAATTTCCCGTAGGTGTGAATGTACAGTATGACTGTCTGTCCTCTGTGTTTTCCCTCTAATATACTAGCAGCCGGTCAATAGTGTAGCCTGTCTGCACCTATAGTCAGCGGGGATGTTTTCCCAGACTTATTTTTTTGTGGAGGAATCATGATAAAAATGGAAGAAGCAGAACTTGTTGTTTATTTTCCATTAAAACACACATTTGATAAGTCAATGCAATTGAAATTGAATGGAGATAAATGTCCTGTAGAAATATATAGCAGGTTGCATGACTTAATAGTGAATCCTTTAGCATGTCTCCTACACACACACACGCACACGCACACGCACCCGCACCCGCACCCGCACACGCTTTTTCGGCATTTTTCACATTCCGTTCTACCATTCTTCGTGGGTTTCGGAAATTGAATCAAAACTCGAATTTTTCTTTAAAAAAATCCCCCCAATTTTTTTTAGGCCAAATCGCCCAGCCCTAATATACATATATATATATATATATATATATAATTTCATTCAGACTGGTGTTGATGCTCTTTAAACTGTATTTAGAAGACACACAGAATGCACACTGCTTATTGTATTTTTGTATGCAGGTGTCTGGTGGCGGCGATTAGCTTTCATAGTGCGACCTAGTTTACTGACAGCAATCATTTCAAAATTGCAAACAAAGCTTCGGATGATGGTGGATACCTACTTTTTTTTTTTTGCACAGCAACTCTTTACATAACTGATTAGTCCATTTGGCTCTCCTGTGATTGCATGTTTTGGTAAACTCGCATGCAGCTGAGGTCCCTCATGTTTCCACATTGAAGGCCAGATGAGATCCAGAGTGATTCCTCACTTTCTGCTCAGCTCTACTGGCCCCAATATGGGTCATCTGGGTCTTTAACTGGACGGCGAAGAGCCAAAATTAAAAAAAAAAGACAAACATGGACACAGACCCAGTCTTTGTAAATTGAATGTGAAACAGCTGTTAACCCACTTTATATTGACTTTTCATATGTGACACAATTTTGAGATCCCAGTTTCAAGCAATATTATCATACACACACATACATACATACATACATATATATATATATATATATATATATATATATATATATATATATATATATATTGTTTGTGAAGATTTGCCCTTAGTGTCAGAGCAGATCATTAAATATTAAACTAGCACAGCATGCTACAGGGAGAAGCTCTGCTCATGCACTAACAAGAAGCCTGTTTGTTTCTCCTCATTTTGCCCTGGAAAGCTATTTTGTTTTTCTGTTATTTCTTTTGGTCTTACAGGTCACAAAATAGGAGGATACAACATGAAAGAAGTAGGCAAAGCACATGCCTCTTGAGTTTAAATTTAAGTTGTTTTGACTGATTCAATTGAACATTTATTATTAAATGACTTCACCAGTGATGTGTATTGATGTCTGATATTGTTTAAGTAATGTGCGCAATTGATAAGAGGTGAAAAATAGAATAGTGTTGAAAGCACATAATCGTTTATAATCATCAACAAATTTGTAGAACTATTGCACCAGAGAATAATGTTCTTTTCTTTTTTCCTACATAACAACATCAATAATATATTTTTATATCAAGATTAATCTTACACACATACCAAACTGGATATATAACAGAATTCTGGCACTATTTGACCAATTTGAAACCTTAATGTTTCACTGAAGATGACAAAAAAAGAAAATCTAAAATCAAAGTAAAGACAGCCAGACATGTTTCATAAGACAAGAAATTGTTCCAGAGCTCACAATCCATAAAACAAACCATGAATTCACAGTTAGCTTTATGTTGTATGTATCTAACCTTATCAACAATTTCTTCTTCTCTACAGTTTTAATATTATTGTAAAAGTCTTCATTTTCCAGTGGCTGAACAAAGGACTAACATTCCCGTCGAAGTATTCACCTCCTTTATTCCCTTAGTATGGATGACAAATATCAATTTGTGTGTGGTAATGCATGCTTGAACGGATGCAAAAACCTTCAATTAAACCACAGAAATTAAAGTATAAATAACTACAGGGGCTGCAGCAAAATTAATTCCTTTTGGGATATGAAATAGAGGGGTAGTTGTTGTGTTGTGCATCAGCCGTCGTGGATACCAATGCAAAGAGATTTCTACATCAAAGAGTTTTTTTTTTCTGTTTTTTTTTTTCCTTGCACCTAAATGCTTTCCCCTGCAGGGACAGGAAGGAGATGCTAAATTGCACTTTCCCTATTTCTTGTCTGGCAATAATTAGACCGAGTGAGTAATGAGCTGAATGTATAAAATATTTTCTTTGGCGCCAATGCGATGCTGACCAAAAGCAAGAATGTTTGCCGGAGGAGTTTTACAGGAATGCAACGTAGGGGTCAAATGTTCACCTGCACTGCAATAACCTCGTCACATTTCCTATTTAGTCGCAGTGATGGACCATTGTATTAGATCTCCTGGCCGCCTCTTTATCTGATTGTACAACAGTTTTAAATAAAGTCAGGCACTATAATTTAGCACACCATCTGCTCGAGCCCAAAGCAAATACACGAGGGTGGTTAACTGCATTTTGCTTCACATTTAATGACGTATAAAGTGTAGAGGAGAGAGACATAAATATAAAATCAGAACGTCGGAGGATTCCAGGACTGCTGCTCTATTCAACTTCAGAGCAGGTATGGATGGATGGATTATAGTTACACTGCAATACATACAGGATTACAAGATGCGGGATTAGTGTCTATTTTCATTTTACTGCGTCTCTTGTCCAAGCAAAAACACCAAGCATCATTTCAATGAGGACTGGTAAATGATTTTCATGTATTCGTGAACAATTCTGTGCACTGAATTTAGAAAGCAGAAAATATGTCAAAAGCTTTGCCAGGAATAAAAACAACCTTGTAGTCATTTTTCCTAAAAGCACTATTGCTGTTGTCAGGCTTTGGGGAGTTACAGCTTTGCCCTATGAGATCCTTGAAGTCCTCTTAACTAAATGTGTTTGTATTTTTTATGTTTAAGTGCCAGAATCTATTAGTATCATGTCAGTAAGTGCCCTTGAATCCAGTCAAGCTATGCCGTGCCTCTTTTTTTTTTAGGTCTTGGCTGTATTTACAGTCTGTGATTCCAAAAATACAAGCCTTCACTGTGCAGCAAGTACAAAATGCAGCTCCCTCCTAATGAACGATTGGGACTCGAGAAAAGTGTACTTGCGGGATTCAGTGTTTGCAAATTTTGTTAATCTTTTTTCATACAGTAACACATTTTATAGAACACATTTTAAAGACAAATTCTAAAAGAAAGCCGGTTGCTTGATTACCTGAGCTGCAGTTTTACTAATATCAGTGAGACGATACAGAATATTATTATGTCTTGTGTAAAGACAGCTTTACTCCACTGAAAAGGTTGCCTATATTTCTTCCTAATGTTACAATAGCTGCATGTGAAAGCCTTGTGTGGGTGGATGAATCACACAGGGATTGTATTATGTGTGTGTATGCAGGTTCATTGAACTAGTCAACCATATATTATTATTGAAGCTCACTTGATTTTATGAAAAGTGTTACCTCCCCAACACACTACAATGACTGAAACTGAAAGAATCTAGTAAACATTGCATTTATTATACTATCGTATTGCATTTTGATGAAATTCTTTTAATTTCCTGTCTTTTATCTGTTTTGTGCGTTTGTGTTTCCTTCTGTTTTGATTATAAAGGCCTAACCAGGGTCAAAGATCATATATTACGATATGCTGTAAATGTGTGGGCAAATAGACCTTCAGATATTGTGTTGGCCATTAGTCCTACTGCTTCTGTGAGTGACTTACTGTATCCCGTTGTGGCGCAAAACATTTACTTCGTAACAAATCACAAAATAGTTTTTGTTTGATTTTTGTGTGTATATAATAGGTATTGCATCATTAATGCTTTTACCCCTGTTCAAAAATATCACAACCAAGAGAGGGAATGACTTTCCTTTTAAATTTGTATTGAAGAATGCTGTGTTTTTGGTTTCAAAGATTTATAAATATATTTTTTTCAATTATATATTCAAAAACAACTGCTTTTGTGCAAATGAGTTTAATTAGCTGGGTACAAGGACAAAACTAAAAAAAAAGATTTTTTCTCATTATTGTAATGAACAAGTAAATGTCTACGCACTAAACGTGTCACATGATAAACATCAAGACCAAACAACGGCAGGAGACTGGTTATCGGCTTCCTGTATGTCAAAGGATCAATTTATTACCATGTTCTTGTGAAGCACTTTGAATTCCCTCACATATGAACGGTGCATTAAGACGGATACACCTGTCAAATTACTGAACCCATATTAATAAAGTGCACTGTGTTCAATAAAAAAACGGAATAAACTTCCACGAAAGCATAACGACATAAGTAATGAAGTAGAAACTTAATGTCTGTTAACTGACGCTTTGATTTGTGCCCTTCGTCCTCGTCAGCTCCCTGACGGAGCTCTGCTTTGAGTAGAGCAAATGAGAGATGCTGTGGCATCCAAACACAGAAAAACCCTGGTTGTTGAACCCACAAAGCTATCCTGCACTTGGGTCAGCAATCCCTCTACCCCCTAAAAACTGCAGCCAGAGCCTCTTCAGAAAGATTAATGACCATCGATCTCCGGCACAAGCCACCAGGGCAGCAGACCACTGTAAAATCCTCATTACACACTCTCTGAGTCTTTAGGTTGCCCCTCTGCCCGGCACCAACGCAGCCCAAGGACGGCTGCTGCCGTTTGCTTTGTTTTGTTTTGTTCAGCGAAGTGTGCTGGGGTGGCTGATTGGTGCATTTTTGTGTGTGTGTTTTTTTTTTAAAGGAGTTCTGTAAAGTCAAAATTTTGTGGTTATATCATTTTTGAGAATAAACAATGAAAAAATACAAGGTGAAAAGGAGCAAACTGCTGATTACACAGAGAAACAGGGGGAAATCTGCAGGAGAGTTTAGGGTAAGAACACTTCGTCTCTGGTCTACATATGCCCCTTCTGCCTAATTAATTTCACTCCATGAGAGTTGAAATAAAAACAAAACAAAACAAAACAAAAAAGAAATGATATCTCGTTTTAGATCTCCACCCATCACTGTTCTTAGTTTTTAAATCGGAAATTGAGAAATTGTACCTTGAAATAGTAAAAAAAAATATTTATAGACACATATACATTAAACAACTGCAAAATCAACAGACAAACACAATACTACCACGCTGTGCTGGAGACTCTCATTTGCCGATAAAACAGTACGTCTTATATGCATTCCTGTTTGGAGAGCGTAAAACCCTTATTAGCTTTTTCTTTTGTGTAACTTTCTAAATCAGATGAGCAATTCAAAAGCACAAGGGGCAGGGGTCACTGCCAGCATACAACTGAAAGAGCAAATTACCATACGGCAGGAATATTCCTCCTGTAAATCAGCTCCAAGTCTATTCTGATCTGCAGGTAACCACCTGACTTTTGCCCCAAATGCCTACTTTGATGTTCGCAGAGGGTTTGAAGTGAACGTGATTAAAATATTACAGAAATGGTTTTGGAGTGGGCAGGTTTTCCATGCAAGAATAATTTCTCTTCTTCTTATACGCGTTAACTATTTGTCCTCGATGAAACTCCGTATCTGACTGATAAACGGATTAATGTTGATTGGTGGTGACTGACAAGTTATGTAATATAATAATGGATACTCGTAAAATTTGAAAGATCAATATCAGATAGGATCACAATGAGCCAAGCTGTGACACTGTGGAAAATGTAATGATTAAAGGCTGTTAGTGCTGTCTGAGTCACTTTATGTGATTGCAAAATGCAGCATCTCTGCTTGGCGCTTTCACAGCACAAATGAAAAATCACAGAGAAGTGAATGCTCTACGCAAATGATAGAAATATGATTGTTTTAACAGTTTGAGCTCATTAAATGTCAGTCATTTTTTTTGTCTCTTGGTAATTCTGTCAACCGTTAAACTGTTTCAGTAGATACTCCAGGAGATCCATCAGCTCACCAAACCCTGTGACCCATGTGGTGACACTAGCAACTATTTGAACCAGGCCCTGTACACCATACTATAGATTATATGCAGATGATGATGATGATGAGAGAAGCTATGCCCTCTATAGCACACTCTGGAAGACCCTTCCTCCCCCAACTAAAGGCTTCACCACGGAGGTCCAACAAAGAAGCTGGCGATGAACAAATTGTTGAAGTTCTTATCAACACGAACGGTCTCGAACATGCTCAATAAATTCATCAATTGGGAGGACGTCAGTATTTGACATCCCATCTGGTGAGCATTATTTTATCTGTGCCATTAAAAGACTTTGGAGCTAAAGGGAATTCCTGCAGTTTCTCTACAAACTGGCACCAGGAAAAGCTGGACATGCTTTAAAGTGACTTGAGACCAAATAAATCCATTGAGGGCCAATCTGATCTGGGTCCAACGACTCACCAGAGCAAAAGTTAATCTCCTCCTTTGCTTCTTCCTCCAAATGATCAAATATTAAAAGGACTCGGTAGGCAGCAGAAAGGCAGCGGGTAAGCAAACATGCCTGTGTCTTGTTGACCCATTCAGTTATTCCCATCTCAGTTTCACCTTTTACCATGGGGCAATCATGGTCTGTTGACACAACAATTCAGTGACAGCGGCACCACCCAAAGAGGAATCATGAGGAGCTAGAGCGGAGGCAGGTGCTGCCCTACTGGAAGCAGACAGAATGGAAGTGATGAAGTTGCTCACTGTCTGCACCCATCCCAAATAAGAAACTGCACTAAAGCCCTGCAAATGATTAGAAGAAGTTGAATTCCATAATAATGGCTGCTACTTTGGCTCTACTTTCTCATGCGCCATACGCAAAACCTGTCTGTCCTACAGACAGCACCAATAATGTGGTGGGAGGGAGGCTGGGTCATTAAAGAAGCCAGCACAAAAACTCCAAAAGAAAAGGCATCTAAGTCATTCACAATTATTTTTATTTGGCCTGAATAGAGTTCATTTATCGATAAAAAAGCTCTTTACAAAACTAAAACTGCCTACTATTTTTCCTTAATCAACAAAAACAAGAACAACCCCAGGTTGTTGTTTTTTTTTTTGCAGCACTATAACCAAGCTGACAAAAAGTCACAGCTCTGTGGAGCCTTGTGTCCCTTTAACTCTGAGCTGTCATGACTTTGTAAACTTCAAGGAGAAAATTGTAAGTAATTCTCCACAGCAATCAACTGAGTTTTCTCCTAAAATGCCCATAGAAGCTGATTTACAGTTATAGTTTCCATCCAGCTCTTTGAGTTACTCTCAATTATTTCTTTGTCAAAATCAACATGTCCAGTAAATACAATCTCAACGAGATGCTTCAAAGACGCTTCCCCTTTCGATTATCACATCCATACCACATTAATTTATGTGCTGTTGCCATGGTTAGATTTGGGGAGGTTAGCTCATTACAAAAGGAAAAACCAAATACAAAAGTTCAAAGACCAAGTCTACAAGTCCACAAGAGAGACAGAGACAGGGACACAGTTGACTCAGCGATGCAGACAGACCAACAAACAGAACACACAGAAGACACCCAATATAAACCAAAGCCACCAGGTGAAGAAAATCTCCCACTCAGGCACAGGTGAAACAAATCAGGGCGGGAAAAAGCAATCAGATACAACAAGAGGAAGTCAAGGAGCCTGAGACCATATACCGAGTCAGAATCTCACAAAGAACACACAAGACAAAATGTGAACCATGCCGGCTGTCGCGACAAATTCCAGACACAGTCTCTCCAGAGGTGAACAATAAAAAAAGTCACAACATACAAGATCATTTAGAACAAGAAGTGGCCGCTATTGCACTGTTGCATTTTTATTACTGCTCCTCCATGTCGCTACTGAATCTCACTTTGCACTTCAGCCACTTTCCGGTTAAATGAAACAGTTTTGCCTGGGCCACCAATATCTGTACAGCACAGAAAGGGAGGTTGAAAACACACGAGACATTTCTAAACAATCCCCATCCCAACTCAACAATAAGTTGACCAAAAACAATACTATAATGCTGGTCGGACACTGACTGAATTTGAATGACTCGTGTGTTTATTGTCAGAAAGAGCCAGTCCAGAGCTGCCGCTGTTCAATCACGGATGCGGTTTTCTGTGAATCCACTCGTGCTGACAATACTCAGAAATTGACCGACAGCGCTGACGTCGGTGATCTGGAACTGGTAATGGCGTGTGGTTAGTGTTCCTATAAAACCAATTGAATGAACACGCTGCCACAGCAACCCAGTCGTTAGCACTCAAAACAAGGGAATGCTACGATGGACACTAATCATTCAAGATCAAATGCATCTTAATGAACCAATAACATCTGCTCGCACAGCAATTCTGAAGACCCACCATATGTTTTGCAACTGCGAAGTGGTGATGATGGGGGATGGATGTTTGACTACTTGTTACCCAAATAGAGGAAATTAAGAGAGAAGCTCAAAATGAACGATGCTTTATATTTTTAGCACACAGCCTTGTGTCTTTACGTTTAAATACCCTTGAGAGTGACTTTGAAAGGCGAAACCACATCTAATGATTTGTGTTCAACCTCCTCTTTATCATTTCTGAACATATGGGATAACCATGAAAAATAGTCACGGCTGCCCAGATGTCGAGATATGGGACTCAGCATAACGTACAGTCTTTTTTTAACCATACAAACACTTGTTCTTCAGACGCGATAAAAATGCCAAGAAAACAAAGCTATCATCTATATTCCGCCAAATGCGTCTCTCATATCAAAATAAAACAGAATCAGATTCATTAATTTAAATAATTGCAATTGTTCCCATTTTTTGTCCCAAGTCAATTAACAAACATTTTAGCTCAGAGATAAAAAAAAGAAAAAATCAGCTTCTATTAAGTGGGATAAACAGGGGCTGTCAGCACATCTTTGCAAGTCTTATGTGTAATACAAATAAGCTCGGCTGCTTGTAGGCGCTGAAGCTCTTCGAGGGTTTTCATCCATAGCTGAACAATTTTCTGCTCCTCTGGGATCCTTTGCATCAATTCAATTTATTTCAGTAAATGGACCAATTCATCAGGGAAATTTGGTATGTCATTTGTGTTTTTCATCAGGCGATACCTTCCTCCGCTTTTTTCACTAACACAAATGGATTAAACACTTATGCCTACATCTTGAACCTACTGTACATTTGCATGAGTGTTATTGTGTGCTGAAAGAATGAAGGCGATGAAGGAGAATGGCTCAGAGCATGGTTAGAATCAGTAGAATAATTAACTGTGATATTGATTGTTGAAGTGGAAATGGAAGATGATTTCTGACTGAGCACTAATTAATTTGACCTTACCTACAATATATTTGATCTCTAATATGATGACGGAAGAACTTTGGGGCGTCAAACTCTTCCAAAGATGTGTAAAAACATCACTAAAAGAGACAATTCTGGACATAACATCAGACAGGAACCTGCAAAGTTAATATTAGTGGTTGGCGCTTTGTGTCGTCCCAGATGTCTACATGCGATATCCTGTACCCTTCTGGCCCACACTGACAAGCTCATATCATCGCCGTGACATTTCTGGAGCCGTCACATTTCATCAGAACAGTAATTAATCATTGCTGAAACAATGTGGTGGCCTGCTACAGTACCGAGGAGCAGAGCGGGGGCCTTGGCACATGCCGGCGTGTGACAAGCGAAGTCTTTGCCCTGGTGAAACCTCTGCAACATTCAGGGTCGCCATCCAGCAGTGACCTCTGTTGACTTCTGTGGCTGCAACTTGCCCCAGCGTGGCCAATACTAAAGCTGTCCTGAGTTTAAACAAGGTGGCCAAATTTAGACAGGTTTTTTCAAATCAAGTAATTAGTAAAACATTAACCACTGATGGATAAGTCTTTATCACGCTGTTCAGTCATTGGCTGTGTAAATGTTTTCTATAAAACGTCTTGGGAAATCGGCTTATTTGAAGGGTTTGGTTAAAGTTTAAGGAATTTGAGGTGACATTAAAGAGTCCATTTGTACCTTGAATACTCTGGGAGGAGTTCAGAATCCAGGTCTTGTATAAAGAATTTTTGTTTATTTTAAAAAGTCTGAGTGAATTATAAAAGGTCTGAATCTAGACTAGAGTAATAGTTTGTTTAAGAAGTTCTATGCTGTCGAATCCAGATGTTCTCAACAGCCCCATCTCTAGTTTTATAAGTCTATGTCTGGGTTAAATGAATCTGCATACTTTGTGAAGGACCTATTGTAGACCAGTCAGGCCAAATACAGTGCTGATGTATTTAAAAGAATTAAAGTCCAGGAAAATGAATATCAGCCTTAATGTCAAGAATCCAGGTGGAGTTCAAAGAGTCGGAAGTCTAATTTCAGGAGTCTTGGTCTGGATTGAAGAACCCAAGTCTGTGGGATTCAACCTCGCTGCTCTATCCTCCCTCTGCCCTCAGAGATGCGCCGCAATAAATCATGTTATTGGTTTGTCCGGTTTGGAACAATTTGGAAAACTGGATGCCCTTCCTGACTCGTCCTGAGCAGTTTTAGATTAAAGACCATGTCTCTATCCACAAAGCAAGTTCAATTTATTTACTGTTTTAGAATTAGAGAAGAGAGTAGCCTCTTCTGAAATATTTGAAATTACAAAATCTAAATACTCCAGTAAATCGCACGAGATAAGGATTTAGGTAAAGTACATAAGTAAATGTACTTGTTACCTCTGGTACCTTGTCAAGGGAGTAAAAGAGGGTGAACATAAGATAAGCCCTGATAAGAAAACACAGCCTCCAGGTAGGAATGAAGGCAGAGAGAGAGCCAGATGTGGCCCTGACTTTCAGAGTGTGTTAGATACAGAAGTACAGATAACCTACTTCAGGTCTGTCAGCTGTACACACATCTTCTGAAATGTCACTATATATAAATCATAACGAATAACAACCTCATTCTGGAGTATATCAATATTTCATAAAAACACAATAACTGTAATAATGCATGCAGAGGTTATTCACTGTGACTTTGTGTTGATGGCAAAAAAAAATAAAAAATCAGTTTATTCTCCTTTTTTTTTTTTTTTTTGTTAACCAAAGTTCAAAGCTATCACCAGCTTGCCACCTTGTCACTGTGACCTTTTAACGTGTTGTTGCTGTGTGCTTGTGAGAGTGCTTTTTATCAGTGGAAAAATAATAAAACCAGAGGTGCCATCCCTTGCCAGCTTTTAATGTTAATTGGCAGTGATTTGTGAGGGAGGGGGGAACCCCCCCCCCCCCCGAAAACATGGCTTCAGTCCAGGATGAAGCGGCTTCAGACGGCACTGCATTAGAGGAGGCTTGTTGTCACCAAGTAACCTCTGTAAAGTAGAGGAGGGTTACAGCAGCGAGATGAATCCTCACTCCCACTTTGCGGCGTCCGCGCGGCATACAGAATGAAAATCGTAACTCCTCAAGTCAACTAAACAGGTGAGGTCAGATTATTATCAAAGCTGCTGAACCAGAAAGTTGATGCAGCGTGGAGTGTGTGCTCGAGGGGGAAGACACTGACAGTTCAAGGCCTTTGAGTCTGCAAGAAAACGGGGAGCCTGGTAGAAATGCATCCGCAAGCACTGGAATTATTAACATTTAGGTATGCTTACAAGACAGTATTAAATCACGGTAAGCAAAAAAAAAAAAAAAAAAGGACGGGGGGGAAAAAAAGGGCTGAAGCAAGTGTTGTGTCGATGGACGCTCACATCCACACTTTTATTCACTCATTTACAATTCATGTCAGGTCACCACTGCCTACCCCCACCCCTGCTGCTTGACCCCCTCTGCCTTTTGGAAAGAAAGAGAGAGGCGAAGTCAAAGGAACAGAAAGAAGAAAGAAGCCTCCGGGCTGAGACTCATCTTCTTTCTGACCTTCATGTGGAATTGATCATCAAGCAGACGGCTTCTAACACATTTTTGAAACTATTTAAGGAGATGTGCTGTGCTCGTCTCCACAGACCTGATTGTCAGTGTAAAACAAAGACTGTCTTTCCAAGAAAAGCAGCAGCATCTGTTGATGATAATTGGGCGGAAGCGCGGCGACAATGTCTCAGAAGATTGAACCTACTCATGGCTATAGTCTTTCCTCGTGAATCTGATGGAAGCACGAATTAACTATTTCATCCTAGGTTTATTACTTCAGCCAGAGACGCTTCAGAAATGGTCAATTTTAGGAAGATCTCAAAGTATTTGAGCAGCACTGATATGACTAACACATCATAGTCAAATCAACCATCAAGAAAATACAGACGTTGACTGAAATAGTGGGACAAGCACTTATAATAAATAGTGTTTGTATGTAATGGGCCTGTTGACAGGTGAATGGATACTAAAGTATGCCTCTTTTCTATACTAATTGTGTTTGATTATTGATGAACATGATCCATATTTACACTCTACATTAACTGCAAACTTCATGACCAAAAGAGTCGTTTTCCACCTAATAAAACTCTTAAAAGCTTTTGAAATGAAGATAACATCTTATAACCTTGTATATATGGTTTTGCTACAGCTACCAACATTGACTGGTATAACTTTGAAAGTTTGAATTCTTGGCGTCACATGCTCCTGACTTTTTGTGTACAGGAGTTGTTGTTTTTTTTTGCCTTATTGTCCATGAATGTCCTCTTAATATTTTTTTGTAACAAAGCCATTGCATGATTTCAACCACCAATTACATTCTGCCTTTCATTTCTTTTTAATCCCCTTAGAAACATTTTCTGCTGTTGTGTTCCTTCACCCACAAGCAGGAAAGTAACATCGACAGAAACTAAACCAAATGCCAAACTTAACAGCAGCATTTAACCAGATGGTGTAACTGAACCCAGACAGATGGGGTTGCAGACAAAACTAGCATTGACTAAACAGATCAACAAGGGCATAAGGACGGACTGATGCGCACACCGGGAGGTAGGGCCTGACAAACGGCAGGTGGAAATAATTAAGGTGAACAATCAGGTGAGAGACATGAAGGGCAGAGCGATGAGACAATTGAGACAAGGAGAGAATAAGTGCACACTGAACACGAAGTGACAGATGAGTCAAAAAGCATGCAAGGGCCTTCGCCTGAACGACAAGATCAGGACTAGAGAAAAGATCCATTATAATAAAATGCAATTACACAATATGACCGTAGACATGAAGACGGACAGATCAGACAGACTTAAGTGGCAAAAGCAACAAGACAACATGTCAGACAGTGTACACCTTGGACAGGCAAGAGTCCATCACGGTCATACACACTCACACCGACAGCCAACAAACAGATTGGTATCATCTTGGTATTGGTTATACCGTCTGTGTGATATGTGGTTTTTCTCATTGATGTCGTTTTTCAACGTGCATGGTCACACATCAGTAGACATGCTAACCCAGGGTAGTTGACTTAAAAAAGAAAGAAAAAAAAAATCATTATTTGTCACACTCAAACATCACAACATGCATTCCTCGTATTTCACTGTGAGTCAGGTTCGTAACAGTATGAAGACATTAGAGAGAAGTGCCTGGTCTCGTTTTACGCAGCATGGATATGATGTGACTCGTCATCTGATCGCTGTGCAGCTGCTGCATGAGCCAATGATGGTGAGGCAGAAAACAGCTGATGCCAGTCCACTAACACAAGCTTGACTGCCGTGGTCTCTATTTGACGTATTTCATGGGATTAGCTGGCACCGACGAGCAACACATGCTGTAATATCCCATTTTGTTTTGTAGTACTGTCAGGTGTTAGGCTTAAGACTCCGCTGCGAATGTCAATGATATAAAACTCTAAGACACAATCCCAATACGTTAAAGAAATGGCCATATATTCATATTTATTTATTCTATTTCTTCATATTTGAGCAAATCCCAGCAGATAATAGGTGAAGGCAGTACATCACAGGGCAAACACAGTGAGACAATGACACATGAAACCAGAGAACAAACATGCATGTCTGTGGAGAACATGCAAACTTCAAGCAGAAATGTCCCCCTGGAATTGAACCAGGAATATTTTCCTTGTAAGGTGGGAATGCCAAACACTACACCTTGGGAAGGTCAATGCAACCTCGGTCCAAGGGGTCACTGGAGCTGATCCAACACAGGGCAGACCCTAATGAAGACATCAAGTTTAAATTTTGAAAAATGTATTTGGAAAAAACCTTTCAAAAACTAATTGGTGCATTTGGTTTTTACATTCAGCTCATTTCATTTATTTAATTCTTTATTATATCTCCTCTCTGGTGCTTTTTAACAGAACCCAATCAAATTTTCTCCATCAAGGTTCCAGATTTGGTTTTATTTTAGAAAAAAAGCTTGAGTAACAAGTCAGTTGATTTGTGGAAAAGCAGCTGTAGTTGGTACAGTGGCAGCTTAGAAACAGAGACGTTTAGACAGTCCATCCCTCCAACCCTTCAAGGCAGTCTGCCGGTTTGATGGATGAGGATTGAAAGGCCAATCAATAGAGATCACAGCTTTAATGAAGAGTGATTTTAATTGGCTTACTGTTATTGACGTGCGCTCCCCTCAGCTCCTTGGACTCGCCGCACGGCCAACATGAGGGCCTGCATCTCGACTCCCGCAAATAAAGATTTGCTGATACTCAGCTCTTTACTGAACGAAATAATGCCTAACTCGGGGTGACAATAGCAATTCAGATACATGTTTATCAGGAGCATTTTTGACTGCCCAAGTTTGCCTGTGGTATGTCCACGTTCATGGGCTGTTAAGAGACTGACAAACACACTTAGGATGACAACGTGTCAGATTCTCCCACGTCAAAATGTGCTCTCTTGTGGCTACTCAGCCTGTCTGTTTAAAGTGCGTGCTCAGTTTAAAGTGAGCACACAAATAGAGATACAGTACGTTCGACTTCCTGTGTGCTTCATAAATTAAGGTGTGTGCTGGCTCTGACAGTCAAAACTTTCCACTCATAAGACCAAAGGTTGAAAGTGTGGTGATGAAATCCCATAATGAAACAGGAGTTTCAAGACTGACGTGAGCTAAACAAGTAAATACTCGCAAAATAAAAATCAGCTTTATTTTTATTCTATTTTTGTATTGACTATTTTCAATACTAGTGATATATACGATGTCATACAGCCAATAGAAAGACACACAACTCACATTATAAGATACATTTGTCATTTTCTCTGATATCTACATGAAAGGAATGAACATAACTGAGTCAGGATTCACTCTCTTCTGTAATCTTCTGTGAAATATACGATTGCTGTACATAATTATGAAATAGGACCTGGAATCGCCACTTCTGATACACGCACAGTCAGCAGCAGGAAACGCCTGTAAGATTAACGCAGAGGACCCCTCTTCTTATTGCATTAATGCTGCCTGAACAGCTTGTTTTAATAATGCATACTTACTCATGCATATTCTCAACACTCTGTCAAGCACTGTGGAATTAAACAAGTTTATCATATTAAAAAAAATGACATGTTCCTTATCAGGCTTCTCCAGTGGGCTGCCACTGGATGGTGATTGCACTTTTTTGCCTATCACGAGATGCTGAAATACGACCGTTATCAGCTGTAACTGAGAATTTATCATTTCAAACTGGGGTCGGTGTTTTCAACGTTAACAACTGAGAATCGGTTTGGATACAGACAGTTTTGATTGGTAACCACAACATGTCTTATAAGGCTAAAGAGGATAAACATGCATTCCGATCAACATACATTGTTATAAGTCATAGTTTTACCCATTAGATATGGTATACCCATTATATTATACCCAGCACACAGGTATACTTACTTACTTACTTAGTCGAACATGACAGTGGAGTCGTCAGCTCAGAGATACTGCCAACCCTGGCATCCTCTTTTAATATGTCCAACATGGTCTTTATTGGTCATCCCAGTCTCCTTTTGCCACATGTGGGCTTCCACAAGACGGTTGCTGAAGCTGTTATCTCTAGATGTCTAAGGCAATGGCCCACCAGTTTGAGCCTCCTTGCTGCCACCTTGTCGGACGCTCTTTTCTTTCTCTGTGAAGCTCCTGTGGCGTTTTATTTATGTATGATGTTATATTCTTCCCTCAACATCCTAGCGTAACAGCCATCCAGTGACTTTGTGACTGAAGCAGTTGGTGACCAGGTTTCCCATACAAATAGCAGGATGGATTCAATGGCTGTTAAAGGATCCTGGTTTTGAATCAGTTTCTAAAATGTCCATTGCAAGAGTGATAATTTGGGGCCAAACGCCATTTGTGTTTGAGAGACTTGAAAATCTAAAAATTTTGATCCGTTTTGAATTATGAAGAAGGTTTTCGTTCATGTTTTAGTCTGTTTTAACCAAATAACTTTGAACATATTGTAAGAGGAAAAAAACCTTTTCAACCCTGCATGAGCTTCAATAATAACATCTCATTAAAACATTTTGGTGTGTTTATTATAATTTTTCGCCACAATCCCTTGATTCAAACTAAAAATCCTGAAACCTGCAGAAATTGTTCGTGTTCTTCAGACGACGGCATCGAAGATGCTGTATATTATTTCCATGTATAATTCTGGAAGCCCACATTACTACTTTTTTTAATTGTTATATTTGCATTAATAAAATGATTTATGTGTGTACTATTGTATTTGTAACATCACTTAATAGAGTGTAAATTTACTGTATGATTTTCTCCATTAAACTCCACCTTGAGAGCTTTACATATTGAACATGTTCTACAACTCAGAAAAGTATTTTTTGGTGGATTTCACCTGCTGGTCTGTGTTATTTCTCATACTGCATACACTCCAGACTGACTGCTAAATGAAGCAATAAATGGATTGTTATGAAAATGCTACAAAAATAAATCATTTGTTTAACTTTCAGACTTCCCACAAACTTTCACCAAAATATTGAGCCAAGAAACGGAGCTTCTATATGCAGTAGCAGCTATTGTGGTATTAAAAAAACAAATAAAACAACAACCCAGCAATCTCAACTCAGTCAAAAGGCTTAAAAGAGTTTCTTTGTGTATGTACATGAAAAAAAAGAGAGTGGGTGGGAGGGGTGGGAGGGGTGGTCAGACGGGAGACTTATCTTCCTACAAGATCAGTACTATTGTTAAACCTCCTAAATTACCTGCAGTGAGGGGAGCAGAACAGAGCAGCTCGATGCAGGGCTGCAAGATTTCTTATTTCATTATTAATACCTCCAGATCGGATCCATCCAGGATTGTGTTGCTGTAATCCCTTGGCTCGATATCCCCCATGTTCAATATGTTAATGGCTCCCACCAAATGCATCATTCGTCAGACAGACTTGGCAGATGGGCTCGCGAGCGTTTCAGGGAAGACAGATGTATCAACACGCCTTTATAAAATCTCCGTGCGCTTTTCAACAGTTGACTCATCGTCAATACGACAATGAATGCATGTATTTGCGTGCTGAAACACAGCGGAGGATACATCGTAAGCAGCACCAGTGACTTAGCCCAGAACATTCCTCCAGACCTATGAAATATGGTGCACAGCAGAGGATGAACGTTACACTGTCACTACCCAGAAGACCTCACACAAAAGATGCATTTGTATGTTTGAATCGCATTATTTTTCAGCCAGGTAATGATCTATTTCTCAGTTCCAGAGTGTCCTACTTAAGCCCGGTTAAGTTGGAAGGAAAAATAATCACTTGATGTAGAAGATGCTTCTTAGCTTGCTAGTGCTGCTGTGTCCTTGATTATCATCCTTATTATTTAATAGCTTTAGGCCAGTTTTCTTAAAGGAGAGAGTTTCGTTCAGTTTCTATAAGTGAGACTCTTTATTTTGCGTCAGTAGAAACAATGCCGTATGATAGTGGTGAAGAAAGAGTTGAGGGAGAAATCCATATGAAAATCAAATTGATGTTTTGCAAGCAATGATCTCAAAGAGAAACAAAGACTACACTCACATTTTGGCCTCAGCATATCAATATTGAAGAACTCGTGGGCTATGATGCTTCTCTATTAAACTCATGATTTATTGCTGCACCTTCTGTTGTACCATCAGATCCCCGAAGACTGCAGGCTGTTAACGAAACTCTTCCCAGCGTAGTAAAACAAGTCAAAAGGCAGCTTTTGTTTGCTGTTTTCGAGCAGTCAACGGCTCCAAGATGATGAGGCTGATTCATTTACGGGCTATTTTCTACCTGCAGCTGTTGGCACTATGACATTTCAGTGTTGCGACTCATTAATTTGGTCACTTTTTCTCCAAAACAAATGCAAGTGTTTGACACACACGGCCCACATTCATTTGCATTGCGTTGGCTGCATTTCAAACATGCGTGAATCTTATTAAAATTTACGACAAAGCCAGATGTTGTTTGCTGTAGTCACTCAATTCAGAGAGAGGAAAGTGCGACACAGTTGGTGACAAACAAAGTCCTCCATAACTGACTTTGAACAACAATAATACAAAACGAGCTTAACATCAAAGCTGGTCGCCTTGTGTCTGTTCATTCCCACTCTCCTCCTGTGGACGCTATGCAGTTGTTTGTTTGCTTGGGAAAGTATACAACGGCGGGGAATACATTTGAATGCATTTCTAGGAGAAGAAAAACAATTACTAAGTGTATATGTGCTGACACGCGGATGTGCTGCCACGTCTGCGCCTCTGTCGAATGTTCTGAGGATAAATATGAAAGCTGCGTGGAGTGTTCTGGTCGGACGACGAGCAGCTCTCAGAAAACTGGCTTTCATGTGCTCCGGCTGACAGGCTTTGATGTAAGTAGTTGAGTCTGAGATTATGCTCTGAGGATTTCACACTGGCCTTTAGAGAAGAAGAGGAAGGCGAGACCGAAAGGAAAACAAAAGGTGTATGTGTGTGTGTGCCTGATGGTAATCACTACGATGTAGGTTTTAAATCATTTTTAACCGGTAGGATCCTTTTTAAGATCCACGACTTTCATGTGTGGTTGTATCATTTAAAAAGCTCTTGATAGAAACTTCACGTTCCCATGAGTTCTCATTGGGCTCTCTCCCTTATGGACGTCCCGCTACATGAGAAAAGAAGAGTGAGGCAGACAACTCATTCCAAATAAGTTTATTAAAGACCTTTTGAAGTCGAGAAACCACTTTAAAAATACTTTTTGAAAATATTTATTTAAGTTTCAATAAGTGAGTGGACTTTTTGTTGCGTTCTGTGCAATTAAATGATATCATCACATTTAAAACATATACATTTGTAATTTATTAATTGGAAATGCATGTACTTGCACACACATAAAATGAGGTGTGGTCATGACAATCAAGTGATTAAGTACAACTCAATTATTTTTCTATTACAATAAAGCTCTGGGATGCCCTGACATAACACAGTCTAATTTTTTTCAGGAAATGTAATGAATATTTGAGAAAATTCACACTGACGTGCCGATTTAAGTTGACTGATTCATTCTTCATTCAAATATTAGATTGGTAATTGCCATATATCCAGTCACTTGTCTTACATCCCTCATTTTAAATGAAAAATAATTTGTTTTGGCCAATTCAAGGCCAGATATGGGAAGCATGACAAAATCCTGACCATAAGCGTCAAATCAGACTTTCAATTAAACATCTACAATCATATTATAAGGCTCTACAATAAAATAGCTGAATGAAAATGCCAATAAAGAGCCAAGTCTCGCCTAAAGAATGACCATTTAAGCCTAAAAGCATCAATACAACTTTCCAAGTTTCTAAGTGATTTGTGTTTTTACCCTGTAAGTTCAAGCAAGCTTCGTGAACATCAAAGCAAAGAAAAAGAAATCACAATACTCTCAAATCAATCTTCAGTGGCTTTTTCGTCCTATTTGACTTTCTTTAGAAGACAGTGGGATCACATTACTACGCAATCAACAGGAATGCTTTTACATTGTCCAGCCTCTGCTTATGATTCATCCATCTTTCCAACAGAATCAATGACTCTTTTTTTTTTCAAAGTTAGAATTTTAGTATTTCTTGATCTGGTGTCCGTTTGTATCAGGCACAGGTTTGGGAGAACTGGCTCTCTTTCAGAATAACACATGTTTCTGTCAGGTTCTACTGTTATTGAGATGAATGGCAGCCATGAAACTGCCTACAGACATTCCTATAAGATCTCACTTAACGCCCAACCATGTCTTTCTTCGTGAGAAAAAATCATTCCCACTTTTTTTAAAAGTATCAATACTATCCTTTAGCTATTAGCCGTTACTAAGTACTGTTGTGGGCCATGCATGAGCTCCAACTTTCTGTTCACGAGTGTATCAGTCATACTTCAATCATGTTTAGCATGTAGCATCACTGGTGTGGCGGGCCCCAAAACTCTTTAGCATATAGCATATAGCATGTAGCACGAGTAAAATCCTCCTGAGCTAAACTAATGAGCGACATCGGGTTAACTCTGCTTGTCACTGCCAAATGTCACTGGTGATTAAGTTGCTGGTGTTGTACAAAACACATTACCAGCAAATTTCATGTTTTCAAATCTGCCCACGTTTGATGGTCTTTGTAGGTTGACACCAACTGGGAAATGTTTATCAAATATTTTCCAAGTCTGTGTCCTCAATATGAGCTACGATCATAAGTGGGCAGTCCTGGTCTTGAAGGGCTGCATGGTTTCATCGTGTCTTTGCTTCAAAGTACCTGAAAGTAAGGAGTGGCTTATCCTCAGGCTTCACGAAGACGGCTTATAATTACATTATTGTGTCCTGGAGCAGGAAACTGTTGAAAACGTGCAGGACTTTTGCCAAAGGCCGTTTTTAGACACTCTAGGGGCCTCCAGGCAAGTTACCGAAGGCTTTCTATGGAGTTCATGCATACTTTCTCTAAAACCTTCAACTGATTAAAACAAAAGTCAAGTGGAAAATAGGGAAGCATCTATTTTCTTGCAAAACCAACGATTCTCCATCCATCTGTTTTTGTTCCCCTCTTTCTTTGCAATATATTATGAAAATGTGGCATAAATCTGTTTTTTTTTGGATTTTTCAAGCTTCATGTTGTGAATAACAGAGGAAATATCTTTATGTTTGGATGTTTGGTTTAGTTTGGAAACACATTCTTGGTGTTGCCGACCCCCTGGTGTAAAAGCTGCTCAAACTGAGGTTACATGTTGTTGTCCATAGAAAAACCAACTTTTTGAATGGTACTCTTCAATTTTCACTGTTTCCCAGCAACAGATTGAGATAAAAATAGAAATCCTTTATCATCATTATCCAATGTACAATGTGTGAATTGCAGAATTTGTGTGAATCTGTGAATTTATGGTGGTTGTGGCTCTGGCAAAGGAACAAGTTCTGAGTCCGTTTCTTTTTGCTTTGATACATCTGTCGTGCCTGTCCGAATGCTACAGGTCAAACAGGTGGAAGCTAGGCTGTGGGCTGTCCTTCATTATGGTGTGTACTCTGCTGAGGCATCGGGAGGAGTAATTGTCCATCAGGAAGGGGAGAGGGGAGCCAACGATCTTCTATGCTGCTGTGATTACCGTCTTTAGCCTCCTCCTTCCTCTCTGCCTCACTGCTGCTCCCGTACGTCAGCAGGCTCTGGATGGACGCACGGTAGAAGGTCAGCAGCAGTTCAGTTTCTAGGTTGTTCTTCCACAGGACCCTCAGGAAGTGTAGTTTCTGCTGTACAACGCAGCACGAGGCTGGTGGGGGTTTTATTAAGGCGATTTTCAGCGAGCTGGTGCAGTCGAAATATCAGCCTTCTCTTGGGTCCCTCTTCTAGCTCAGGGCTCGAGGCAAATTCCTACTTTGGGTGGTGCATATGATGCCTCTGACTATGATCCTCCAGGTCCAACAGTGGCCCCCCTTTACCCTATACAAAGTGTGTTTGTATTTGACTTATTTCACTAGTTGTTTTTTTTAATGTTTTCATAATCAATTAAGTGGCGTTGCTGAGCTGAAGGGCAAATTAGAAAGCATAGGTTGAACAAGTGAATACAATCACATGAGAAAAGAGGAGAAAAACTGCAGCTTTAATTGCTGATTACTTAACCATTAATCGGGATTGTGAAGCCCTCGGATTTCATTAACTTTACCCTTGAATCGTAAGCAACACACAAATTCCCGGAGTTTGTGTGGGTGAGACATTCGCTCGCACCAATTTGCAGCAAGGCCTTTGTGTCCTCAGATCTGCCTCTTGAAATATTAGCCGGAGAGTTTTACCCTGTGAAATTAATTAACGTAAGCTCAAGGCTCTCTCACTGTGTGAAATCTGACACTCTTTCAGCTTACGTTCCATCGACTTTACATGAAAGATGTAGCTATAATATCCTGCATCGGTTTCATTTTCAAGGTGTGCTATTTTCCCCTCTTTAAAAATGAAACCAAAAACTGTTTATTTAATGTAAGCATGTTAATTGGCACTTTTGTCGTTTCGATCCTGCACAGAAAGTTTTTCTGAGGTCATGATGAGAAACAGAAGCAATAGAGCTAAAAGCACTTCCCTTTTTGCTCTATTTTTCTCTTTGACACCACTTCAGAAAAAGTTTGTTCTTTTTGTGGTAAAATGTTCAACATAACCTGTATTTTTCTGGTGTTTGATGCTTAAATGGTTCACCATTATTTTAGAATTTTTATTTATTTTTTTTAGCTGAAAGATGCGAAAAGCGGTGCAAATAAAATAACCTACTGGGCATCATTTTTAAAAGACTTATCCTCACACATTTTGTTTGTTTGTTTGTTTGTTTTAACGAAGTATTGGTATTTGTATCGGTATTGATGACACCAGGTATTGTTTACTCGGTATGGGCTTGAAAAGAAGATCAGTGCTATGCACATCACCAGTCCTATACTTTCTGATCAGACGACTGTCAGATTTGAGTTTAATTTCTTTTCTATAATGAAGGGTGGAAGCTTCACACAAAGATTGACATCACATCAAACAAATAGGGGGCACATGGGGTGGCCAATCAGATTACAGATTACAATGGGGGTGGGTGTCCCATTAAAGATCCATTCATGCTTGAATGAGCTGAATGAAGATATATTGTTCTACAGCAATACATTTGTCAGTATAAGTGACACATGCATCCAACTATTTACCTTCCATGCTGCTTTATTCAGAGCTAACTGGGGACCAACGCTATGTCCTCGACAGGTTGCCAGTCAATCACAGGACAAACACAGAGAAACAGACAGTCAGACGCACCCACAGTCACACCTATGAATGTCGAGTCACTAATTGACCTATAATGCACGCCTATTTTTTTGCTTTTGCTTTTTTTGGACTGTGGGATATCTTCATTATTGCAACTTGGACAATACAGTCCCACTTCCCTCTAAATTCGTAGAGAAAAGTAAAGATAGTTTAGAATTCAATTCAATTCAATTCAACTTTATTTATATAGCACCAAATACAACACAGTCAGAGTCTACGACTGTATAAGCATGCGCTGAGATCAATGTCTGCTTGTTTGAATGGAAATAGATGTGAGAGGTGGGTGATCTTTATGCAGTGGGACAACACTGTGATTAAGGTACCGGATGACAAGTACAAATACGATGGGCCTTCTGATTAATTGTTATAAATGCTTGTGTCGGCAGCGACAGTCTAAGTTAGTTAATCTTGAAGCAGGGAGGGATGGGAAGTCGGCAGCAGAATTATGCACACCGGTGATTTCAGTTCGGAGGGAATGTTTCCTTTTACATTTCCATTTTTATTGCTGTCCATTCCAGGTCATTTCATGCGCAAAGCAACATCAAGTCTAAACTAATTTGTTGGCGGCTGTTTCACATTCTAAACATTTCCATTAGCAGCCAAACCCATCAACATCATGAAATATTGTTCAAAGCAAAATCTATTTGCATGTATTTCATCTTATTTTGCAATCTCTTATCCTGGACTTTACCCAGGAATACTGGGTTGCCATCTTTCTTCGAGAAGCGTTGAATAAGAAAACAGCTACATCAGGCTTGGTAATAAATACACAATCAAACTTTTTCCCCTAAAAGTTGAAAGAACAACATTTTAAGGTGTAGATTCTTTTTTAATTGAAGAATCTCTCTCTCAAAGAAATGCAAAGGCTGGAGTTGTAAATCTACAAATGACTATAAATGTCCAGGTGTTAAAACTACTTCTGCCTTCTCGTGAGAATTAGATTGCAAGTCCTCAGCGAGTCACTTCTCATAAAAGACAGAGGGACAAGTCTTTTTGATGTGAGATTAAACACTGAAAGACTGTGTCCTTCCCTCCGGCTGAGGTGAAGTGAGAAAATGATATTGGAGGAAGAGGATGGGGTGGGACAGTGACTCGGGGACGGTGCGTCGTCCTGGTGTCGGATTGCACAATAAATGTCCCCAAGGTTCTTCACGTTTGATCAGCGTATCCATTATGCGCTCCTGTTGTCGGCACTGATGTGTTGCATGTCCGAAGGCAAAATAAGTTCTGTACCGTGAATGTACACAATGGTGAAATGTGTGTGTGTGTGTGTGTGTGTGTGTGTGTGTGTGTGTACCTGCACACACGAGTTTTCACATTATGCTTGAAAACACATGACTCTAGAATGCACCAGGTACCTTTTTCTTTCTCAAACACAGCTCCAACCTGACTCTGTACATTTTCATTAATCTTTTATAGCCACTGTGTTAACACACAACACAATGGCCCTCGTCCGCACATCAAGCACCAAAAGTACAATGTATAAAAAGAAGAAAACAGTAAGAAAAATATCCAGCTTCAGGTCGTGAAGATTTAGGGTCTATAGCTTTTGATTCTGCAGCTTTAGTCTGATCATTCTCAAAGTCACATTAATATTAAATCGTGATGTAAAAAAACCTTGAAAATACAACACATTCGATTATGTTTGCTCAATATTTGGTCTCACAAGCTTTAGAGCTGATAGTGAAATGATTACTCGAACGTGCTCTGAGCATATTTCTATTCACTTTCCGTATCGTTGCTGCTTTTCATATTGTCAGTTGTATTCTTACCGGGTAACTTCTCACATAATCTACTGCACACTGATCTATTTTGCATTCTTCCCTGCTTTAGAAGTAAATCTGAGCTTAAAATACGATCCTCACTTTTCAATCACACAAAAAGTCAGGGCTGCTGGGACAGTTTGGCCAAAGGTGTAAGTGAATGTGTTTTTATTCCCAAAAAGAAACACTCACAACCAGAATCACAAGTTTTATTGGCTAATTAAAAAATATTTATTTTTATATTTTATTTTTATATTCTATATATATATATATATATAGATTTTTTTTTTTTACATTTACCATTTAAATCAGAAAAAACTGACAGTTTTTTCATTTTTTTCTTCTTCAGATTACCAAAGAATTGCAATGTATTCGTTTTAATTGAACTATTTAATTAAGTGCAGTTTGAATGCAGGGGTTCAATACAAAGGCTTCGTCTGGAGGAAAAACATAAAAGTTGCACATTGCTCTCCTTTTCATGCAAAGACACACATGTGCAGTGTGCCTTATGCATGAATAGCTACATTATTCAAGCACACACCCACTCACTCCCTCGCACTGCCATCCACTGATGATCTCCAACTTCCAACTTTGGCAAGAGCTTGCATTTTGCATAAACACAAACACAAATTCATACCATTATACATACAGGTACAAAACTGGGGAAAAGATTACGGGCTACATTTGAAGCTATAGTTGTATGTTAAAAGCAGGAATGGGAATGGAAAGTACATAAGATAAGTAAGAGTACTGGAGCAATTTGTCATGGGTGATTTCTAGACTTCAGCTCTTATGGGGGGTTTCTCATCGGCATTGGTTAGTATCTATTAAAAGTTATCTCAATAAGGCAAAGCAGTGAACTGGCAGCAGGATTATGGGTGGCCATGGCTCATTGACGCATGACCAATGACTGGCCCATGTGATCAGGTGGAGCAGACAAGCAACAGTAGCTCAAATTGTGGCAGAAATGAATGTTGTGCAGGACTTTTTTGCATTCCTTGCAGCATTTCCTTGCACACCTGCATAGACCCTGCCCGTGCGGACCCCTGTCACCAATAAAAGGACACAAGCATGAGAACTGGACCACCGAGCAATGTTTGCATATCGCCCAGGCCAGCTTTCACACGAGGGAACCAATGGCACCAGAATACAAGCCAGCGCAGGCAATGTGACGGTCCAATGCCAGTGAACTGTGGTGAAAGGCAGGGAACACCTTCACCAGTCCATGACAGGGCAAACACAGAGAACCAAACAACCACACACACTCACATTAACACCTACGGTCACACAGAGGGTCATGTGATCCACTGGATGCCATTTCGGACCATTGTTGTTCTCCACGACGGTGGTGGCCTCTTTCAGCAGGAGAATTCGCCCTTCCACAAAGGAAACGGTTTCAGGAAACCGATGAGTTTGATGTGTTGTGACTCGGCTTCCAAAGTTCCACAGATATCAATGCAATCAAGAAGCTGTAGGATTGAGATCTGGGAATTTTAGAGGCCTAGTCAACATCAAAAACCCATTAGGTCTCAATCCAAATTAAGAACCTGTTGGATTTGCTGTACAAACCTTGAACCTTGGAGACCTTACCGCCAATCCTTGAGGAGTCAAAGGATTTAGTGCTAACACCTTGGCGCTCGATACCAGAGCACATCTTCACAGGTTTTGGCAGCAAAAAAGTGGATCCAATATTTGACAGGTGGTTATTATGTTATGGCTGATCTGAGTACACACACACACACACACACACACACACACACACACACACACACACACACACACACACACACAGACCCTGAACCCTTCATCCCCGGCCCCTGTCACAAACGCTTCTTGTCGTCGGGCTGTGTGTGTGACTCCCCTGAGTCGGTTGCCAGGCAACCGTGGCTGCATTAATATGCGCGGTAGAGAGGGAGCAGGGGATACCTCCTGCCTGTGGAGTGAACGCAAACCACGACAGCGTCAGTGTGAGGCGACTGGCTCCTTCACGGCACCCTCCCTCCCCTCCCCTCCGTCTCTTTCTTATAAGCGTCCAGCGTTCACGCTCTGCTCAGTTAGTTAGGGAAACACATTTACTGGAGCGCAAGAAAAGGTATATTGGGTTTACACATCATGCAGAGCAGACAACGGGCTTCCACCACTTCAACAGGGGTGCCTGTTACCTTTTTCTTTATTAATTCATGAAACATTTCATAGCCAAGCTATACAGTAAGTTAAACATGCTTCACACTGCTGTGCAGTTTAAAAGTTGACAGTATTTTTGAGCGAGAGACAAAACTGAATTGGTATTTTCCTGTAAGCTTTGCTGGACAAACTCAAAAAGAGGATTGAAATATTCGCATGAAACAGCTTTGTTACCCTCCCACCCCCTTCTGCCCATCAACTGACTCTATTCTTCAACTTGACATCATCCCTCCTCACAGACAAGAAGAAGAAGAAGAGGAGGAGGAGGAGGAGGAGGAGGAGGAGGAGGAGGAGGAGGAGGAGGAGAAAAGAGAAGCGGAGGTAGGGAGGCAAAGAGGAGAGTGGGCAGCACACTTTCAGTTCTCACAAGGCTGAGGAGGAGAAAGTGACAGACGCTGCTAGAACTTGGCCACTAGTGAGATGAAATTCGGGGAGGAGACGCTGGAGCGCTGCAGGAGACGACGTCCAACGAGAGCCCTGAATTTGGACTGCCTGGAAGCCGAGCCAGCCCTCCCTGGATCCTGTGCCCCTTCACAGCCGAAGGATGAGAGGGGTCGACTTTCACCTTAGTTGCCAGGGATGTCTGTGCACTACGGAAAGGAGTCCACCTCCAGCATGTCCAATGCTATGTTATTCCTGATGCTTTGCAAGGTAGGTTTTTCAGTTACCACACAATATTTACCACACATTTATCGATTGTGGACATTGTCAACAACTACTTAGTTAATCATTCAATGTTTTCCATGTCCTGACATTGTGTAGCTATGAATTTATTATGTGTCATGTATATTTTCTTTAGAGATGTGGGACATTTGCTGTCTCAGTTGTTTCTACATAAAATATTAATACAGGTCGCAGAAATACTCGGAAAAACATAGAATCCAGCCAGTCAAACAAAGATCTTTCTACATTTTTGTACATGTTAATATGCATGTATGTTGCGTGTCACATATTTTGTTATCAAGTTTAAAGCAAATACAACAGTGGTATTCTGCTTTTTAACTGGATTCATTTCAGGAATGACCACGTTTAAAAAGACTGAGTGTAGGACGGACCACATCAACCTCCAGAGGTCATTTTAATCAGGAGTGTTACAGTCCGACTTGTAAATCCCTTGTCTCTCACTTTAACTACCAACTTTGTGCAGGTCTGAACTTTTCTGTGGGGAATGTGGCTGGATTTTTGATCACTAATAAAAAAGGAATTTCTATGCAAATGCACTTCTTGTAGACTCAGAAATAGATTTCTCACTGTCTTCTCACTGACGGAACAATGAGTACATGCTATGGAAAATGGGTCAAACTCACTATTGGCAGTATTTCATCTTACTTCCCTTCTTCTGTCACTCTTCCCCTACAAGAGCTCAGTGTTGTTTGGTGCGCAGGTCTCTGTAGTTTGTGTGTCTTTTTCACTGTGTGTGCGTGTGCGTACAATCCACACTCAAGAGGGTTGTGAGCAGTTTGCTTTAATTCCATTTTAAAACAATGCCAAAAGCGACTCTGCCTGTCAGGATCAGTTAGCATCTGGAGTTGTTTGACATGCTCGGGATTATTCAAGTGGCAAAAGGTTTTACTCTCCACTGATCTGATCCGAGGATGTTAGCTTCTGTTGGATGTTAGTACGAGTATCAGGATTGTTTTTCTTTTTCTTTTATACCTATATGTGATTTCACTCTGTTTCGTCTCACTTCCTGCCTGTCTGTTTGCTCTTCATGTCGTATACAAAAGATGCTCCTGCCTGTCGTCGTATGAGTGATGCACAAGGTGTGAGGGGAGCTCGGGAGACGCTTTCAATTCCTAGTAAGAGTTTATTGATCAGGAGAAAAAGGTTAACATTTCAAAGTATTAATATTGAAGGAAATGAAGTCTTCGGTGATTACAGAAATCAATTGAGAAGCGGAGCGTTGTACTGCAGAGTAAGTGATCTCCCAATCTGACGTATGTTATGTTCCTTTATGCGACTTTTATTCCTTCACTGTCCTGGTTTGTGACAGCTCTGATCCCTTACGCACACTGACAAACAGAGGTGGTCATTACGAGCGGTGAATGATCGTGGCACATCACGGGATGACAAAGCTTACTTCTGCTTGAGTCACAACACTCAGTTGGTGACAGTACAGGTTGGAGTTGTACAATAAGGAGGCACCCGGAGTGTTTCACTTTGTGATGCACAGCTGTATAGTGTTTCCTCAGGTTTTGTCAGAACACGGACCCCACCACCACCACCACTTACTTCCACAACCACTTCATCCTCCTCACCATCTCTTTTACCCTAAATGTCTCGGGGCAAACCTAACCTCCCCTTCCACCCTGGTTTTTTTTTTTTTTTCTTTCTTTCTGAGCGCTTGTTAATATCAGCAGCAAGCAGGCGTCTTCATGCATGAGGACACAACGGTGTGCTACACGGAGATCTCCATTCAGGTTGAGGGAGGCCCTGTTGATGGTGCTTCCCAGGAGAGGCAATCAAAGCCCATTGTTACAGATCAGGGCAGGAGGACGCACTTTACCACAGAAACACAACAAATGGGTTTTTATGTGCATTGACAGCACAGGGTAAATCAATGATTGGACAGTGCTATCATTCAGAGCCACAATGTGGGATGTTAGCATTTACAGTGGACAGTGATTTTGATGGTTTTTACTCATATGAACAGGCCTGAACAAAAGCCATTTGACTTTCACGGTATAAAAGATCTTCTAGGTCATCAGAAAACACAAAAGCCACTCCTTGGGGGACCTTGTTTTAGAGTTGTCTTTTCCAGACTCCCCTCATAAAGTCTCAGCATTTCTGCAGCAGCAGTGACCTCATATTGAACTCATTAAAATGGCTGACTTTATCTTACTGTGAGCAACTTCATAAGTCATTCTTATCTCCTTCATTTTCTCCCTTCTGGTGATATGTCTCCTGTCCGAAGACTAGACTCTGACCAGCTGTAACTGAATCCTGGCAGGCTATGATCCCAAGACTTTTAGCCTCCATCAATCTGTCAGAGATCTCAAGAAAGATACAAAAGAGAGAAAAGGGCAGGATAGAATAGACAAAAAACAACAACAACCTATGCATCTATAATCTGCAAATTATGTCAAAATTCTGGAATTTGTTCATCTTAAACAAGCATTTGATCTTGAAGTTTCTGATTAGATTTGTAATCGAGCCAATCAAAACTTTTAAAGGACATGGAAATTGTAAATAAAAAGTCAATATAATCTGACCAATTGGAAATATGTTATCCTCCCATGAAGGCCATAAGGCAATGACGAATCATGTGTACTGTAAAACTTTCTAACACTTTCTCTGAACTCCTGCTGGAAGTTAAAAGTCTGTAGTTTGTTTTGCATCAACGCTTTTTACCAAAAAAGGAACATCTCCCCGTTAGAATGTTTATTTTTAGTCTGCATTAGCTTACATGCTTTTCTGTTGCTGTTCGGTGTATAAAACCCACTGACCCGCAAAAGGAGCGCTCCTCTCCTGAGAGGTGTTTGGAAGCCGCCTTGCACAAGCTGCTGCGCCTGCGTGTTAAAAACATACAGCTGGTGTCTAATACTGCACCCCAGGCTCCTCAAATCAATACACACACACAGACACACCTGAAAACTCACACCACATGAGTGCTGCCACACTCAGAGCCTATATGGGAGCCGACTCACAGCTGAAGACGTACTACAGCTGAAAAGGGCATAGAGCAGGAATTTCTACTGTCTTTTCTTTTTGTGTGTGTGTGTGTGTGTGTGTGTGTGTGTGTGTGTGTGTGTGTGTGTGTGTGTGTGTGTGTGTGTGTGTGTGTGTGTGTGTGTCTTTTTTCTCACAGGGTTTCAGAGAGCTGCCAAGGCCATTCAACCGATGCCCAGAGTGTCAATCAAGAGTCAGTGTCTGTTTTTCAGAAGAGCTGTAATCTCTTAAAGAGGGGGCTCGTGCAGGAAGTTAGTGCAGAAGGAACCATGTTGACTTGACTGTGTTAAATATCTCAAATCGAGTTTGGTGCTCATATAACTGTTCAATGTCATAGTTTTGTGCAAAAGGGGGCAAAGGTGGCTTATTTTGTGGAGCATGTCATTTTCTAATCGCCTGGTTTGGAGTCTGATCTCCTCTTCTTGCTCTTGCCCATGTGTCCAGGTCAAAGCACTGAACTTTAAGTTTAGGGAGCAACTTGCATTGAAGCTCCCACCACTTAGAATAGGACATGTAAAGCGTGTTCAGTTAGCTGCGCTATACAAAATGGGCCGTATAACAACGGATCACAAAAGAATGTTTTGATATGGAAAAAGGCCGGGTGAGATTTCCTGAAAAGCTTGGCAAACATACAAACCAATCATAATTAAATAATCCATTGCTAATTGCAACAAACCATCACACATGGGATTAAAATGAATACACCGATGAATGTAACAGCCGTAAATGTATTTTAAACTGATTAGAGAAAGAAATGGTGTGTTGATTTGACACCATGGCTGTAAAATGCTTCAGATCATTGTGTAGGTTAAACATGTTGAACATCAGACTCTAAATTTTGTATGTTATGGATATATTTTATTGAAGGAATGGAAGTTATTTATTTTTGATGGAAAATCTTTCCTATAATCTTGAATTAAACATATCTGCACAGATGCTTACAGGCAACATGCTGGAACAGCAGCACCGTTTGTGTCACGGTTTTTCCTTGTGCAACGCTTGAGCCTGATGAAAGTAAGAATATTGTAAATCTTGTTACATATTCGGCGACAATAACGCTGACAATAAGAGTCACGCACATACACAAGCTCTTCCTTTTTAAGTTTTTGGATTAAAAGCAAGTTAATTTGTTGTCATGTTACATATATTTTCTCAAAGTGTTCCTGCTGCTCCAAGTCTATTTCAAGCATGTATACTGTTATTAACTCAATTTGTTTTTAATCCTGTAAAATACATCAACTACATAATTGGCTCCTTTCTTGTTTACATGTTAATCATTCCCTCACCAATCATCTCACCCACAGATAAGGTGTTTATTTGATGCAATTATCGCTGTTCACCATACTTAGATCAAAGTCTGATTTCATTTAGAAAAAAAGAAAAAGAAAAGAACTGGTTGCATCGACTGAAACATGAATCATGTTTGTTTTTTCTCTTTTCTTATCTGCCCACTCCAGATTGGCCTGAGACGGAAACTGCAGATTCTTTCTGGGAAAATGGTAAATACTGTCTACAGTGATGAGGAAAAGGGAATCCAAGACAAGGAAAGTAAAGAGGAGACCATCTTGGCCATGTTGGGCATCATTGGGACCATCCTTAACTTGGTAGTTATCATCTTCGTCTACATCTACACCACCTTGTAGGTCTCAAACTGTTTCGGTGCGTCATCATTCAGCGGGCGGAGCGGATCTCGTCTGAGCCACATCTTGTGCGCTGTTTTTGGAGATAAAGATGGGAGGAGCAAGACGGAGGATGAACCTCCCCAGTGGTGAACTGGATCCGACTGTCTACCAGTGCTACACGGCATCAATCCCACATCACTTCATGATAATGAGATTCCGGGAAACTGGCGTGTTCCTCTTGTCTTTACAGGTAGAAATATCCCGGATATCTGGCCATCTTTGACTTGTACATATGAGTGCATGAAACTAATGAGAGACGCTCAGAGATGCAGTTTTTGCCAACACGTGGACTCGAAGCTGCAGTGTGGACACTTTTAGAAAATATTTTTCAGATCTTATTAATAAAACATGGATATTTTCAGAACTGCTTCCATTGCATAAACAATGACGATACAGAGAGAGTAAACACAGGTCGCTGTTTAATATTTTTTCACTCAGTTAAACACACAAACTTCCATTTATATGCGATTCAAACCGACAGCTTGATTCAAGGTTCGCTTTTATACAGATTTTCTCATCAAGTTTTGGAAATAATTGTCGTTGGGTGACTTTCCACAGGATCCAACATCAAATGGGTTATGCTCACATGTTTAGCTTGTTCCGCGTACATTTACTTAAAATCCTTGAGTCTCTTAATCGTTTAAGATCAGCCTAAAGTGCTGGACTGCATTTATTATGGAAACACTTGACATTGTGCTTGACATAAAAAGATTGGAGATCAGGCAGAGTTAGAAAAATTACTTTAAAGGAGCGTGATTACCATTTATTATTGAAGTTTCAAATGCATCACTTAAGCCGTTAAAGGTCATAAATATTGAAATAGGATGCATCTATTTATGAGGGAATGATTTCAATAGTTTTTCAAAGTCCCTGCTCTTCTCTGGGTTTTTATTGGCTTCAATAAGATGCAGCTCTCACGTCGACTCGTACTTTCCAGGCAGGATGAGCTACAGGATCATCACTATAGATCACGCTATAAACAGCTCACTCATAAGTGTACATAGGAGGCTGAAAGCTTGAGAGAGTTTGCATTTCTCAGCCATCAATCTTAGTTTGTGTATCGCTGATTCAAAACATACACTTGTGCATAATGACTGTTTGCCTTAACATGAGGAAATGGCTATTTCCACGATGTATAAAATGATCAGGTTATCACTTCTTTGTAAAGAATTTATCTTACTGTAAATATATGTAATTGAAAATATACTATGTTTTTATTGGTGAAAGGTCATTCATTGGGTAGTTTTATAAAAGTACCCCACTCTTGTCTTAAACAACATGCAGAAGCTTTTGAGTGTTTCAATAATGACTTTTATTGTTTGAATCTGAGTTTCCAGACCTGGGTCAAAATACGCTGAGTTGGTTTTTTTTTAATCAGTGTTGACAGGCCAACAATGACAACACTGTTAATAGTATGTAACCTAAATAATGATAAAGCATTAAAAAAGAGCTGGAACCACATTCAGTCGTAATTATTCTGTTGCCTGACATCCGAATGTTTTTCATATTATTAGATATTATTACTCAATTGTTGAAATTCAATAGAAGCAATGTAAGTTTGATGCTTTTAATTTTAAAATATAAGGTTTCTCCTCATATATAGTCATAACTGTTACACTTCATTTTGCATTTACGCTTATTTTTCATTTTAATATGTCTTAGTTGGACTCACAGTGAATTCTGTTCTACAAGTGTTTTCAAATGACACAGTTAATAGTTTTACCATCCTTTTATATCATTTGAACATAATTTTATCTGCTGCGGCACCCCAAGTTTTATTTTAGAATTTGGTATATTCTTTATCATAAACTCACATTCATCCCAAATGTCTAACAATCCAAGGATTATATTTTCTAATGAAATAATGTAAATATGTTGGAATTGGGATAAATTATACAATTGGAAAATGTTTTATTCTTCAGTTTTAATTGCTTCCACGAGCATGTTTAGTCTTTCAGTAAAAGCTCTACGTACAGTAACAACAGCATTACTAGTTATATTGTTATGTTTAGGGAATGGATGCTTGCGCTTAACGTTAGATGTTAGAGAGATTTGAGGGGGGAAAAAGTCCACAATGACTTTAGATAAAGTCATAAAGATTTTATTTGATCTTTTTAATCCCAGAACAAAATTGTTTTGATATTGATAGGCATGCTTTCTTCTTCTTCGTCTTCTTTTTTTTTTTACGTCACTTACACGACAACACAAGCTATGATGTTAACACCGGGTTTTAATGTTACAATCCTGTATTTTGGGATTCATCGATATTGTAAAACACTGAAAAAAAGACACATGTTGGCGGCGGTATATGACTCAGATCTGGAAATTTTAAACACTTTGTCCTTTAACATGGAAAGAAAGTGAATGAAAATGAATCAGGTCAACTCATGTGACAAATTGAGCTTTTGATTCATTTATTCATGTGAAAGATACCTAAAACATGTTTTATTTGTTGTTTTAATCTTTTTTTTTTCTTTTTTGGTGAACGATAGGTTTGCAGTGAAAGAATATGTCAACACTTTGAGAAAACATGCATTGCTTTCAGTCTTCAACACAGTTTTGGAGTCACACAAAAGTATTTAGCCCCCCTGTAGTGGCTCCCTGTAGCTTTCACAAAATGACACATAAATACTTTTTTTTTTTTATCGTATTTCTCATTTTGTTACACTGCAGACTATTCTCTTTCAGAAACGGCAACAAATGTGACACCTGAATAAAAGTGTGGCTAAGTGATTTGTCAACTGAAATATGTGTCAGATCCCACTATAATACCTTTCACTGCAAGCTATAAATATCAAGTTTCCAACCTCACCTCTCAAAACACAAACAAAAAAACTAAATGTATAAAGATCAACATAGCTGGAAAACAAATGCTTCAGTGAGTAAAACAATTAAAACTGTTAAAGAGGCTAAATGAGCTTAAGATGTTCTTGACACAAATGGATTGCCAAAAACAAAAATTCTCCTTCATACAATCAATATTAAGCTATGGAGAGATATAACTTTTAAAGAGAACTTAAAAGCAATGATAGGCTTCAAAGGGTTAAATTTTGACTGCAGCCAAATTTAATTTGGTGGAAACTGGACAGACGTGACTCTTGTAGTCTAAAAGGCTCCGGACCTCCGACATAGGAGAAACTTTTTTACCTTTGAAAGGTAATTTCCAGTCTATTCGTTTTCTTTTTTGCGATGGCATTGAGTTTCTCTAAGCAGAAAACAAGCAATATCTCAAAACGATTTACTAGTCCTTGAAAGCAAGAGAACGGATGAAAAAGGCCAATAAATAATGATGTACAGTATGTAGAGAATGTAAGGCTACAGACCGCGGGCTATATTACCTGTGAAATATTCAGTTACATGTTTGTCAGTAAGCAACCTCGTGATTTCAGAAAGTGCCTGAGACTAAAGTGTTCCAACCTCCCTGATGGAGATGTGACGGACAGAACAACACAGTAACACAATCTTTGTAAGGAGATTGGAGGATCCCGATCCACATTCAGATTGGGACCCGATTTCTATCACGCGGCTTCGACGATGAGGCCAGTTACATTTGACTTTGTTTTGTATTCGTTTGTATTCATTGTCACAAGTGAGGCACTTCTACTTGTTTCACACAAAGAGGAAAGCTTAGTAAGCACATGGACAAGTATTAAGAATGTATTCATATTTGTTGTAACAGTTGATTATTCCTCTTATCGTTTACTTATCTTTCCTACCGCAATGTAATATGAACAGCGCTGTTTTATTTACGTGTATGCAAAATCTATTTAAACTCATTGTATCGTCTCGTGGGTGACAAATGGAAGGGTTAAATCATTTTTATTTTTTTTTCAGCCTGCAGCTTTGCTTAAAAACATCAAATAAATACATCTTGAAAGAGATTTTAACAGGATATGGGGTTTAAGTGTAGAGCGATAAATCCAGTGTTAAGCAGCACTCGAGCAAAATTTATTAAAGACAACATACAACAGATAAATTTGTTCGCTCAATAGAAACGAAAAGAAAATCTTTGGAAATTTGTGTTCACGTGTGTCTGACAGCTGTGTGAGATTACACCAGAGCCTCCAAGAAGAAGATGGATGAAGAAACCAAACCTTTAAGAGTCTCCAGATCCTACGAGACATATTCACCAGTCACCTCGAGCTGAAAGATGGAGGGGGACGAAAAACAACAACAACAAAAAAAAAATAATAATAAAATGGAGGGAGGGAGGGAGCACAAAGCTAGCAGGACAAAGACGCCGAAACCATTTTTTCCCCAAACAAATTTATTTTCATTCCCTCCCCTTGTGGTTCCCATCTTATGGGTCATATGAACAGAGTAGTGTCAGAAAAATTTCCCACTCCATTAAGAATGCTCTGTGATGAGTAGCAGACTGGAATAATCCTGTTGGAAGGAAGAAATGACACTAAAAACAGCTTGACTCTGCTTCTTTTTTTTTTTCCTTCTTCAAATATAATGGATTAGGCAACGAACCAAGAAAAAGAAAAACTGTGTTGTTTGAGGAACCGCAGCTGCTTAAATTCACACATGCCCAGAAGCCTGCTTTAAAGCCATTGTTTCACCTGGATCCAGGAGCCAGCCCGCGCGCACAGCCTTTCAAAATCATCGCCTCTTTTGAAGCTGAAAGACGCTCGGTGAACAATGTGCAGAAGATTGTGGTGCATCCCAGATGGATGATTCAACCGAGCAGATTGTCCGTGCAGACGTTCCATCTCTATCTAGCTGAGCTGACATCGTTTTGATGGTTTCACAGAAAAGCTTGCGCGGGCGATTAATCCATCCACCACATAAACCACACCGAATCAACAAGACATTCCCAGGGCTGGCAGCGTCGGGCTGTCCTTTTGTTATTCTTTGTCAGCAATTCAACCTGTGGCGGCAGTGCACATTAAGATTTAATGTCACGTTGCATGGCGAGATTTCCAGTAGGACACAAACAAACTTGATTTTGTTTTTTTTACAATTCACCCCTCTCTACAACAAAAACGCTCTTCAAACATAATCACAACCAATAAGTGAATAAATATTTGGCTGAGACAAATTCTTATTTGTTTTTTTGTAGTTTTGATGTGATAAAATGCCTTACAACAGAGGTGTTGGAATATAAATTAATCAGCCTTCAAACGTCTCCTGAAAATGGTTCAAATTGGTTAAAAAAAGTCAAACACATTCAATTTGATCCAGTGAGTTCTGCTGGGATCAGCTTCTCATCTTTCTTTGTCTTTGACCAAACTGGTGAAATTGCATTTTTGATGTCTACAAAGGATCTCTCTATTTAAGGTAATTCATTGTTATCACTTTGAATCGCTGTGTGTGTGTGTGTCTTCTTTCTGTTGCATTTTTACTTAAAATTCCTCGAATGAATTAGTTTAGTGAAGGGAGGGAATCGTGGCCGTGACAGAATCTTTCCACCTTGAGAGCTGGAATAAAAACTTTGTGGATCCGCACACCGTTGTCGTGTAAACGTGGCCCGAATATCTTCTGTCACTGTCACATGTGAGCTGACAAATGTAATGAAGACAAAGCAGGCGGATGGAGTTTACTGTGCATGAAGGTCAACAGAGCAATTGTTTTTACTAAAGGCTTTCTTGAACGAGATTATTGGAGATGCGGGCAGCAGTCTTTCTTCGATTAAATTTTTTGGTAAAGGAGGAGTGGGTGGAGGTTCTTGTTGGTTTATGTTCATAGCTGTTATTTTTTCACTCACACATTTTCAACAGCTAAAAGTACTAATCATTGCATAATTCCGAGAACTCAGGAAAATGCACGACATTATTAACTGAAGAACGTGAAAGAGAAAAAAACTCAAGTGAGTACTTGTCATATTGAAAAAAATATGAGTAAACGTAACCTGCTAATTCATTTCTAGAATCTAGAGCAAGAACTTTGCTTTCATGTTGAAGGTTCCTGCTTTGCAGGATAGTGTGAGTAGGTGTGTCAACCCGTGTTTAGACTCACTGTGATGTTCTGGGGTCTTTAGATGGAGGAACTCTAGGGCTACTTAGGGGAAACTAAGTTTGGAAACCACTGCTCCTCAAGTGTGACTTCTAGGGGTAAGTCTCAGGTGGAGAAAGAATACCTTGACAGAATCACTTTTGTTTAGTTTCAACAATTCCTCTGCGTCACACTCTAGTTCAAACTTGGAAAAGAAACAAGAAGTCGCAGCAAAGTTCAAATACAAAGACTCCTGAAAAAAAAAAAAAAAAAAAACTCAGAAAACAAAAGAACTCCTCATTCAAGCTCCCAGGTCACAGAGTCGGGACACTCGATGTCGCGACTCCTCTGAATCTGCCTCAGCCCTCCTTCAATTAGAAGATCTGACAGGATTTCCCCCAACAGATGTGTCGTATATAGATTTCCTGTCACACAGGGTGCACACATCCAGCTGCCTTTCTTCACATTTATTCAAGCAGAGAAATAAATCCTGTGATCAAAATCAGGGAGCGGGCCTGAAAGCCGTGACAAATCCTGATATAAATGTAAAACTTGAGAGGGGAATGTGTCAAAGTGTCAGGTTCAGCTTGACTGTTGGAGATTACAAATCTTTTTTCTTTTTTTTCTTCTTCTTCCCCTTTTTTGCATGGAAAACATGTCAAGTCATGTTTATTATGGAAATCGATCTGTCGGCTGCTTGAAATCACACGTTTAGGAAAGTTTGTGAAGATCTAATGGTCCCGGTGAGGTGAAAAGGATCAGTGAGGTGCAGAAGGAGACAGAACGTCACTTTTTAAAAGGACTTGAGCTGGATGCTGGGAGACAGTCTTCCCTTTAAAGTCAATGATAATCTGCATCTTCCACTCCAGCATCTCATTTAATAATGTGATTAAGTTCATGTCACAATATTACTTTACTAAGTAGGTGTCCATGCACTGTTGCAATTGAGGCAAAACTGAAGTCCAAAAAAAAGGCGAACAGAAATTAATCTCTTGGCAATTCAGAATTTAGCCAGATGTAATTTAAAACAAAACACAAAAATGTAAAAGATTTCCCCTCAGGGATTAATAAAGTGATTCTGATTCTGAAAAAAATGCCCAGCAACATTGTCATATAGATGAAAATGGACAAAACAGCCACACCTTTGTCACGAGTGAGAGTTCGAAATGCAAAATCTCTCAATTTTAAAATTGTTCTCCACTAAAAACCCGACTGCTGAAGAGTAATGAGGGGTAAAAATAAAAGTCATTAGTTTCCGCCTCACGTCGTGAGAGTAAAACAGTCCTGGTATCGCCGTGGTTGTATTAAAACCATAAAATACATTCAAACAGCACACCCAAACATCTACACGATCTATCCCCAACACACGCACACACCCACACCCACACACACATTCGGCGGCACTCACGCTGCTTTATTAGCAGCAGACAAGACGAGGGAGAGAAAGTCATTAGAAGGAGAAGCTGCTTCAAAGCAGTTTGCCTCACATTTAGGACACGAGCCAAGGAGGCTCACTCTCAACAGCAAACATGCTTTGTAGTCATCTTTACCTCAGAAAGTGGGTCATCGTGATCTACAGTCAATGGAGTAGAAAACATCACCATTAATTCTGTCTTTTGTTCATTAAAATGCTGTAAATTAAAAGTATTTAGAAAATGCAGGTATAGTAATAGTCGTTCATGATGTAATCTACCTTTTTAGAATAGACTGATATACATCAGTCATAGAGACATTTGGAAAATCCAGCATACATAGCTGTTTATGGCAACAACAAAAAAAAACATTATCTTCTTCCAGATAATGAAAAATCACTGTTCATTAGCAAGTTTGTTGCATTCAGCTTTAATAAAAATCAAAGACTGTAAAGTGCTGGAGTCAGCAGGTAACATTCACTTCCCTTCAGCTCTCTGACCACTGATAATATGCTGGCAATGATTATTTACATTAATATTTACTCTTAGTCAGGTCAGACTAACATGATTAAATACCTCTCTAGTCAAGTGCCAACTTAAGTGTTTAGTTTTTTTTTCTTCTTTTTAATCCAGGCTGAAGTAAAGAGTTATTCAACTGAAAAGTCTTACAGTTGTTCGGATTTTTTGAGCTCGTGGTTCAGAGATTGCGCCGCATCTCAGCTTACTGTTCCGCAAATTCTAGGATTTACATACACAGGCTCTATGCCTGGCAGGTCATTGTTAAAGTGTATTATTCTAGAGCTTCATTATTCTTGAGACCTGATGACGTTGACCTGAACTGAGTCGTGTTATGAAATGATCATTGTGTTTAAATTCAAGGACTTATGGAATCGGGCTTTTTGGTGTGCAAAAGAAAAGATAAACGAATGCCCACTTTGAAAAGGACAGATCACAGCAAGCTGTTTTTTAATGGGCAGGGAAGAAGACGAAGCGGAGAGGGGTGGGGAGGACAGCTGTGTTATCTCAAGCTGAGGCCGGATGACTCAACTCCCGGGATCTGTCACTGTTGTCTAAACAAAGACTGAGCTGATCGATAGAGAGCAGACCACAGGGCTTCAGGAAAAATGACTGTAACAGTCAAATATCTGTTCATGAACAAAGAGAGGATGAAAGACACCTGGTCCTGTCAGATCCCTCCGCTTGCCTTTTTGCATGAAAACGCCACCGTTAATGTGCCAAGACATCTGTTCCGAAAGACCAAAGCGAGACTTGATCAGATGTGAAATCAATGCTCACTAACTACTCACTCTGTAGTGGATAAGCTCAGCAGAATGGGGGTTTTGCTCTTACTGTACTTCTCACTCCGACACTGATTTGTACCGAGAGGAGAGGGATGGATGACTCTCGGTCCAAATGATTAAGGTTGGGTACATTCGAAGTTTTAAGCAGGAAAAAAAAAAAGCCCCACCGAGCAGACACCGTCGTATTCAAGGGCTGAAACACCCCAGTGCACTTCAATCAGTCCAGCTGTTGAGGTGGCACGCACACGCTGCGCGGCTGCTGAACGCGCATTCACTCACGCCTGCTGTCTATAGCACTTCTAGGGCGAATCCAAGGAGCATTTAGGTTTGTGTGAGTTTCCTCAGTGGTGCAATAACTCAAACATGCAGGACAACACATGTGCCCACGTACATCTGAAGTGCTACTTTTAAAAAGAACACAAGGCTAAAGCACCCAAGCGGTGATCGCAGATCTCTCAACTGTTTCACAGGACAACAACAACAACAACAACAACAACAACAACAACAACAACAACAACAACAACAACAACAACAAGAAAAAACCTGAAAATTAAATTAATTCCTTTAGCATGAACTATACAGGGATGCAATTTGACAAATCTATCCAATCCACCTCTAAACTCCTATCTAAAGGACAAGCATTGCATTATGATAGGGGGGAGTTTCAGGATTCAACTTGCATCTATCCTTTGTCTTTGCTTATTTATTTAATCAACCTGAGGTTGTGGAGTGTTGTAGCCAATCCCAGCTCACTCTGACTGGAGGGTTAGGTCGGCAGTCCATCACAGGGTCAACATGAAGAGAGAGAGCGAGAGAGAGAGAGAGAGAGAGAGAGAGACAACACCTATCACCAGTTAAACCCTAGGAACGAACGATGCACGCACAGGGAAAACATGCAAACTCCACACAGAAAGGCCTGGCTGGTATTTGAACCTCCAGGCTAAGATGTCAGACCACGAACCACTGCTCCACCGTGTGACCTAAACTATATGTTTACAGTATGTTTGAAGAGAATTAAGCTACAAAAACTTAATTCAAACATTGATCTTGAGAGGAAAATCTCCACAAGCAGTGAATGGAATCAGAGGCGCAAAACGCAATAATGCCACAATTAAACAAGGCAATGTTTGAGAGAAACAATATGAGTAAATATTACTGTGATTTCATTTGCCAGAGGAGTGCTTGCTAATGGAGCGGACACTACATCTGGTGTTCGCAGCAGTAGCAGCAGTCCACTCCAGTCTGGCACCGAGTCACATTTTAATGGGGTCAAAATCATGGCAGTGACTGTCTGCTCGTCGGACTGGACCACCTTCAGCTGTCGGGCTGAGAAACACACGCAGTTGCCAATGATTAGTTCAGCGTCAAACAAAGCTGTAAGGACGGGCGCGTGATACGGAGGCAGACGAAACACAGACGCAGACGACTGCCAGGGAACAGAGAAGGGACGTCTTCATTTGAGACGTCAGAGTAGTTTCACAGGCCCAAACACAAAGTCTGTTTCAAATCAGAGGAGAGTAGACACACACTGCCCTCTGCTGATGTTTACCAAGACGCTCAACACTGTTGAGGATTGATACTGTAGACAAAACACAGTTCATCATGTACTTTCTGCCCTTCAACGAGACCACCTACCATTAACCTGCAAAACCTATAAACAGCATATAGAATAGAATAGATCTTTGTTAGAGAACAGATGAGAAAGCATTTAGCAGACTGCATTGGTAGAGAAAAATGAATAGAATAGTATAGTATAGAACAGAAAATACATTCTTAATTCCAGAAGGGAAATTCTTTTACAACTCATTACAAGTAAATAAGAAATGAAATAAAGGATCTCTCTCTCTCTGTCCCTCTGTCCCTCTCTCGCTCTCTATCTATCAGTAGTCTGCACAAATGTACAACTTTAGGAAAAACTGGTTGGTTACTGACCTCTAGCTGATACAAAGGGAAACAACAAAAACAACAGAGAGACACAAACAAATACTGTAGATGACAAACAATTAAAACACTATGCGTGAGTAAATAAACTTTTTTTTTTTTTTTTCTGACACAAAGATTCATATGGGGAATGCCATCTTTAATTATGGTGGATTGCATTTGAGGCCTTCTGCCTGAAGACACTCTGCTTATTAAAAAAAGCACTTTAATGGGGATACAGAGTCGCAGCAACCAGAAAGTGTGACTTTGTATCTGATCTGTATTCAGTCCCTTGCGATCGTGTCCACTCCACTTGGCGGTGCAATGACAGAGTCCATTGATATTCAACAGGGAGAGTGTTTGATTTAAACAGGTAGTGCTCCACTCAGGACAAAATCTCATTTATGAGTCTGTGTTCTGTTGTAATATAAAAAGCTGGGCTTTTGGAAATGACACAAAAAATATAAATTCTACAGTGACGGCCAAGTGTGTCCATCACTCATGGGAGTATGTTGGACGAGAGAGAGAGAGAGAGAGAGAGAGAGAGAGAGAGAGAGAGAGAGAGAGAGAGAGAGAGAGAGAGAGAGAGAGAGAGAGAGAGAGAGAGAGAGAGAGAGAGAAAAAAACTCCATGAAAGTCAGTTCCCAAGAATTGGGTTTGTAAAGAGCATTTTCATGCGAATAAACCATGCACGTGAGTGGGCTGCAGTTGTCCAGATTTGCAAGTAATCACGTCAAGACTCCAGCTTACTCAACCACCCCCCGCTATGCTCATCCTGCATGCAAATCAAATCTTTTTCAGCCACTAAACTTGGGAGTAATGCACAAGTGTGAGACAAACTCCAATGAGGTCTGCACTGGGAAAGATGATTGTTTTTTTTTTTTTAAGTAGAATACAACCCGCCATTATCCACCAGCTGCAACTTAGCTTTGTGAAATGAACATGTTTTTTTGTTTTTTTTACCTTTATACTGCATCTGAATGTAACAGTATAAGACATGTGATGCTTGTGCAACACTAAATCAAGTTGACAGCAAATGAACAATCGCTCGCATGTGTCATAATATAATTTAAGTAGGCGGTCTTCAAGCAAATAGACCACTCAATGTCTGTAAGGCTGCGAATGAAAATAAAGACATCAAAGATCCGGAGGCTGCATGCATCGTGGAGCTTCACACATTAATGGAGGCGATAAACATGTAATCAATAATGACTGAAGGATTTATAGGCAAGTCTGCAAATGGACATGACCTTGTAATTGTCCCACTTTCTCTTGAATGTCTGCTAAATTACGAGTTGCACATGAGATACGACCTTTGGAGTTGGTAATTTTCAAGGGTCTGTTCATTTGACTCTTCTGACAAAATTAAAGGAGACAATTATTCCATTAGCCCGGGCCTGGAATGTGTCTCCTTCTAAGGATGAAGGGCTAATGTATTGCGTCTCTGTGTAGACATGAATAATTCATAATCTTTAATTGCAGCCATTGCACAGCCTCAAAAAGAAACTTGATTATTATACATTTAATTTTGAGACGATATGTTATTTAGATTTGAAAACAGAATTTGGGACGCTGAGGGAAGGTCAGGCAAACTTATTACTTCATAAAAGCAGTCTGAAGGGTAAAACGTCACAGACATTTAACATGTGAGACAGTATTTTGTATTTTTTATTTTTTTTTTACCCTCTGGAGATATTTTTGGTGCCAAGCACTCCTCTGTAATGTCCCTGCACTTGAAACTCCCTAAATTGCTCTGCTATTAAACAGCTTGGTGACATTTTTATGTGGTGTTTTTAAGCTCAGGGTTGTGTTTGATCAGCCAAGTTAGTCATAGCTTCTCAGAGTGGCTTTGCCGGTGATTATTTATTCCAAATAAATTCTTGATGTGTTGCGACGGGAGAGAATCTCTTCACAAATACAAAATTAACCTCACAAAATTCGTAACTTTAGGCTGATGCCATCCCGACTCTCACACAACCGGTCTCATACCAAGTACTAATTTTGGGTTGAATGTTGGGCTTTCGAATGCATTTCACAGAACATTATTGTTAGTTGCTTCGGGAATAATGGGCAAAAACTCTTCCTTTGTTAGATGCTTTGATCAGTCTTTCTATTTATTCTGCCACTACTGGGACCGTTACACTTCTTGTTTGGTACTAAAGTATATTTTAAGATTTTCACGTGTGAGCCGTTTTCAATAAGTTTCGTTTTCAGTTGGTCCGAGCACCATTGTCCGTTAAACAGACACTCAAAACACAATGGAAGTTTTCTGTTTTCACTTAAAAAAGTTTAAACGGTATTTTTTGAGGTGACGGAGCACGATTTCAGTGAGTGAATGACATTGGCCTTCCGTGTTTAGCCTTTAGTGTCGTGGCTAACACTGCGCGACTCTTCCGTGCTGGAGGGAATGGAACATAAGGAATGATGGTCATGTTTTCTGTGTGTGTGTGTGTGTGTGTGTGTGTGTGTGTGTGTGTGTGTGTGTGTGTGTGTGTGTGTGTGTGTGTGTGTGTGTGTGTGTGTGTGTGTGTGTGTGTGTGTGTGTGTGTGTGTGTGTGTGTGTGTGTGTGGCAGAGTTGGCGACCTTTTCAAAGAGCCATCATTTAATCAACACTGACAGCCTTTTAGAGACCACTTACCATTCATCTGGTCTACAAGATTAGACCCTCCAGTGAAACTCCACAGTGATCGAATCATTGTCTCCAGACGGCACCGTGACAGCAAGCGAACACGGAATCAATATTTAGAGGTGAGAGTTCATAGTTTAGAAAGTCTGGCAGCAACATGCAACAATGCGCCACCCATCCATCTGTTGTTGTTGTTTTTTTAATCATGCGGGGTCACGCAAGACTGGAAAGTGGCGAAAGATGAAGACATCCTGCACAGGTCACCTTTAGCACACCTGTTTTGTCTCAGGAGTCATGTCGTGTCATGTTTACAATTCAAGTTGCATCAGCTGTTTCATTCAATCTTATGGCTAAGTGGAAACACATTACTATGTAAGACCCACAGTGATACTGCTATCACACATTCATTGAAGGCCTTGGAAAGTTGCTTATACAACTTTATCCTTGAGTTCAACTAATGATGCCTCTAAATGGTAAGCTTTGAACATTTTGTTGGGGTTTCGTGACGCATAAAAATAGTTTTCGGAGTGTCATACGGCTTTTGAGCATTTGAAAACAACCTTTTGATGTCATAACTTGAGTTTAAAGAAGATCTTTCAGATTGAATTAAAACATCTCACAAGCTGCTACATGAACATTGATCACTCCATTTTTCATCTGTGGAAAACACTAATAAATACTGTGTCATAAGTTTGTCACACCAAGGATCATTGTTTTTATTGACAGCATGTACAGAGTAATAGTTAGGTCTCAGGTCCAGAAAAGAATAAGCTGACATGAGAATGAGTACACAAACAATGCTGAAACCAAAAGTGAAAGCAGAGCATTCCAAATGTCAACTGTTGATGATTATACATATCATAGCATACACAATAGATGTAACTCACACACACATTATGACTGAATTTATTAGCATGTGGCTGGTTTCTGCAAGATAGTAAGGGCAGGTCTGTACAGATCGGTGACTTTGACTATTTAAGAATAGTTTATGATTTTAGTGTATTATGCAATTATTGTAGATATTTCATAGCAAATCCAGATTGTTTTGATGTGTGATTTCAATGCACAGGGGCTTGATACCTGTATGATTGATTAATGGCCATTTTGGTCATTCGACTGAGTAAATATTAATCAATAATCGCAAGGGTACGCACAGAAACATGTAGCAGTCACTCTCAAGTGTAGTGAGTAAAAACTGTCTATTAGTTTTGGTTTTAGTTCAAATGCAGCATGAGCATAAAGGGTCACATATCCTTCTTTGCATTACTATTTGCTTGTCATTTGGCCATTTATCAATCGCTTTTCTGTGTGGGAATTGTCTGATATTCTATTCTACTACATCAGGAGCGAACTGAGCCATATTTTAATTAAAATAATTTTGAATTAGGAACAAGAGTTTCATTGTACAAAGTATTAATTGACATATAAACGCCACTCATAAATCGTCTAACATGCTGGTTTTGGATCCAAGACCATATCAGGCAACAGTAGTGATCACAAGAGCATACCGACGACACACACGTGGCAAGACCAAGTTGCAAAAATACATTTTTTTTTTTTTCATACAGATATACCAAAAATAGTCCAAGTACATTTCACAACACAAGATCAGCTTTACACGGCTAATCCAGAACAACTAAACCCACGCGTGTCCGCACTGAGACAGGTTCACTGTGAGTGCTGGGCCACATTCATCCGGCGACACGTTTCATGCACCGCTGCAGCAAACACGAGAAGTGCATACCGGAAACACGTCGACAAGGATAAAAGCAAAAGCGCCAGCACGGGGGCACGCAACTGCTCCTTGTCGTCTGAAGCAGCCTCTCACCCACCCAGCACTATGTTTGTCATATTAAATATAAAGCAATTACACAAGCCACGCTAGTTCTCAGTCTCGCATTTGAAGTGGGGAAAAAAAATAAAATTAAATAAAATTAAAATCCCTCTCCTTTTCCATGTTTTTCCCCAACTGGGACGGGAAACTTCAACAGTGGAATCAGACATCCCTGCCCCACATTTTCTCTCCAGAGTGTCTCGAGCACTGATAGCAAGACGAAGGCTGGAATGATTGAGTTACATAAATAAATGAGTTGTACCGGCATGAATTTACATGTAGATGACATTACAGGCCCGACACAAGCTCATTACAGACTGCGCAAGCTTCCACCGGACGTCATCGCCCAATAACCTCCTAACTCATTTCCAGGCAAGGCAGCATCATTTGTAAAGCACATTTCAGCCACAATGCCATCATTAACATTGGGTTAGCAGTGAGAAAGCTGAATAAAAACAATGAAAGATAGAAAAGTTAAAAATGTGCTGCTACAGCAAAGAGAAAGGTCTTCAATTAAGCCTCATTTTTAAATCAACTCATTTGGAGACGTCCTGCAGATTTCAGTCAGTTTATTTTAAATATTTTGGAGCATAAAAACTAAAAGCAGCTTCTGCATGTTTGGTTCTGACTCTGGGAACAGAAAACGGGTTTGATCCAGATGAACTGAGAGGTCTGGATGGAGATGTGAGGTGTATTTCGGACCTAAAACATTCAGCCACCAGTAGTCATATTTTGAAAACTATTCTTTGTGTAACAAGAAACTAGTACAAAGAGAAATGGACTGGTGGTCCACTCCCTTGTGTTTGTGAGGACTCAGGCAGCAGCATTTTCAGTTGTAATGGTGGGGATACGCACTAACGTATCACCTTCAGCTCAAAAAACTACTTCTTCAATTCCGTCTCTGTAAAGCTGAAGAAAATCCAGCTGGTTTGCTGCTGCAACTCAGAGAACATGTACAGCAACTGACATACGAATATGATAAATCGCAAGGACTGAACGCAGAGAAACTAACGCAGAAAGCTTAATTTTAGTTACTACGCCAAAGACGCCCCAAAGTGCAGTGAAGATAAACATTTGAACATTTCAGTATAGAAGATTTTTAATTAAAGCCTAAATAGCCCCTTCTTCTGTTTTTCCTAATCATGTTCACATTGACCTCTAAACAATGATCCTCAGAGAGCCTCTTATGTTGACACATAAAGCACCTAGTTAACGCTATTATATAGAAATATAAAACAAGAATTATCTTATGTGGCTCTGGAGGCACAAGACGGATAATCAAAGGGCTCGCTAACCCACGTATTGTGATGTAAGCATGAACATTGGTTTCTCTCTGCAAAAAGCACCTATATATTAATGTGTTCTATTTGGTGCTATATAGATAAAGTTGATTTGAATTTAATACATATTGACTTATGCAATAAAGGTGAGGATTTATGCATCAATATGAGTTTTTAACTCTAATTTTCACAATTTCACAAATTCCATAATTTCTTTAAATTCAGAGAATTTTCAGTTAATTATTTTATTCCCTAACAAATTAATGCAATTGAACAGCTTTCTAATTGCACTGAAGAAGCAAGACTTAGCGTTGAAGAGAAGAATTAACCAGGGGTATATCTAGTCATATTCAGGGCTGCTGCTAGTCCATCACACACTAACTTGATAAACTCGATAACCTCAAATGCATGTTACTGTAAGCTCTCCAAAGTAAGAGCCCCAAGCCTACTATACCAGAGACATGGGGCGAGAGAGGCAATCACTCCACCACTGTGCGGTACAAGTCCAGCACAATATTAATGTTGACAATGAAAAATAAATATATCATATTCAGTCTTGTAAAGAGAAAGAATTTGAGAAGGACTGCTGATTGGGGAAGGACTCATTAGGCCAGACACCACACTGGGGAAAGGGGAGGTGGCGCACGCCGCCAAAAAAGCCATGCCATATCACAGGAACACAACCCAGGCTGAAACACAGATGACCTAGAAGAGACGAAAGACAAGAAAAGCCCCACGTATTCCACCGCCACCAGGTGAAGACAATCAGACCCAGGTGAAACACATCAGGACAGCGAACAGCAATCAGACACGAGGAGGGGAAGTCAAGGAGCCTGAAACCAGAGACAAGGAATCTCAAAATAACACACGAAACAAGATGCAAACCATGGCAGAATTTCCTGATAAGCAATTTGAAGACACGATTAGACAAACAAATAAATGAATAAAAATGTCATACTCAGCAGTCTGAAATATTAAGGAAAGACATCAGCTGCCTTGATTTTCAAGTTTACCTCTAATTACCATACAACCCCCCACGAGTAAACACTTAATTTTTTCTTCAGGATCTACCTCTGGATACAGTTTGCCCTAAAGCTGTTAATATTAAGGTGGCAATAACATCAATATCTTTTCTTTTTTTTCTTTTTTTTTAATATCAGGAGAATAATAATCACTCTCAGTATATTTTATCCATTAATACATAAATATTGTAATCACTGTTAGAGAAATGAAAACTGAAAACAATGTGAATGTTTATGTTGCTTCTCCTTCCAGGATTTCTGGAGCTCGTGAGTGAGTTTCAGCATTCTAATTGTTTCACTGCTTGGCTCACAAGCTCACTGATTTGGTTCACTCTTCCCTTCTCTCGCAGAGCCGCTTGCAGCCACAGCAGGCAGCTGTTCTCAGCAAAAAAGGTTCTCGAAAACAACTGAGCCTTCCTTGCTCAGCACCACACGGCAGAAAGACAGAAAGCTGGCAACTGGTGGAGACGGTGGAGTTATTGAGCTGACTAAGACTTGGTTATGTTGAACTCCCACTCTTCAGGTGGACTCCAGAAAAACGTACAGGAAACGTTGCTCTGATACAGCTGCATCTGTAAATAAGCAAAGAAGCTTCATGTTTACTTTTAGAAAATGATATGCACAGCTCCCACAGTCCACAAATAAGTTTATTTATTTATCCATTTATTTATTTAAAGGATAAACCCAGCCAAGCTGATAATGAAGCATCGTCCAACAGTAAGAGAAAAATACTCAAAGAAAAAGAAGTGTGTTTCCAGCACGAGCGTATCTATTTATTGCATCTGAAGCAATGCATTAATCAAAACCAGTATAGCATGCTGCAAAAATTAATAGCGCAACTACAGAGCGTTCGGCAGAGTAATCATAGTGTGATTACATGTGTGAATGTGCCATATTACGCAACCTCATAAAAGTGCTGATCTCATTAATACTCCCTCTATAGTCCTCCCCACCCAGAATTATGTTTAAGTCGGAGTGCATGCCGGTGGAAAAACATTGTTCAAATTGAATTCCTACGTGGGATTCCTTCTGTTTCGTGCTTTCAGAGCCACAGTCCTCCCAGACAAACGCATCAGGCTTGCTGGTGTACCAGATCAAAGTGACAGAGCTGAAACAGCCCGCAGGTTAAAGTGGAAGTGAAAAGCCCGGACACAAATGGAAGGAGAAAACAACACAGGATGTGGAAAGGTAGAGGTGGCTCTACAGGGAAATCTGCTCAAGGGTAAGATACTCAGGGGGAGGATAAGACCCCTGATCAGTGACTGGAGTGCTCTCAACGTGGTGCACATGAAAAGACTGCAGCAGAAGCAGGAAGCAAACATGGAATAAAACTCTTCTTTGCTGGATTGCGGTGTCAGACACAGTTTACAAAATGCTTATTTTGAAAGCCTATTTCACTGTCGCGGATGGAAATGATGAAACGCATACTGGCAGTGCATTATGCTTAGAATTAAAAGAACAAGAAATTAAGTTGACCCTGGTCTGCCATTTGAAGAGTGGGCACATCAGCACCTGTCACTTTTCCGCCTTCAGATGGTCCATGGATGCTTTGTGACGTCCCGCGCTGCCCATCTATCACTCAGCACAAAGCTGTAACCTTCTGCTCCCCAGTGCGGCATTGCATATTCAGGCGGCAATCTGAATATGAGATGTGGAAGGGGAAGCGGAAGAGCGGCCGTGGAGAATGAGAAGTGAAAGGTTAAGTCTTGGGCTGCCTGGTTGACAGCACTGCAGAGGATCATGGAAGCGTGCTGGCAGGTACATACAGCTGTGAGAAATTGCTGTCTTTTATGGTTTCCAGCCAGCAATGAGGACAAAGCCGTGCTGTCAGGAGCCTCGTGGTTGCCCCGTTGATGGACAGGCCAAACCATTGGTATGAAAGCACAAAGGATTACTCCGATTCTCTGTTGGATAAACAGCCTGTCGTGGACAGGAGCGCTGTCTGGTCACAAGAAAACACAAAGTCTGTCTGGTATGATCATTACTCTCACTGTTGTGTTTAGACACATAACAGTGAAAAATGCCAGAGCAAAATACAATGCCATTAAGCAATGCCAAGACACAACACGTTACTAATCTGACAACTTCAAAAAATGAAAGATCCTAAATTCTTGTTTGACACAATAGAGAATATCGTCCTTATAGATTTTCACATGTGCACAAAGTCTGAGTGCCAAGAATATTCAGACTTTTTTGCAAATAAAAGTGCTGCCATTACTGTTGCCCTACATGACAAGTACTTTAGACATTCTAACTACTCCATTTTTTAATAAGTGTCTTTAACTCTATTGGGCCATGTATTGTGGAAATAATCGATATCTTTCTAAAAGATGGCTCAGTTCCCAGCTTCTTTAAAAAAAAAAAAGCTGTTGTTGAACCACTATTAAAGAAAGCTCAATTGGATCCATCACTTCCAGCCAGGTACAGACTTATATACAAATCACCTTTTTTGAGAAAGAAGATGGAAAAAACACATCAGAGCAACTTGGCTAGTTTTTTTTATATATAGAAAACCAATGTAATGGAAATGTTCCAGAGTGGTTTTCACAAATTGCACTCTAAGAAACTGATTTACTTTCAAGTTTCTAGTGACAGTTTGATGGCAGCAAGACCTCCACCAGCTCCCCTTGAGCACTGCACTGTGTGGCTGCTACAGATGGGTCATTTGGTCAGAATTGCCCCAAAAGGTTCAATACAGTTCTTTAAAAAAAAACAACAATTATAATAATCCTGTTTAACAGGTTTAAGGATTGGCGAGAGCTGGCACAAGCGACTATCCTCACAGGAGTACGGACTGGCGACGACCACTGGCAGCTCCAGGCTTTTAAGGGCGGAGCCGCTGACGAGCCACAGGTGAAACGAGTTATCCTCCCCCACGGCTGCGCCTGCTCTGCTGTCAAAATGCGAGGGGAGGAAGGAACGCCACACACAGAACAGAAAGACAACACTCACCAAAACAAACCAAACACAAAACATAAAACTGCCAGGACCGGACCCACCGAATCCCGACATACTGGGGTTGTTTAAAAATGGCTGTCATCCGATCTAATCGTTTATCTAAATGGAGTAATTACTGAGCAAACAAAACTGACCTTTGAGGTACCTCAGGGATTTGTTTGGAGTCTAATTCTCTTCTTAATGTATATCGTCAATCTCGGCCAAATTATTCGACATTGCAATGCAATATCTTATCATCTCTATGCTGACGACATCCAGATATATTGTTCTTTAAAAGCTTCAGAATTTTATAAATTGTCCAGTTTGTAAAAACTGCAAGACAGAAATCTAACCACAAAGTCTTTCAGTTAAATATTGGGAAAGTGGAAACTTTGATTATGGCTCTCGACCAAGTGATCCCAGAAATCAGAATAGCAAGCAGAATAGAAGCGCAGTGGCTCATGATACTCGTCCTTTAGAGCACAAACTCGTAACAAAGTGAAGAGTCCTACTAATATTTTGTTGCATTAAAGTGCATGTTTCATCATATTTGTATTTACATCATGGCTCCAAGTATTCACACTGTCACAATGATTGAAAGAGTGGAACAAACCTCTGAGATGTAAAGGAGAAAAATCACTGCAGGACAGTTTCCAGAGGCAAAAGGCTACAAGTGTGAACATGAGTTATGGTGTATAATGGATGTGGGTATTTCACCAATAGGAATTGACTTGATATGTTCTTAGTTGGTGATCTTCTTAGACATAACACACACAGATATGTGTTGAGTCAAAACAAAAGTTTTTGTGGTTTTTTTCATCCATTTTTAAACTGCTTTATCCAACTGACGGTGTCGGAGACTGGAATGATTCTGAAAAAAGAATTATTTTTTTTAAAAACAAACAAACATTGTTTTATGATGGACTAAAAGTCATCCATTAGCCAACAGTATCTATTTTTTTGGCACAATTTGAAAACACACAGTGATGGAGTGATCACTGCTTTCACCTCACAGAAGAAAATATTCAAGAAGATTGAATATATGTATATATAAATATATATACTCTTAGTTTTGTAGTTTTGTTATTTATTGTTTTACTTGCCATGCTTGCAGATTTTCATTTAAAGAAAGGAGGAAATTCATTCCTTTAGTGGAAAGTCTTTAATCACCCCTTGCAGCGGTTGTATGATAAATATGGACTTAAAACGATAAGTTGTGTAATCTTCTTCCAGGAGTTCATATTAATCTAAATGATTACATTCTCAGCTCTTATCAAACGACCTTGAACAGGCTACGTTGGGTTTATTCCTGCACACTGAGCACTAAAAGAAATTGATACCAAAATGGAACTCCAATCAAAAATAAATAAATGTACTTTTTACTATCAGAGATCTGACCCGAGCGATCAATCACCTATTGTCCTTGGATGTAGTCTGTGGTCCAGTGCGACCTTTGACCCGAGTGTGTTGTGACAGCGTGTCATTATAAGTCACAAGGGAACTGCAACCACATGTGGAATAATGACACTTGGGCACACTTATGCACACACATCGAAAACAAACCCAATAGAATGTGAAATCGGAATAAAATATGAATGTCAACCAGAGGAGGGAATGTCTCCTGCCTGTCAGCGACATCCAGCTCTGGAGTGGAGTTTCTTTGTTTTCCAGTCAGTCACAGAATCCAGTGAATGCTGTACACGTTGAAAACTGTTTCCCATGATTAATGATTAATAGGTTATCAGGGAAGTTCTTGAACAGAAAACGTGGAATAGAGTAAATTGGTGTGATGCAATATGTTTGCAATCCTTTTTACTTTTACAAATTCAGTTTTCAGCAAGTTCTAAGCTAATTATATTACATTAAAGTATTTTTCCCTGGCTTGTCGCCCATCGTCAAACTCACACGCGGCGGGTGGCATCGGCCAGCAAATCCTTGTTTAATTTCACACAGTCTGGGAGGAGGATTTCTCAAACACAAGCTGACAGCGCTGGAACAAAACCATGGTTCTACACCGGGATGAGAGGACCAGAGACCAGGAGCGCTGTAAGAGATCGTACTGGATCATAACAGCACAAAAAGTGGAGCGGACTACACGCTGGAGTCTGTGTCATAAAGTATCTTTGTGCTCCTGGCATTCATCTGCAGCACTCAGTTATCTCTCTTTGCTTCTTCCCGTACGTATGGCACTGATACCCCAGGCAGATACACAAGCACTTACCTTTAAAAAGCAAGGCTCTCATTCAAACTAATGATGGATGGAAACATTTGACCCACAGGACATGTAGCCTGCGCTATCTTAAAACAAACAACAATGCTTTAAATGTTATTTACTGCCCCACGCTCACTTTACACCACATCCGTATTAATTGTATTGCTTCATAAACAGAATAATGAAGACTCCTCTGTGCTTCATATTTGTCCTTTATGTGTGATTTTTACTTATTTTTCTCAAATGCATCTATTTTTCATCTGAGCAGAAAGTTATCAAAATCTTTACCAGAACTATTACTGAGGGATTTGCATGATCTGCTTCTTTTTCTGCCCATTATAGTATTGTAATTTGCCACTGCATAAATGCTCCATGCAGCCAGAAGATAAGTTTTTTTTTTTATTTAAACAATGAAAACAATATTCTGAGCCTTACTGTTATTTCATTGATCTCTTTTGAAATAAATTGCTTTTCTGCCTCCATTCTCTAAAAAAACAAAGCAACCCACTGCCTTACAGCCTCTTATCAGCGGTATGGCACATCACCAGTTGCAACATCAAGAAGAAATGACCTGGAAGAAGGTGGAAGAAGATGGGACCCCCCCGAGCACAGATGCTGATGGAAATGTTAAAGGTTGAACGCAGCAGGGTCTGAGAAGTGACTGACCATGTTACGATGGTATTTTGACGAGCATTACACTGTAACTGACTCTGGAAAACGCGAGAAGAAAAATCTGAAAGCCGTTGAAAATAAAATAGAGCGGCACAAATGTACATAATCCTCATAGATGATTTCAGAAAGGCTGTGAATGGACAAGTTCTCCTCGTTGAACTTATAAAGTGATTTCTTCACAACTAAATTATTCTTGTGCGAGTTAGATGCCTTTACTATGATACTCGATATATTGTGTAACTGTTACGATCAATCGCGTTCTAAAATATGTGCTTAATAAAAAAGATTATTAGGTTTACCCTTTATTTCTTTTAATTAGGATTACTTCTCAAAAAAATGTTTTGCTTGCATTCAAGCAGGAAGACTCGCGACAAACATATCAACTATTTTGTCATCATATCATTATGTCTCATTCAGATTTATTGAAGTACTTTCAAGTAGTGTTAACATGATTGTGTAGCATACGTACATATTTTGGTGTGTGGTATTTATAATTTAATACATTTGCCACGAGAAGAAAAAGTTCACCTCTGACTGGTTGTAACTGACTCATTCAAGTTCTCAGCAGACATGAAGAGGCCCGTTTTATTGATTGAATTAATGAAGATGCTGCTGCTTCTTGGCCTCTTTCACATGACCAAATCTGGCCCTTGTTTCAGACGCCTCTGCTGTGAAGCAACAGATATTTCCTCCTGGTGTTTCCCCATGCAACAATAATCCGAGGCTACATTCAGGTGACATGACATGTACCTGAGCCGACGGAGCCACCGAGGTGTCTCTGTCATCCAGCGTTCAGTGTTGATCTCTGTTCACACCTAAATGTGTTTGTACACACACACACACACACACACACACACACACACACACACACACACACACACACACACACACACACACACACACACACACACACACACACACACACACACACACACACACACACACACACACACTCCTCTGTCTCATGCCTGAATGGCTCAACAAACTGCCACTCTGCTGGGCCACTTGCCAGTGTGTAGAAATGTGCGCATGTTTGACTTTTAGCAGCAAATGCGAGGCAAACTGTTCTGACCTTTAGTGATATTTTCTGTGTGTGTGTGTGTGTGTGTGTGTGTGTGTGTGTGTGTGTGTGTGTGTGTGTGTGTGTGTGTGTGTGTGTGTGTGTGTGTGTGTGTGTGTGTGTGTGTGTGTGTGTGTGTGTGTGTGTGTGTGTGTGTAGAATGAACCGAATCTATGGCAAAGGCTTGTTGTTTTAATCTCTTGTTATGGTTCACTTGGATATAATACCACAAAGGACAAAGCAATCATTTCTGGAAGGAGCTCAAAAATGACAGAAAAGACATTTGAAAGTCAATTTTTTCACATAATGGGCAAGCCGAGCCGCGGGCTGAGATGAATATCCCAGACAGACAGACAGACAGACGAACACAACAATAACCAGGTGATCACAGAGGAAGTTGTTGGGACTAGCTGCTCATTTCCATGAATTTAGGATGGGTGAGAGCACATGGAGGACGCAGGGAAGAAAGAGACAGACTGAAAACAAACAAGATAAATGAGTTTAGCTGTGTCACGTGGGTTTCCAAGGGTGAAGATGTCACAAGTCTGAATGAAATCAGATCTATTGGAAACTAAACAGAATTTCAGGAAGATAAAAAGCAGATATCGCAAGAATGACAAACAATATAAGGACTGGAAGGGCAGCTGGGGTATCCACTCAATAGCTGGATGGAATTAAGGGGAACATAGAAGTGAAGGCTTCTTCTATGTAATATCAATATGTTGCTTCAACAAACTGAAGTTTACTAATTGTCCCCTTGATGCAGTCCCACTTCAAACCACAAGATGGTACATTGAGCACTTCCAGACTCCAGAGGGAACCTATTTTGTACCAAGTGGTTTTGAGGATGGATAGATCATAGTGACAGTTCTTTTTTTGATATGTCAGCAATGTTAAGAATTTATGAGGAGAATTGAAGGACGTACGATGTGAACTTCTTGAGTTGTGCACCTTTAGGTGACACGAGATTGATTTGCCTTGAGCTGCATTATGATTCACATACAAAATCAGAGAAAGCCGAGAACCTCAGAGGTTGCTCAAAGGTTGCTTATGATACTCTTGGGAAATACTTTTTAATGGTATGCAGCCTTGTTAAGACAAGCAGGAATCAATTCCTTTGCCGCAAAATTGCCTAAACACACATCAGCGAATTTGATTTAACACGTCACCTCATCACATGGTTGCCCTTGTGCTTGCACTGATTGGTTCAGCCCCTATCTCCTCACCTTAGGGTCATCAGACCTGTATTATAGGCCTGTCATATTACTGTCTGCAATGTATAATCTTTACCCAGGGCAATAGAGACTGCATTCTCTGTATTATTTCCTGCACATGCCAAAGATGTAGCAGAATAAAACACGGTGCAAATACAGAGCTAAACGAGCAAACTGGCAAGACCCTTAACTCCCAGCAGCCCCCCTGGGTGCTGTATTGTATCAGCCCACTGCTCCTACTATGTAGTTAAGATTAACTACAGACACCATGGGTTAAAAGCAATCAACAAAGTTTTTATTTTAAGAGTTGTAAAGATTTTTCTTAATTTCTATGGGAGCCTGCATCTCTCGACATCATATATGTTTTTAATACCACAATAATATTCAAAGATTGTGGATGTATTGTGCAATAAATTTTTATGTAGATGAAAAGTTCATTTTTCCCTTGAGTGATATGTTAGGAATACATGAAATACAATCGATAATTCTTGCAGATTGAAAGCTGAGAGGGGGTTTTAAATCACACTTTCACACAGGTCAGGTACGTTTATGGGTATTTGTGTGCCTGGCCCCGGTGCAGCTGTCAGAGACCTTGGCTGTATATGTGAGGCCTTGATGTTGTTTCTCTGGAAAAAAAATAAAAAAGGGGGTGTTTTCTGGGAGGACTGCGAGCAGAGGGTTGACTGTTCAGAGGTCAAAGCACGGTGCTGATCTTTTGTCTAAAATGAATACACATGCACACAAATTCATTATAGGTAAGTACTACATTAAATGATATACATGTGTCGGCATTTAGAATGAACCCAACACAAAATGGCTCATCTGTATTTTAAGTAAAAATGTTAAAGGGTTAATATGAAGGCATTCTGATCATACAAACATGTTGAAAGCCAGAGGAATATATGCAACTCTGCCTCAGAAGAAAGGATAGAGTCATCTGTTTTCATTGCACTGAGATTGACTGCTATAGCTGAGCTCTTGATGTGGCTTGTAATCTTGGCATTCTGGGGAAAAAAACAAAACAAAACAACAACAAAAAAAACCCAAAGCAAAGCAGCCGTGGGTAACAAGGCATTTGGCTCGGGGTGTTGTGCAAATCCATTTTCTTTGTGCCATTTGGACAGGAAGACATTTGAAAATGTCACAAAACGTACCAGCTTTATTAGGATTCTGCATACGACCAGACGGCACTGCATTTAGCCAGACGAGGTCATTGTTGAGGGGAGCTCCAGCCCTTTGGCTGTCATTCCGCTTGTAATGGCATACCTTTAACTGCATTTTTTTTTTTTTTTTCATCCCATGAAAACATTAACAATTCATCTTGGTAACAAGTGTTTCCTGATTTAGATTTTGGCTCTGTGTCTGAGGCCTCCACTGAAGCAAAACCACATTGTTCCACATAAAGACAGCAAACACAGGCACTGTGGTGCCCTGCAAAGTGTGAAGCCTTCATTGTTTTGTTTTGTTTTGTTTTTCTGGCTTTCCACCAAAAAAACTGACCATTACAGTGAGGCTGTAAATATTTTGTGATCTCTGTTTAAAGTTTTATATCTTTATTGAGAGCCCGGGGGGCGCTTCGGGTCTGGGTGACCATCTGACGTTCAAAGTATCAGGTCCTTTAATGGAATTTCGACTTTCAGACGTTTCCAGTGCCAACTCCCACTGTTACATAAGGATTCTGTCTCAGAAAGTCAGTGCTTAACTATGTGAATGGTTCCAACACAATGACACGTATGGCATTGTTTTGTCTAAAACAATCTGCCACTGAATATTTAAATTCCAGCTGGAGAGAGCACCTTTTCCAGTCCCATTTTTTCTACCCGAGATTCACCTGGTTATAAATGCAGCTGGCTTCGACTCATATTTTGAAATTCTCTGCTGAAATTGGCATGATGTTGCATTTTTGATCTGCCAGTTTTGGTCTTATTATCATTAAATACTTGAAATTTAAACATTTCTGCTACTATAACCTTTGAACTAGTGCACTAAAGTTTTACAATATAATTAGTTATTTCTAATAATGTACACTAAGGACCTGATTCACTAATCTTGGTAAACAGAGCTTAATGATTAGAATATTTGACCGGTTTACACAGAATGATTTGTTGTTAATAGTTATGTTCCCATGTCCATTTGCTTGAATTTGCCATTGAGTGATTGGCATGAGCACAAATAGAAATGTGGAGTTGGTGGAGGAAGTTATCAAACATAATTGAAAAATTAATCTAGCAAAATAAGCTCTTTGCAGTATTTTGCATGATCTCTTACCCGCACCATATATTCCATACATTGTAGTAGTATGATAACTGCTCATCTAAATGAAAGAATTTGGTTCATACAATATAATTCACTCCAAAATGTGAACACACATTTCCAAGAATATTGTTTTATGGAAAAATTTGCTTTTGTAGTACTAACTCAGATATTTCCAGTGAAGTGGGGAGGTTAGATAGGACCAAACTAAATTGGTCAAGTAGAAAATAATGATATATCACTTAAATAACAATAATTTAGAGAGAGAGAAAAAGAAAAACCTCAAAAGATATATTTTTAAAGACTGAAACTAGACTGATTGTCTCCAATATGAACTTGTAGGTGGCTCATGTGAAAAATGGTGGAAGTAACATTGAGTGTAAAGCAGCGTTAGGACGGCATCCTTGTCACTTACTCATGGTCACACGCACACATGCACGCATGCACGCACACGATGAATTTCAATATATTCAGCTGATCATTAATTATGAATCACCTGCCTTGTTGGCTATGCATCGGTTGAGAAAAGGCAAACTGTATAGTCAGTGCATGAAGCTGAGAAAAGGCCCTAATGCATGAAAAGTGTGCGCGCGTGCATGCAGCATGCATGATGTGTTTGTGTGTACAAGTGTGGGAGGAGGAGCATTTACTAATATCTCCTTTGGCAAATAATAACCTGTGTGTGTGGGAGGGCTGTGGGGATCATTTTTTATTATTATGTATTGTTTCTCTCGGGGCTTTGGCTCAATTATCTTCTTGTTTGATTCTTGATACATGGCTTTTTGTTTTCCTGATACCAAGATTAACAGCAGGAAATGTTATTCATCAGTTTTGCCATGGAGCTGTCGCAGCCAAAATGACACCTAAACAATCCCAGATCAAATATATACAGGATTTAAATGGAGAGCCTAGCCAATCCTCCAATAACTTACCCATAGATTCACAAATGTGAAATCAGAAACACAAGCACAAGCTTTCTGGGCAGTGAAAGCGAGGGTGACATAATGTAGGCATTCATAAAAATTAAGGCAGGCCAGCCTAGTAGGTGGCATGACATTATTCCAACTCATTACTATCAACCTGGAGTATTACTACATGACAGGGCCCAGTTTGCTTATTAATAGTCTATTTTTACTGAGATGATACTGCTGTGAATCAGGGCCAGTGAATGCCCAGTGGCACATCCAAAACGAAAAGAGAGAGCAGAGCAGACAATGTTTGATAAAGAGCAGGACAACCGCAGAGAAACGCATCAGGATCAGGCTGAACTCGATGTTGCCATCAGTAATGTTTACTTTGTGAGTTTAGATACAGTTTGACACTATCAAAGTCAAAAATTATATTGATGCTCATGAAACCCCTTGGTCGGGATAGACAATATGCTGATTGAATATTTTCTAATCATTTACACCATTGAAAAAAAGAGACAAGTGGATTTTGTTCATTTTGCCTCAGAGCACGTCAACATATTAGGTTTAATGATCAATGTTTAGGTTATGATGTTAAGCTCTAACATCACCATGATTTTTAATCCATTTAATTTCTATCACTAACTGTCTGTAGACTCTGTAAATAAACCACAGCACCAGTGAGCAGAATGGATATAAGCTGCTTTCCTAACTGGATCACTGAGTCACTTGAGGCCAAGTTTCTCACTATCTGATTTTAAGAAATATTACACTCGTCAAAGCTCCACAACCTCACTATAGAATTCAACGTTTGTCTGTGGAAACCGAGCTGTCACATGAATTCCCTTTTTGTCAGTGCAGGCCTTATTAAAATATTATGTCACATTATTTATGACTGTGTATAGACAAAAAAAAACCCCAAAAGAAATCTAGTTTTGAGATAATCTCTTTGCTGTGCAGCAAAGATCTCGCAGGAGAAATTGCCTCGGCCTCAACAGTCGTTTTTAAACAAGTTTTTCAAACAAGCCTGTCTTTATATCTAATGAAAACAGACCAAAGACAGTGTCCTGTATTAAGTTTAATTGACTCAAACTTCATTTTTTCCGATGTTCTACTTTCTGTGCAGACAGAATCCTTTCGCCTGTAAAACATACAAATGTCTTTCTTGTCAAAAAAGAACAATTTCATATAGTTGCATTGCCACACGCAAGTGATTATATTGAGTACTTCCCATATTTGATGCCTTTGTGTGTACCTATTACTATTTTACTGTTCTCACGATACTTTTTGGAAATAAAACTGTGTATGTGTTTAGGCTACGTGTATTCATCTATACTTATTATATATGGGTGTCTAAGGGTATATAAGTGTTAGAAACACATGCAAAATAAGAAAGCCGTTGCATGGTTTAAAACCGCGTGTATGATCTAAACTTCCTGAATCTGTAATATGTTCTCCAAACGCTCCCATGAATCAGCGAGCTAATACAGACATTAAATCCAGTTCAAAGGGACTGGAAGTGCAGCCTTGAACTGTAAAGTTAAATCACCCCCACACTGGAGAATTGGTCTGAATGTTGTGCATGCCTGCTCAGCAAAAAAAAGCTGACAGGAGGAAGGATTGTGAAATGCTGATCTAGGAGATCTCCTTCATCCACTCCAAAGCAGAGGTTATGGTAAACTATAAAAAAAACAACATGGAATCAATTTTGAACATGCAACATATTCTGGGTCTGTTGCTCTATTTTACTTCTTGATAGACTTTGAATAACAAGACAGGCAAATACTGCTGCAGAGCTTTTATATGGGGACTCTTGTGTTACTCTACCAAGGATTGAGTTTTAGTATTCACAATGAAGGCCGGGTCAGCAGTAAATTAATCACTCCCTGTACTGTAAGTAGAGCTTGTTAATTGGCTCTTTGAAGAGACTCTCCACTGAATAATAGCACTGTCCTTTATTCTGCAGGCCTACTTAATTCAACAGCATGTCATTAGTTTTAGGTCGCAGGTTTTCAGTGGGTCCACCGACGGCTTCCTGAGAGCGAAAATTCCACTGAACATGCTTTTTTCTAAATGTAGATCCACAGTTCCAGTTTCAAAGATGTCACAGCGATACACCTGTTGTGCTCCTTGATTTAAAACTCAAAATCCAATGCAACTTCAATTATGTAGACAAGTGTGTGAGAAGTGTCTCGTGAAAATCATGGACTGGTAACAGTGTTTTCTTTTCACGTGTCACAGACATATTCCTAAAAAAAATAAATCTCAAATAAAATACTTCTATATTAACTCAAGAAATGTATTTTCTTATGAGAATAGGGTATTTAACCGTTTTACAATTAGGTCACTATCATCACCATTCATATAGCTGAAAAAACACAGTTGTCTGATTTAATTCCGAATTAGATTTTTGTTTTTTAAAGGGGATTGGTGTAAAATGTAATTCATATCTCTGTTCTACACCAGGTGGCAGTGTTGAGTCACTTTAGTGCTAGCCTGTCCTTCTCAAGTATTTTGGCTCCTCTTTTTTTGTTGTTAGTCACTCTGGTCTGTAGAAGAAGGTAAATTGGGTATACTTGCTTATCACATAGAGTGCATTACTGTGTAATAACCACAAGCTTCCTTCAGGCAGTTTCTGTGTCTGTACCTTTAAATGCTCGTGAGCCGTGTCTGTTTTCTGGTAGCATTTGCAAGAAGACAAAAATGGCGGAGGGCAGAACTCATCTACCTGTGGGAGGGTCAAAGTGAATATCTACTATCAGAGCTAATGGTTACTTCCTCAGTTGATGTCACAAAGGGAAAGTCTCTGATTCGCCTGCATGAGAACACGTTTGCTAAAAAGTGGAGCAGGCAAGCGGGTCAGGAAGGGAGATGACAGACTCAAACAGAGGCTATTGGGACACACATTGCTGTTTGAAAAACCATAATAAAGTAAACTTTACATAAAACTGGAATGCTATGTTCTATATGAATTATGTATCATGAAGTATAATATGCTCTGTAATTGTACAGTGGTCCAAAGATGCTCCACAAATGGCAAATCACTGTATAACCACTGAGGACTGCATCTGACATACATGCAAAATAACACAGATTTGACTTGCATTCTTTGTAATTGTACCTATTTTCACTTTGCTCTCATTGTGAGGGGAGCACTTTTCTCAGCTGGTTCATCACAGCTTTTGTTAGCAGACTTTATAGATTTCTTTTCTATCATGGTCCAATATGTTTAATAACTTCCTCCATCATGTCCGACCCCACATTTCTATGCAGGAGGGAGATCAGGGCTCCTTTCAATCCTTCAGTGGTTAATCCAACCAAACAAACATGGAAACAATAGTGTTTCCAGCTGATTCTTGTGAAAACAGAGTCTAAACTATGCAAAGCCCTTATTTAAATGCTCATGTTTGATCCTCATGTCAGTCATAGTATTATTCTTAGGAGATCCCCTGCAGAACAGTCACCATTTATTCCAGTGAACGTGCCATTTAACACTCTTTATGAAGTAAATCAGGCCCAGAGAGACAATCACATGCATTCACACTTCTGCACCAACAGGCAAATTAAAAGGCCTTGAGCCCACCATCCTCTGCCTGTGAACCAGAAGACCTGCATTACACTGCAGCCCCTCAACACTATCTACTCCATTAACTCCGAAGCAAAGCAACAAGCAGCAGCAGCAGTGTGTGTTTGGCATTCCAAAGGACGTTGTTTGCTCTCTTCAAAATTCTCCCAGTGGTTTGGTTCAAAGGGATTTCTGAACCTGTGCAGCTCTTTGTTACTTAAGTGCCAACATCTTGGAAAGAGCAGTGAAAGTCGCTATTACTTTCTAACCACGAATAGCAAAGTCGTGTTTGTCGTTTTTTCTTCATTTTTACCACTATCTCAGATTTTCTGCACGGTGCTCCATGGGGTTTGCAGTCTTTCAGCGCTCTAGTTAACGTCCTAAATCATTTCAAGTCTTAGGTGTTTGTAGATTGTTTTGATAGAATTAGATTGTTTTAAAAAGTCAGATGTACTTTTGTGTAACAAAAATAAATAATTATAGTAAAACACATACATTAAAAATACCCTAAAAGCATGAAGTACGAGTAAGTTACTTTTTGAACACATTCAATTGCTTTGTATATTGTTGTATACCTTTAAAAAAAAACATGGCAGTTGTGTATGTTTGAAAGCCATTTCATAGATGTTGAATCAATGACAAAAAAAAATATTTATTTTGAAAATCACATGCATACACTATTGTATTGTTTCAACTCAATCAAATAAAGTTTTAATGTTGATTTACAAACTGTGGATATACTCAGTAATTACTTGTGATTTTTAAAAATATTAAAATAGACTCCATTTTTTTGTGTGTTTTCATCCATTCTCATTACTCTCCAATCTATGCATCAGAAGAAATTAAAAACAAAAAGATATGATACTTGCTTTAGAAAGTAAATGGAAAAAGTAGGTTATTTATAGTCTTTTTATCCCCTCAAGTGAACATCATCTGACTGCTTCCTTTATTCAGGGGTCACCAGCAAGTCAACATGCATCGTTTAATTCACGCATGATGAAGTTCCAACTGCATCGGGAATTGAACCCAGGTCCCTAACTCGAGGTCAAGGCTTGAGCCCCATGCGCCACCAGGGAGCACTTGGAAATGTGCCAAATGCGTAATGGTCAGTTACGCACTTTTTGTTGTTGGCGTTGTGTTTGCAGTTCATCAATATCTTTTATATTTGTATCGGAATACAAACGGATCTGTAACTTCAAAATCATGCTGGAAAAATCCATGTATACTTTATGCAAGAGAAATAGAATGTGTCCCTGTGTGTTGTTGGAGGAGGAGGAGGAGGAAGAGAGAGAGAGAGAGAGAGAGAGAGAGAGAGAGAGAGAGAGAGAGAGAGAGAGAGAGAGAGACGAGGAGGAGCGCACGAGCCGGACTGACTGACACACAGCGGAGGAGGTGCAGTCTCTCTCTCTCTCTCTCTATCTCTCTCTCTCTCTCTCTCTCTCTCTCTCTCTCTCTCTCTCTCTCCCACTCAGATCGCTTCTCTCAGCCACATCTCTCCATTTCTCCGTCTGCTCAGTCCCTTTTTCACCCCTTCATGGTCTCCTCGTCCTCTTTTTTTTCTTCTTTCGCTCTTTTCAATCCTTCTCTTCGACATGCTCCCCACGTGAATTCTGCACAGCTCGTGGATGCCAAATACTGAGAAATTAGACCAACAATAAACAAAAGCGGGCAAATGCTGTAACCGAAGGGGGGGAAACACGCACGTTTGCATCTTTCATTGAGTGCCTTGGCTTGAACGGAGCAACAGTATGGATCTGTCATTCATGGCCGCCCAGGTGAGACATTTTTTATTTAAATTTTTTTTCCAAACTGCTCAAAGATTTTTTGGCTCCTCGTAACTTTTATTTCTATTTTTAATTATTTCTGCATTCTGTGTTTGTTTGTTTTATGGGCGTGGTCGTTTTTCAAGTTAAGATCATGCATGTGCGAACTCTTCCAAGATAGACCAGACACATTTTTTGTAATCTCTTGTAACTGTAAAAGTAAACAGCATGCATATTGATAAAAGGACATCAAGTATTTTGTTGCTATGCTGTGGCCTGTATGGCATCATCACTGTCTGAACACTGTCACCCTTTCAAAGTTTACACGGTACCTGTTTGGTTTTGAGTTTGTCGTCCCATATCTGTCATGGACATGCTGTACTTTCATGTATTTTTGTATATGAATCAAGCAGAACAGCAGGGATTTAAGTATTTAAACTTTAGCAACCTCCTGCGTTTCATTCTCTCTCTCTCTCTCTCTCTCTCTCTCTCTCTCTCTCTCTCTCTCTCTCTCTCTCTCTCTCTCTCTCTCTCTCTCTCTCATTGTTAATTGAAGCTGTTAGATTGCACCAGTATAATTGGACCAAATAATTCCAGTCATTTATGCAAATATGACACTACCTGGGTTGCATAGTAATACATGTGCACCATTGTTTGGGGCCCCATAGGGAACATGTGTTATGGCCATGTGGCCAGCCTTTCCTCCTCCTCCTTCTCCTCCTCCTCCTCCTCTTCCTCTCACTGTCTGGCTGCCTGTGGTTTTTCCCTGTGCCATCTACTTTGCCATTCTCCGTGCAGCTGCTATTAAAAGGCTTCATACCATTATTTTGTTCTGCCAAGGGTTGTTCTGCAGGCCAGAGAGGCAAAATGCTCCCAAAATCTTTTTTTAAGTCAAGGATCTCTAAATGGAAAAGCATTGGACCATGGCCCTATCGGAGAATACTTTGTGGTTTAATATTGCTGGATTGAAAGGGACATTTAGCAATAACCAGGAAGAGCATGAAGCCTGACAGTGATGAAATCAGTGACATCTTTGCTCATCAGTCAGAAAAAAAATAAAATATGATAAGGCAACATAATCTGTGGGTCTCCTATTGTTTTTGAAGCAGTGCTGACAAAAACAAATGTTTATTATTTCTTTAATGTGTGTTTGAAAAACTGAAGAAAAACAACAGCCTGGCCTTTTAACCTAATTAGCACTAAAATTTGAATAATCACAAAACTGCAGTTCAGACAAAATGGTTGATGTGCAACAATGCCACCAACACAAGAATAATCATTTCAGACTAACTACTACTTGTGGCAGAAATTATGAGAGTATAACCATTTCAGCCTGTGTTCAAATCACTCCCTTTCTTCTCTTTGTCGCAGCTCCCTTATAATGAACTCTGAATGATAAGCAGTAAATTCAGATTATGACCAACATTTGGCATCATTACTGACGGACTCCCTGAATGATAATTCTCCCAGAAAGTTGTGCGTATGTAATAAATATGACATTTCTGTTGGCATTATATCGTGGCTAATCTTACACCCAGACTTTAAATACTCAAATAAATTATTGACAGTCATTGCCGAGCAATCTGTGCGAAGAAAAACTGCTTTTCTTCGAATTTCCTTAGTAGTTGGAGGGGCTACTTTAAATGAGGCCTCGCTTTGCTTTGCTCCCAGTGCTTCGTGACCATATTTCCTTGCACTCATTTCTTGCTGGTTTTACAGTTCACCTTTTTAAAGCCTCTATCGGCCTTCCGCCCCCGTCTAAAATGCAGCCTTTTCAGATCAGTAATAGCTAATTTAACTGATGTGAAATTCATTCCCGTGCCCCGAGTCAGTCTGTAATGGTGACTGTGAATGAAGTCAGGCAAATGTCTCTGGAGTTTTAAAGATTGACTTCACAGTGGATGATTCTCTTTTTTTTTTTTTTCTTTTTTTTTTTTTTTACCCATCCATCTCAGTGTAGCTCCGCTGTCTGCAAATCATTGGACCTTCGCCATCACTTTGTCTTAAAAAGATGACGGATGCTGCTATAACTGTTCCCTCCTGAAGACAAGGGAAAGTCTTTTCAAGAACGCAAACTCACGAGGGGCTGGATACCGATTTTTGGTGGTTTAGGGGCTCCGACTTTACTTAGAGGTGCAGTTTCTGCGACATGCTTACAAACAACCGATCTTTTTTAGATTTAGTTTTTCCTTCAGCGGGCGTGTGGCTCACTTAGCATTTAGTGATAATATATCCTGCAAGACAAGAATATAAATCATGTGCACATTACTGTGAAAACCCATCCAGACGAGGAACATAATTGGCCATTGTTTGGCTGCATTTATCACCCCTCTGTTTGTTGAGACGCTTCTGTACGAAATCACAGAAACATGCTGAATAGGTCTCCGCTGAACAATGCGGCCACTTTTGTGTTTGGCGAACAATTTGCATTTGGCAGCGATGCCTCACTGGGTTGAAATGAAAAGGGGCATACTTCATTAGGTTGAAAGTGGTGGCATCCTCAAGCATTGCAAAACACGGATTAATAGGTGACAATCACAGTGAAGCTTCTGAATACTAAGTTCAATGAGGCAATTTGTTTCCTTTCAGTTAGACCAAACTGGGAAACGCCTCGCATAATTTTCCCCAGCTTTAATGAGGAAATTAAGATTTTAAGCTCATCTAGTACAATTGTTAATGGTATTGATTATTCTTATGCATCTTGTAGCCTTCAGAATATTTAATCTGCAGATGTAGGACATAAAAAAAGGAGGCAGTCGTATATTAGTCAAAGCTCCTCTTTTTATGTTGCTACTTGCAGACCAAATAAGACTCTAAGTAAATAAGACACCAACACAGAAATAGCACAAGTGTACGCAAGCTGCGCACCTTTGCCAAACGTCTCAAAAGTTAATTCTTAACATACATGATTATACACAGTCTCCAGTGTGTCAGCCTTTTCCTGGCATACATCTCCTGCTTCACCGGTTTCGCTCCAGCGACCGTCGCTCTCGTCGCTCTCGTCGCTCTCGTCGCTCTCGTCGCTGCAGTTCCTCCTCTCCTCACATGGCATCCCAGCTGCCATCCAAAGCATTTCAGAGGCAGAATTTTAAAACCTCTGAACAGCAACAACGTCCAGGCAACACCTGTAGCTGAATAGCTTCTTCTCCCTCCGGTATGATCACCAAGTTGCTGTTCATTGACTGGCTCAGTCACGTTTCCACAGATAACATCTAGCATGCTTCTCTTGTTTCCTCTTCTTCTATTTCTAGGGTGAAAAAAAACCTGTAGAAACTGTACTGTTTAAAAATGTGTATGTCACTAAACATAAATTCAATGTTTTGCAAGTCTTATCAAATCTGTAAGGGACATGTGTTTGTGGGATGAGCAGTGCAGTTGACTTTTGGAGAAATAATCAATACAGCTTTGTTTTTTATGCTGTTTATAAGAAAATGGTGAGTTATGCTACCAAGACAAAAATTTGTGAATATTTTGAGCCACTCTGTCCAGATTAATCTACAGTAAACAATGGTGGCATGAGAGGAAGGGAAGTCAAAGAAGCTTGACCTGTATGGTCTCCATGGTTTATATACAGTATGAGCTCCCCTTTGTATACTGTGGTTAATGTGGTCGTGTGTGGCGAAAACACGGTTGTGTTTTTGGTTAATGACGCTGAGAAACTGATTAATCTGTATAAAAGTTTGTCACCCAACCGTCAGAAATCCGAGTAGGTTCTTGTTCGGCTCCTGTTATTTGGTTGGAAGCAGTAAATTGGTCTTCTTGGCTTACAGCACACAAACACGATAAATTAAGCTCAGAAATTAGGCCTGAAACATGCTTAAGAAAATGAAATGTATGGCTGGATTGGATTTGAGGTCAGTTTTGGTATGTTTAGACAGTCTCCTCGGCCATCCCGGGCATTCTGCCAGTCTCAGACGTGCTTCAGTTGACAGATTTGCCCCACGCGGCTGCAAAACCCTGAAGGTCTGGTCTATCCACTACTTGGTGACCCACTAGCCTTTTATTCAATTTAGCCTGGACACAGATGCTCCATAACCAGCATTTGATCTCTGTGCCTGATAAAAAGAGAGAACATTGTTAGTACTCAGACTTCAGGCCAAATTGACAATTAAGAAATAATTTCCATATTCTCACTTCAAATGTTTTGTCTTTATATGACATGCAATCGGGCTCATTATCGCAATCATTACTCATCCACTCATTTAGTGAAGTTGGACCCCTGAGCCTAAGTACCTGACAGGAATGTCTGTCTCTGCTTGAGTTATTGAGGACAGACAACATGGGAAAGATGAGGATGAGGGAGTGGATGACAGCTGCGACAAACACAGCCATCTGTATTTACCCTCAACACCAGGCGCACAGACCAGGCTCTGACAGAACTGGCAAAAACACTTTCGTTTACTTTGGTGGCAAATGATACAACAAAACACTAAGCGCCTTAAAGCCAACACAAGCTGACTTGATGATTTGAAGTAAGAAAGACGGCCTTGGAGACGAGACACGGTAAGAAGATTTGTTTGTGCGCCACGGCCGCCGATATGAAGCCAGATATAGAGATGCAAGTTCAATAGTTCACGAATGATAATATTTTGCTCCTAAACACACTTTTCGAAATAGCAGCTATCACAAGCCCTAAATCAAGACCGCCGTTGTCCTTGGCTGCTTGAAAAAAAATCCAATTACATAATCATGTTATCTCGCTGAATCTTTCACTGGCCGACTGTCCCTTTAAAAACTTCTCTGGTCTCCGTGGTGGAGGCTTATTTGAAGGGTATAATAATGGCACAGCAGTCTTTCCATCTCGAGGAGCTCATTTCTCCTCTGGTCTGCTTTTGTCTGCTTTTTCATCGGGATTTCTACGAATGCGGTGGACTTTTATCGGTAAAAAACATGCAATAGCCCCAAATTCTGAGTCTTTCTCTTCTTTTCGGGCCGTACGGTGATGTAAACTGGTGTAGAAAACATCACTCAGCCCAAGCAAATTAGATGCTTGCACCCAAAAACAAGAGAAATCAATGGTTTAAATAGATGGAAAGCAGGTGATCCGTCTTCGTTAAGCCCAATTTTTATTTTTAGTAGCTTTCTCGAAAATCTATCCAAGGACATGAAGCCCTTTACTTTGTCTTTTATACTTTATTTACATGGATATGTTTTTGTGACTTTGTGTGCAGAAGAGTTAATCATGTGTGTCGTGTGGATTCACACTTGCAGCAAGAACATTCAAAGACATTTATAGACGGCGGAGGGGCACAGAGCAACACCAGCAACTTGCTAATGAGGAACGCCTACGAAAAGCCTTAAAGATGTTGCCCTGCTTGACACATCTCCATTAATAGATGATTTTCTCCGCCGGGTTGAAGGAGAGGTCATGCACCTCACAACAGGACCACTTCACCGATTTATTCTCACTTGATGGATCTACGTCAAGACAGCCGGAACAGGGAATACTCAGGAGACGAAGCAAACAAGATGTGTTCCATTTTGGCAGAAGGGCTGGTGGCTTTGTTTTTCACCCTCCCTGTGATCAAAATAAGGGTTCATTAGGAGAAGTCATGGCGGCGAGTCCCTGTCAGATGGTGTTAAATGAACACCCGCAGGTTGACTCGCTTTCTGTCCAACTGAGGAATCCTTATTCCGTCAATGGGAACTATTGACTCGATAACAGGAAATTGCGGGTCTATTTTTGGCTCTTGGAAGCAGGTGCCAAACGGTCTTGTAACCAGCTGGCTGTATGCTAATCCCCTCCCCAAGTCTCCAGGCTGAGACTCTATAAAAACCCTGTGAAATCATCCTGTGGTTCCAGATTCACAGTTGCAAATTGCAAATATGAAGTCATGTATTGTTTTCATAAGAGGTGGGAGAGTATAGATCTGACTTGGTCACAAATGCGGTAAAAACCATTGTTTACCCTCTGGTTTGATTTAGTATGGTTGTAGCATAGAGCAAGTCTGAGCTCATGCATTTTTCATTTCTCTCCCTTGGCAAATATAACAGGTAAAACACGTGATGCAATCTGAATAAAGAAGAAAAATCAGTGCTATGTGTTCATGGCATATCGATTATGCTTTTGAGTAAATGCTATACTGCCACCCATGGTGCAAGATGGATAAATGGTGGATAGTAACAGATTATTCATGAAGATCCTCCCCGCTGATCAAAGGGGAGAAAACTACGTGGTGTAACATGATCACTGCAGAGGCAGGTGGAGATGGCAGAAATCCAAGAAAACATCCATTGATAGAAGTAAGACAAACGTTTAGGCTGTAGTAAGAGGTGTGTCCATTTGCAATGACTAAGGTGGTTTACAGAACATTTCGGGATCCGTTCACATGATAGTAGCGCTCAGAGCCATTGAAAATGCAACTTTTGAAAACGCTCAGACTCCACACAAGCTGTTTCACGTAAACGCACCGTTTTTGGCCAATCATCCACACGAGACGGCGTTTTAGAAGCCTGTTTTAACACGGGTCTAAGAGTGGGGAAAATCTAAAACCCCGGCTCAGCTTTGAGGTGTGGACAGCAAAGACGATCATCTGGAAAAAAAGGAAGGATAAAATCACCTTAATTTAGACAAAAGGATGTTTTTACTTTTTCAAGAGAACTGAAAAACGCTTAAAATTACCAGCTATCAGTAACACAATCTTCAACAGATTGGAAATATTAAGGCTCTCAACAGGCTAAATAGTGCAGGAAATCAAATAAGTAAAAGGCGATATATCTCACAACACTGCCTAAATCAAATAAAGTAACAAAGGATACGTTCAAAGTGAAATGCAGCTTGCATTCAAATAAACTATCATAAGTTAGTAAATCAAAAATACCTGAGAACATGGCTTAGCAAACTCTGCTGCGCATTGTCAAAGAAAAAAAGCATCTTAGTGCTTCCCTTACCAAGAAATATAATGGGTCTGCATAAATCTGCATCAATCCAGTGAGCTGTTAGCTCAGCATTGACACAGGACTACTTGCAGAGGACGACAGAGCTTCTTTAAGGAGACGTTCGATGTGAGAGTACACTGTCTGCTGGAGCTCTGGCAGGGCCACGACTGTCAAATATTTACGTCTCGGTATCACGTAGCGGGGCTCCATGTGAGAGAGTAGTCGGCGGAACCCCTGAGAAAGGCTGGTCATCTAGTCAGATGAATTCAATGATTTTCACCAAGCGTGGGCTGCGTTAACCGCCGTCTGACTGTTGCCATCTTCTTTTCAGTGTCTGCCGTGAGCCTCGAAAACTCACCGTACTCCGTCAAGTGTTCGCTCTTCAAATGTCGGATCAAGTTTGTTGTGTTGAAGCCGTTTAACGTGCAGATGGAGGGGGGGCTCTGCTGGCTGCAGAGAATGAGCTACAGGTGGTAGGTTTTTGTGATCGGCAATGAAAGGCATTGATCGGCAAACGCCGTTCACATACTTTTCCATGAAGACCGGCTGATAATTATCAGTGGCCGATCGATCGGAGCGCCACTAAACTCTTTATTATTATTTGGTTTTCATGTAATAATGAAGGGAGAGCTACTAGAACTGAAGGAGGCGGGGCTATGGGAGCCATCAATAACTTGATATGACATGCAGAACCCGGTGATTGATGAGAGTATATCCCCCCCCCCCCCCCCCCCCCCCAATGCGACATCACAGGACACAATTTCCCAGTGTCTCTGGGCTGTCTTATTTTACAGCATGTTTGCGCTGCAGACGCAAAATATCTCCCAGCTGTTTTGGCACCTGAAATATGTGATTGCATATTGAAAGGAGTCCTGGGGAGAAAGAAAGAGAAGCTTGATGGACTGTGACAGCCAAGTATGAAGTAATAACCCCCCCCAACCCCCCACACCCCACCCCCACCCCCGATAGGCCCAACCCACTAACTGCATGATGCTTCCTATATAACGGGTGCCTCTGATATTCTGCAGGTATGAATTATGTAGCCTTACATAAATAATCTATTAACCACCCACCTCGAGATAATTTCGAAGCGACTTCATCCCGTGTATTGATACAGTTTTCAGTACAAACTGAGCTCTGATTTCGGAGGAGTCTTGGAAATTAGCTCCGAATCCGATGTCTCTACAATTAAAGAGAACGTAGTAAATTGCGCACTTGAATCCACGTCAGGGTGGAAATTCTGAAGAGTGGCTTTGGCAAAGGCTGGCGAGCCGGCGAATGGCAGGAGGTGATTACACGCCGACGGTGGAAGCAGAAACGAAGCACGGCTGTAGTTAAACATCGCCCCAGCTGCTGTAATTTATTGCAATCATTGCTCTTTTTCTCAAGTCATTATTTTGTGTGACTTTCCAACACAGATTTTCTAATTTGCTGTGGAAAAAAAAGTATGTTTTCCACAATTTCTTCTTGCAGTTTCAGCAAAACAAAAAAGAAAAGAAAATGCTAAAACGACAAAATGTTCAAATGTGCAAATATCACCTTTTTTTTTTCTTCACCTTCTTTTTTTTTTTTTTTCAGATTTTTTAACCCCGGTGACTTCAAACATTACCTCTGAAACAATAGAAACTGCGAGGCCCCACTTTTTGATTTGATCTGTTTCACTGAGACTCCCACTTTGAGTGTGACCTTGCTTTTGTTCAAAGAAAGCTGCCCTCCAGCGAGTGACACGATGTACAGACGGGGCTTTCAGTCTTCCTCCCGCTCGCTCACCTCTTGTTCAATCTGCAAGGGAGCCAGGGTGGTATAATAGCACGTAATGCACTTTCATTGCCAAAGAAATACTGTCGCCCTCGAGCAAAAGTCTGTCTTTAGATCAGCTTCCATGGCAACGTTTAGGGTTGGGATGACAGTCCCGGTTCACGCTGTTGCCACAGTTAAACTATCAGCTTCATCAATACAGCATCTCATCATGAGATTTTGCGATATCCTTTCATTTACAACTTTATTACCATTTCTTTCTCTCAGTGCGTTCGAGCTGCCGTCATCTCATAATTTACACCACAAATGGACTCGTTTCAATTTCCCTTGCTGTTGTTCCTCTCACAGTATAAATTACTTCCCTCCCGTGTTGCTGCCATTGTCTGCGAGCAGCTGCTCGATTTTTTATTTTTTTTTGGGAGGGGGTCAGATTTATGGCAACTGTTTTTGTCTTACAATATCGGCTAAGCCTACTCACCTCAGATTTGTTTTATATCAAACAAATCTTAACTGCGACCTTCTCATTTTCGGGTGAATGTAACTTTAATGCCCGAGTGATGAATCAGGCACTTACAGTACAGTCAGCGGGATTTCGTATGGAAATCATTTGCAGCGCATGCTGGTATGCATGAGTGGTGGAGAAGTACACCAACTTTGATGTGTGTCTGGTTTTTTTTTCTTTTTTTTTTTTTTTTTAAAAAGATGTTGAATTTTTTATGTCATCTGCAAGGGGTTGCAAATCAATTCTCAGCTAGAGCTTCAAATCTCTTCTCACTGATGCTGTGAAGTGTTTGAGCTACAAATCATAATGTTGTACTTCCTAGTTTCACCCATCAAAGTAATGTTTCTATCTTTGAGCTCTTCTCTGGGAAAGCTGAGATTGCATTTACCTTTATCGGGATTTCAGGTGTTTTTGCATGCCGCTAAAATAAATAAATTATAATTGGGGTTTTCTCATATGGTGTCATGTAGGGCAACACAACAATCTGCTGTGCAGTGTGCATGTCACAGATCTATTTGGGCGTGCTGCTAGTCTGTAAACATTGTATATCCCCTGCAGGGTTGATGCTGTGTTGGATTACAATTTACTCACCCATGTGTAAAAGAAAAAAAATGTCTGTAGCATTTAAAAGCAGTGATATTTCAGTGCTAATCACTGCATTTACTAAACAAAGACTGTTGAGATGGAATAATTTCACACCTGAGTGTCATTTTATGTGTCTGCCATGTCGATTGTGTCACAACGCCCACCTCGTTGTTCTGTGTGATATACATCTCACTGAGTGAAAGACACATAAATCTATTTATAGCAACGATTGGACTGAAGGCGTAAACCAATAAGCACAATGTCTTGATATGTGTGTGTTGGCGTGCGCACGTGTGTTTGTGTATTTTCTCCACCTGAACGCATGCAGTGAAATGATTTCGCTTTAATGTTTTTTGCAATGGAAAACCTCACATATATTTGGGCTGCAGTTTACAAGTGTTTTGCCAGATCATTCATAAACGGACGTCCTCTTTTCTTGATGCCCCACTCAGACCTGCGTTTACACGGGCACATACTGTAGAAATCAAGTCCAATCAGGATTGAGGGCGAGCTGACGGAAAGAGGACTGCTGAAGTGTTTCAGTATCTGAAAACACAGAACTGTAACTAGGCCAACATGGCACACGCGTGACAAATTTATAACACCCACCCGCCCACCCCCCCACCGCCACCCCGCCCCCTCCTCCCACAGGGAAAATACATACAGTAACCATTCATAAATGCTGATGCCAACCTGCAGCAGTATATACTAAACTAAAGCAAGGCAGCGAGTGTGCAACGGTGTCGGCACTGGCGTACTAATTTAATTTTACAGCACTTGTGTTGTTGTGCTGTTGGCAATTTACACACTGAGGAAACATTGTCCTTCTTTAATAAAGACATGAAACTCTGTCAGCCATGGGGGTGTTGTGGTAAATAGTTTTTCATTCGGTGTTTTTTTTTTTTTTTTTCATATCTACATGCAGTGTGAAGAAATACTGGGCTGTTTATCAGTGACACATTGTTGGGTTTTAGCTCTGCTTTTCCTCTCCCTTTATCGAGCTTATTATGAAAAAAAAATGAGCAAACCGAGGCAGATTTCTTTAATGGTCATCTTGTATCATATTGCCACTTGAGAACACAAACGGGAAGTCTGTTCTCACATCCACTGTGTGGTGATTTTATTGAATATGCTCATACAGTGTGCAGCAAATTAATATGACCAAGCCTTATGTTTAGAATGGAATTCCCTTGGGATTTTTTATTTGTATTTTATTGCCGTAGAAGTGCAAATTCAACCGTGTTTAGTTGTTATCCACACATTTGAATATATGTTGTGGTGTTCCTATTTCCGTAACACAATCCATTGCAACACTAATAATCCAACATCAAGGCTTGAGAAAGAGAAATGTATGGATCGTAAACGTTATCTGTAACAGTTATTGGATTATTCAGGTGTGATGTGAAGTGCAGAGCTCAATAATAGTGATGCTGGTGGCAGGACAGGGCCCCACAGTGGAGTAGTGGATTGCACTCTCGCCTCAGAATGAGATTTTCCCTAATCGTTGGAGGCTTGTGTGGCGTTTCCATGTTCTCCCAGTGCTTGTTCCAGTTTTCTCCGTCTGCTCTTTGGTCCCTTCCCTCATATGTTTTAAATGATTTGATGAGGCTAAAATTGCCAGTAATTGTCAATGTAACATCTAAGTTTGATCGAAATTAATAGATTTTATGCCGAAGTAGAAGATCTATTATTATATAAAGGATTGGGATGAAATTAACATTTAATAGCTGTACTGATATGAGGATACCTGTATTGCATACCCGGCAGAGTTTCTTTGTAAGTGAAGATTTACTTACTTATTTGGTGATTTTGTCTACATCAAAGACTGCAAAGTCTTCTTTTCTGGTAAATTCACGGAATGTAAAAATGGTTTGATCTGCACTAAACAGATACTGTGAGGCATCGCAGCTCTACCGGCATGCTGGTTCTGTCATCTGTACTCAACACTTTATTCCATGCACAATATGAGAGCTGTTGAAGTCTGTTCACTGACAGACATTAATCAAAATGCAAATTGGCGGAATGAAAGAAAAAGTTATTTAAAACAATTAGTCACTGTTTTTGGTTCTCTTACAAGACATTCTCTCAGCAGCAGCACCGACCCTCCCTCCTCGGTTTCATTTCTGCATGTAAATGAAGCTTTTGCAGTTTGCATATTAACTTTTTAATATACTTATGTCGCTTTTACATACTGAAAACCTTCTTGGGATTAGCACGGAAGGGCAAAACGGTGTTTCCTCGACTTCTCAGATTTAACAGAGGAGATAATTAATCATGTTCCTTCAAGGGATTTAGAGTTTGTGACAGCAGCAGGCAGGCTATTACACGAGAGAGGAACTAATCAGGAGGGTGGAAAAAAAATAAGGGGGATATTATGTAAAAGTTTACAAGTGAGAACAACAGAACGGGAATGAGGGGAATTGAAATATGTTAGTGCCGTTCTGAGGGAAATCGAAATCGTGGTAGTTCACTGGGAATCTACAAAGGCTGCACACTTTGTTTGCAGACGTTATGGTGTGTTGTTTGGCTGATTAGAAAAGTGAGATGACGTATTTATGAATTCAAAATTAGATCTCTTCACTCGATGGACTTGCATGGGAGTCGGTATTGTTGAAGCTCTATAAAACATGTTCTGACACTGTGCAGCCATCAAGGAGGCGAGTGCATCCGCACAGAGCGTCTGTGCGTGCTGGTTTACATCCATCCTGTATGTTTATCTGCCGAGAGGAGAAATTCCATTCGTCTGGCCATCCTTTATGAATAACCTCTGCCGCCTTTCAGTCACATTTCCCTGTCGAGTTATCCCACGGGGAGGCTCGGCAACCCTACTCGCTCCGACCATAAATATTCATAATTATAAATGTAAATATAAATATATCATGGTAGGGGAGGAAAATAGATCACTTTAGCTGTGCAACACAGAAATTAATGAGACAGGACATTAAGTAGAGAGCAGCAGAGATATATGAATACAAATTATTCAGAGATGGATGAAGATGTATCAGATTCTGTAATCATGCATATTACATGAATGCCATGGGAGGGTGCAAGAGTCAACTACAGAAGGCTCACTGTTCTCCATGTGGCTGCTGTCTGGTAGATAGCTACGGATAAAAGTGAATAAAGAGTAAACAAAGTGAGGAGAGATGGTATGGTTTAGAATGCAGATTGTGACAGGAGGTGGGATACTCCTTTAGGAGAGGGCTTCACGGCCTACATGAGACGAAGAGCGAGCCCGCCGCTGTGAAGTCATTGAAGCCTTCGAGAGCCGAGAGAGAAAAGATTTGAGACCGGCAACAACGAGGTCAGAGCCGTGAGAGCTTCCGTAAAAGTAGCAGCAAGAGAGAAACAGCAATCTTGAGGCTTTATTGGACACATACAGGACACAGATCTCGACTTAGTGTGATTCTGGACTTTAAAAGAAAAGCATCCAGCATGCCTTGTAAAGCTGTTGTCATTGATATAATTCCCTTTGTATCTTAATTAACTTCATACCCGCACAGTGCTCAGTGTTAGAGGATCCTTTAAAAAATTGCTTTTGTATTTGTAGTCACCCAGAGGAGGTGCATATTAATTAAATTCTACAAACAGTCTCCAGAGCACATGCCAATATTTGCATTATCAAGCGAGGGCAGATAAATTCATACTTTGCTTCTCTAAGGGGGTAACACTGGATTAACGCCCTCAAGGAAGGAAGTGCCTCTCTGTGCTGAAACCTGCATTGAAAAGGCAGCCTGCGCGCGTACGGATGAGAGATGAACCAATCTTTGTAGTTGTGAGGACCAATGCTGATGCTGATCCAGTATTAGAGCTAATGGTATATACATTTCGCAATTTAATACCGAACGATACGGCAGCTGATGGGTTTAGCTAAGATGAAAGCTTTTCATTTTCCGCAGTGGACGACCACTGATACAATTTGCATGACATCACTTTTTGTCACAACCATTATCTCCACTGCTTATTATTTACCATTGACAGAAATAATGTGTACACATGAGAAGTAGAGAGCAGCACTATGAATCACATAGCTGGAGAAGCCCTAAAAAAAAAAAAGAAGAAGAAGAAAATAAAATCTGTTATCTAGTGGCAAAGGCATTTCTTCATCATAATATTGCCATCTACTTTGCAGTTCACAGATTAAAGTAGATCGCAGTCTGAGAGGGGGCAAAGCAGGGCCACCCATGCTGCACCTCACCCCAAGCCAAAGTGTTGCATGCACCTCACCTCCAACCAAGTCTTACATGAGTGGAGATGCAATTAAGGGCTTCTATCTCCCTGCCTGAAATGTCTCTGTGTTGCACAGTGAATGAGCAGGCATGGATGGAGCCGTAGGGGCGGCTGATGCAAGCAGCAACAGATACACTGAGCACATACTGTAAAATTTCCCCCATTTTTCTCTGTTCCTTTTAGCTCTCTTACACAGCAGGCTATTCCACATTTTAGTTGCAATGCTTAAAGGAAAATAGTGATCAAATATCGTTGTGTGACTACGTCTACCTTTAACAATGATGTTTAATCTTGAAAGGAAATTTATTTTTGTATTTTTTTGTATTTTTTTTTAAATTTCAAGAGGAAATTCTTACTAGCATGAGAAGTTTTCTTATTATTACTTATGAACAAAAATATCTTATGTGAGAAACACTTGGGAGCAAAAATTACTTTTTAACGTGACACAAAGCGTACAACATGAGAAATAGTGAGCACAGAGTGATTTAAGCTCAGTGAGTGGGGGCTCATCCTCCCACACTTGACTCCACGTTTGTTTCTCATAGACTCGGATTCAGATTGTGATTCGTGATGAAAGCAGAGTGGAGGATATTTTCAGCGTGTAATAGGTAGAGGGTGAGAATTCCATCGTATTCGAATGGCTTTTCAGAAGCTTGCATGCTATGTTGCATGCCTTTTAAATCTTAGATCAAGGCATGAAAAAGCATAGTGGCCTCTCTTGAGTAAAAGAAAAATAGAGATGGGAGACAAACAGAGGCCACAGGTGGCTCGACCCTCAGGCTCGTAACCTCCATGAATCTTCCACTATTGAACTTAAAGAAAAAAGTTACATTTCCATTCTGCTGGTGGTGCATCACTTACAATAACCGCATCTAAAACAATCGTATAGATGAATCTGTGCTTTTGCCACAATTGAGACTTTTTTTTTTTTTTCCTCATGAAAAATGTCTGCTTGACTTAATGTTGGCATGAGCCCAAGAGGGAACCTGTTCACGTCCGCCGCCGGGGCCTGGGCATAACCGTCAGATACCGCAGATGCTTAACGTGAAAGAGGTGACATGTGACTCCACTGGGGGCGTTTTAATTGAAATTGCTCACAATGTAAAATAGATGAGCCGGATCTGCATGAAGATCTTGAAGTAGTGTGATATTGCCCAGCAAGAAACCTCTGTTGCTATAGCATGATGTGTTCTTTGGTGTAAACTGTACCATAAAACACATGCTGCACATAATCCAGTTTATGCATATTTAAAATATCTGCTCCCATGAATATTTAATCGCTCCTGCCATTGGTGAAAGAGCATTTTTCTGTAAATCTTGCAAACTATCTTAAAATGAAGATGGAAATGGCTGTTTAATGTAGCTCAAATACACAAATGTATAAAAAAAGGAAAAAAAAGCGAGTACTGTATTGTGGAGTTTTGGCAGGGTGAGAGAAGCAACGTTTCTTTCACAAGGTGTCAGTTATGCCATATGCATGGTACTTCTTTAATATAACAATCAGACTTTGTTATGAATTATTTTCTACAAAGATTTTCAAATTCCATTTTTCTTAATAATTTTGGAAAAATAGAAAAAAATCATGAAATATGGTAACATTTTGCAAAACGAGATATACATTTTTTTTTAACTTAGCTAAAATGAAATAAAGTGAAATAAATATAATATCAAATAGTCAGTTAAGCAATAGTTCTGAAAGTCCATGATGTGAATAATGTGTGTGGCCGACAACTTGTCTAACTCGCCGGAGCTCTTTTAGTCTTGTAATACAAGTTTCCTCCACCAGTTGGTGTATTGAGTCACTAAAAGAAGCAGACAGTAGGGTAACACATCATATGCATTGTGTTGCCTAAGTTAACAAGCAGATATACAATATTTATACACTGGCCACTACCAACCGGAAAGAAGAGTCAAAAGTTTTAAAGTCAAGGCGAAGGACACGCCGGTGCTAAAGTAGCTCAACACTCACACGATTCCATATAAAGCCGAACCATGACTTAATTCAGTTTCCATTAAAGTGTGTGTTGCTGATGAAAAAAAAACATGAGTGTGACCCTCAAAGTATAGAGCACAATAATTCCCCGAAGAATAAAAAAATGACCTTTAAGGCTGGCGGTGTATTAACCGGATGGTGTCGTCTGTGATCTGAGCTCTTCAATTATTAAACATTTGTTTTCATGGATAAAGAAAAAATAAAACGATTTCTTGTCCGTTGTCGGTGCTTCAGCTTGAGGCTTTTCACACACTTGTCTTAACTTTCTGTGTCAGGATTTCTCCTTTAACTCCTGTGTGAGGAGTCTTTGCAGCTCGGGGAGTCGCACATGAAAGTAAAATGTGTTAAGACACGATGACGGTAAAGCACTTAGACGTGCCCAGATGTGTAAACAGATAAGTGGACACACACACACACACACACACACACACACACACACACACACACACACACACACACACACACACACACACACACACACACACACACACACACACACACACACACACACACACACACACACACACACACACACACACACACACTTTCTGTCTCGCTGGCCATCTCGCTTGCTTCTTTTTTTCATGACTTCAAATCATTTTTCATGTGATCATCTGGCACTCCTCCCCAGTGTCATCTGGCTGGAATAAGAAATCACTCTCTTTGTCATGGATTTTAATCATTCATGTCACACGTTAGATAATCACATCATCTCTTATTAAAGCCAATAGAAGTGGTAGGGATTGATAATCCAAGTCATGTTTGTGCTTCTTCTTGTAAATGTGATATCATGTTAAAAAAATAAAACATGCACAGCACAGAAACATGACAGTGATACATTGATCAGACAAAGCATCAAAGTATAATAAACTTTCTCCTGTCCTGAAGATTTTCCATTGAGCTGACAGATTGATCGAGGTGTCAAATGAGGATCACTTGGGCTACACTTGTTCCATTGAGTTATAAGATTTATTAAAAAATGCTGCCGGGCCGCAGGGACAGGGAAAATCAATGAGAGCAGAGCTGTAAATCTGACCAGTAGGAACCAGGCCTGAAACTAGAGGTTTCAATACCACAGTTCTGGTGAACAAGCCTCCCTAAAACCCCCAAGATTTATGGCATGACTAGTTCAATATGCCACTGTCTACTATGGAACAGACCTATTGTTTTTTCTTGGCCCCTGCGGTTGTATAAAATATAAGCGCTACTTTTTCTCCAACACATTGAAAAAAAAAAAATCCACTTATTTTTGTTTTTCTCAATCCCTCATTTGCAGCATTGAAAATTGTGTTTATTTTGGGCTAACGTAAGTGAAAGCAGCAACAAATGTGACATTATTAGTCAATTTCCTGTTGGAAAATTGAAAAAGAATATACTTTTGTGGAAAGTGCAAAATATGCTGCTTCTACTATTTATTTGTGTTGCAAACAGGCGGTTAATGTTTTGTCACTGTGCATTAAAGTAGCAATGAAGCACAGCTTTTACTTGAGCCACAGCTCGTATTGGATGGCCGGCGCCAACTGTCTGCATTTGGCCTCGCAATGATTAGTTTACTCAGCTGTATAGAGAGTGATGTCAATATCAAAACAAAGTAAAAACATAAGAGCTTGCCTTTTCCATTAGTAAATTGTGTTAAACATTTAGCTGCTTAGTTTTATTCCAGGATCTTCGAAGAATTATCAAGGTCTCCTCATGTCAGACTTAAATACAAGTTTAAATTGATGTTTTCACTCTGTGTAACACACCTGTGACGCGAGGTTGAGACTTCCAGGAGACGTTCAGCAGCTTGTCGATGTCTGGGCTGCTCTTCGTTTCACTTTCACTTGGCTGACAAAAAGCTCAGATTGGACTGGAACAATTTTTAAGACTGATGTGTGCAATAAAACATGCTCACGGCTCCTCGATGGCTTCAGTCATTGCTCCAGGCAGCATTTAAATTCACCGCCACTGTCAAACAGATGCCTTATGTGTCACTCAGGCTTGTTTCGGAAATATGTCGGATCGTGATGCAGCCGTATGAATTTGCTTATTGTTCACCCACGCAGGTGGTCTCACTCGGATTTCCTTATTAGGCATCTTCCCATTAGTGTGTGCAGCTGTGCTCGGATAATTAGCCGCTCATTTTCTACCCACGTACTTCTGCACGTCTAAAAATCTTGTAGCTTTTTATACATTAGAAATCCTAGTATAATTTTAAATTTTTTTTTAAGGTAATTTATAATTACAAATTGAGGATGTATGCACGCAGATTGAAATCCCTTCACAACCCTGGTCGAGATAACACTGACTATTAAATTCCGGTGTTTGATGCTGCTGCGTGCGGCAGACGCTAAACTGGCCGTGGGTATGAATATGTGTGTATGTGATCATCTCACCGTGTTCGCAGTGAAACAGAGTGGCGAGTACGTCACCCTTCCCTCTGAGTTAGCTGGAATAACCGACAACACCCCCGTGAGCCGGGTGTGATAAGGCAGATTGAGGAGAGTGTGCAGCAATGCTGTCGTATCAAGACCAAAGTTTAAAAAAAAAAAAAAGAAGAAGAAAGTTTGAAAAAGAAGTAGAAGTTTGTATTCTATTGGTGAGCTTCGTGCTCAAACTGGCCTTCCTAACAGGGTGAGAATTAGGCAGCTGTTGTTGTGATGTACATCCTGCTAAACACCGCAGTAATGCAATATGACGGGATGGATGTAATGCAGTGCATGTGGGATTGTTGTTGTGGCATTTTTACCAGCATGTTACAGTTTAAAGATTTATTAAGGAGCAAAACAGCTGTGCTCGTCAATTAACACATACATTTTAACAAAGGTATATGGTGCCTCTGAAGCTCATCCCATTGCGTGTGTTTTGTCCTTGCTGTGTTCAGATTAGAATTTTAATTGAATCGCATGACGGATTGTTTTGAAGTGTTAAAAAAACCTGCTTTCCAATGTGTTTCTAGGTATTTATTACTGAATTAAACGCTCTGATTTGAATGGCAGTGTTCATTCTTCCATGCATGAGCCACATCACTAATGGTGACTAAACTGCCATTAATAAAAAAAAATCCTTTCCAGCCAATAAATATATGAATTACTCCACCTATAGACTCCAGTCAATCTTCTCCTTCAGGCGCAGTTTCTTAAGTTTTCGCATAATGTGACATGATGTCTTACTCAGGAGCTGAAACTGACATTGAAAGCAGTGGACTTTAAAAATAAAAGAGCCAAAACTTGAAAAATCATTACAAGTTCAAACAGGAAGAGGTAGGCAACCGACCGGCTGTTTGAGCAGCGACAATGCCAGGCAGACCCATTGGACTCACTGGACTGGAAGCCAGAAATACAAAACTGAAATGTTGTATTGATGAGCACATACGTTGCTAACATGAAGCATGTTTTTTGAATGCAGCGTCCACTGAGGACTTACTGTAACAAGATGCCGGTCGACATGATTAAATAGAGGAGATATGGTCAGAGCTCATGAGGGCTGTGCAACAGGAGAGCAGAGGGACACGAAAGCAACAAAGCCATGCCAGACAGAAATTAAATGAAGCTAACCAGGGATCAAGGCTTTGGTCAAGTAATCCAAACCTCAGTAATGTCAAATCAATACAATTCAGCTTTATGTATATAGCACCACACAAAACACATTCATTTCTCGGTGCTTTCAACAGAGAGAAACCCAACAACTCCACATGAGCAAGCGTGAGCGACGGTGGAAAGGAAAACCTCTAACAGGAAGAAACCTTTGCAGAAGCAGACTGAGAGGTGGCGGCTTTCTGCTGTTCTGCTTGTGGTGAGAGGACAGAGGAGAGAAAAGGACAGGACAGAGAGACAGATTGGGATAGGTAAACAGACCCTGGTTTGGGTACGATGTAGAGATAGAGGTACAGGTTGGACATCCAATGCTCGGTTCTTTGTATTGTTTTTTAAATTGTCACAGTTCCCTTTTATAGTTCATCCATAAGTTATAATTTATGTACTTTGGCTATGACAAAGTACATGTGTGAGCAGGAACAGTTATTTTTGGCACGTTAAGTACACAGCCACTTTGGGTGAGATTAAGTACCTGCATGGGATGTCCCAGGAGGCATTATTCTGTGGATAACATGTAGATGCTCAACAGTAGGGATTGTTTTTCGTTTTTGTCTGGCCATGTGTGTAGCACTCTTCCTTCGGTTGATAGCAGCGTTGCCAAGTTTCTGATAACACGTCTCAAAATGATTACAATGTTTAAACATTTTAAAATAACTACAGTGCAGAACAAAAGTGACTCCTGGGTTGAAAAACATACCAGTGAGTGAGAAAGGTCCCAAATATATTAAAATGATGTGAAATGGTCGACTGGTCAAATTGCTCCCAGTGGATGGATTGAGGCTTTTACATGGCAGCTGTCACCATTGGTCCGTGTGTGTGTGTGTGTGTGTGTGTGTGTGTGTGTGTGTGTGTGTGTGTGTGTGTGTGTGTGTGTGTGTGTGTGTGTGTGTGTGTGTGTGTGTGTGTGTGTGTGTGTGTGTGTGTGTGTGTGTGTGTGTGTGTGTGTGTGTGTGAATGTGATTAAGAGTGTGAAGTACTTTTGGGGCCACTCAAGCAGTGGAAAAGCACTATACTGTGAAATCCATTAACCATTTTTGTCCTGACTTTTTTGCATTTAAATGTATGTAAAGAACCCTCGTCATGTTTGTATATTATATAGAAATTTAGTCTGCCGCTGATTCGCTGTCACTGGTTTCAGAGACAACCAGAAGAAAGACGCAGGTGGTTAAGGCCTCCTCTGTCTGGGTAGCTGAAGCTCCGGGAAGCAGTCACAGTTTCTGACACTGTGCGACGTTGAGCTTTGAGGGCGGCGGCCCTTCTCACTGTATGATATCAACTCACTGTCTTTATACCATGATAAAATCCATTTCCAAACCACAGTCACACAGTATACTCCTGCCTCAAAAGAACAAATGGAGCCCGATAAAAGATGCACGACGAAAAGCGTAGGCTGTATTGAGCCGTCCCGACAAAAGCGTGATTCAACGGAGTAAAAAAGAAAGTCGATATGACTTCACTTACGACAAGATGCATTTGTGAACAACACACACCCTGACCAAATTGTAGTTAATAGAGCCGTGATTGTTGGGACTGTTGACAAAATCGACAGCTGTGTGTTTTCATTGATTGTACGCGCAAAGCAAAGGACAAAGTCTATCCTGTACACTGCAGGGATCCACCTCTACTCTCCCTCATCCTCCAAAATGTATCTCAACTTTGTTTTTTTTCCTCCACAAGGACACACGAATACAGGAATCAACTTCGATTAGAGCCTGGACTCACTATCAATGGTTGCAGAAAACCCACATGTCGGATTGTGTCTTAACTGTTAAGCTGGAGTGCTTTCGTGGTTAGGTATATGTTTGGGTTTCTCACTGTTTGGAGGGTTTTTTTTCCCCCAGTTTGTGCCAAAATCATTTCACTTGAGCACTTACTGGTGTTGACATCCCACAGGAGGCAATTATGGCCCATTCTATTTCACAATTACTGTGATCATCCGTGTAGGATGGCACAGCTCTCAGAACAGCTGGGACGAATAAATCAAAGCTGTGGGGGCAGAGCAGGTGGAATTGTACATTTCACTGTATCATCTGCTGTAGATTGGAGTTTTTCTGGGTGTAGCGTTGCACAGGCGTAGCCATCACTCAAAGCCAAGTGGGTGTGAAACATGCAAGTATGGATATTTCTCTGCTTTTGTTTACTAGATTGTAGTTTGAACCGTTTCTGTTGCTCGGACTCACAGGCGAGCACGGCCTTTAAAATACCATTCAAAACCCAATTTCTTCTTTTTTTTTACAGGAAATCATTATTGTGTGTATGTTTTGTTTAAGCACGAAAAGAGACTTCTATATCCACCTTAGCTGAGCAGAGTTAATTCTAGTTTTATGCTGCTCCGAGGACAGAAAATTACACTTGAAAAATTCAGTGACTGCATGTCTTTCCAAAAACAATAATCTGGTTCCTTTTGAATAATCCACAGACCGAACTCTCTATTGTTTTATACGTTTTATATTTATTTTCATGTCTCTCAATTTAAAAAAAAATTGGCTTTTCAAACAATGTTCTGTCTTTACAAATGAGCAGTGTTCAACTTATCAATCTCACAGGTAGTGATCATCTGCAATTCTTCTTGTAATAATCTCAGATGTTAGGTCATTCACACTTTTCAAGTTTATCAATACGTATTGATTTTTTCTGAGAAGCATTCAAGAGAGACAAAGCATCAGAAGATGGTGTTTCTTCACCTGAATAGAAAGAGGGTTATCTATAGGTTACTCGGCCATCTTTTTAGTGGTCTGGCCCAATTTGCATCAAATTCCTTTGTGTGTGGCCCCTGAAATCAAATAAGTTTGACACCCCTGGTCAATGTGATACGACCATATAAGGAACGTCAAAGACAACAACAGTGGACAAGACAGAAGAAACCAGGCTAAACCTGTACCTGTTAAAAACGTAGTGCGAGACTAACCAGAAGACTGAAGCCATGTATGTGATACTTTACCATCAGGAGGTGGATGTTTGCAGTTTCCAGGAAACTTTTGCATAAACGATTCCGCTTACTCGTCCATGTATGCCAAGAAGCACAGGTTTTTTTTGACGGTAATTCTTCAGGGATGATCATCATTACCGTCTAAGTGTTCAGATGCTTTGGGATGCTACTTATCAAGGTCTCCGTTTCCCTGTCTTCCATTAGTGCTTAACTGCTCGCTGTACTAACCTTACATCCACGATCCACGTGGGACAGCTTGGATAAGGAGGCACAGAGGCACTCCCGTGAAGAATGATGATATACTGACGTGCCATTGAAATAACTACGTATGTGCACCTTTTCACACAACATTGCTGCCAAAAATAGCAAACCTGGGCGATCAAATATTTAGATTGAGGCTTTACTCGTGGAAAACTGTTCCACATGCTCCCAGAATCAGCTTCTTTTTTATTCGGTACACTTCCCCATTTATGCAAACAGCTCACTCCTGTGGACAATGAGCTACTTATAAATAAAACATTAATATAAAGAATGCAGACAGGGTTGAAAGCTTTACTTGTTGTCTGCTTGAACATTAGATTAGGCAGGATTCATGTTTGAATGCAAGATATGGTTTTCAACATCAAAAAGGCTAAAGATCAGAAAGAGGGAGCATTAAACAAATGAATCAAACTGTTGAATATTTATAAAATAGGTCACAGGTCCAGGGGGATGGTCAAATATCCTTTAAAGGCATTTAAATGAAATATCTAAATATTTTTACTGTTTGCATTTGCATGTAAATAAGTATGACAATTATGGATATTAAAGTGACAAAGTTAAAACTTCCAACTCTTAGAAGTAAACTGAAAACATCCAAACTACTCTAAAAATAGGTTCTAGTTTTCCTAATTCAAATTCAGACCAAATTCCAAATAGGAGATAATGAGAAAAATGTAAAACATAAACAGGCAGTGGTTTTTTTTGAAAATCCACATTATATTCAGAATATAACAAGGCCACCATGTAGGTGCTTACAGTAAGGATTTCCCGGAAGTTCAGAACAGTTTTATTTTTGCATCAGTCCTAATTTAAATTCTGGAGAAAAGAAGATGGAAGATTGTGGTGGTCCTTCTCGCCTGAGTTTTAAGTTGCATTTGCGGATTGCACGACAAACTGTGTTCACAGACCATGATCATTGGAAGTGTGCCACCCTTGAAGTGGTTTCTGGTACACGTGGCTGTTACTAATGCAGCGTCGCCTCAGGGCCCGGACATCACAAGCATTCAATATTGACCTTCAGGCTTGTCTCCCATGCACAGAGGATTCTCCGCATTATCTGAATGATTTGATGTGATGAACTGTGGAGGGTGGGATTTTCAAAGACTTTTTGTAGCAAATCCCCCAAAGGATGCTCTGACCCTTTAGATGATAGTTGTAAGGTTTATTGAAAATCCCAAAAGAAACCTTGAGTCGGGTACAAAACACAAAAACACTGTATTTATTTACCCAATATACATGTTTAGTAGCCCACGTTGACATTATTAAGTCATAGCCTTAAACTGGTTAAAGCTAAAGTAGAACAACAACACCATAAAACCATGCAAATGGAATATAAAAGCAAACTGCAATGTGTGGAGCGTATTCTCATTTTGATATTTCTTTGTGTTAATTTTGTATATACCCTGAAACCTCTCCTTCTATGTCTCCAGGTCACAATACACCCTGGTCAGGTCCTCAGTCCATGACAAGGCAAACACAGAGAGAACCACACACACTCAGATTCACCCCTATATGGACAATTTAGAGTCACCAATTAACCACATATGCATGTTTTTGTTCTGTGGGTGCTGTAAGGCGAGCGTGCCAACGACTGTGCCACCGTGAAGCCCACGCCTGTATTACAGATTCAAAATAAACCCATAAAACAGGAAAGAAAGTTCAAAACTCCATCTTATGGGCATTAAAAACAGCACCAATGAACGTTTTCAAAAAGGGGAAACATAAACTAGGTTATTTTCCCTTTTCTGTAAAATTGCTTCATGATTTCAAACATATTTCTTTCCTCTCCAAACTGCTCTCTTCATACCATGAATAGAGCTCTTGTCATGTTACTTACCTGTGAACAATTGATCAAACTGTGGCTGACTCGCAACATCAGACATGTATAGAATGTGTTGGGGTTTTTTTTGTCGCCTTGAAAAGATTACTTTCCTCTGTAGGTTTCTGCCGTACATAAATGTAATGTTGCTGTATCTTTGATGTAGTTTCTCTATCTGTCACTTTCAGTTACGCCTTTTTCCGTTGACCTTACCCATACATGTTGCATGTATAAGCCCCCTAGTATATAAACAAACGTGAAAACAGATGAAGTGTGTGTGACATGCTATACTTGGATGAATCAGCAACTCCAGTGACAGAGAAGATGGGGGCAGGGGGACCCAGGTTGCTGGACTTCATGCATGCCTGTCTGCCTTCATCATGCTCATACGAACAGCAGGCGCTCCACGGGATGTGTCATGTCATTATTCACCACCAGGGGCCAATGAATGGCGAGCAGGAGAATGCTTTCTAAACAGTGTTTTCCCCCATGTGAGGGAAGACCAGGAGTGTGTGTGTATGTGTGTTAATGTCTTTGTGCATTAGCCTGTGTTGAAGGGGAGGGGGGCTGCGAGTGTGTGAGAGAGAGGAGGTGAGCAAATGAGCAAGCGAGAGAGAATTTCTGTGTATGCGAGCGCTCGACATCCCTCCGAGGTATTTTTAGCATTGTTGTTTCCACATCTTCAGCAGAGCCTCCTTTTCCAGTGTGAGAGTGGTAAAGATTCACCATGCATTTCTCAATCACACACACACACACACACACACACACACACACACACACACACACACACACACACACACACACACACACACACACACACACACACACACACACACACACACACACACACACACACACACACACACACACGAACACACAAAGGGCTCATATTGTCCCAAGCAATTTATCATTTCACTTGCCACATCTAAAACATTCATAACTTGTTAATCAAGAGGTACTTTCTAAATACACACGTGCACAGACACACTTGATGTTGTGTGAGACGCAGAGGGGACCCTGCATGTCTGTGTGGGAACCCTTGTAACCACTTACTAATGATGTCGTGCGCAGTTACATCGCATTTGTTTTAATATAGCACTCAAACTTGTTAATGCATGACCAATAGGAGTGAAGCTGGCATGCGATGATTGCCAGGAAAGGAAAGGAAAGGAAAGGAAAGATCTCGGAGGTTTAACTCAGCAGCTCCAGGTTTCAATTGGTTCATCTGTAGTGAGCTGAAGAGCGCATCCTCATCAAAAGAAGACAATTAAATCAACAGCATTCTCACACTTGAGTAGAATGAGCAGGTTATAAGTGGGATGTTTGTATTGGTTTCAAGTGAAGTGAAAATACGAGCATGCTAAAGGATGTTACATTGTTGAGGGTCTGCTGAACGCTCTGAATAAGTACAGGGATGCTCAGATACAATGACGCCACTTTTAACTACATGATTTAGAATCATTGCACAAATTGAGCGGAAGAAAATCAAAAAGAAAGTTATTGAATAATAAATGTAAAGAAATTACCTTTTAACAAATAGGACAGTGAAATGATAGATTGAGCATAAGGTCCAATTCAACACTGCATGATGATTATACTGGACAAAATCCTTAAATGGAAATGGTTCTTTTTTATGATAAGTGAAGACATAAGACCTGACTGGCAGTAAGATTACAGTTTTTAGAGTTTAAAAAGTAGAAAACAGTTTGTGCTTTTATGTTTTCAGAAATTCTTTAAGGCTGTTGTAAAATGCGGGAAAACACAACAGGAGATATCTGAGGAACTTCCGGGCCAAGTGAAACAATGTGGACTCAAGAGTTTCAGCCATGATGTTGAACTGTGGGAATCCATGAGAAAAATGTTTCTGCAGGAAAGCATCTTGAAAAAGAAAGACAAACATTTGCAATTGTTTTCAAAGCCACCAGTTTTTATGTGGTAATGTATGATGAGAGCAACCCTGTACATCTACCTCCTGTAAACCACGATGGGGGTGGAACCAAAATATACCACAGCCACCAGCTGAAGACAATCTCACACTCGGGCAGAGGTGAAACACATCAGGGCAGGGAACAGCAATCAGACACGAGGAGGGGAAGTCAAGGAGCCTGAAACCGGAGACGGTTAGGCCACAATTACATGTACCTGGGTTTTTACAAAAACGGATATTTCCCCCTCTACGTTTTCAGGAATCATCGTTTGTGGTGAGTCGTAGCTGCGTTTATGTGTAAATGCCCAAACGCAGAGAAATATCACAGTTTTTTTTTTTTCAAATACTCAGGGACGTGCAAACGTGGTCTTAGAATCACAAAATAACACAAAAAAAATTCAATGTGAACCACGATAGTAGGTTTTGCCTTGTCGCCTCTAAAATTGAAGGCATGAGTTCAATGATGTGATGAAATATAAATGTGTTTCGCTTCAGTTAAATTCAGTTTAGGTTTTCTTTTGTTTTTTACATGATACAGCTTACAACAAAACTCTCTTGTGGCACCTTTGACAAACCGACAATCTCAAATAAACAAGCACTGATGACAGTGTAATTCCCTTTTGACTGCTTTCTTCTGGAAACAGTCGCAATAGTGGTTTCAGCACCGCAGACAGCTCTGCCTTCAGAGGTGTTTGGATTTTCTCCGTCTTTCTGTGTTTTCAACATAAACAAGGGACGCGCTGCCTTGTCATGAGATTTATCTTGTTGGGAGAGTATGGAGACTGCTATGGAATAATTGTTTAGGTTTCTTTAATGGTGTTTTACAATCTTAATTTTCTTAGATTAACACTTGTCAGCCGAAACATATTGGCTCGTCACGGCGCTAACTGAGTTAGTTAGTTAGTTAGTTAGTTAGTTAGTTAGTTAGTTAGTTAGTTAGTTAGTTAGTTAGTTAGTTAGTTAGTTGATCTAGTTTAGTTTAGTTTAATATTTGGTATCAGAAGTGAAGAGGGTTTTGGGTGTCATGTCGTCCTGCCATGGTATTCCTGTGTTGTGTGTCAAAATAAAAGCCTCTGCTTGTTGCAGTAGGTTTAAAGGGAAGAGGATATTTTAATTTGTTAATACTACGTGTCACTCACCACAATATATAACCGTCATTGGTGTCGACGTCTATTGCGCTGCCTATCCAACCCTGATGCTCTCGGCACGTCACTGGCGATTTACATTTATTTCTGAAGATATTCTTCTAGTGCTTATGGTCAGTGATGCCATCTCTCCTTACCATTATTTTCTACAAATAGTGTGTTGTCATTGATAAATTTAATTAAAAACTAACCCTCAATGCTGCAAGTTGTCTTGCCGAAGTTGCTTTTCTCTCGAGGTCCTCCCACAGCTGTGAGCTCTCCTCGCTGTATATTCAGTATTGTCAACATGTACAATAGGCTGGTACTACAACTTGTTGCCCCTGAAACTTTCCCCGAATGGCAAAGTACAACTCGTGAACCAAAAGATCCAGAAGACAATTCTCCTGGGCTTGAAAGCCAGACTTTGTTTGTGAGGCTGGTTGCGTAGAGCCTTCGGACTTTATTATGCTGCCTGGGGACTTTGGCGAGACGCGCTGCAGCAGTTTGGATAGTTTTATTTTTCCTGCTTGTCTGGGTTTTGCATTTTGATGTAAATACAATGGACATGACACTGTTAGTGGTTGGGCCACATCCACGCTACGTCCGTTCTGATTCTTATTAAAAATGCATTAAAACAAAATCCCTGATGCGTGGGCCCAGCAGGACTCAGTTTCCCAGATATAGTGCAGAGCTAATTGGAATAGCACAGTCCGATGTGACGTTTCTCATTTTCTCTTCTCTAACTTAATTTTCAAGCGCAGGTCATCCGTTGTGCTTCAGTCGCACATATAAAAATAAACTTCACTTTCTTTTTCCTTTCAGATCCCAGTGATGACAGGAGCCTTCATGGACTCCTCGCCCAACGACGACTACAGCGGCGAGCATTCGCTCTTCAACTCCTCGGCCAGCGTCCACGCCGCAGCCTCGGCCGCCTCGGTTCACGGCCAGCAGGACGAGCAGCAGTCCATGTCCAGCGATGCCATCTGGCTCTGGATCGCCATCATTGCCACTATTGGAAACATCGTGGTGGTGGGAATTGTTTACGCCTGCACTTTCTGATGAACCTCCAGGGACAAACTGCACACGCTCATCCTGCTTTTTCTGGATCTCTGGACCCCTGAACGAGGCATTGTAGACGGATACACATCTGCTCTCTCTCTCTCTCTCTATGCCTCTGTCCATTTATTTTTCCTTCCTCACATTTGGTGTTGGGATCAGTTCGGGCCCCCGAGGGTGTCATAGTTTGGATACTTGACAATGACATATAGACTACTATATTTCTTCATCGAAGAGAAAGATGTGGATTTGGCTGCATTTGTCAGCAAGAAGCACTTTTGAACGGGCAGAAGTTTAAGAGGAAGCATGTGTGCACGACAGCAACTCTTTAGTCAGAAGCAGAAACAACAAACTGCTCTCAACCATTAATCAAAGGAACTTTTTTTTTTTTTTTTTCTTCAGCCTAAGTTTGTTTCCATGTTTCTGCTCAGACAACACCCTCGATGGTAATGCAGGGAGCAGAATGGAGATTAAATGGGGCTTGAGATCCGGGTTGAACCGGGGCATCTGAAACATCCACCAGATAGTTGCAAAGCAATTTAGAGCAGTACTGTTTAATTATGCGACTTAACAGAGAGGCTAAATGTTAAAAGATTTACAAAGCACCAGTGTTATTTTCATGTTAGGCACTGAGGCCCACGACATTAGAGTTCATTTAGATGGATGGAACACAGGATCTTCACTGATCATCAGTGAGTTTCTAAACTATTTATCCAATAAGAAAGGAAGAACAGAACACTCCCTTCATTACAGTACCTTAATGCCACTTAAAATCTCACAAACACGCTTTCTGCAGTGCTCACATACAAGTCACCTCATTATAAATGAATCCAACAGAGTCAAATACCCTACAGTAATAACAGGTGGGTATCGGTAGAGAATCAACCTGTAGTGTGACAGTGTGTCCAGTTATGTCTCGATAATATCTACACGTTAACTAAATAGAATTAGAAGCACAAACTAAATTGAACACGTAGCCTTCTGTCTTTATTCACGTATCTTGATAGTTGATCCTCTCGGAAAATGACTTTGAAATATCAGCTGTTGAAAGTTCCCCATTTACTGAGAACTAATGCTTTGTTTCTTTGCTGGTTTATAGTGGTTCAGCTCAGTGGTCCCCAAAGTGTTGGCGAGCAGGAGAATGTAGGGGTCAGGGGGTGCCGTTTTCCCAGACTGGGAAGAAATCCTGTTATAAACAGATTAGTGGAGGGTAAAACTACAACACTTTTTGGCATAAGTGTCATGGGGAAATTTGAAAGTAGACTATATAGATAAAAACCTCTAACCACATGTGACAAATCATGTGTTTTATTGCCAATGCATCGCAATAGCAGTTCACAATCATAGCGTATGTTATGATAGTTAAGGAAATCAGGCATTTCACCATGAATTACTGCAATCTGGGGGATTCGTATCGAGGGCAGGCTCATCCTCCCACACTTTGAGAACCCCATGTTGAACTGGTGCACACCAGCTCCATATATGCTGGTATGACTTGCATTAATTATGCTGGTTATGTTGATCATATTAGCGTATGCTGTGTCTTGGTTCAGGTAGCTGGTGATAAATTAGCACCGAGAAAATGCTGGATCTCCATCCAAACCTGATAAATCGTCCGTTTCCTTAAGTGAGCACAGATATTTATAGACAGAGATGGGAAAACAGTACATGTATGTGTCCAAAATAAAAAAAAAACTAAACTAACCAGCTGTAACTACGTAGGAAATGTATAGATATGTGAGTGAGGACGTGATGCCGACTTTCAAATAAAATGTTGCTGTTTATGAAGCTGTACCTTTAACATTTCCACTGTTCAGTTAATTAGTTTTGCGTTTCTGCAGATGCTGGAGGCTGCCGTCTCCATGGCAACTAGTCCTCGTCCCAACTGGGATACAGTAACTTTACCCTAAACTCGAGCATTACCTCACAGCCAAAGATGCATTCTTTTTTCTTTCTTTTTTTTAATGCTTTTCACAACTGACAATGTACTGCATCCACACAAATATTACAGCTGGTGGGCTTGAATCTGTTTCTGAAGTCTGCTTATTGATGTTTAGGATTTGTTTTGACTGTTTTGTGCCCCTGTTTAAACCCCAAAGGGAAAGTGGATTAGGATAAAAATACTCATCAAAATATGAGTTTTAATGTCAGCAAGTAGTTTTTTCTCTCATGTGTACTTTTTTTCATATGACGGGGCTGATTTTAGACACAGGGCTGGACAGAAATAGATAGAGGTAGCACTCTGCTCAGCCATCTAATATATCTCCTGGGTTTGATGATGCTGTGAAGATATAAATGCATCTTTGAAGCACCATAGCTGTTCAAATGTTAACACACTGGATTAAAAATAACAATTCTGGAATCATGTGTCTACTGTACCATGTAAAGAGGAGTTACGACACACAATAATCGCTAATTATCTGTGATTTTACATTGTTGATAGAAAGACTTTTAAAGCCTGTTATTTTTAATAAATGGTTGACGTAGAAATATTTAGAGATGTTGTAAACCACATACACAAGGCTCCTTTTGTAAAAAAATAAAATAAAATAAAATAAGCTACTATTAAAATTTCTCTATCATTGCAAAGTGGTTGTCCTCACTGCCTGAAGATGCACGTTATACGGAATCAGTTCATCCATTATTGTAGGTGTCAAGTGAAAACTTGCTCACTGGAAATCTCAGTGCTTTAATGCAAGCTTTACGCGCAGTGGTTGATCACCCGAAAAGATGTTTCAGCTCAATCTTATCTCCGTTGGAATCACCCTGTCATTGCTCCCGGCAAATATAACCCGCTGGCAAGACATCACCAGTCACTGCTGAGGGATCAGGTGAGATTGATGCCGAGCTTAAACAGCGCCATCTGTCATTCTGACACGAGCACCGGCTGTTTAGAAATCACCTGGACTCATCGCTCCACGTTCATGTGCTTTTTGCTGAACAAACAGGAAGCGTTCTGCAGAAAGTTTTATATTTATCATTAAACTCCAGAAGGGCCCGCCCCCCCAAATACTCAGAAGTTGACCAGTGCTTTATTTCATTGATAGATGTGTAGAACTAATTTATCTTCAATTGAGATTCTATAAAGCTGCAGCAGTGCTTCACTTACAAATGCAACTTTAAAAAAAAAAAAATTTGCGAAGTCTTTTTCTACATTCTTAATAACCTTAAAAAATGTTTTATATATTTTCTTTCTCAGTTTTAAATGTGATCATTATGGCTTTTAGTTCATTTGATGGTATCAACCTCTGATCTTAATAAATATCACATTTTCATGATTCATCGCCTGAAATTATGATGAATAAAGCAAAACTATTTGAGGTATTAAAAGTATTGCACAATAAAACACAAATATATTGATATTTCATGGCAGTCAAATGGTAAACCTTTTGGGGGGAAATTCAGCTATGTCAATCTGCAGAGAGCTAAGTTAAACTTTTTTTTTTAATCCAAAAACAAAAAAAATCAGCTACAGTTTAACAATTAAACAGTAATTGTTATTTTTCATCATTTCAACATCTGCCTATGTGTAATGGCGAGAGCTCTTTCAATATAATTTAGTTTTTATGTTTTTTTATTACAGCTCAATGCAAATGTCGCATTTTAAAGATTAAAGAGCAATATATTATATTTTCACTGAATGAGGAATTATTACAGTTTTAAATGCGAAAACAACAGTCCTGAATTTATCTCAAAGATACTAGTTTACCTGATAAACATACAAAATAAAAACCACAAGTCTTCTAATCTTCTCCAGCTCATTTAGTGTTGCAATACAAGTTTCCACCACCAGATGGTGTATTGAGTGATTAAAAGAAGCAGCATGCGGAATAGTTCACACACAGAATGTTGTTGGCTAAAACAGTGTTGTAGCTACCTTATAAACAGGTAGTCAACATTCACCCTCTGGACTCGATCTGGATCCACATGTAAGAAAAAAAGAAAAAAAAAACATTTTTAAATTAAAATTTTGGCTGAGATGCACCTGTAATTATTAACATAGAGGCATGACTCAAGTCACAAAAACCTAGATGCAGATAATCCTGAATTTGCTTATTAGCAACAAAAGCTACTGGAAAACCCATCAGGTATATTCCTGTTCCACAATTAAGGTCAAAGTTAAAATGTTACAATACAACGGTGTGATAGTTGCCATACGTATCAGCTAAGTTATAGTTGGAGTTCATAATCCCAAGGGAAGATTAATGTCTGCACAAACGTCTGGAGAAATTTCAGAACAAGACAAATGGTTAGAGATAAGAGAACGTTTGACATTTTGGTGGTATTTAAAGAAAACCAGTTTGTGTAATGACCTTTTTGATTCCTATTATTGTGTCCATCATACGGGCTGTGGCCTCTTCAACGCCGTTACAGGAATAAATGTGGAGGCGCATCGTATTCACAATATTTACCAGAACCGCTCAGAACCAAATCTGTTTTCTATGAGTCATTCCAAATGCGTGTCTTTGATACTGAGTGAAGGTAAACACAGACATTAGTCACCTGGGATGGAGCTAATAATAACTCTCCTTAGGATTCTCCATCTGGATCAGCAAGCCGCGTTTCCCCCCACGGGAATCACTTCAGCTCGTCTACATGTGAGGCTGCAGTTATACTGTATCGTGGACATTGAATCATTAACAGGATGATTGTACATCATTCAAGGTTGATCGTATAAATGAAAAGACACAAAGAAAGGAGGCCCATTGAGAGAGACGGCAGGAAGCAGCTTAAAAGATAACTTATGTCTGCAGTCCCTGCCGTGCTGCTGAGCGACAGGCAGAAAAGCTTAAATGTCTTATTTATTTTACATGTATTCATTATGCGGGGCGCTGTGGCTCAGTCGGTGGAGCAGACCGTCGTCCAACGACCCCCCGCGTGTCTGCATGTGTGTCACTTAATGGGAAGTGCCTTGGGACTGCTGAAGCAGCGAGAAAAGTACTTCATAAGTGAAATCCATTTACCATTTTAAGGCACTTTCAGCCATTAGCAGTAGTTCCCAACATCTGACGTGGACGCAGCCTTCACATTACCTCCAGTAAAGACTGTGGAGCCTCTCAGAGCATCATTTACATACATTCAGCATAAGATTTAAAAGACAAACACGCGAGGACGCACTAACTCTTTAGTCAAACTAAAATCAATAAAGAGATTTGCATGTCTGATCTTTATTCTACCATGATTCTTGTGGTTTATTTGACACGTGTGACCCTCAGACCCCTGCGGTTGCTGGACAGCTTTAATACACACTGGTGATCTGAAGAACAGAAAAAAAAAAAGGAAGTTGAGACCAGCCAGACTGAAGCTCCCGACTCTAAACACAAATCAGCTGTCAGCCAACGTTGGGGAATCCCTCATGCTGATTCCTGTTTGCCTTCAGTCAGCCTGAAAAAAAAAAAAAAACATTAAGAAAACTAAAACTAAAAATTGCATTAGGGGTAAAGGTCTTGTGGCCCTGCAAGTTTATTTCTTAAGTGCAGCATGTTGAAAACAAACTGGAATTGTCTTTTAATTTTCATTCTTTGTTGAACATGTATCAAATACCTCTAGATGTTTGCACAAATACTCAAATACTCAGGCAATTTCAGTCTGGACCAAACACATCGCTGCTGGAATTGATAAAAGAGTTAAATGTGTTGTGATATATGTATTTATCCTTCAAGTTTCAGATTCACTATGTGACACAATGGATTAGCAAAATAGAGTTCAATACTTTCTAAAAAAAGAAAAAAAAATTGCATTAAAATTGTTTATGTATAATCTTGAGTAAATTAAACAATTTTCTTTTTTAAAATTTTTTCTAAAATGTTTGAATGACCTGAAGGAAAAGTGAATATTTAAAGATCACCTTTATAATTCCATAAAAGTGAACCACTCAACTATTATTTTACCTTTTTCTTTTACAAGCTAAATGACTCCAGCGCTCACTGAAAAACACCGCTTGGTTTCCCTTTTCAGATACGCTGTGTGTCTTTCTGACCCCCCCCCCCCCCCCCCCTCCCCCCGTCTGCCAGTAAGATGAAGCTGGGAGTGAAGTCGACGACTCATGATTTCTGAACAACCTTCACAGAGCTTTCCGCTGCTTTGTGCTTTTACTATGCGTCCGAATAAAGCAACTCAGTACATCGGACAAAGAAATAAAAACTAAAAATCTCAGAGGCCTCAGAGCAGACGCCAACCCCCAAGGGGTACGACAGCCTCAAACTTATCACAAACACCAGTCAAGTCAGTTTTATTTATTTCCACCCGAAACAGAAAGAACACATTTGCTACAATCTATGAAAAAAGAAAAAAAAAAGAAAAGAAAAATCAGCTACGTAAGTTGTTTGGATTATTATACTTTAGGGTGATGTTCTTGTGAGAAATCCAGTGTCTGCTTGGTCACTGAGGACATTAAAATGTGTCTTTGAGTAGTTAAATCACAAGTGTGAAGCTCTTAATACGACATTTCACACTGGGAATTAAAACGCTTCTTCACAAGTGTCTCAAGTGATCATGATGGGATCTCACACTTCCCTGCTCTATATGCTAATAGACACTTTTTGGGGTTTTTTTGTGGCAGGAACACGTTCTGTGTCTTGTGCACTGGGAATTAGAAGACAAAGAACAGTTGAAAACAATGCGATCTGTTTGTTGGCGCGTTGCAGACAAACACGGGCCACCTTTGAATCCTCAGTGTCTCTTGCGTTCACATTCACAGTGAAGTGTGACTTTTCTGATTTATAATGTCTGTGCAAGGTGAGGGTGACCTCGCCTGAAAGCGGTAGATAGTGTTGCTGATTTCAATAAAGGAGACGATTAATCCATCTGAAAGGAAAAGGAAAGGAAATATGTAAAAAAATTTGCCCCAGAGAGCCAAAGGATGTAACACTTCAACTCAAGTCTTGTCCAGTGGAGAGTGACGGCTCAGCGACGAGGTGCCGGCTATGCTAATACATGCCAAGCTGCTTAGGCACATCTTATCACGCTGTCACTTCAGAGGCACACGGGGGGGACGGGGAATGTGTTTGAACCTTTGTGTCGCCTTTACATGAGCGTTACATTATGGTTTGTCTGGGGGGGGGGGGAAGAAGATGATCCATTCCAACAGAACATGCATATTATGCTGTTGTTACATATAATGTATTCCTGATTTGAACTGTGAAACCGGAGTGCGTTGGAAATTAGACGCTTTTACACCTGTTTCAGCTATTTGCTCTTTGATCAAATAGAAAAGTTAAAAGTCAGGAAAAGTCAATTCAGTTCAACTGCAAAGCTTAAAATATTAGCTAATGATATATATATATTTTTTTTCTTTTTTTTTTTACAAATCTGGAAGTAAATGTTGAAATGCATGCAGAAATTGTGCTGCATTTGAGTTTTTGAGGCGAGTATTCCCACTGACTGGACCGACCCTTATTGATCATAACCATATGTTTGTGTATACATTTTCTTGGGAATTTTGATTTTAATGAATTTGCCAGTTTTGAAACATATTTAAAAATGTTGTTGTCGGCAGCCACATTTTATACAACCTTGCTGTGCTTTTTCAAACCATGATTCTCCTTTATATTTAACATGCCCCACATCTTACAGTAATGTGGAGAATGTTAATAAACATTGGGACATTTCATAAAATTTGTCCTCTTTTTCCTATTAATTTAACAGGAATCCATGATGAAAACTTTTCCAAATATGTAATTGTTTAACATTTCAATTAAAAAAATTTTGTATGGTGCCAAATGTAACACAGTGGTTTCAATGTATTTTACAGAGAAATACTTAACTTTCATTGATGTTTAATTTTTTTTAAATGCACTTGTATGTAGAAAATACATAGATGAAGAACAAGCAAGCTGAACACAAAAAAGGTCTCAAAGCCCAGACGAACTGGAGATATTCTCACTGTGGAACACACAGCGCTTACTCACGACAGCACTTGGGTATTGTGCTCATCACGATGAGCAGCTGAGTAAAATATCTGCTGAATACGTGATGAAGTGTTTAGGAAGAACTGTGTTTTATTTCTTGTGAATTTCTCCCCGAATCCCAGTGACCTAAAAAGCCTCAAAAGGTTGGATACATTTCAAGGTCTGTTCAGATCCCAAGAGAGCCTCTTAAGACTTTTTCTTACCGGATGAAATAAACACAAAATGCACTTCTTTGGAAAGGCTGCAGTGCCACACCACTACATAAAAGCTTTGGGACACTTGGGACCGGGTGAATGAACTCATGGCATCAGCCACAAAAGAAGGGATCTAATTGAGATACATTGTTTGGCTGCAAGGTGATGCTAATTTGTTTATCTGACTCATAGAATTAGGGTGTTACTGGAATCAATAACGGGCTTTAGAGCTGCGTTTCCTTCTCACAGCCTCTTTCACAGAGGAGTGGAGATTGCTTGTTCCCATCAAATCAACAGTCTGCTTCCATTCCCCTCAACACGCAGTATTTGCCCGCCTCTGATTAAAAAAAGGCACTTTTATGGCACAAGTATTAGAGCATCACATGAAATATGCTGCACTCGCGTCATCTGGTAATTGGCTCCGACACTGGAATGATGTATGTTTTTGATAATAACTGCTTGAGTGCATGAGCAAGATGGAAGTTTTAACGCATGGCCCAATGGCTGTGAGTCAGTGAGTGGCAGGTGTCATCACCGACATCCTTCTTACGGGGATCCAAGCAACTATTCTTTGCGATTGCAGCTTGATATTGTGGGTTTCGGTGAAGTGCTGCGTTGACAGTAACAGGCTGGAAAGGATTTAGACAGCGGCCTCCGTTTGTGACACCCACCTCCTTTGCCCACTCCTCAGCTACTTTTTGGGAAATTAGTCTTTCTCAAGCTTTAATACACCCACAAGCGCACACCATAATGACGCTGTTCATTAAAGATGCTTTAATCTAGCTAATATCCTCTGATGAGGGGTGTAAAGTGCAGCACCTACAGCTTTTCGTCTGGTTTAATCAAAATAATTAAACAAGATGATGAGGCCTGTAGGCCAAATCATGCTGAACAATCCCGCAAAAACAAAGACGGAGTTGCTATGCCATGATCTATATGTCCTGTCAAAAATGACATGGCGTCGATAAGCAATGAGGCGCATCCGTAATAGCACTCGATTTGATGATTTTCCTGGAAGTTGTAATTGAGGGCTTATTCTTCTCAAACTGATGAAGTTAGCGTCACACAACGTACAGCCGAAATGTAAAAGATGCCATGTGTAATCCATTTTTGCATTAGGCTTGTCTTTATATTCTCCAGTCACACGGGATGGTAAATAGTGTGCCAGGTGTGACAAGGAACAGAGAGTCTTAATGCAGTCCCTCCCACCCCCCCAGCCACGCCGCCCACCGCGACGCTGCTGCTGCAGCCTCAGTGAAAATGCTTCATTACTGTTACCTCATGATGGGAGCTCAGCTTCACCCGTCATCCAAAAGGCAGGGGCCCTATTCTTTTGATTTAGTACCGTTGCTGAGTGGATGGCTGGGCCTAGTCTCTCACACACACCCGTACACACACACACACACACACACACACACTTCGATGAGACGAGGGGACTCACGAAATATCAGTCTCTGCCTCTCATCTCACATAGAAAACATCCTTAAAAAGAGGGGGAATTTATGAGGACGCTGCCCTTTGAACAAGATGGATGTAGCCCGTCCCTTCCTGTGCCTTGAGCCAAATGTCTCACACTCTGCTTATCACTGTTATTATGGGCCATACTTTGATTTTTGGCAAAGATTTCCAACGGTGTGTTATGGTATCACACATCAAAACATTAGCAGCAGAGCCTTTCAACACTCACATGAATGCCAAGTACCCCAGCAGTCCAAAGCTCCTTCTCATGTAAGTTTTGCCCATAAACAAAATAAACAAAAACAAGATTTGAACACTGGTGCAGTGGTTAACACTCCCATGGCGGAAACACCAGTGTGGAAAAAGATCCAGTAACACATGAATTTAAGGGGATGAATGGATGGATGGATGGATGGATGGACTTTGTGTTATCTTGTTCAATTTTTAAAGAGCGGTTAAACTCAGAAGTACAATACGGTCAAGTTTAATACCTTGTCTATATCCCGGGACATTTTTTCAAACTCTCCCGCATTCACTCTCCCAATTACAGGCCACCAAATAACAAAAAAATAAAAACATGTGCAGGGGAGAACATGCAAACTTCACCCAGAAAGCCCTAACTGCACTGAAATCAGAATATTCTCACTGGCAATACCCTACTGTGTGGTCTCCTAATCTTTACAGAAGACAATTAATCAACTGAAAATCTGTCATCAAAAAGGTCTGAATTAAGCTGATTAGGCTTAAAAAGGAAAAATACAGACAAGGAGAAAATACAAACTCTGCAGAGACACCATGAATCTACTGGCTGTGTAACTTCCACTGCACCACTGTGTGGTGTCAGGATGCTACATCCCACCAACTGAGATAATCAGGATTACTCACTTTATGTCACTGGTTATGATATTGTGCATGACGAATAATCTTTATTGCTGCAATATTTTTTTATTTGGCGCTGATGTGATAAATGATAAGTGTCTCTGAGTATTGGACTGTCATGATCTTGTCACTATTCTTGAGTGTGTCCGGATATCATCATGCACAGCTTGCCGTCTGTCACCATGGAGACATGGCATGTTCTACGCCCACTGCTTGATGCACCCATTGGCAGTTGAGTCTCACCCATGAAGAGTCAGACAAGGGGGGGGGGGGGGGGGGGGGGGGGGGGGGGTGACAGCATGATTGAGATCAGCAAAAATGCCAGGGAATGAGGAAGAAAAGGATCAGAAAGCCTCTGTCCAATTCTTTGGGAAGTGATGAATGTGTGACAGGTGTTCTCTAAAAGCAGAGCAGAGACTGATTGATGTTGATATCTGTCATCTCGGGCTCACGCTGAAACACTGACAAGCTTGCCCGGAGTCGGTTTTCTGTTCTTAGCTACTCTTAGATGCGCCGTGTTGCTTATGATTTATAACACCTGTGAGGTTATTGTGGCGTAAACTAAAGGCTGAAGTAGAATATTGTGCTTTCTTCAGTTAGTGGGTAGTAGCGATGGCACAGCGTGAAATGCTCCCGGTAATACAAACAGTCTGCATTTCAGTCAAGAAAAAGCTCCGTGGGCAAAATATTCCTAAGACATCAATTTTATAAAGTACACGTTCCAGTGAATCAGTGACGGTGCAGAAGCTAAAAGTATCAGCAGTGGCACTTTTGTCAAATACAGCTCTCAAGTCCAATTTTGTCTTCCCTTCTTACTGTACCCGATATCCCTAGCTCGTCTCTTTTTTTATTCCAAAGGCAACTTCAATTATTTGTTTAACTGTATCATACATCTGCATGTACTAAAACCCAGTAGTTATATAAAAACCAAGCAGCAGATATACATTTTTAATTACCTCCTATTTAAAGTGATCTACACTGCATGTCAATAATTTAAAAAGGTCCACTCATTGAAACACTTGAAAATTATGAAATTCAACCACAAAGTGCTGATTAAGGCTATCCTAGCACTTAATTTGTTTTTGTTTAGTTCATAAGTAATGGAGCTTGTCGGGAAGTGGGGAAACACACAGACATGACACATTTTCATTAATTTACCATTAAAAAGAATATCTAAAATGAATGTATTTATCACTGGATTTTGTTCCATTCTAACACAATCCTGTTAAATATGCTACTGAGCATGACAATCCTGTTATATAATATGTGTGCTTTGCTTTTTGCATTGGGTTTGTGTTTTATGAGACACTAGTTTTATGGGCAATTTTGTTATGCCTATTGAAAAGCAATTTGCAGCCATGGTTTAAAAAAAACCTAACTGCTTTAATAAATAAATTTGTTGTTATTTTGGGCATTTTCAAGCATGGTAACTCTGTTTCTGTTGCTTTTTTGGACTGTATGACATGCAAAATGTCTCAAAATACAACATTTTCCAGGTCAAGGCAAAGGAGAGTAGTTGTGTAATTTATCATTTCACAACAAATGCGACGCAATTAGCACCAGTCACCTGTGAGGTAACCATTCATTCTGTTACTATACATAGCTTTAAAGATACATGGATAAATGCAGAAGCAACCTACAGTATATGGTCACTCCGTTTATAAAGGGTTAATCATATTAAGTTTTAGATAAGTAATTGAAGTATTTTTCTCATTGCATCATAAAAGTTGAGTGTATGTTGATACTGAAAAAGTTGTTCTCAATTATGATATTTCAGTTTCAATTGAATTGAAAGCTCCTTTATTTTATTTTTTTTCCTTCTGGTTTTACCACAGTCTTGTTTGCACTACACTTTTCGTATGAAAGAATGGTTCTCCCTCAGCTGATGTGAATCTATCAAGCGTTCACGGTAACTAACACTACATATTTTCTCCAGTAGAGGGCTCTATGTTCATTTATTTCAGACACTGCAATTCCAAGGTAGATACTGCACACTACAGCGATTACATTACATTACTCCATTAAATCTGAGAGTGATGGCTTTGTAAACGTTTTCACTGACAAAACTGTAACTATTGAATAGAAATATGAAAACACAGTTTCCTATGCCTGCCATAGATTTGATCGATTGCTTCTACTTTAAAACAGTTTCCATCCTATAGAGCTCTCTGAGTTCTTAATTGTTGCCCCATCTAAACCAACAACATGCCTGTTAAATCCTATCCTAATTAGACTCTTCAGACATTTTCCTCCTGATTAGTACGTCAATACTAGATTAAATCAATTTTATAGTAAAAGACAATGTACCACATTGCTGTTAATATACATCTTAAAAAGATGTTACAAGTCAGCTACGTAAGTTTTTATGCACAATTTCTCTATTTGAGGGGTTTTTTTTCAGTCTGGTTTTAGAGCTCATCATAGCACAGAGACAGCTCTGGACAAAGTTACAAATATTCCTCTTGTCGCCTCAGACAAAGGACTCGTATCTGTTCTTGTCCTTGAGATCTCAGTGCTGCATGTGATATTAATGATGGTAACATCCATCTATAGACACTAGAACACATCACAGAGATAAAGAGGACATAACTAAACTGGTTTCAATCAGATTTGTTGGATAGATTCCAGTTTGTCCATATTGAAGATGATTCTTCAGCTCAGACTAAAGTTAACCATGGACTTCCACAGGCTTCTTCTGTTAGGACAAAATACTTTTGTGAGCACAACTTATCCTTTGATTCCCACATTAAACAAGTCTGCAGGAATTGCTCTTCTTCACCTGCGTAATCAGGAACATGTTGAGTCAGAGTAACACTGACAAATTAATGCATGCATTTGTTACTTCTAGACTAGACTGTCCCCTGTCAGGATATCCAAACACACCTTATAAAAAAATATATCTAATTGATTTAAAATAGCTTCTCTTCATTGACTTCTTTTAAAATCTAACAACCAGGCTCTCTCTTATCTTAAAGAGATGTTTGTACCATATCACCAAAACAGAACATTTTGCTCTCAGATAGCTGCTTACGGGACATTCCTGGAATTTCTAAAAGTAGAACGTCAAGAAAGATGTCTTGGACTTTCTAAAAGAAAATCAAAAGAAATCTGCTTTAATTGCAGTACAGCTCGTGCTCTTTGTTTCAGAACTGGTGTCTGAAAATGAAACTCAATAATGCTATTCTCTGAGATGAATGGAGGAGCAATAAACTCTTCAGCTTTCCTTTCAACTTAAGGTTTCAGCACTGCCAGCTTCAAGGGCTTTTATCGAGAAAGATTAAAACAATTCTACCTCAATGTGGGAGCCCGATGTATCTTCGGATCTGGACTCTGCAATGTCATCTCTAGATCACATGTTTCAAACAGACTCTCAAAGCTCAAACGGAACTTTTGTCGTGTTGTGTGGTTCAAAATCTAGAGAAGAGTGGATGTTTGCGGAGACCTGGCTCATCTCCATTGACATTGTTGTGTTGCAGAACATCCTGCTTCCTGCCTGATTGAAGTTTGCAGATGCCTTTCTGTTTACTTGCAACTATTTAAGTAGTTACATCCTCGGCTTACCATGGAATCAGATCTATGGATCAGAAAGAAATGCAACCTCGACCCAGGTGAGAGGGAACCATTCACTTTTTCAGTAACTTCTTTGATAATCAGTCTTATCAAAGAGTCTGGACTGTCACAGCTGATTTCCTCTGAAAGGTCCGTGACTTCTGCAATGGTCTGAGGAGCTGTGCTGCTCGCACTGCGCTTCTGTCAACCGCCATACAAGATCCTGATGCATAATCATGGTGGTTCAATCGAGGTTGCCTGATTCTAAAAGAAGCTGCTGACGAGCTGTAATTCCTCAAAGAAAACATTCAACTGCTGAATGAGCAGCTTCCATGGTCAGCTCTATGGTTTCAACATTGTAATTCCACGATGATTGACATGTGTATTAAGCAAAGTAATGTTTTGAAACTGCTGTGTTCCAACAAGAGGTAACTTGAACTTCTGAAAAGGGAAGATTCCCTGTGTCTGAGCTGCCTCCATTAGTAGTTATCTTGTTACATCACTTTCTATATTGTTCAGTCAGGGAGCGTATACAATGTGCCCAAATGTATGGCCCGTTTCAAACTTAGAGCAATATTTACTAAAGAAGATGGCTGCTGGACCAGGAACTATAGTCACAAGAGGAATGACGACAGAGATCCAAAACATGAGATTACACTGCGACAGACTGAAAGTTTAGATACATACACTGGGAGGCAGGCCTGACAAGACACAGGTGGAAACACTTGTGTCTCAAAGAAAGGGGTGGAGTCACAGGACAAAACAGACAAGAAGGCAGAGAACACCACAGAAGGAAATGCAGAAAAAAAAAAAAAAAAACACATGACAACAGAAAAAACTTCAAACACAAAGCAAGGGTCATGATGACACATTCCCATAAAAGTATTGAGTGATTTCAGTTCTGAGAGATCGAAGGGGAGGTTTCAAAATAAGGGCTTTTCGATCCCGGCAATCGTTTCCAGGTCCGAATCCCACTGCCAAGAAGTCACTACTGGGTCCTGAGGAAGGCCTTTAATCCCCAGATTCTCAGCAAGGGAGTGAAGGTCAGTGGACATATATCGTGTGCAACATCAAACATGTGGCATCCACAATCCACACAATCCACTGTGACAAACTTGGAATTGCGCAGTCAGAACACATTCCCCGATACATCAATAAATAGCCAGAAAAAAGTTTTTTTTTTGTTTGTGAGATCGGCCAACAGATTAGAACAGGCGGCTGCGGTACTGCAATTGTTTTGCAGAGGGAGCTGAGCTGTAAAGCAATGCTATCTCTTCACTGATCTGTCTGAAGCCCAAGCAAGTGAAATGAGTTTTCCCCTACAGGATGGCGGGCGTCACACTTCATGATAGAGTGAGGAGTTCAGCCATTCGGAGGAGGAAGAGACTGGAAGTCAAGCCGCGACTCCCCCACATTGAGAGGCACATGATGAGGTGGTTGGGGCATCTGATTAGGATGCCCTCTGTTTGCTTCCTGTTGGAGGTTCATCAGGTACAGCTGACTGGGAGGAGCCCCCCCGAGGTTTGCCAGGTCCTGCTGGAGAGATCGCATCTCTGGTTCGATCTGGGAGCGGCTCCGGGCCCCTCCAGCAGAGCTTGAGACAGGAATGTCAATCCCACAAGAATAACTCACTACTGCCTCCCAATGTACAGCAGTGGCATGATCAAAATCGTATATATCGACGCCATCTGAAACTAATGCCTTAAGTGTTTTTATTTTAAGAAAAAGAAACATAAGATTGAATATTTGATGTCTAATAAATAACATTGTGATGCAGCCTAAAACCACATGATCTGTTCAACTAACAACGGGGCTTTTTTTGAAGACGCGGTCAGCTATTTCACTAGCTGGTCTGGCCAAAAAACCTATGGGCTAAAAATGGTTGAAGGCCATTAGTTTAGTAAGGTGTCAATGTAATACTACTAAAGGGAGCCTGGTAAAAGTCAAAGACATAACAGTGTTGGCCTCTGAGATGCCAGAGCTCACAAATGAGAAAATGCCATGACTTCTACGTGTTCTTATCAATTTGAAACTTTGCAAACATATGCTTAAGAGTTTTAAATACCAGTCAAAATACAGTCCAGGTCAGTTCAAACTCGAGTTTTATTATTATCATGTTAATAATGAAAAATGGGAGGTTCAAAAAATTTGTAACAAACATGGGAAAACATTTGTTTCCATCTCACTTATTTGAAAGCTACAATGTTGACTCTCATTGGGTTTGTTTTGGCCAATAATTAGAACTTGTCCTTAAGTTCACTCACCATGTTTTCACGAAATTCAGTTTAAAGTACTGTTTAATTCCCCATTTGGGAGCTTGAGACTCCCCTTTTGTTCAACCAATTTGACAGATGTTGACATGAGGAGCTTTTTTAGGAGTTATATAGCTCAAAAAAATCAACCTCACAAAACACAGTCCAGAAGCTTAAATGGTCCCCAGACATTAGTGTCCAAAGGAGTGAAATTCTCATACATAGTTTAACTCATATTACCTCAAACTTGTGTCTGTTTTCCTCTAAACTGTCAAACTATAAACAGAAGATCCATACATGGTGATTTTCCGGCCGTTATGAAAATATATATTTGCTCAAGAATAAATCACAAGAAAAGTCATATCCAGACAAAACATGTTTGGATCATCGCTTCCCACCAGCTGCTGACTCAAGGTGTTGCATAATGTCTTATGGATGGGTTGTTTATATACTGTAGTTGTGTACATTACTGATTGTAATGTTGCTTCATTGGGAAATTACAGAATGTGAAATTCAAGCTTATTTTTAACATAGAGCCTTCACTTAAACTCATACCACTCTGTGATAGAGAGGCCACATTAAAGCCTGTGTATCTGAAAGAGTAAAAACAGCAGGATTAGATGGTCTGCGTATTCTTTGCCAGGAACACACAAGCATCATTCTTTGTTTTGTTTTTCCTTGAAACTATGGCTTGGTCTCCCCAGACTGGCTGCACTCGTGGTTTCACACATTGCTCCTCAAAGATGCATTAGTGGCTTTAGACATTTGGTCATGTCAGGGACCACTCCCGGCACCACACCCTAATTCTGCCTGTCTCTCAGCCTTCTCCCACTCTCTTTTCAACTCCCTAAGTGTTCGAGACGGCTGTGAAAATAATACATGGAGTACAAACGAGGAGCTGTGCCCCGTTGTTCCTAAACCAGTAGAAGTTATACGAGAGGGAATCGAGGGGGTTGGATCAACAGAGTAATGGCTCCCACAGCCTGGAAAAAAAAAAAAAAAAAACCTGAGGAGACAGGAAATGAGCTGAATATTTTGAAGAGGAGCATGAGACTTGCCGCCCCCTCTTCCAGACATGTGTTTTATACCTCATTGCGCGCCACTGACACATAACCAACAGCAGCCAACGCACACAGGGTCTATTTTTATGCTTACTCAAGGGTCTTTCGGTGTACATGTCGAACAGGGGTTATATTTTAATAGAAATGGATCAGAGACACATGAAGGGTTGACTCATGTCCTTCCTCTAGCCTCTAACTGATATGTTATGCTTGACATAGGAGTCCTATGTTGCATGATTTTATAGAAACTGTATTATAGAAACCCCAATTAGGGCTTCATTTGTTGAGATTGTAAAAACGTCCCAGAGTAGGAGGTGCGAGGTTTTGGGTTGGTTTCTTTTGTTTGTTTAGTTTTTTTGATTTCAAGTCAACAGGGTGATTAGAATTGTGCTTATGGTGCTTGAAAAACGCTTTTAAAGATTCTCACAACAGCAGAAATCATGTATTTGTGAGTCAAAAAAAAAAATAGTGTTCACGGTATTCGCGGTTTTTGTTTTTGACAGTTTTTTCAAAAAGTTTAAAATCTGAACTTTCTTAAAACCCCAAAAAACAGACTCTCTCAATAGTAAAAGTAAAGGAAGTAATCTGTTGTGGTGTTGACACGTTGACGAATGCATTATGACCTAATCTCCTGTTGGTTTGGTTTGAAAGTGGTGCAAAAGGTGGCTGTGTACAGGTATATGTTATGAAAAATAGCTGTGAAAATACTTTTAAAGTTTTTTGTGGTTTAATTACATTTTCTATAGGTTTTTTTTAGGTCGTATTGGAACTGATTTTGACTGGTGTTTAGCCTGGCCGCTGCCACTGATGTGAAGCCGTACTACTGCAGTACCTTATTGGTTACTAAAAACCTTTCATGTAAATGTAATTGCACATGAAAGTTAAGTCGTTTGTAGTTGGAAACATTTGGGAAGATAAGTGTCCTCTACTAGTTACCAACGTACAGTGTGAAGTGAGTTTGTGAAACATTTGACCGATTTGCTGTCTGTTTTATGTCAATACACAGAGCCCACTGCCATTTTCTACTCTTATTTTAGTCATCTTTATTTTAACATTAATTTGTTTCTAATACAAACTGCTGGTGTGGTGACCTGCCACATAGGGTGAAAACAGTTAGGCAGCCACAGATACATGGTGGGTGTCACAGGATGTGGGTGGACCCAAATGCAGACTCACAGAGTCCCATTAAAAAAATAAATAAACTGGTTTTATTTAAAACCAAAATTGTTCAGGGGGAAAAAAATCCAAACCAAAGCACGTAGTCCAAAAACCAGCGCGCGCACACAGACTAATGCTCGGGAGCAGGGAACTAGACAAAGACAAAATGAACTGACAGACAACAGCGGGAGAGGGGTTTAAATACACTGGGAAAGAGAAGGCCACAGGTGAAACTCATAACACAGATTGGTGCACAAAGAGGGAGAAGCCAATAGGATAATTGGAAACGCGAGGTGAGACCCAGGAGCAGACACAGGCCACGTTTACGCATACGCAGGTTTTTACAAAAACTGAGGCGATGTTTACACGTACCCGGGATTTAAAAAGAAAAAAGGATATTTCCCCCTCTACGTTTAAAAAAAAATATCTTCTTTTACAAGGACCCACATATACACCTGGTCCAGAGCTGCTATGAGCGTGCCAAACCTGTAGGGGGCAGTGTAATGAGAAGCATGAAGACATGCTAGCCCATCAGAATCTTGGGAAAAAAAGCACAATTTCCCAAATGGGGCGAGTTATTTCCTGTTCAGCGATAATGGCACACAGCTCATTTATTTGAACCTCTGAAGAAGCAGAGCTCCTCTATGCGGTAGAATATAACCGTAAAATGTAAAAAACAAGCACAGCTTTCTCTACATCCATTTTCATTGCAGCAGTCAAACTGTAAACACAGGTCGCACACAGATTATGCTGATGACGCTTCCGTCTTATAATGTGACGTAAATTTCCGTCTACCCCTCTTATGATGCAAACGGAGAAAGTTTTTTCCGAATCTCCACTGTGGCCAGAGATTTCAGAAATCATCGTTTGCGGTGACTCGTTTACCTTTAAATACAAGGCCCAAATGCAGAGAAATATCACAGTTTTTTAAATACCCGGGTACGTGTAAACGTGGCCACAGAGACTTGACAGTAGATTGCATGTTCCCTTAAAATATTTGTTTGTAGGATTCCCATTGATAAATTCAGTGCTACAAAAACCTCTGGCATTAGTGACAAAAAATACCACGGGCTACAATAACAAGGCCCGTAGAACATACCGAGTGTGGCATGAGATAAGATTTTTTTGTGTGACATTGGTGCATATTAAGACCAATTTCCATAAATTACAATCATCTGATGTGTCTTTGGGAAAACTAGGATAATGAGTTGTAAATGTGGTTATATTTCTATTGAGATTACAACTTAGAGTGTGACCCAACAATCAAATGGATGATTTGATCGTCCGCATTCATGCTTTCATTATTGTGTAAACAAGGGTAAACTTTATTGGGATCTGAGCAATACAATTACAACAACATCTGTGGAAGATCATTTCTGCTTCGAGGTTTGACTCCTCTAATACCGCCAACCCAGTCTGTGGTATCTGTGGCCCTCTTGGGTTGGAGTCTGCACACTGGGCACCAAAAAGCCAAACTACTGCAGCTTCTCTTAACACTATTTGTTATCCCAAGGGGGGAAGTGTGGCTTCAAGGGTCCTGCTCAAGGACACAACAGTGAAAATCTCTTGACCACAGAAGGGCTCGAACTTGCTGTGTGTACAGGCCACTGCCAAACCTACATTGGGAGCTGAGAATATCTGAGCGGAAATAAGAAAGAACGTCCAGACAACATCCCAAAAACAATACACATATTGTTGCACGAACAGCCTTGGTGACTGAATCTTTTTTTGTTTCTCATGAAGGTGTTACACAACTACTTTTGTTCCATTGTATTTCCAGTTTCCCTTTCCCTACGCGCTGGGTTTCAAGGAAATATCGTGGAGTGGTATCTACGGAAAGTTAACGGCGAACACAAGTCACACTCTTCGGCACAAACGACTATCAATTGTTTGAATGAATGAAAACATTTGTCAAGCACGACATCTGCTTCAGATTCTTATCGTTTCAGGACATGTAGGTGGCTGAGTTAAAGAGAAAACAATCCATTTGCTCCACCACTGGGAAACCTCATGCTGTTAGTAGATCGTATAAGAGACAACATGCTTTGACCCATCGGGGAAATGCACCAGCTCCATCTTTCTGCCGACAGAGATATACAATCAGATTGTACAAAATCAATGTGACCAACATGATGTGAAGTACTTCAATGTTTCATTGCCAAACAGTTTTAAGGAAGGAAAAGTTCTAGTTTAGTCACAGTCATAACAGAATAATCATTTGACTATGAGCATGACACACCAGTTCCCTTTCTTTCGTCCTACAGACGGCTCCCAACCCTCATAGTGTTTGGAAAGGGCTTTTGGTTCGCTTTTCTACTTATTTTGAAGCACTGTGAAATCCTAATGTCTTTTCAAATTGCCTTGTTGTGCTTCCATGCACTTTCAGAGACAAATGGAAGTGCAGACCTCACATCAAAGCTCGGAATCAGGTCTCATGACGGAGCGATCAGTCAGTCATCATGGATTGCACACACACCCTGACACTAATGACATTTTGCGGTACAGTATAAAAAAATGGGATGAGTTAGAAGCATTAGGGTCTGTGTAAGACGAGACTGACGGGTTAGCGATGACCTCACTCGGAAGGAGAGAGGCTCATGTCAGAGTAATAACACTAACAAAGGCAAATGACTGTGTTGTTTGGTAGTCTTGAGCATTGGAACAATGGATATTTAACGTTACCTTTCCCGATGACCGTGAAGTGAAAACTAAAGATGCAAATGGGGCCATTGCAGTGGTTATTCAGTGTTACTCTGTTGTACAATACTTTTTTTTTTTTAATCCTTTGAGAAAAGCTGTGGAGCTTCTGTCTGATCTCTGATTTCTCAAAGGTTTGAGTGAAGTAAAACACTGGTGGCCAAACCGACTCTCACTTTCCTTCCAGGAGCAGCTCTAAATTTGTCAAATGTGCAAGCAAAGCCACAAGATCCACGCCTTTCCAAGGCTGGTTCGTGAAAGCTCTCATCTGCAGACACGTTTCTCAACAAACCGACTGAATACTTGCGAAACAATTTCAAATTATGATATTCACAAAGTCTATGTTATGTTATCCAATATATAGCCAATAACCATGATGACAATTACCTCCCGAGATATATAGTGTGTGCTGAGTAAAGAGATTCATTTGTCTCTAATTGACTGCCGTTGTCCACTGATTTCCTCCTTATTGGTAATAATTGAAGGTGTTTTCATCACAATCCAAGTGTATTGCTCAACGACTGTAATATTGAGAAAATATCATTTGAGCACTGTGGCGATAAAAATCAAAGTACTGTTGGCTTGAATCAATTTGTGCAGTGCAAAGTGTTTTTTTATTTGCTCCTATTGCACAACGACAAATAAAAATGCTGTGAGAATGGTGAGCCTGGATAGATTAGATTATTTCTGGAATCATTTGTAATGAACTGTGAACAAAATTCCATTAACCCGTCTTAAACATGTGAATTTTGAGGTCATTGTTTCTTCTAAAATCACAATAATATCATCTCGAAGTTCAGTGTGTGAAGGTATATAACAAGTTTTGCGGAAACAGAAGAAAACCCAAAATAACGCACCTTCGACATATAAACGGAAATAATTACGTGTCTGGGATTTGTCAGGTCTTGGAACACGCAGGATGCACCTATTAACTAAATCAGATTAGGAGCACACAGATGTGCTGTGTGTGTGTGTGTGGGGGGGGGGAGGCAAACAGGAGAGAGAAACAGAAAAAAAAGTAGCAGCCAGACTGAGGTGACTCAAAGGATTTTTCCTACCACACAAGTACACATGCCTCGCCTTTTGGGCTGACATCACTTAATTATAGTTTAGTTTTGGAGAGCAGGTCAGACACAGGCAGAGAAGACTCAGAGAGTTTACTGGTAACACTGCGAAGAGGTTCGGGAAATACTCTGGAGAAATGGCTTTCCAACCTACAAGGTATGTATGACTGTCGTGTCCTTTATGTATTCTAAGATAGTTCATATAGAATGTATTACAATCTTCAAGAATGGAAAAATCTTACGTGTATTGTGTTTTATAAAGACTCCACTATATCAGCTTGTTGAAATGAAGGATTTGAAGATAAGAAGAAATGATTCACTGTCAAATATAAAGGAGATGTGAAGGAATAATGATTTCTGTAAATGTCATTTTATTTCACAAACCTTTTGTATGAAATGCATCAAAGATGACCCAGTATCCATGTTGACTTTCCTGCCATGTGCCAACAGGCACATGTGCTTCGATTTATCCCCTGCCTCAGGGCTGGCGCCTTCCCCCGTTCGCCCACAAAAAAAAAACTAACTCTGGTGTGATACTTCTGATGGTTTGATTCGATTTCAGCTTTTGAATTATGCATTTGGCTTGTTGACAGGTGTTGCAAAATGGATTTCTGAATGATGAGTAAATGTGGTTTTTGAGTAAATTAATAAAGTTTGTAGACGTTAGCAATAGTTACCCAGTAGCTAAGTTGTGACCGTTGAATTTAAGTTTCTTATGAAATTTAGCGTTGCAATGTAGCGATCGGTATTCATGAGCAGAGACTCAGTTTCAAGAAGTACATTTAAATCCTTGGTGTTATTATTTCACCATGATTGTTGCCTGAAACTCTGAAAAACACTGGTGATAAATGGTTTGTGCAGCTACTATCGCTTCTGCAACTTATCAGTACCGTCTTTATGGCCACTTTTATTATTTTAGGCCGATACAAAGGTAACCTCTTCAAGCTTTATCTATAACTGGCAGAAATACCCTCAACAAATCAACCACTGACTATAACGTTTGACTCTGCTGTTGTGGAAAAGTAAAACGGCCAAGTCAGAATATGACCATGCAATGAATGTTTCCCCAGTGGGTGGAGGCACTCCCCCACCAAAAAAAAAAAAATCCAAATTACATAGCTAAAGCAGGAATCATAGAAAGAAATGTGCAGACTAATGATGGGATATTGAACTCTCTTTTCTTCTATGAAAAGTGAGAATTATACACTGTAAATGCATGTTGTGTACAAATTGAAAACCTGAACCTCTGTTTCACAATAGTCGTCAATATGTTATTTATATTTTGTGACGAATCGCTTTATAAAATTAGGAAGTGCAGATGACGAGATTGAGCAATCAGATTATGTTGGCACACAGTCTGAAAATAGGAAGGAACAGACTCTTGCTATTTGTATCAATGACAGGAGAGTGACATTAATCCTCATAAACTTTAGCAGGAATCCCCAAAATATGCTGCTCAAAACATGTATAATTGTTATTTATTGTTGATGCCGCCAGTAAATGTTCTTTTTTTGTTTGTTTGTTTGTTTGATTGTTTGTTTGTTTGTTCTTGACAGCATCCCAGACTTCAGCACCACAGTGTTTCATGGAGACCAAAACCAGACCAATGGTTCTAATTGCCTCGATCCAGAGGCCTGGGAGTGGCTTATTGCCGGGCAACCAGTGTACATCATGCTCATCGCTATCCTGGGAATTGTGTTGAACTCGTTTGTCCTGATGGTGTTTCTCCTCCACAAGAAGGCCTGCACTGTGGCGGAGATTTATTTGAGCAACCTGGCTGCTGCCGACCTCCTCCTTGTGTCCTGTCTGCCCTTCTGGGCCGTCAACATCGCCAACGACTTCGTCTGGCCTTTCGGTAACTTCATGTGCAAAGCTGTCAACGTGGGGATTAAAATGAACGTGTACTGCAGCATCTACCTCCTGGTTTTGGTCAGCATAGATCGCTACGTGGCGCTGGTGCACACGATGTCATACGGACGGATGCGCAGGCCAAAGTACGCCAAATTAGGCTGTCTGCTGACTTGGGGGTTTGGCCTGCTAATGAGTATTCCCACATTCATTTTTAGGGGAGTGAAATATCTCCCGGACTACGACATCAATGCATGCCTGCTGCTCTATCCGAGCGACGCAGTAGCCGTACTCTTTGAAGTCATCCTGACCATTTTTAGCTTCATCATTCCCATTTCAATCATCTCATTCTGCACTATAAAGATCATCCAGGCACTGCAGAAGCAGGGAATCGAGAGGTGCAATGTTGAGAAAACAGAGCATAAGGCGACCACCCTGGTTTTGGTGGTCCTCCTGGCCTTCCTTATCTGCTGGGTGCCTTTCCATTTGGTTGGCATCTTGGACTGGCTCCTTCGAGCAGAAGTCCTGCGAGGGTGTCACGTCGAGAGCGCCATGGAAATCTGCAACCAGATTTTCACCTACTTAGCCTTTTTCAACAGCGTTCTCAATCCGATCCTGTACGTTATTGTGGGAAAGAACTTTCGGAAAAAAGTTTGGGAGTTCTTCAAGCAGTGGAACACGACAAAAGCAACAACGGACTTTGGACAGTCGAACCTGTCCTCCTCTACTAAGGTTTCAACGTAACATATTTCTGGCAAAAAAATATATATTTGAGCTGTCATTTAAACATTGCGCCAGCAATCCAAATAATCATAATGATGTACTATGTATGTGATTATAGCGGCTATAGTTGCAAAGAAAGTAGATCAAATCAATCGCTTTAAACAACTCTGATTAGCTATAAAAATGCTTAAATGATAGCTCCTGGAGATATTATAATGTTACAGATTATATCATACATGAATGTAAATACCTTTTAATACTGCTACTTATATGGTCGTTGTACCTGAAAATGTAAATAAAACATAAAAAACACAAAGTCTTGGAGGCTTTTTGAATCCCTCTGTTGTTAAATTGAGCCCAAAAACTGGAACAGAGTCAACACCACATGTGTTTTTCTTGGTGTTACTGACTCATTGTTGGCGGGGTAAATACAGAAAGACTTTCCAGTGGGCCACACAAACAAGCTGGCTGTGCAGACATCAGTTGTCTCGTTTTACATTTCTCCCCATAACTCCATCTAATGGCTGAACGTTGTCTCGTGTGGTTTGTGGGCAAAGGGTACACCCTGACGTTGAAATGAAGACCTGCCACTGCCAAACAGGAAATCAGGCTTTACCACAAGTGCCAGACCTGAAAAACTGTTGTGGAACAAAAAAAAAAAACATGCATGCAGACGAAGTTCTCCCAGAAAGTCGAGCAAAAATACACAAGATGGGCAAACTTAATTTATTTTAGTCCCCCCTTTCTGGGCTGTACCACAGTGTTTGTGACTCTCGTATTTCTAAATATGAGAATACAGCAAAGCCATGTGCTTCTATTTTAAAGATGTTTTAGGCAAATTGTCAAGGCTTATTTTGGAGTCTGTACATTTTGGTGAAAATTGTGCTTACAACTAAATTGTGCATTGACAACTAAAAGCAACCAGCATCTGCCTGTATGGTTTTGTCACTTACCCATTGAATTAAATCAGAAAATACAGTGGCATGGCAGGTTAATTTGACCTGGATAGAGTTGATAACTTAATCTATAATGTACACAGCACTGATGAGCTGCAAGGGACTCAGAAGGAGTTGAAGAAAAAAACATTTGGAAGCTTTCATTTTTAATTTTTTTTTGGATGACTAAAATACATTTGCTGAACACTGCAGTACACTTCCTGTTTTTACAAAGGCCTTCTTTTGTTTAACTTTACTATACAGTGACTTGCAAACGTTTTTGTACCCCTTTAACTTTTCCACAATTTGTCACATTACAACCACAAACGCATTTAATTAGGATTCTATATGATAGACCAACACAATGTGCCACATAATTGTGAAATTGAAAGAAAATGATAAATGGTTTTCAATCACCAAATTTTTTTACAAATAAAAATCTGAAAAGTGTGGCATGCAAACGTATTATTGTGTGTGTGTGTGTGTGTGTGTGTGTGTGTGTGTGTGTGTGTGTGTGTGTGTGTGTGTGTGTGTGTGTGTGTGTGTGTGTGTGTGTGTGTGTGTGTGTGTGTGTGTGAAAACTTTAAAAAAGGCATGTATTTTGAAAAAAAAAAAAAAGTTAATATGAATTAGACCTCATGAGAGAAACCCAAACTTTACATGGAGTTGTCTACAGTTTCCTGATCTGTTACGAAGAACTTGCACGTTCTTCTCAACGGCACCTTCAGCCAGAAATGCTAATGACACAAGACATCAATAACAAAGCAAGCTCAGTCGCTGAGCTCTCCTGTAAATACCAAGATGCTTGGGAATGACTTTGTACTATGCAGTCTGCCCAGAAGTTTACCATCTTCTGGAGGAATGCTATTTTCTGAGTTCCCTATAAAGATCCCTTAATGATTCACAATCATGAGCAAGATGTTTCCTTTGAGATTTGGGGAGTTCAGTCTCCAGAGTTCATCATCTTTCTTCTCTAAATATTTATCCAATTGATGGTCCTGAGAGGCTGTCGATTCAGTTGAATATGGGTGAAGGAAAAATACGATCTGGGAAAGTTGCCAGTTCAGCACACAAGAGACATTTTGTTACCACTTAAAAAATGCACATATTTGGCTGGAGAACTTAAAGAAAAGCCACATGGGCACTGAGAAAACATGTGAACGCTACACAGTAAGTCCCCCAAGCCAAGCTTATTCTAGCCGTGAGTTAAGTGATGCACCACTACACTTTGTTATTTTTAGGTCGAATCGTTACTGTTGCATGTTGTTTCTCCCTTTTATGTCTGTGAGCAGGTTATTTCAGGTCACTGTCGCCTGGTTGCTTTTATCAGAGTGACCTAGAATAACCTGAAAAAGATTGAATTGACACTTCAACTTGAATTTGAGACTTGTTGGATTCATCGTCTTTATTACCATTGTGTCATTTTTTTATTCACCACGTGACTAAAGTCATCAACATAGGGGAATAAAGTTTGGCAGGAGTGGTATAGAGAGGAAGGCAGCACAACTTGTTTAGCTTCTTCTGACTGTGTTTGTTCCATGCTGGCTCCCTTCCCAGGCTCAGACACTAATGACCTCTTCTGAACGATGTAACAAGGACGCATATGGTCACATATTAGTGAGTTCGTGTAAATCCATTATCAGCCTTCCTGTTTGAGACTGTGGGATATTAATTGGCGCAGCACGCCAGCAAAGGAAGAAGCCTGGTTGTTTTTATCTAAACATTTTACACAGAGAACTGAAGCAAAAGTCTATTACCATATAAAGTTCATTTTACATGTTGACATGCGATGAGCTGGATAATAACACTTTTATGTCTTAGCGGTGTGATAACGGCTCCCACCAGGAGCAGTTTGGAAATGAGACAAAGCACGAGACAGTTCAATTCAAACCAACTCAAGGAAGCAAGACACATAATGTCGCACAGGGATTCAAAGTTGATGACAGATTATTTGTCTAATGTTGACTCAAAGCCAGTCAGCTGCTTTGCTCCATGGCTGCCCTAACTCTTGGCAGGTAAGCAAGTCGCCTACTTCATCGAAGGTTTGTGATTATTACGAGGATGAAGTGTCTTTTCGTTCTTTGATAAGACGGGATTGTTTATACCTTTGATGGCAGTGAGTACGGTTTTCTCTCATGGACCCTGAAAAAAAAAAAATAGGAATTATTCCAGAGTTCTGTCATCATTATCTGGATTAAAAGGGTCTGTGGCACCACAAGTCACACATTATGAGGTTCACTGAGCAACTACGCTTGTGTTTTTAAAAAAATATATCTCAATGGATTGTTGTTGTTGTTTTTTAATACAGTTCCCGTTTAATTATCTTGAGTTGAATCTTTTGACACAAATCACTATACAGAAATGTTCAATCTTTTAACCCCAGTGTCAAAATAAGGCCTGTGGGCCAAAACTGCTAAGTGAAATTATTGAGTGCTCCAGAAACATGACATGCTCAAATAAATTAATCTTACTTCAGTGTGATGTCGTTGTTTTCCACGTTTTGACAATTTATATGAAATGCTATTGAGTCCAGTAAATAAATACTTTTACTTTCACGTTACATTTCGCCATGCCGTCTGTTCCAGGTCAACTGTTGCGGATCAGGTTTATCTCCACGCGTGCGTATGGACCAAAGTTTGACTCTTTGATAAACACGCTGATAGATTGGACTCTTTGGCCCTGGGTGTGGAAGTATGCAACTGTATATACAAACACTCCTAGCGAAGCTCCCCTCAGCCCCAGTGTGTACTTTTACCGGGAGTGTGGTGTACTAAGCTAAACACGGCTCCAGATGTGTTTTCTATCACCAACATTTTGACGATAGGAGGAATCGCTCTAATGGGAACCGCACGGTAAGATATTTCTCTCATCAGTTTTATTATTTCTTGGTTTCCACCATCAGCTGATAGGCTGACTTTGCTCAGCTCAGTCAGCCTTTAGGTTGTAGAAAAGGATTTACCGGCGCTACGTGGGAACAATAAAGAGAACAGAGATCAACCTGGTAGGTTAATAATTGTTTGACAAGAGAAACTGTCAAGCTTGGCATGTGCTGTCCTCTTCAGGAGTAAAGATGTCACATGAGTGGCATGTTTGCTTTGTATCTTCTCTAACACAAAATAGTGGTTATGAAAACGATGTTTTCCAGCTCATGGATCAAGCGATGCAGAGAACTGTGGCAACACTGTCGTCGGAAAACAGCAGCACGCCTCTGCCGTTTGGTCCATCGACGGCTCCGGTCCCTGCAGAATGGGAGCTCATCATCACCATCGTCCCCCCATACATCTTCGCTCTGTCCCTCTCCGGACTTCTCTTTAACGGCTTTGTCCTGGCCGTGTTTCTCGCCCACAAAGACCGACTGACTGTCGCTGAAATTTATCTGAGCAACCTGGCTCTGGCTGACTTTCTTCTTCTGTGCGGACTCCCCTTCTGGGCGATGAACATCCTCAACCACTTTAACTGGCCATACGGGGATGCTTTGTGCAAGTTGGTCAACTCCATCATCATCATCAACTTCTACACCAGCATCTACACCCTGGTCATGATAAGCATTGACCGCTACTTAGCACTGGTGAAGACCATGAAGGCCAGGTGGCTCAGACGGACGCTCTATGCTAAGGTGATCTGCTTCATCGTGTGGCTGTTGGGACTGTTGCTGAGTGCGCCAACCATGGTGCACAGAAAAGTGGTGTTTATTGAAGAGTACAAGCTGACCTCCTGTGTCTTGGATTATGCCCACAACAGCTCCTGGAAGCTGGCCCACCAGATTTTGATGAACTTGGTGGGTTTCTTACTCCCTGTTCTCGTCATTGTTTTCAGCAGTGGGAATATAATCAACTCTTTGGCTCAGAGGAGAGAGAGCGCCGGTTTTCAAGATGTCAACGACACAAAAGCTACTGTCCTCGTGTATGCTGTCACGGTGCTTTTTTTTCTGTGCTGGGGTCCCTTCCAGATATTCACTTTCCTCGACACACTCTGTGATGTCCAAGTACTAGACGAGGAGCTGTGGTCTCACACTCTCGATATCGGAGGGCAGATTTCGGTGTATCTGGCTTTTCTCAACAGCACCCTGAACCCTTTGCTATACGTCTTCTCTGGACAGTACTTCAGGAGGAAGGTCAGCGCCATCTATAGGAGGAACAGATACCGACGCAGAGGATCAGACATGACTACATATCAGCGGTCGGTTGTGTCCACTTATGTCAACAGAACAGACCACATTAAGCCTGTGGTGCTTTTTAATACAAAGGATCAAACATGACTCCATCTGATTATTTCCTCTCCAGCCCTCTCTTTGCTGCTTGTGGACAGAATGAGGCAATATACAGACTTCAGAACTGTTATTTCCTGACACTTAACACAATATAGATGTCAGGCTGATAAACAGCAAAAACTGAGGACATTAACTGAACACATTTATGGGAAATGGATGTAAACTGCTGGAGAAATGGAAATCAATTTTTTTTTTATATTGTTTACGGTCTCCGTAATCTTGCGTCATGCCTGGCACTGTGGATGGGGTATGTATCTGAATCTTTTCTATGTATTCATTGTTGTTCATTTGTGATGTTTTAATGGTAAACACCAAAAAAAAAAAAAAAAGAAAAGACAAAAAAGCTAATTTTCCTCACACTTCATAATAGTGTGACTGAATGGCTTTCAATGTACTTTACATTCATTATCCACTTTATGAGTCCTCGCATGTTACAGTATCTATCTCGTAACCGCTCATTAATGTTAAAGTTTTGGGCATTATTAAAGTAATTTGTTTGTAATCTCAACTCATATTATTCCTGGAATGTAACTATAAGAAATCTGTCTGGTTCTCACATTTTCAAGTCACAGGCGCGACCTTTTGAGTATGTTTTCTTTATGGCGATACAGCCCTCTGCAGCCTCTTTGATTTTGCATTGAATTTCCTCAGGCAGTAAATTAATTAGTATGCTGAATACAGCCAGTCATATAGGAGGTTAAAGATTCTATAATAATATTCATCTGACATTTAGTGCTGTGATAATCTTCAGAGTATTCTTGTGTTACGACCATTTGGTCATTTCCTGGGCTCCATTATCTCAATCAAATACTGTGCACAATCAGTGTTAATTACAACAAGGCTTTGTTCTGACCTGCATTGATCTTCATTTCTGCTCATGCATTATTGTGATCTTCCTGTTCTGTCGTTCGCCATGTTTTCAACTCACTGGAAGACTGTGGGAAAACAGCCAAGTGTGCAGAGAGAAGGAAAGAAAGATTTTCACTTTTGTTTTTGCTTTCTTAAACAAGAAAATGCAGTTACACATCTTTAAAGCATGACATTTATTTGCATTCTATCTTTTGGGATGTTAATTTCCTTGTGGTGTTACCACATCACTTCCAATGAATTGCTCCAGCACATCCCAGCAGTGTACTGTTTTCGACATTACACTGATTATCTAACAGATTTGGCTGCAGTCCACCTGGTGACGCCACTCCATCCAAGGTAAATAGTGAAGGTGGAACTTGCTGTGGAGATCCTGCCTCAGCTCAACATCAAACTCCCCCGAATTGTGAAACATTCAGTACAGCAACCAAACGCTTCAGCAGAACATCACATCATTCCAAGAAAATAGCGAAGCAACCGGTCTTTTTACTTTTCCTATCACCATCATATTGCAGATATTACTTCCACCGTATGCGATCCAGCAGTGTAATGGATTGTGGGGATTTTACGAGACACTCAGGAATGTAGAGTCTGATGAGCACAGGCTTTTCTCAGAGAAAAGAATATGATGCTGTCCAGCACACCCTGCAGCTCACACACCACATACGCTTTCAAGAAGCATTGCCGGCTTCCATGTAGGCGTGTTCACACATGTTGAGTCCAAAACTCTCGGTGCATAAAATCACGCGTTACAATCAAGTGTGTGTACAAAAAACAAATACAACTACTTTCTCTTGATCGGAAGGTAAGCTGCTTTTTTTTCTCAATAGACAATCCTCAAAGGAAAGATTATGTCTATGCACAAGACACAACAAGAGCATAGTTGTTGTTCAGTAAATCTATTAGCATGTGTACTTTACCATTGTTCACTGTTTCCTATCCTACCCTAAGTTTAAGTTTATGAAAGGAGGAGGGCATTTAGGATTCCCCATGTCACTCAGTGGTTTTTGTCTACTTTAGCTACATTTTCAGTATCCTCACTTTATTTGTAAAAATTTAGCGTGCTGTAGGATGATGTTCTTGGAGTGAGTTTTTAGTGAGGAGAGGCATGTCCATATTGTTCATGTGAAAATCGATGTTCATGTGTAAATTAAGCAATGCCAAAAGGGTTCTGATAGTCTTTTAGCATACATGGTAGCAACACCTCAGGTAATTTGCAGGCCAACTAATCCCAGGGTTTTCTACATAGTGTGATAAAAAACCAACCTGTAATGCTGTCTACCTTGTCGGGTTCAGCCCATGTCTTTTTTACCTCAGTAATTCAGTTATTTGTATTTTGTGAAAGTGACCAGTTTTGATAATTTCCTGTTTCGCCCAAAATTTGAATGGCAATTGAATGAGAATCACATACAGCAGTCATGCAAGACATTGCGATTCATTGTTTGTTAGTTTGTTTGTTTGCTTGTTTGCTTGTTTGCTCGTGCCAATTGCTTTGGTTCGGCATCTCCTCGTGGTGAGACCAGCTGATTTTTTGTTTTGTCATTTATTTGAACTCATAGTACAAAAAAACCCATTATAATGTAAACTGAACTATGTACTGTACATAAAATTCATACAAGACAGTGTGGAAAAACATCAAATATGTAGGCCCAATACTAGGGCAATGTACTTTTTTCTCATGTAATAAATTTTCATGTTGCCTTTGTTTCCCGCAATGAATTTCTGAGCTATAGAATTGTACAATATGAGTGACTTTGGTCAGAGTGATGACTTTAAACACATTTAACTGCATATCATTGGTAAAGGATGTACACACATTCACATATTTACACCATCTTTGTCAGTACCGAGTCACCCTTCTGGGTCATGTGTTTTGTTTTATGCACAATCCAGATTTTTTTTTTTTTTTTTTTTTACTTTTCTTAGTTTCAGGTGTTGCATTTTTTTCCAGCCATCATGTCATTGTACTGCTCTTGGTTTTGTGCATTGTACAGTTTTCATGTTTAATATTCCCTGGTCAGTCCATATTGTTTATGTCTGGTTTCCCACTCCCTGCCCTCGTGCTTTCAGTGCTTCTTGTCCTCCCCTGATGGTCTTTCGCTGTTGTCTGCTGGGCCTCGTTTCTCCCTGTATAAATCTGCCTTTCCAAGATTTGCGTCAGTTAGTAATCTCTGCCTCATGGCGAACAGATGCTTTGAATTCCTCCTTTTGTTTTCTTCCGCACTCCATATCTTGAGTTCTTTTCGCACTCAACTCTGTTTCCATCTGTGCTGCATTAACTCCCCCTTTCCCTCTGATCTTTAACTACCACATTATAGCGGTGGTGCAAAATGATCACTATTGACAATAAACTGTTCTTTGAGCGACATGTTGATGTGTTACATTTAAAAAATAAATAAATGAATAAAAAAACAACCAACATATTTTGGAAACTGAGGAATTGTAGCTTTCATTAAAACCTTTACGTGAAAGTTTTATTTTTGTTTGATCAAATTTCTTCTTAGAAATTTCTAAGAACTCTTTTAATCCGACTTCCGCTGGTCTGTTTAGGTGTACATGTGCATGTATTGCACAAATGTTGTTTTCTTTTATGTATGATTTACTGTTTCCTGTGCTTTGACCTTGAAAAACAGGATTGGGAAGCACCACTGTGCGATTTCCTTCTGATAAATTAGCAGTTTTGTTCCTGCCAATACATACTTTGGTGTTGGCACGTCCCTTTTGGAACCTCCCTTTACATGCACTCAAACTTTGGAAACCCTGCATGTCTAAACACGTATACTTACTGGAAATGAGAAATCGCTTTTAAAACCTTCCAGACAGCTTCTTTATCGGATTGAAATTTGAAAGTACTTCCTGAGAGGAGGCAGGATTTGACTCTAATCAGTGTCCCACACATGCTCACGCTGTGTCGTAAGCGTCCTGTCTCAAAGCACACCTACATATATGTATGAAGCACACTTTGTGATGGACATTACTTGGATTCACTCACACCAGAGACAAACCAAATATCTTATCTGGTCGCTGAGGAGATGTTCAATAAACACAATTTATGCCAAAAATCAATCACTATATTCCCCACAAGGTTGCTCTGGTGGGGAAAGAAAGGGAAAAGGAGGTGGGGCAAAGAGAAAAAGGAGAGGGAGCATTAGACCATCGTCTCTTCATCTTTGAAGTGAGCAAGTTAGAGTCACACAAAAACAGGAGCGCAGCAGACTGGAAGTGTGACCAGATATTTTGGCTTTTTACTGCTGCAGGAATGGCTCTCTTGAATACAAGGTATGCCTATTTTGTCTTTGTTCTCTCTTTATTTTGTATTTGCAAAGGCCATCTTGTTCCACACTAGTGTTTTGTGATGTATGACTTTGTCTTGGAATAACATTTGCACACGTGGCATAAAGAAATAAAAACCTTGAAACTCAGAAAAGGGGCATTGTATTGTATATCGAATGTGCAGAATTTAATCCATTTGTTCATTTCACTCGTGACATGTTTGAGCAGTAGATCTATAAAAAATTCTGCATCTACAAAGTAGGGACAGTTTGATTGTTTTCCCTGTGCATGTTTGGGTTTTCAAAATTTGATTTACAGATGTCAAATAAAACCATGAAGCGGAAACTTTCTAGCAAAGGTTGAGTATTATGATGAGGAGGGGAAAAAATGTAATTTCCTTTATTAGCGTGCCAATTTTTTTTATCAATTAATGTATCATGCATCAGGAACTACTGATTCAATGTTAAAAAAAAAAAAAAACTAAACAAGCTCATTGAATCCAACTGGACACATTTGATCATTTTCAGTTAATACATTTTCATTTGAAATATATTTAGTTTTAGAATATGCCGGAAAAACCTGTGGTACATTGCGTTGTTTTCGAATCTAGAGCAGCACATGGCAAACTGCCTTTTTCTTTCATTTTGAAGACTCCTGCTTTGGCATGTTGGTGAGACTGGGTGTGTTTGGCTATTCAAAACTTGCAAAAGGTCCAAAGACGTTATCTGAGGCAATGCCAGGCGTTACAGAGGAAAATGGGTTGGGGAAAATGTTTTTTATTACTCTGTATGTCAGTTCAGGTGTTGGCAAAGTTCCATTTATGTGTATTGCATGTGCTTACATGCACAGATTTCGGAGAGGCATGTTCTAAAAACCAGACTAAAGTTTTTGATGAGGATAATGTAGAAGAAAGTGTAAATAATAATAATAATAATAATAATAATAATAATAATAATAATAATAATAATAATGATTTTATTTATGTATTCCTGGTGGAAAGGTAGAACTTTGTCATCCAAATAGCAGTGAAATTGCATTTTTGTATTTGCCAAAGGAAAGGAGATCGACAATTCAAAGGATGGGACCGAGGACATAGCCCTGGGGGACACCAGGGGAGAGGGGATATGGCAGGGATATACAAGGTTTTAACTGAACTGAGCGCAACCAGAGAGATGGTAATTGAACCAGTCCAGGAGTGTGTTGGATATTTTTGATGAATGATATTCTTTCGAGGAGGATGGAGTGGGAAATGGAGCCAAACGCTGCACTCAGATCGCGAAGGAGGACGAGGATGGATAATAGCTGCAATCAGGAGGTCGTTGGTTACTTTGATGAGTGCTGCTTCTGTGCTATGATGGGAATGGAACCCAGACAAACTGTTCATAGAGCTTATTATTGGAGGGGTGACAATGAATTTGAGATGATGCAGTTTTTTTTCCCAGACAGAAATGGCAAATTACAAATGGGAGTAAGGTTATTGAAGTTGTTCAGGTTGGAGCCAGTTTTCTTTCACACTGGGGTTATACTAGCTTTAAGTGGCGGTGGAATAAAACCAGAGGAAATCAAGGAAGAGATGATGGCAGTTATCAGAGGTGAGAAGAAGGAGGTGCATGATTTAACTAAAGCCGTTGGTATTAGGTCAAGCTGGCAGGTATGTGATTTGGATTTCTGGATGAGATCTGACACGTCAGCAACTAGGGAGATGGAAAAAGTAATGAAAAACAGAGGGAGGAGAGCTGGCGAAGCTGAGATGGGGGTCCGTTGCTTGTGGATCTGGTCTATTTTTGGAGTGAAAACATGTCACAAGTGTGTTACAGGTGTGGAGTAAAGGAAAAAAGTGTAGGGGGGGGGGGGGGGGGGGGGGGTGCAAGTGACACTGAGATTTTGCTGTAATTAGAAAGTCCTTATATATGTGGTTATGGTACATTTGTTTATGAATAGTAACACCAGTTTTCTGGTAAAGTGTTTCCCGTTAGTGCTATTTGGCCTTGAACAGAGGTAGAGGTGGAGAAAACCAGAGGGTAAAGTGGGTGGTACAGTAGTTGTTAATGGAGCATGTGAGCCCAGCAGAGAGAAAAGAGTATTATTATAATAAGAGACCAGTTCATCAGAGGGAGAAAATGAGTTTAAAATATGGAGATTGTCACAACCTGATTGTAATTATGTTAATGTTTTTGATAATGTCGTATGAAATGACTCGTAGTGTTTTACTTTGATGAGAAATGAGAAACTGCGCTCTACATGTACTTAGACGCATTTGGCTGTTTTGTAGCTATTGAGGAAGCTTTTAATGGGCGATACTCAAACCACATGGCCATCACTACTTTCAGTCAATTAGTATTGCGTGTTAACGAATTTCTGAAAAATACGTTATCACAAACATCAATAATTTATCTTATTTAATCTTAATGTCTGTGCGCTCACCTGTCACACCCTGTGTCTGGGCTGCTCCTCCCTCTTTGGGAAGAGGAATGATCCAAAAAACATGAATGAATTTAATCTTTCACCAACTCATGGTCATCAGATTTCCATTTATTTTCGCACACATAATAACCACATGATCAGGTGTAGGTGATGGCTGAGCAACTTAAATTTGTTTCATGTTTTATATTAGATATCAGAGAGTGCTCAACAGATGGACTATAACTTTAAGGTTAACTTTAATAAACGTAGAGGAAAAACGGTTGTTCATATTCCTGTCTATTTTAATGTTTGTGCTTCTGATCCGTGGATCATGGAGAGGCTATATATGTTCTCAAAAGAACTTGTAAAGACTTTTCAGGGCTTATGAATCATAAAGAGTTAATGGAAACATTGCATGGATGTAGAGTATTATGAGTTGATTGGGTGAAAGCTGAATTAATGTCAAAATAGCAAAACAAGGCTATGCTGGTCAGACTCTGCACTTTCACATGGTTTAAGTCAAATGGTCTAAATTAACTAGGAAAACAATGGCAATATTTGGAATTTGTTAGACTTGTTTACATACAAAATCCTCTTGTGTCCCAATTCATTTTAACCATAGCTCTTCAATGTACATTTTGACGCTATCCCTACTTTTAATTCCACTTTTACCACAAGAGGATAGATTGGACATGAAACATGCCACAAAATCAGCATTATTTTAATTTTCCATAGTGTACCTTTAAGAGTATTCAACTGAACTCTTACATACCCCCACTGCACAGCTGCTGTGCACCCTTTCTTTTAATGCTGACTCAGTATTTTCTTTAGTCCAATTCAGTTTCTAGTTCATTTCTTTCTGAGTCTTATGGTGAATATAACTTAAATTCAGGCAGAAACATTTCCAAATGTCAAGTAATAACCTACATTTTAATGAGTCAGAGGGGGATTAAAAGCAGATCTTTAAACATTTTTGAGGCATGTTTATCTGTTGTTTGAAGTTGTCTCAATAAAATTGTTTTAATTGGCAGTTACTTTTATTAACAATGCTTGACCAAGCCTCCATTTTTCATCTCGACAGGACATACCTGGATTGATTTTTTTTTTTTTTAAAAAAGGCCTTAAATGAATACAGTAGAAATCATTAAGGCAAAATTAAGTGTCACTTTTTTTTTATTATTATTAATCAGAATATTTAGTTTGTTCCAAAGGTGATGTTTGTTTTCTCCATTTTCTCTGCAGCAATCCCGGCAACGTCAGCAATGAGACATCAAAAACCTTTCCCTGCTATTACAATGACCCCATGATATACACTGTGATTCCAGTGTATATCATGATCATCAGCGTGCTGGGAATAATCCTGAATGTGTTTGTGCTGCTGGTATTCTGCCTCCACAAGAAGGCCTGCACCGTGGCTGAGATATACCTAAGCAACCTGGCTGCTGCTGACCTCCTGCTGACAGCCTTCTTGCCCTTCTGGGCTCAGTATACAGCAAACCGATACGACTGGCAATTCGGTGACTTGCTGTGCAAACTTGTCAACGCCGCCATCTTCATGAATGCCTGCAGTAGCATCTACTTCATCGTCATAATCAGCATCGACCGTTACCTGGCGCTGGTACACCCGATGTCCCATGGAATTATGCGCAGGCCACGTAACGCAAAGCTGGTGTGCTTCGTGGTCTGGGGTCTGGCTTTGGTTATGACCTGCCCTACAATCATCTATAGGGTAGTGAAACGTCGCCCCAATAGAAATTCATGTTTTTTCAATGTCCCACATCGGGTTCCCTATGATGCACTAATAATCATACTCACCTTCATCATCCCCATTGGCTTCATCTTATTCTTCTCTGTAAAAATCTGTAAAGCTGTGAGAAACAGGTCATTAACAAAATTGGCATCAAACTCTCAGGTACAGGAGCAGAAAGCCACCGTACTGATCCTATCAGTCCTTCTGGCATTTCTGATATGCTGGGTGCCACACCACATCCTTAAGATCATATCCCTGGGGGCCGAGCTGAACATGATGGGAGGATGCACGTTTGCCCTCAACCTGAGCCTCTCCAGAAACATTTTCGCCTACTTCACTTTCTTTAATAGTGTTTTGAACCCCATTCTCTATGTCACTGTGGGGAAAAACTTTCAGAAAAAAGTTAAGGAACTCTTCACGCCACGGTGTGACAATGAAAATCGAGTGAGCTTCAGCCTTATTTCTTCACGCCTATCAAGAAGCGTCATCACAGACATTTCAAACTGATCAGCAGTGTGGCACATTTTGGGGATAAGGGGCTGTTCAGTATCATGACAATGATAAATAAAGTACTCACAAAAAATTGAAGGTGTTGGGCTTTCGAGTGAAATTTCAGGATGAACCTAAAAAGCCATTTCACATTTTGACATCATGAGGCCAACACCACAGCTAACAAATGGTCAACAGGATCTCGTTATAGAGAAGCTTGAAACAGGATGTTCTCAGTTTCAACTGAGCTCAGAATGTCATCAGCAGGATGAACAGACATACAGAGAGACTGTGAGAGTGAGAAGCGAACGTCCTTTTTCAACATCCCACACTGATGACCTCCCAATATCATCCCAAGTGGACCGGACCCTTAAAATAGTGGCATAATAATCTTTAATTTAAATGTTTTTATCACTTGCAGGACTGAGTATTAGTTTTAAAATGTCTGTTTTTGCTAAACCCAACAATTCCAGTGAAAATTGCTACAATTCCAACAGCCACGCTGACAATAAGCCGACTTGTGAACAGCATGAGACGTTGTTGTCCAGCTGTAAATGATGCGGCACATTGATTGAGGCACAAATGTTGAATGAATAAAACTGTTGAATGTTGAAATGTTGAATGAATAAACTGTGGACTCATCGTCCCAAATGATTACTCAGCGTTTCCTAACAGTCTCATAAACCCTAAGAAAGTAAGCGAAATAAGAAATAAGCTCTGATGTGTCAGTTCACTTCCTAGACTGGCATAAATTAATGTTTTTTTTTTATTATTATTTTATTGTGGAAAATATCCTCCACTCCGGGGCACTTTATCATATCCTGTTGACATTTCCATTTCTGTTTCCGTAGCATGAGTTTCAAATAACAATCCCCCATCTTCCACATGTATTTTAATCCTGTTATGGCACGGCTGCATATTTAAACTGCACTGATGTTGAGTTTCATGTTACCAGCTTAATGGACACAATCACAGTGGCACTAATGTACAAAAGACATGAATGTAGACTCTGTGTTTCTGTTATGTCATTCTTAATGAATCCTATAAATTGTAAGGTATCCTGCATGTCTGTATGTGCACTTCTGTAGACCTCCATGTCTGTGTTGTGACAAATCTTAAGTGTTGTCAGCATTATGCTTAAAAGGATCTTCCATACTCAAGCATTAATTGTAAACCGTGTGTGGTAATATGACTTAAGCAATTCATTCTGCATGTAAAAGTTTCATTGCGCCAAAAGCTGTGCACACATTAGATTACTTGCACTTGTAGTTATTTTGTACTTGGTATAGTATAGTAACTTACATAATTCACTCTCACCAGCAGTAGCTGGTAATGACATAAAGCATTTGTATTTTACTGAGTTGTACTATTGCACTACTGAAGTATTAAAGTTTGAGACCTATGACTTTTGTTCCCTACATTTGTGTACAAATATCAGTATTTTACACTTCGTCCACTACTTAGAACTGATTTGTTACCATTTTCTGTATTTAAGTAAATAATTTCATAACTTATGGCAGCCCTGTCCCGCAAACAACTTAAATACATTAATCAAGAAAATTTTGTATGAAGTTCCCTTTTTCACCTGGACTGGGCCTCACGGGACTTCGACTCAGGGGAACGCAGGAAACTATAGCCTCGGGGAAAGCAGTGCCTGATGAGGAACCGGGGGAAGGCCAGCAGGAGCAACATCGGTCCCTCTCCTCCGACGACAGGTGGGCTAGCCATCCAGTCCTCTGGGGCATCTTGATTGCCCCCACTGCCCAGCTGCTGTGGACCCTGCCAGGGCCTGGAAGCATCCTGGGCCCCCTGGAGAAGCAAAGAGGTGGGCTGCTGGGTCCATGAGTGGTCGGCTCGTTCTGTCAGGACATGAGCAGATGGACCCAAGCGCAGACTCACAGAGTTCCATAAAAACCAGGTTCATTGTACAAAATTCCAGGGAACACAAGACAACAGAGGGAGATGGGTTTAAATATACAAGGAAAGGGGGGACACAGGTAGAATTCTTTATGACAGGTGCACACAGAGACACACAGGGGCAGACAGACACGGACCTGACACTGAGGCCATGTTTACACGTACCCTGGTCTTTACAAAAACAGATATTTCCACCTCTACCTTTAAACAAAAAATCTCTGTTCACACGTACCTGCATATACACCTGGTTGAGAGCTGCTATTAGCATGCCAAACCTGTAGGGGGCAGTGTAGCGAGAAGCATGAAGCCATGATAACCAATCAGAATCTTAGAAAAAATTACAGCATCAGAAATTGTAATGTGTTGAGGCCACGTTTCCACGTAATACACATAAATAATGTAGTTTGTCCATGACCTGCACATCGAACCCCCCCACCCCGAAAATTCTCAAAAAGAAGATGGATTTTTGTAAAGATTCGCTATTGAATTATCCTTTTTGCTTAAAATTGCAGCAACGAGGTCCCGTATTGAGTGACTTATTTCCACGTCCAGTTGCAGCTGCATCCAAACATTACAAATGACAAGGTGGCGACAGTGTCTTGTTGACTACAGTCAGGTTTTATTCCATATATTCAAAGTTCATTCAATATATTCATGGTTTCATTCCACATATTCAAGGATTTAATTTCCTAGATGGTAAGATGCCATACATATATATATATATATATATATATATATATATATATATATATATATATATATATATATATATATTAGGGAAGTGTGCATCTCTATTAATTTCTGTACAGCACTGAGGTCTAACTGCTACACTGAGCAGCCATTCATTGTACTATATCCCACTTCACCATAAGAGGGCAGTACAAGCTTCAAGATTGTGTGAGACACACGTTTTACAACCTGAGGCCAACGTCGCCCTCACTTGGAAAGTCTTGGGGTACATTTTCTTCACCATGACTTTATGTTTCCAGTCATTCACACAGAGCACTTCCTTTTTGTCCCTTATGCCCCACCACACTGTGTTTCTGCTCAGGACTTTACTGGAGCCTGGGCTCAACTTTAGGAAACTTAGAGCTGAGTTTTATAAAGCAATGCAGAAGAAAGATGCAGAGATGAATCCAGGAAAGAAAGATAATCTATAATAGAAGAATTAATGTATTTTTGCTTGCAATTCAAAATAGCAAAGGTGTCACATCAGATATATATAATCTTCATTGGCTTTCAAAAAGTTTCAGTTTCAGAAAGTAATTAATTATACATATACCTTATAAAGCTCTAAATGGCCTGTCAACCCTTCATATTCTAAATGACCTCTTTCATTCACCACTGACATGCTGCTTAGGTCCTCAAATCAATACATATTAATGGTTAAACAATAAGAAAACCACATCTATTAAACCCTTTGCTGTCACACCTATGCTCCGTGACTTATAATAAGACCAATGCATTTTTTTTGTAGTGCACTTTATGTTTGTGAATCCCAAAGTGCTAAAAACAACAATACAAAGCTAAAACAACAATACAAACACTCTTTGCTGAACTTGACTGCTTTGACTGCCATTCCTGATGTGGTTTTGATGTTTATTATGGATGGAACTATTGCAAATCTCTGTCTATATGCCCAACAAGCATTTTATGTGCCATACTGAGGCACACAAGAAATTTAGTTTCAGTTTTACGCATATTAGAGACCTTATCTATCCATTGCTTGCTTTTCAACTGGTTTAAGAGAACAAAGATTCACTTATAACCAACAAGACTAAACCTTTATCATTCTCAGTGTTGTATTGTGTCTTTTTTGTTTCATTAGAAAACACAATTAGGCTACAACAAACTCAGGAGACAGCATTATTCACCTAATGTTAGAGGTTAATAGAGGTGTCCTTATTCCTTGATAATGCCTCCAGTATTCGTACCATTGTTATTTCAGATTCATGTTGAAAATTACCGAGCATCTCTGTGGCTGACAACTCATCCAAACATGGCTTTATTGACTTTGTGCAGGTTTATATTATTCAGTTTATTACTTCTCAACTAGCTGGCAAACAAAACTTTATTTAAAAAGCAGTATTTGTGGAGGGGTCAAATAAAGTGTTTGTTGCAATCTTGCAGCAAAACAGTCATTACATGTGCTTGATTGCTCAAAAAGTCGGTTTCAGGACAAAGTTGTTAATTGTTTTTTTATCTGCTTTTTCAAAAGCGCAGCTCTCACTCCCAGTAACCAGGCAACGCAACATTACACTGTGAAAATTATTTTCTTTGGCATGTGGTTATTAAATCAGCTGAGTATAGTATGTCCATATTGACTAATCAAACATGCAGACACAGATATACTGCAGCGTCCAGGTTGTGTTTCCGTCATGGCTTATCACCCAGTAAATGACAGATGGTCATCGGAGCAACAAGAATGCAGCTGCAGACCTTTCCTGTTTCTTCAAAGCCTGATGTATGAAACAGGAGATGGCAAAACAACTCCCCAAATCAGCTCTTTGAGGTTTTTAACTTCAATTCAATGATTTTAATTTACAGAGTTTGGAGTCAAAATACAACTGCTTGAAAAGTAAGTAGAACCATTTTTCTTCTTTTGGCTGTTGATTACATAATGTTATTTTTTACAAGTTTATTAAATTATAATGGTAAATCTTACCGCAATCACAAGTTCAATGAACTCCAATAATATTTCCGGGTTCACGGTGATCGAAAGGATGTGTTACAAATACTCCAATTAATATAAATATGTAGCATTTTTGGAGTATTCTTAAACATGTGCCTTCACTCACACTCAAATGCAGCGTACACAATGTATTCTACTTAACCATGACCAAATGTTAAACCTCATGGTCTCTATTTTTACTTGGCCATTGTTGAAGAGATCCTGCTTCATGACCACACTTTACCAAAACAGACACCCAACCTTTAGATACATTATATTGTACATATATCAATCAAAGAAATTCCATTAGATTGCTGATGTTTTATAAATTGCAGCAAATTCATGATTTTGACAATGTAATTAAATTTGCTTATAAAGGAATTAATGTTTTTGGATAATTTGATACTATTTGAACCAAGTATTTTCCCTGCAATTTTTGTAATCTGGTATAAGTTAGGCAACATAGTAATAGAAGTACCACTTTTAGTAACTCTTTACACCTTTGCAGTTTTGAAAAACTTCAAGAAAATCTATTATTTTCACAGTCCACATGTCTACTAAGACATACAATATGAACTGACCTAATTGTAAAGTTTTTGTGAAACCTTAAAGGTTTAAACTGTAATTTGGATTACTTTCTGCCTTCCTCTTTACATTTCCACAAGGTTCAAGCAATATGAACGCTCTTACCACGATGGAAAACCTGAGCCTGACCGCCAATCTGTCTGATTGCTTCGCGGTCCAACACCAATCCGGAGCGAAGCTATTTGCGTTTTTCTACGTGGCCCTCATCGTCATTGCGATCCCGTCCAACACTTTCTCGCTCTACGTGTCCTGGCAGCACATCAGACAGAAGAACGAGCTCGGCGTCTTCCTGTTCAACCTGGCTCTGAGTGACCTGACCTTCACCCTCGGCCTCACTCTGTGGCTGGACTTCCTGTGGCGGGGGCTTTGGACCCACGGAGGCCACCTCTGTGTGTTGTGTGTCTACGTGATCTACATTAACTTTTACACAAGTGAGGCTCTCCTCTGCTGCATCGCTGTGGACCGCTACCTGGCCGTGGTCCACCCGTTAAAGTTCGTCAATATCAGGAAAGTTGGAACTGCAGCTGCAGTCACTGCTGCCATCTGGGTGCTGGTGCTCTGTTTCACTGTGACTACTGTCACCTGGGTGGACTCTGACTATGAAGATGAGACGTTTTCTCTGTGCATTAACATCTCCCCGAGGTCAGAGAGTCAGGTTCGTGGAAACATCATTCGCTTCTTCCTGGGGTTCGTTGCTCCGGTGGTCCTGGTGTTCTTCAGCACGTGGGGCATTTGCGTGTCTGTGAACACCAACCAGGCCACAAAGGAGCAGGAACGTAAACGGATCTCAAAGCTTTTGGCTTTAGTTCTGTTCAGCATGTTGTTCTGCTTTGGACCCATCCACATCGTGATGCTTGTGCGCACACTGGCGACCGACTGCAGCGGTTTTCAGCGGCTCCTCAATCCATCAAAGATCAGCATTGCTATTTCGAGCCTGAACTGCCTCGCCGACCCGCTTCTCTATTGTTTTGTCACTAGAACCGGGCAAGCAAATGTCAGTCAAGTCGTTCTGTTCTTGCAGGGAAAGACAAGAAGCAAAGATGAGAGTATTACATGATTAAAGTACCAACACAAAGAACTGTGTTCACCCTCAATTTGCTCTAAACGTTGAATATTTACTAGTGAAGAAACAAATAATTCAGTTTAATTTTTATAGATCAACAAGATGGATGTCTCAAGGCAGTTTCTTTTTACCATGACCAAACTTCCAGAAGCAGCTATACTTGCACTTCTTGGACTTAGTAAGATTTCATAATCAGAGACAATGAGAGTCAGTTGTTGTGTGGCAGTAAAGGCAACAATTAGGCTTGATGTTTTTTTTAATGTTTCTAAATGCCAATATAGCCTATTAAATATAGCACTGTTATTTAGGACCTCAAACTCTTTGATCGCTTGTTTGTGGGACTTTGTCCTCGACTGGTCTGCTTGATTGAAGATACGCACTATCATACATGAGCGATTCAGCGTCCCAGGATGCATGTTGAAAACTACATGAAACTAAACTAAATATGTATCTAACACAGTATGTCCTGCCATCAAATTGTGTTCCATTGTAAATCTCGATTATTTTTTTTAAATGTATTTTCATTTGTGAGTAAGATGTATTTGTGGGCTGCAAATACTCATTTTGAGAAAAGTTTTTCATGCGCACAATCCTAAAAATGCATGTTCTACAGTGTAATAGAGTTGTGCACCATTTGACTCGGAAAAAGAGATTTATTGTCAAGAAGCATTGCTTCCAAAGAAAAATAGAAAAAAAGAAATCTGACATTTTACTACTTTGTTCTCTGTTTGGAAAAATTATAGAAATCATATCGTGCCAGAAATTTCCACCAGCAGTTGATGAAAGACAATATAGTACATCAGTTCACCTGAGAAGTGACCGCAAATTATTTAGATGTTTCTATGTGTTGCTGGATGTGTAGATAAGTGAAAGTTATCTTTAGTTATTGTCCTTTTCTGCAGCTGGCAGTGGTATAATAAAGCCTCCTTAATCTTTGTTTGACTTGAACAGATTTTGGTTGATGAATGCAGAGTGCACAGCAGTCAGAATTGTATACAGTCTCATTTCAGACTTTGTTATTCAGTTATGTGGTTTTGAGGGCTAGATTAACCGCATAAAGGTCAAGTCAACCAAAAATCACCATTAGATCGCATTAAGCAGACTCAATTATTGCCACATAAAACAAAGACGAAGGACCAGTGTGGAAGGTCTTGGCAGAGCTGAAAGTTAATGAGTTTCTGCAGCAGTTCAGAGTAAATGTTTACAGTATTTTTATTATACCCTTCCGGTTTACACTGACAGGTACATGTACTGGTGAGATCCTTTATTAAAAGCTTCTTGTTTTTTTGTCAGCTGTGAGCCATGAAGCATTTGTTCTGAGACAATGTGTGCCATTGCATGAAACCTTCAAACAGGTACAAAGATAATAAATTGTATTTGACACCTTTCGTCTGAATGAAGTGTGAGTTTAGAGAAATAATTACTTTCAACCAACTGTGGCTTCCATCGACAACAAGGTGACACATTTGAATACTTTCACTTCAGCTTTTGATCCTTTGTTCATAGTCACACAGTGCTTTGAGTTTTTTTTTTTTTTGTGTTTGTCAGGCAAGTGTGTGTGCATTTCATCTAAAATTATTACCATAAGAACAATTTTGAACAAAATATTACATTTAAGAAGATTAATGAAAAGTAATTACCAAAACACACTGGAGTCAGAAATGTTTGACGTGTTTTTCTTCATCTATAGTCTTTTACCCTCGGGAGTGACCACAGTGGATCATCTTCCTCTATTTCATATGATCTCCGGCTTCCTCCACTGTTACACCAACCATCTATGTCCTCCTTCATTATATCCACGAATCATCTTCTCATCTCGCCAGCAAATGTCTAAAACAACTCAGCTTGGCTTTTCTTTTAAAACTCAACTGTTCAACCTTTGCCGTCAATCTGATCTGTTCACTTATAATCCCGTCCATTCAGTTTACTCCAATGAAAATCTAAACTCTGCCTGTGGGCTCAAAAGTCTGAAACTGATTAATTGCTGTATACTTTAGATGAGAGCAGAGGAAATACAAACAAATTGAGCTTTCTTAAGATAATCACTGAATTTTTTATTAAAAAAAAAAAACAAAAAAAAAACGAATTGCTGATAAAATATCAACCCATTTTGAATATTTCCTACTTCAATTTCATGTTGCAGTGTTAAACCTGCAGTTAGCACAATAACGAATTTCTGGCGCCCCCTGGTGGGTGGTTATGCAAGTGCATGAAGTTGTTTACCTTCGGTAGTGTCCATAAATCTTCTGTACTGTACTGTCTTTTGCATGAGATCATGTGCTATGTACTTTGTAGGGTTTAGTGGAAATTTATCTAATATAGAAATGCAAGCACATCTTAACCTTTGACCTCCATCAACTTTTGATTAAAAAAAAAAAAAAAAAGACACAAATCTGACTCAGATAAAGTAGGTAGCATAACTATAAGCAGAATATCCAGATTCCAGCAGTTTACAGATGTACCGGTATCTTTTGTAAGCACGACAACCATCCCACAAAGATCAACATTCATGTTCTCAGGAGGGAGCTGAATCTGCAACACGTGGTATGTGATCTGACAAAACAGTGCGTAGATTTATGACCTTGCACGATGTCTTTAATCGGTTTATTAACAACGCATGCCTCTTCCTGTGCAGACTGTGTGGTCGTAGTAAACCACAAAGGGATGAGCAGGACATGTGCTCCTCCATGTGAGAGTTTGTCCCTCTCCCTCTTCCCTCCATCCATCCATGTCAAATGACATGCTCCATCTCACTCCGAATAACCTGCATCAGCAGAACCGAGCAGCGATAAAGCCCCTCTGAACCTCCCCCCCCCCCCCCCCGACTCTCACCTTCCCATGTCCTTGGCAGTGTAACAGACATGCTTCTTTATATGTAAAGTACAAGCATATCAGGAGATAGTGAGGATCAATAGGTTTTGTCAGTGACGTCTGGTCTTCACCTGGATGTTTGGCAGAGTTTCAGCAGCCACACGTGCGGGGAGGCCCGCGCCGTGTCCGTCATGATGAATAAATGTGCCTCTAATCTACACCGCTGATCTGACTGCGTGCACACAAATGTAATAGCAGATTATTCCTGGACGTGAAGGTGAAAACTGAGCCCAAGCAGCGACTGCAAAGATTATAGATGATCTGAGAGGACTGTTGCTCTTATCTAAGTTTCCATCGCATGCAACAAGCATCTGAATCAGGTGGCAGCGCTACATTTCGAACCAATCCCAGCCATGGCAGCTGCGATTTGCACTCTGTGCTTGCAGGCTGTGGGAATACTCGGGGCAACGTAGACATGCACGTGCCGCAGAGAAAATCTGAACCAAACGCACACATGTGTTAAAACAAACAGATGGATAAATATAGCAATCAAGACTTGTGTGGTAATGACATTACATAAGCTATTTATAACGTAAACAAGAGCAGAATTGTTCCATCTTCACTGTATTTACTACGGTAGCCTAGTACACAAACGGTAGAACATAAAATCTCTAATAATGTCTCCTTTTATAGTCATTGCCTCGGTGACACGTTCAACTTTACTTTTCTCATCTAACATCCTTGAGAAATCTGTTCACGCGGCACATGTCTCCACGGATACAGTCCTTCTCTGTCTTCAGTCCAAACCGTCACACTGTTTCTCACTTGTTTTTTCTCACCACTCTGCAGATGTGCACAGCCAGGATAATTGTTCTCTCTTGTCATTAAGAGAGTTGAGAAGCAGAACGCATCAGGGCTGCTGACTCCAAATGTCTCATTAAGCAACACATTTTTTGGGTAATGGAACAAAATTAAGCTTAAGAAAAACAAAAACAAAAAAAAACAATTCTAGGTCTATTATCATTTAGTTTTTTCTCCCCCATCAAAGAGACCCAACTAAAAATACATTTCTCACTAACATCACGCAGCAGAATGTTCGGTCCAGGGGGGTCAAACATATGGGCCAAAATCGGCCTGCAAACCAAACTTGCACAATATAAAAAAACAACTGATATTAACAACATTTTTTCCAATAAAGGGAGAGTTCTTCAGCAGTGAAAGTGAAACACCTTGTGGCCAGTGAAATGAAATTCACATCAAATCATGCATAAAAGAAACACACTGACAGGAATAATATTAATTTAAACATTTTCGAAAAGTACATTTCAAGTTTTTTTAACAGATTTTGAACAAAATCGTGAAAAAATGTGAAACTTTGGAGTTGCCATAACTTATAAATTATTATTATTATTATTCTTTTCACAGTCTCGGCTGCATGTGATCCCTGGAGTGAAATTAGTTTGACCCTTTCGTCCATAACTGAACAAACCATTGGCTGCACACTCAGACAAAGATGGCATCCGGCTGTGTGTCTATTTGATAACTTACTGTACATGAACTTACATGCTATCCTCGTTTGATGCACAGAAATATGTGGACCAATAGGACCCGACCAGACTCGTGCCCGTGATTAATATATACCACTGTGCTTCTTCACATGTACGGTGTTACAGCCAAGGGTCTGAAAGCCAAATGTTAGAATTGAACCATCAAAGATGGTTCTTTTAGCAGCTATTATCTTCCCAAGCTGAATTAGTTAACTGTTTATATCAGGGATAGGGCTTATTACAATAATTGTTGCTTTTTCTTAGAGGAATAGAAAGTTTGAATATGTGTTTTTTATCCGTTCACCTGCTGGGTCAATATGTCCACATTTTTCTATACACTGCACTGTTGTGTACTCCAGAGACAACATATTGAACATTTACTATGTTTAAGGTGCCAGTGAAAGAGGAGCAACATGAGTAAAATACAGTTATGTTTCACATGCAGGGAGTTTAAATAGAATCATGGGCTCTGCTCCACAACCATTCAGCCATCAGGTGACCCCAGAAATTACTTTTTTTAATAAATAATTTTGATATAAATGTCAATCAAATCAAACTAGACATGGCATATGTCAGTGCAACATGATGTTCCTGCTTCTTCCTGATAACATCACATTACACCTCTCTTCACTGAAGTATCTCAGCTGTCAGGCACGTCAGGCAGATTTCACGTCTCTCCTCTGTGGCGCCTGCTGAGCTCCTCCAGGCCACCGTCTGGCACTCCCTGCAACCTCTCCTCTGCATCGTGCCTCCTGTCACTTCCAGCACTTTCACACTTCTTCTCACTCTTCTTCACAACTCCTCGTTCTGGCAGCAAACTCTCAAAGGCTCGCGGGGTCAAATCTGATAAGATGCTCAAGTGGGATGTTGGCTATTGACGTTGAAGCAGAGTCATATTTGATTAGCAGGTTTTAGGCTAAATACCTTCTACTTGTTCCAATTTTGTACCGATAACATATTGATTTGTTTTGTGTAGTCTTTGAAATGAGGAAAAACATGTGCACTGTAAGTCTGTTTTGTCCTCTGCGTCCAAAAATTGACCAACATATTGTGGAGTCAGAGTTCATCCCACAACCGAATGAAGGGAATACAGCCCGAAAAAGATCTAATATGTTCAGTCTTTTTCCCCCAAAAAACTTCCCAAATCACAAAGTTCATCTGACAAAAGGGAGAAAATATTGTGCTTCTATTAAGCCACAGTTTTGACGTTTTAGGTGTCATCTGTTTTGTTTTTTTAAAGCTTCTGATCTAACAGCACTCAAACCGAAGCCAATCTAACCACGGAGACCTTGAAGAGAAGGAGCTTTTATCGACTCCCAGGAGAGCCGCTCAGGTGAGATCAGTCTGACTGATTACTGATCACACTGAACAGACTCACGGCAGGAGCGAAAATAGAAGGAAAAGCACATTTTGTCAACTTCTCCGATGCTACGATCATCTTCATATCTACTGCTTGTTTGTGACTCATCTCATTCAATGTTTGAATTTTTTGTACCAGTTACTCTGCGCAACGTGGGTCTCTCAAACACGGATATGACAGTAGACTCTTGATTGCTCCCCTGGAATGAAGGTTGCAACAAAGAAATTATGATAAATATCTGGAGGGAAGTGTCACTCTCCAGAGGATAAAGTTATCACAGAAATTGTCTAATAAAATCTTCACTCACTTGCTATTTTGTGTTTCTCTGATTCTGCCATTCTAAGTCTCCGACAGCAGGATTTTAGCCTGTCTTTAGGCTCTGCTTACATGAGGATGGTTGAACTGGAAGAGATATAATTATTCAGTTTCCGACCAAGTACGACATCGAAAGTAAAGGTTTCAAACATACAGTCCACAGCTGGACAGTAACTGCACTTTTGCCAATAAAGGTAACCACGTTTTGTCCTTTGTCCACTGGAGACTTGCACTGTTTCAGTGAAAGTACAGAACAAAATGCAATACTGTCACCAAAAACTGAACAAGAAATACTATTCAGCTACTTCGAGATAAAAAGTATTAAACAAGTGTGTTAAAGAGTACAAATATCTTGTTTCCGAAAGCGACAGGCTTTAGAAATGTTTTTCTCTCAGAAAATAATTCAACAATTCATCCCAAAAATGGGAACTTTTTTTTTTGTGTTTGTTTGTTTTGGGGTTTGTTTGTTTTTTGCTCTAAGCCTTAGGGAAGATTTGGGAATTGTCCAGTCTCACTGAGATGAAATCGGGCTGCAATGTTCACAACAAGATATGAATTATTTTTGTGTCAAGCCAGCAGCAGTAGAAGCGGTGATGTAATGGTTGGCCCTCTTGACTTGTCGAGGTGGGTCGTGGGTTGAAACTCACCCTTGATCACTGGTCTCCAGTGTCCCTCCACTGTCCAAAAACATTCATGTGACCATCTCGTTGTTTTCCCCCGTGATGGACTGGCAACTTGTCCATGGCGCCTGCGACCCTGCACACGATAAAGCATAGAAGATGGATGTGCAGATAGATGCATGTATCAACCGACACAAATGAGACAAGCCCTCAAGGCCTTTTGCACACACTCTTAATGCATTTCCCTTTGATTAATGACATCTGTTAAGATATTCTCATTCGTCAGAGAGCCAAGACAAAGACCTGAGTCATAAGAAACACTTTTTCCTCACCAAAATAGCTTTCAGACTAGAAATAATCTCTGTCATTATCTTTAGCCAAAGGGTCCGACTCTTTTCACATGAAGCTCAGATGAGTGACCTCAGAATTAGATAAACACCTGGTCTCTGCTGTTGAACAAACTCGTTCGTCTAATTTACAAGTGTAAATTGAAACTGCACAAAAACAAAGTGCCAATAAAAACACTCGCAGTTTGACACATCCTGTGTAACCTCTGCTGATTGAGATCACCTGCTTGCAGCTCCCAGTTGCTGGAGTGTCTCTCCAAACCCTTGTGTCAGCATATAGAGAATTGCTTTCCAGCTATTCTCTATATTCATGTTCTTTTCTGATTATTCTCTTGGACTATTTTCTTTGCCTCTCTTTGTTTTGGCTGGATTTTTTTTTATTTCCTTTTCTGTATGGCCTGGACTTCCTCTCAGGTTCTCATTATATTCTACACTTGGCTCCCAGTTGAACGTTACAATTTTCCCATACAGCAAAAAAGATCACGTATCAAGGTTGCAAAGTTACAGTTACTAGTTTTAACAGCTTTCTCTTTCTCGTTAAATCCATCTTTACAAATTAATACACAATGCATAGCACAATGTTAAACTTCTGCTTACCTGCATAATGGTGGAGGTGAACGCAATGATTTTGAGTTTTTAAGTGTGTATTCAGTGTTTTATGGGACTGTCATACACTGCAGACACTGACAAATGTCAAGATGTTTCTATCCAACATTCATCTTCTATTTTCTGAAAGCCAATTCTATAGATAACAAAGCGAAAGGATTTATTTTTTATTTTTTTAATCCTTGATCAGTCAGATCTGTGAATTTCACTGCAGGGTACATTTTGATCCTTGGCGAACATTTTCAGCAACAGATTTCCTGAGCCGATCAGAATATTCTCTGCCAGCTTCATCCACACATTTGAAATTATCTAACTGCCTATTACAAGAGCATGTAAGCTAATAAGAAACACACACATACAGAAAATACACACATGTGGGAAGGTAAAGATATAAAACCAGAAAAGCAAAGAGGGAGGCGGAGCGGGTTATGGCCACTTTCACCTTGGGCGAAAACCACACACACACACACACACACACACACACACACACACACACACACACACACACACACACACACACACACACACACACACACACACACACACACACACACACACACACACACACACACACACACACACACACACACACACAGAGAGAGAGAGAAAGAGAGAGAGAGAGAGAGAGAGAGAGTATTCCCCTCCCTTTACTGTCCTCCTTGCCTCCCTGGATAATTTATTTTCTGATGCTGTCAGCTTCACCTGTTTATTGGGCGAACGTGACTCCGAGGTAGACATGCGCGGATGGAGACCTTGGGCTCCTGCACTCAGAAACACGCCATGAAACGGTTACGTAATGCCTATGTCTGTCTTTTAATTACCTAAAAGCTGCTTCGAGGCAAGTGCTCGGTGATATAGTTTATATTTAACAATGGCTCGGTGTAAATTTTGAAAGGCCTGTGAAGGGAATGAAAGAGATTGGGTGGTTCTGCTTTATGTGGTGTTTGAAAATGTGTTTTATTAGTTTTATTTACTTGAGATTTATAACTTGTAATCACTTAATAGGCTTTGATATGGAGTGTGCTTGCATTGAAAGTACCTACTGTGCCGACATGATGAGTCGAAGTGCACTGTACGGTGGAGCGGGGGTCCAAATCCAGCCGAGGGTTAGGGTGTGGAGTTTGCATGTTCTCCCTGTGTGTGTGTGGGTTTCCTCTGTGGAACTCTGCCTGAGTGCTGCTCTGTGTGGCTGCTAACGATAGGTCATTCGCCCGAAAAATGGCCTAAAGAAGGGAATCAATTCAGTTATCTAAAAAAAAAAAAAATTGAATTGAAAACTCTGCCCACTCTGGTTTATTGCAAGTGATTCAACAAAAGGTGCATGATCCCCGTTTCTCTTCAGTGGCCTTCCAAGAGCCACTGTTCCTCGCAGGCAGCCTGTGCTTTGGGTTTGGCTCAAAAACTAGAGAGATACAATCTGCAAACATCGATGTGGCTCCAGATATTTGGAAAAACAAGTGATAGGCATTGAAAAGGAAAAATACCATCCAGTTGACCTGAATATGTGAAGCGTAGGCTGTTTGCATACACATATTGCCACTTTTATATCTTTTCCTACATTATTCTGCCAAAAAAAATGAGTCTCTGTTTTGTAGTTCGTCTTGTTTCCATGGCATCACTTATTCTCTCTTTTTTTTTTTTTTTTTTTTTTCCTGTGTTTTTCAGAACATTTGAATACGTTTATTATTGATTTGGGACATCTCTGGATTTCAGAGCTGAATGGTCAAAGCATGTTACAAAAAGAGTTTAAGCCCTGAAATGCTTGAGTATCTAAGGCTGAAGGACACGGTACACCCGAGACAGGTATTGAATTTCAAACATATCTTACAATCCTTTCCGAGGTATCAACTTATATAATCTGCTTCCTCTGAACACATGAGGCCTTTTTCAAGTATTGGTATTGACTGGTTTTCACTTGTTATCAGAGCAGCTGGCTGAGGGTGGTCGACACCAAAAGACTGAACAGATTCATTCGAAAGGTTAGCGACATTGTGGGAGGCGGAGGTGGGATCTGTACAGGTGGTCTGAGAGAGGAGGTGGCTATAAAGAGATTTTTCAGTCCATACCGGGAAGGCATACTTTAAGTAAATTACAATTATAAGGCATGTTTGTTGAAACATTGAGTGTGGTTTACAAAACTGGGCCAGGTGTCCTCTTTTTTGGAAATAAAAGATGTTGTTTCGTGACACTGAAAGCCAATCAGCGGAAAGCATTTGAAGCTGGATGTGAGTGGCTGCAGCAGAAAGTTTGTCATACTGGGTCCCAAAAGAACATCGGTGTTGTTGTTGATGTCACATGCTTTTCCTTCCTGCTGTTGTGGCGCATGTGACAGCATGCGGAGCCTCGGGCACAAGTCTCTCTGCCAAATAGTGCGATTATTTTAATACAGATAGAATAAAGGTAAAGGTAAGAGGTAGCTTTAAGAACAAAGTAACGGCGGGAAAAAAAACCTTTTTTTTGTTCAGAATTATACGTAAGTAGAAATGAAACGTGTGGTGCTTTAAAACTATTCTGACAAGTACAATTTATCCGAAAAGTGTGTATATTGTGACAATGACTAATTTTAGATCTTATATATGTTAATCTATTTCTGTAAATTACTATGTTTACACTATTATTAACAATTCCCCCGTTGAGTTAATATAAGGATCTCAATTATAATAATATCAAGTATTTTCCATTGTACGATCATCACATATTCTCTCACCGCCACATCTCACATCTCCAGCTTATGCTTTGACTCCGGGTTTAACATAATACGACAAACTTAAATGTGTTGTTGGATTGTTGGAGGAAGTTATTGTACACGCTAGCTCACATTGCAAATGCTATCCCTAAACTACCATGCAGCCAATTATAAATCCTTGTCGGGTCAGTACTTTTGTAGAGGGTCCATACAATAAGGAATGTCCTTTATGTAAGAAAATAAAATATGTGTCTGTGGCATGAATAATTCAACGCTACTAGTCGTTACCAGTTTGACTTCTTGAATCATATTTATTACCTGGAAAAGGCACTCACTACATTTATTGTGATCTCTTCATAAAATAAACTGTACACAACAAACAGTTGCTTAACATGTCACAGGTCATGGTCATGGAAAGGTGATATCATCACCATCAGATAAGCAGGTGTGTGGAACAACTGTGTGTTATTCCCCTTGGAAAATGCATTGAAAGCATGCCAGTGATACATATAAAAATTACTGTAAAACTAAAAGTATCATCTTTGAGTCGTGGTTATTAGTACCAGTTTGTAAATGCAAATAGTGGGTCAGGTGTGAAACATTTCTGTGAGTAAAACCTCTAGCAGCTACAAGAAAATATTAAGAGTGAAGATGTCCATAGCCGCAATGTTAGTCTTAGAAAAACCGAGCAAAAGCAAAAACGAAGTTATTTAAGTTCTATTTTACAGGGCAGCTTGGCTGATGTTAAAAAAAGTAGTAAACATAACAGCAAAACATGTTCGGTGAATCCAAAATGATATTGTCACATTCATTGAGGCACACTCAAAATGTTGGTGGTAATGTAAATATAATGTACAAAACTTGAAAAAAGTTTGGAAATTGTGTTCAACATGACAGACAATCTTTGTGTGCCGCTTTGTGTGTATCCCTCCGTTAATATACAATTAAGAAAACAGTCCAGAAACACATGTTGTGACCTGCAGATGAGCCAGAAAAATATGAATGAAAGCCCAACAATTCATTCTACTCAAGAAGAGACGTAATTACAGCAGTGACTCCGAGCTGTCAAGTGGGTTAATACCAGATATCGGCTATGGTTGTGTCTCAAAAACCATGCATTAAGATTTGTCCGTTTACATAATCAATGCCACATACATTGTAGAGAATAGTTGTACATGTCGCCTAGGTAAATACTCGCGTTGTTTATATTGATCCAATGGAAGACACATCCTCCCACTCTCCATTCATTAAATGTCGAGGTCCTTTTGGAGCAGGCTGCTGGGATAAAAATAGCTCCCGCAGTATGAGATGGCAAATGGATAATCGATGATGTTTCTGAACAAGGGTGACATGAGTGAAGCTCCCTGGCTGTCCTGCCCACATTATCAAAAAATAAGATTCAGCATGAACAGATGGCCGTCGCCCAAGTGTCTCAGGAGAGCCTGGAGGGCTGAGATTCTAACGAGCCCCATTTCAGAGCAACATCTGTAATGAGGTATTTTGACTACAGTCTCTTCTTCAGCTTCAGTTTTTTATTCATTTTTGGCAAAATATTTTCTTCCCACGGCTATGGCACGATGCATGTGTCCTGGGAACAGTTCCAATCCAAGCATAGGAAGCAGAAAGGCACATTTCTTGACATCTCTAAGGACGTGCACTCGTGTCTGAGATCCGTTCTCTGTGTGCCTCTGCACTCCTCGTCTGTCTGTGGCTTTTCTTCAGTTCGATTCCTTAATCACTCTCTCTGTCTTTGGCCTGTTCTGGTATGAAGCCATTCAACTTGGCGCGCTCCGTCGCGTACTGCGACAGGTTTGTCAGACTGGTGTTTCCCTCTTTTCTTTCCCCGCTTCCCTCATCGGGCTCCCCATCCTCCTCTTCCTCCGTCCTCTCCTCCCCCAGCATCTTGCTGCCATTGTTCATGCCGACACTGGCCCGTCGAACGTCCTCGGTAATATTCCTCCTCAGCTCACGATTTCTGTTGCGTCTGCCGAGTTTGGTGAGGGATCCAAAGCGGAGGTTGAAGAGGTTCTCCTCCGAAGAGGAGGCAGTCTCTGGCGTTTGTTCACTCCCCCGGTGGTCATACATCTCGCAGGCGCCCTTCAGCCTCAGGTTGTTGAGCTTGGTGTCGATGCTCTCCTGGGAGGAAGTTTTGAAACGGCCGGCATCCAGACTGGCAAACATGGCCCGTTTCTCGGGTGACAGCATGTCGAGGGAGTGAGCTCGCTGCTCCAGGCCCAGCTGACGGCGCTCCATGCTGCGGATGGTGGCAGCCCTCTGGAGCTTGTCATGGATCTCCACGCTCAGGCGTCGCCGAGTTTCACGAAACTCTGCCCGAACATTGGCTTTCCACTCCACTGCGTGAGCCTTGAACTCCCCCACCTACGATAAAAGTACAATAAATAAAACATAAGGCAAGAAAACCATGTGTGAAGTTTCAGTCTAGCTCCTTACTGATATGTACCCAGTAATATGATGGAGAGCCTGCAGTTAAGTGTCCATATTACATAGTATACATATTCTGTCAGTTATCTATAGTCACAGATTGGCCTCAGATGTATGTTTACGAACAGAACTGTATTACCACAAGCATGCACACACAGAGAGGATGTGCAAACCCTCCGTCGAAATTCCTCCGAGCCTGGTCTCAAACCAGTGATAATCTCACTGTGAAGTGAGAGCGCTACACTGACATGTAACCCACTCATAACTTCCACTTGTTTTTTAACTTTAACTTAAAAGATTGAAATAATATTCTGATCCCATAATTTTTATGACTTATAAGAAATAAAGTATCCAAAAAAATGTAAATTACTTAAACACCAAAATATCAAAATATTTAAAAGTATGTTTAATAAATCAAATAATTATGTAAACACATCAGGAAATTAGTTTTTCTCCCATTATATTGTATTATTTTTGCAATGAACCTCTAAAATATCACAATAAATGACTTTTAGCTGAATATCCCATCAGTAAACAAGTAGAAATTAACTTGGTTATTTAAAGTTCCCATGTTATGTACTCCTATGAAACTTTTTTTTGTTCAATCCACATGTAAAAGACAGGAATTCATTATCAAAGAAAGAATATTATGGCATAAAAAAAAAAATTCTTCGAAGAGGATTAATAGACCGGATAAATTGATGACACGCAGTGATATATTAAGCATTTAAAGCAATAGTACTCCGTGACAGACCTTTCTAACATGGTCCAGAAATCACTTAATAACTAAAAACAAAGCGAGCAGGCAGACGGAAAAGCGGAGGCAATGAGTGAGTGACATTTTATTTAGTTGTCGTCTTATATAATCCTGGCCGATATAATCAAATGAACCCCACCTCCTCTTTGGTCTTTTTAGAAAGCGCTCGCAGCCAGTCTCCAATCATGCTGAGGACGGCCGCAAAGTACGCTAAACCCACAAGGATCCAGAACCACACCAGAGGTTTGTACCACTTCATGTAGTCGATGGTACGATTCCCACCTGGGGAAGGAGGGATGATAAGCAGTGATCAGAAACGTGTCTTTGAAAAACACTGATTACACTAACTTCGTAGTTCTACCTGCCACGTAGTCTCCTATTCCCACTGTGGTGAGAGTGATCACAACGAAGTAGATGGCCTCGAGAGTTGTCCAGCCTTCGATGTGTTTGAAGATGACAGCAGGGATGGTGACGAAGACGATGCAGCCGGCCAGGATGAACAGGATGACGGAGGTCACCCTGATCTTTGTTTGGCTGATCTGTTTGTGTTTTTGCTGAGGAGATAAACAGGAGAACACGTGACTAATGAAGATCATCAAACTGTGACAGTGGGAATAAACAGTGACAATCCGCCCTCATTAAATTCCTATCAAGTAGATATTAGTAAATATACCCAAGGTATTATTTGCTTGGTGGGATGGAAGGAATCTAAATGTTTTACTATAAACATTTCTGCAAAGTGATTAATGGTACATCACCAGTAAACGGAACTAAGAAACATGAAATAGAGCTGTTATCACACAGCTTATGTTTACCTTATGAGTATTACATTGTGAATAAATGCTTACATCTGGGACTTTCCTTAAGGTTTAAATTATATCGATAACAGCTGAAGTCTCTGTCACCAACATATCTGCCACCCTTGATAATGATCCCACATTTCATTTTCATCATCACATCTATATCACCTATGTTCTACTGAAAAAGTTGTGAAACTTTGTGTTAAAATGAAATTACCATTTTTTTCCCCCAGATTCTTTTTTTTTTTTTTTTTTTAATCTGGTTTCTTTCCATTTTTAGCTCTTCCCCTTGTCCCCCCTCGTCCATCTGTTCACCAAAACTACTCCCTTCCCTTCTGTCATCACATATCACACTATGAAAATGCTGTTAAAAATATTTGAAAGACTCACAAAATCCTGATGATTCTCACATTTTTCACAATGCGGTGTAGTATTTGAAGCTCACCCTGAATATCCTCTCAACCCTCAAGATGCTTTTCACAAATATAGTCCCCAACTGGTCTCCGATCCCCGCCAGCAGGAAGCCAAAAAGAGGGATGCCAAATATGGCATAAAGGATGCAGAAGATTTTCCCGCCTTCTGTGCTTGGAGCAATGTTTCCATAACCTGTTGAGACATGTGGCGCAGGATAAGGAGCGGAGAAGATGGGGGGGGGGGGGGGGAGGGGGATGAATGAGAGAACATGAGATTAGTGACAAAAATAAAGACACAGCGCAGTGCCATGAAGAGGTGGTGGGTAAGACGAGAAGCAGAGGGCAATCAGGGCTTCCTTACGCAACATAATCAATTGAAACCCTTATGCAATACCCCTGAGTTCCTAGGGCAAGGGTCTGAGGTAAACAAGCCCATGCAGACAGTAATTGGGTTCCCAGTAAAGAAAATTACATTTCTAATGACAATATATGAGCATAAATTGGTCCATGAGACTCCGAAACATTTGTAAAGATGAGAAGCGGCGAGCAGAATATTTTACCATCCGTCCGTTCACTGGCATGTTCACTTTCATTTCTCTCTCACTTGCTCATGATGTTCTTGCAGTTTTCTCACATCATTAAAAAGTTTGTATCATGAATATCACATAGTCTACGTTTTCATCCAAAAGAGTGGAAAGAATGAATCCTGCATTGTAATTTTTTTGTGGTTTTTGTCATTAATTCCTCATTCTGAAGTTAATAAAACCACTGAAAATCCTTGGCACTCTGCACTAATGAGAGGCCGAGAACATCGTGTTTGTCGAGGCTCCCACATGAAGGTAAATGCAGTTCACAGAAGGAACAGAAACCTTTATTCCGCAGCATGTCTCTCGTAAATGAAGGCGAATTGACTGGTCTCATATGATCAAAGCTGCTGTGCAACAAATGTCTCTTTGCGTTCATTTTTGAAAGAACTGCGATCAGAAAAAGAAAAAAAAGATTAATTTCACAACCAGGCTGCAAAAGCAACAAATGCCTTACAGGGGAGGGAATGCGGCATTTTGAGATAGGCTGAAGAAAAATGACATGTCTTCTTTCCAAACGTTTTTATGAGAACGGTTGTTAATCCCCACAGTGTGTGAGCTTTGCATCATTTAGCACCGCTGTATGAGCACAAAGCCATTTTGTAAAAACCCACAGGAAGACAAAGAAGCAACAAAAAAAGGGCTCACTTTTTATGGTTCGCATTCTGTTCCTACAAAAAGTGCTTTATAAACAAAGTCAGATTGATTGATAAACATGACTCGGGACTTGTAAATTGAGCCATTTAAAGTCATTTCCACTAATCACCATGAGACTAAATTCTAATTACCTGACCCCTCCTGCTCAATTATGCAAGAGAGTGAAGATGGAAATTTCCTAGTCTGTGTCTTTCAGGGTATCTTATCACATCCAGGCAACACAATCTTCTGATCTCTCTGGAAATGTTAAATCTTTCTTTGCACACGGAGACTTTTTAAGCTCAGCGATGTTGGTTTAGTTTAAGGATCAAACAGAAGACGAGGGGTTAAAAGAAATGGTTCATCTTCATGATCTGAGAAAAATCTGCCTATTTCAAATGCAGCAGCAGCAAAAAAAAAAAAAAAAGCACAAAATCTGCTGCTAAATTGTTCTCATTATTCCTCCTTCCCACGCGGTCAGAATCGGCTGAGCTGCAACACTGACGTCACCGCATTTGTCCAATTATATTTCCACCCTCGTATTTCCAGCAGAGATCAATCTGTACTTTCTGCTCTTTAAATATTCATTCTGCCTTCATCCTTACATACTTTTCCACCTTCCTCTTTTCTTCATCTGGATGACCACGTCATTTTGCTTCCTATTTCATAGCACTTCAACCAGCATAGTTAACCGTTTTTAACAAAAAAATCAGGTTGAGAAATGATACTTCATCACTTACAGTGTACTGAAGTAAAACATTGTTACTGGCATCCAGAGGAATAAAGAGGGAATTACTTAAAATAGTGTCTCCCATTATTTTTCCTCCTGGACACCTTTGAGACTGCCTCAGAGAAAAGCTGCGGACCCCCTTTCCCACGTTTGATTTGTCAAAACGTGGCAGTAAAGTCAAACAATGGCCCAAACATCATCATTATCATCAAGAAGCTTCAGGTCGAACATTTACCTATGGTTGTAATGACCGTTCCCGCGAAGAAGAAGGAACTGCCCAGGTCCCAATAACTGGAATTGTAGGAAGTGTCCCCAATAGGCCTCACTCCTGCACTGGCAGCATCTATAGCATGCTGGAAACAGAAATATTTAGGCGTTATAGGGACAAAACGAAATGACCTGATTTAGCAGTAAAAGCATATGGAGAGACACCCTTAAATAGAAAAACAGTTTAATAGCACCTAGCTTTTTGATTGTGTACCAGCTTGGCTGATGCCAAAATGTTTGCTCTGATCTAAGAGAGAGTAATAAACAAACTCTTTACCTACGTGTCTGCGTATGTCAGTGCATTGCGTGCGTTTATGTATTCATGTGTGCCCCCTGCCACTGATTGTGTAACACTCCTGAGGTAACTGAGGATAAATGGAGTGAGACTATACACAGCATCAGCGGTGGAGGAAACCACCTGAGTACAAAGAAAATGTGAAGCGGGGAAAAAATCAAAAGACGGGCTTGAAAATGGAGGCGAGTGCAAAGAATCGTAAAAGAATAACACAGACATGGGAGTGACATGTGAATTACAACTCATTGAATTGCCCGACTGTTATCGTATATGAGTAGAAATTTAACTGTGTGTCAAAATGCAGTTGGTAATGCATCCATATACTTTCATCTTTTCAGCTTGGCTAAATACACAAAGTTGAACTCTTCTGTGAAAGTAATCATATTTGATCACTTCTGCATTTCTTCCTGTTGTTGCCCTTTCTCCTCCACCCAGTCGATGCAATTCAAGGTGCAGGTTTTCAAGAGCTGCATTTGTGCCTGAGACGAATTCTAAACATACAAAACATCTGATATATCAGATTCGGATTCTGACATCTTAGATAATCTACTTTTCCACTGATTGCATTAGCGAATAACTTCATAATATCACATAATTGTATTAAATGGTGGAGGATATCACAGCACAATGGTGTGAGATATGACAAAAAGGGAACCAACATAGAATATAATTTATTGTAGTCCATATATTTTAACGTGTGCCCCATGGAATGTCAAAAGAGATTGAAGATTCCATGCATCCATCCACAGAAATGTGTGTCTGGGTTCTTTTAGGTAAAATAAAACTAGAAATAAAAGCCAGGTATGTGTTCCCTTGTGACCTTTATAAGATATCTGACTATGCCTTATCTTATCCTGTTGGACAGTTAAGTTTTGAAGACACCAGGTCCGCCAGATGGTCTTTTCGTGTTTACTCGGAATTTCAGTATTAATATTTAGATATGAATATAAAAAATGCATGAAATCAAACCATGGTGACTGTTACACTCGTCCTGCGGATACAAACATTTGTGTGCGCACAAACACACAGAGCACCTTGTGTAGATATTCCTCAGTCTCTACACTCAGCCCAGTCTGCATTTGTTTACAGTTGTCATAGAATTAATAAACATGCGGCTCTCTTCTTCGTCAGAGTCAGTCCTTTTCTTTGGTCCCTCAGCCCTTCTTTAGTCCCAGCTTGTCTAACGTTGAGAAAACCTTTACTACATCATTATTCTCATCGATGCACTCCTGCGGTCAACATGGAACTGTTAATGCACTTGGGTGTGTTGCCTCTAATTCCGTTTTTTATCAACTTTAAAATTTTGATATATGTAGCCTCTAGGTTAAAAGAAAACAGACATTGGTTTAACTGGCATGCAAGTCACTGAATGAATCCCGTAGATAAGGAATACTGCCGTTTCTACCAAACATCTTTAAGGATGTAAGGTTTAAGCTTTAATGGAGTTTCCCCATTCAAAGCAACCCTACTATTTCTCCAGAGAGGCTCAAATGATAAAATATGTATTAACTCTCGTGACACACATTTCAAAGCAGACAGAGAGTGCAGGACCACTTCTAAACACATCGCTGCACATGCCTACTCACAATCTTACATGTGATTACCTCAGCTTCACCCAGCCTGCCCCACCCTCCCCTAATGGAGCCACATTTTATATCTAACATTAGCTGATTGCAATAATGCTATTTCATAGGTTTTAATGGACGCAGCAAATTTATTGGGGGTAATATCAAAGTGGCAATTATATAATGAACTGCAAATAGCCTAATTCTGGAGTCAGGGGAGGGCTATATTTAGCTGCACAATGTATCTGAATTCTTTATGAGGGGATCTATTTTTGTCTCTTGCCTCTTTCACAGCCAAGTTCATGCTGCATGAGAGATGTGAAAAATCCTGCTTTCACACGTGCGGATTCGAGACACGAGTCTGGTGACTTTGCGATGTCTGTTATCGAGACAAATGGTGCTTCTTCATTTTTTTTTTTTTTTTTCCCTCACACATCGAGTTCTCTTCTATTTTGATTTCGGGTTAGCCTTAAGAATCGGCCCGCAGACATTCCTGGAGATGTGCATCGATGCCAAGTCATGAGCCCTCTTAGCTAATGTGTTTTCACTTCCTCCACCGCAGGATCATTAGAGACACGACAAACTCACTGCAGATTTTTTTTATCCTCCCAGTGTGCCTTTCTACCCCACAGCAGGCGGCTGCACTGATCCAGCCAGCAGGGCGCATCACTCTCTCCTTCACCCAACCTCGTTGTGGTACAGTGCCAAGCACCTCTCTATGCAGCACTTTGCACATCAGTAAAAGATCCTAGATTTATCTGAACCACCTTGAAGCCCTAAGGCTTGCCGTATAGGAGGACTGTGGTGCATCACTGCAAGCAGAGGCATAGCAACAGTGTCGACATCGTTTAATATCAGTGACAATGTACGAGCAGCATTTACCTTAGACACCGTCTACAACAATAACAATACAGTATGTCGGGAATCCCCCAAATGCAGCAGCCCGATGTTGCTCTGTCGTGGCTTGAAAAGCATGAAGACGATGTTCTTTTTTGAAAATATTTATTTATCTATCTTTTGTTTGTATTTATACATTATCTTTGTTTACTGGTCTAGAAACACATCTGGCTTGTTTAAATTTTTGCTACGAAACAAGCAGTCAGATTGAAGTATTCAGTTACATTCAAGGAACTTGTGTTTACAGAATGAATAAACAAAAATCGAATTGAAGTCAAATGAAGTAGGAGTATGGACATCCTGGTTCAATTACAGGTGCAAGACTTTTCTGTGCAGTGTTTGCGGGTTCCTCCTGAGCATGTGTAGGTTTTGTCTGAGTACTCTGGCTTCTCCCCACAGTCCAAAGAAATTCTTGTTTAGCTTATTGGATGTTAAAAAAAATGGCTGTATTTCATCTGTCGACAGTTGGGATCAACCCCAGCTTGTTTTTAGCCTTGATTGTATAAAGTAGGTATAAAAGACGGATGGAGTTAATAAATAATTGTTGTGTAAATTGTGTGTTCAGTATTAAAAAGAAAATAACTTGTGAAAATAGTCTATTTGTTACAAAGTCTCAATCTGATTTTTTTTTTTCAAATCAACAAAACACACTCATATTCATCCCTGTAAGCAATTTATGCCCACCGGTAAACCTCAAACTTATGTTATTTGGAATGGGAGGAGACTGGAGTACCCACAGAAAGCCCACTCAAAATGCAAACTCTCCACAGATCGCAAGAATTGAAGAGTGCAAACCACTTCATCACTGCTCAACTCCCTGGCGGAATCCCCTGACAATAAAAAGCACAGTACTTTTGATGCTACTCAGATGTTTTTAACTTGCATCATTTTTAAGTCTGTTTTCATCAAATAATAGAAAATACATCTAAGAGAAGGCATCACTCAGTACTTCATTATTTAAATAAAGTAATTACATTTTTGTTCCATCGCTGCTCTTTGCATGTTCTTACATCAGTTTACTGCAGGTAGTACAAAAGCTTAATGATACATGAGTGCGTCCTCAACGAACGTGGCTGCACGGGTGTCGGTAACAGCACGGCTCCACATCATGCCACAGTGTGAGTCATCATAAAGACCCCAGGAAAGCCAATTAGGTCTGCCATCTCATTGGGCTCGCAATGGGTGGGCGGACGACACGGACACTGTAGCAGACGCATCGAGGTCAGCAGACGTGCATGGACATACATTTAAGTCAACACAAGCTGAGCAGCAAGCCTGAACAAGAGCTCCCTCTTAAATATATGGACACACACACACACAAGCGCGCGCGTGTGTGCGCCTCCCAAGGTTGCCATTTTTCCGTCAACTCCTCCACCAAACAGTTTGACAACAATGAGTCACCACTGCTGTGTCCTCGCAGAAGATCTTCCACTGAGTGACGGCTTGACACAGCATGAACAGACCCATAATGGAACCTGTTAAAGGCCCAGACAGACTTTTTGATGGAGTACTTGTGAAGCAGCATGTCCCAAAGGCCCTTTTATTTTTGTGATGGCAAGAAGAGAAATTGTGTTGTTTGTCAATGTGGGCTTTACACATGGCGTGGTATTTGTGGTGTCTGTTTACTTATTGCTGAAATAACCAGTGGGATGACAGATCAACGTTATCTTTTTGGGGCGAGCACCAATTCGTTTTCTTGACAGGGCTCAGCTGAGAAAACGCCACTGTAAAATATAGATAGTAATTATGACGCTGCACCCGCAGCTTATCACGACGACTGGAAACAACAATACAGGCTTTATTTCCCATTTAAAATCTGAAAATAACAAGTTATGTAATGTCTATGCAAAGTTTGCGGGATCTCTCTGTGAGTGGCATACAGTACTTACTATAAGTTTTTTTTCAGGTATCCCCCCCCCCCCCCCCCCCCCAGTCCACAAATGTAGTGCATATGAGGGAGGGATGGATAAAAGCTGAACGGGCTGATTAATCAGTCCATATGGAATAAAAAACGTGTTCTTTGCTGTGAAAAGCATCACATAAACCACAAATCTGCTCCTGTAATGCACCATTTAAGACAGTTCACTTTAAGCTCTTTGACTTTTCATATCTAAGATTTCGTAGCATGCGATCATATGTGTTTAATCTGTTCGTGATTCCGGGGACACCGGTCTCCGTGAACCATCTGCTACTGCTGGTGTTTCGGCTTGGAGCAGCGGGAGGTGTGTGACTGCTGGCCTGCGCTATGAATAATTGATTCCCTCTGGACCCCCGGCACACCACGGTAAAGGTTTTAGTTTCCCACATCTCCTCAAGAAAAACAACCATTGATTTTTATAAACTCATGACAGGACTTATGTGGCTTCAAGGTTGAGTTCAGCAAGGGGGGGTGGGATGTGTTTCAGAGAGAGATTAAAAGACTTCATAAATATGAGTGGAGATGGGGAGAAATAGATAGGACAGTATTCACTGGAGCAATGTTGAGGATGTCAACATCAAATGAAAGCACTTGACTGGAAAAAACACACAAAAGGCAACTGTTCTGGATTCCATTAAACATAAGACAATCAGAGTGGCCCGCTGTGGCACCAACGTGGGTCATGTGTTTCCTACTCTGAGAGAGAGAGAGAGAGAGACACTGAAAAACCTGGAAAGCAAGTTATTTTAACAAGGTTATTTTTATACTCTAGTAAACTGTATCAGAAGGTCATAACTATTTGCAGTGCTCCTCTGATTTCTGCTAATTTCACAAGGTGTTTGTGTTTCCAGTTTTGGGTCACTCAAATCGTTTCATCTGATGGTGTTTCTAAAAAAAAAAAAAAAAAATCTCCACTTGAAAAGTCTCTGATTGATCTTGCTTGCAGTTTTTCTACCGTTGTATCTCCTCACAAATCAAACTCTCCACTCAGCCGGCTCCACAGATCTCAAATCATTCTCCAATCCGGCTTCCAGCTGTACGTGTCGGGTTGATGGAGTGACCTTAAATCTTGACCCATAATTCCAGGTGGGATGCCAGAGAGCACGGCGAAGTGTCGAAACACTCTTTGCTGTAAAGTAGCCGACTCCATAAAGAGAAATTGTAGTTCAGTTGCAAGGTGATGGTGCTTTTGTGTCATTCTGATGGTCGAGCTCCGTTGTTAAAATGCAGAAAACGGCAAATAGGAAGCTTAAGTCAAACAATCTATCCCACCGTTGAGGCTCAATGTTGTATTTTTAACATTCAACGGTTCTGAGGTCGACATGCAAGTTACAATGTTAGCTTTTCCTGTTTCACAGGATAAAAACTAGAACAGATTTTTATCCTTCATGGGTTCACGTGAAGGTGTTAAAGAGTTTCGAAATGTTTTTTTTGAAAATCTTGGGTTCTGTTTTTCGTTCAAATAAAAACAACATCACATGGCAAGGTAACACCGACACATTTTGGCAGTTAATATTTCTGCAACAGTGCTGTTATGGGCATGAGCGAGTTTCCTTATTTAAAATGTGTGGGTGTTGTTGAAGCTGCACTCTGGAGGTTCATACAGTACTAATACATCTTTGATGGTTGTGATATTATTTAATTTTTTTATTGATCCCCACCGATAAATACATATATTACAAATGTAACAGCAATTGCAACTCTCAATCCTACAATTTGAATAACAGCTTACATTGTATTGGGACTGATTCTACTGTCAATGTATTATTTTGCACACTATTTATTTGCTGTTCTGATAACGTTAAGACATTGTATAATCACATTTTATTGTTCTGTTATGTAAAAAGCTATGGATGTCTTTAAACAAAATACATTTCTGGACTCAGTTCATATAGGATTTTTAAATTCTTTGATCTTTGAGTCAGTTTGTGGATGAATGCAACCCACACACTGTAGCACACATAAACATGTATAAAGGGCATCTATAGTAGATACCAACTGAAGGAGTAACATTCCGAATATGTGCAAATACGTATAGAGGACATAATGATAATGTCAGAGACTAAGCCTCTTTACGCAACCATTGTTTAAGAGAGAAATTACAGATTGTTAGTCATTTATTGACGCACTTTTCTGTGTAAAAAAGACTTCTTTAACTCTTTCATTAGTTTCACAAACAAATGCAACACACATTTTTAAATGTGATGTTTTAGAAATAGAGATATGGGCAACTGTGAGGGTTTGAAGTTAATGTTGAATAGAGGATGACAGTCTTCATAGTTGTTTATGGAGAGCAAAAGAGGAACCAACCAGCAGGTCGTCATAATATCATGGCTGACCGGTACAGATCAGCACTTTTTTTCCACATGGTTGACATGAAAGTGATCGGAGCTAGAGGCTGCTAAACACAGGTGAAACAAAACATAAAGCGGCACAGAGGACACGCAGGGCAGCCACAGATGACTGATAGTGATACTCTTCTAAAGGTTAATCAACATGAGAGTCGCCGTTCGCAGCCACGGAGATATAACAGTGACAAAAAAATATTGTTTAAAAAATGGTTTTAGATCAATTCAGACACAAAATAAAACATATTTTAAATCAGTATTTGAAGAACCCTTTTGCTAAAGGACAATCTGCCCCTGAGGCATTGCATTTTAAGTCTGTCAGGATCATGTCACTTGCAAATGAAACCAGAATTAATTACCTCTTGAACTCGTAATTACCCCTGATAGTAGTGATCATCTATAAAACTGCTGCTAAAAAGGTCACTCCTGGCTTTTTTTCCCTTATCGATTGATTAAAATGACACAGCATAATGCCATTCATCACTTTCCTTTTTCAACCTCATTTTCTCATCCACTTATTCCTTAACAAGCTCATGTGTTCGTGATAACCAGATGCCTGAAATGCAATATGCTGTTCCGAGGCTGTGAAAGTCTGACAAAATCACCATACTTTCACTTCCAAATGCTCACCGTGATGATCGCGTCCAGCTCTTCAGGAGAGACACATGGATGTTTTTTCAGGAAGGACACCTTCTCCTGGGTGATGCTGGTCTTCTTGTCGCTTTCAAACGGCTGCTCCAGGGCCTTGAATACCAGTCCCCCACAAACCAGGTAGAGGACGACCACGATGAACACAGCCAGCACCGTCTTCCACTTCATCACCGAGTGCAGCGCCGCGGTCGAGCCGTCACAGCTCGTGTCCATGCTGGCCACCATGCTGGCGGAGCGGGAGGAGATGGACAGGCGAGGCAGCGGACAGTGGCCGTTGGTCTTCGGGTCGCAGCCCATGGGGTTCTGCATGGTGGCCACGCTTGCCTGGACGAGGGTGGACTTCACCATGCCAGGCTGGACCTTTTTGGGGGGGACCAAGTTGGTCTGAACCGCCACTAGAAGAGAGAAAGAAGCAAACACATGAATAATATACACCTTGTTTAGGTTGTTTACCTTTTTATCATGAATTTTTTTTTTTCTGTAAATTGTTTCTAAAGAATGATGAATCATGATAGCAAGTTCTAAAAGTTGTCCGTCCGTCCATCCATCCATTTTTTTCCACCCATTAGAGTTAAATCAAAGCTTACAGGGAGCAAAAGACAGCACACACCTTGGACAGATTGCCAGTCCGTCACAGGGCCAAGCAACAAGATAACCACAACCACATACTGTCACACGCCCAATCAATTTAAAGACCTCAGTTTAACTTACGTTTAGTCTTTGGACTGTGAAAATAATCATCCATAAAATGATTGCATTTTCATATACTATCATATTTCCAGATTCATATCTCTGTCATTTGTGTGGATCCGTGACGTGTGACGACAAATTAAGAAAATGCAATCTACTCTATAATATGAGTTCATTTACAGAGATGAGATTTATTGTGGCGTTTCATTGTTTTGTAGCTGCACAGGGATCCTGATTCTGCATGAATTAATAGAAGTTCATTCCAGCTAAAGCATACAGCATTCTGTATGAAACTTTAAAAAAACATTGTATTTTTAAAATACTGTAGACTTATTAGCATTAAATAAACAATTTCTGGTTAAAACAGTCACAAGGATGTGACATGTGAGAGGGCAGAGTGGGAGCTCTCAGCCCTCTCTTCCTCACTGCCTCCATCATGTCTTGCCGACGCAAAGGAAATGTTTGTGGTCCACCATAAAGGTGGTTTGGTTGCTCAAAGAAACACGACTGAAGCAAGGTGACGGGGTTTGAAGACTGAAATAGAAATGTTAAGTGATGGGAAGGTATTTGATTCTGTTCAGTTTTCTGTGAATTAGCTGGACAAAAAAAACATATATTTATGACAAAAGTGATTAATACATACAGTGTGTGCTACTGTCAGTTGTTGTCTTCTCTACAGGTTTTATAATAATAATGGGTGTTACAGCATGCCAGCCCTGAGGCGAACTGTACCAAGGAGGCAGCCAAATTTAGATTCTTTTAATCTATATAAAACACTGCATCGGCTTTTCAGAGCTCTGGCCTTCACCCTTCACACCGCCACTCCCCTCACATGGGATAGCACGGATTCCCCCTGAGGTCTGTTGACTATAATGATGTAACCCGTCTCAGGTGAGAAAATGAAAAAATGGGCTGGATTGAGGGTGGCGCTCTTTTGTTTTAATAAGACACAATCATTTGCGGTACAGGCTCCACAAAATGTAAATGCCCCCACACTAATATGTACACACACAAACACACATACACATACACACAAGCACACTCACTTGCATGCACACGCACTCCACCCTGATGAGTCAAGGACATCCAGGAAGTGTCTCATACTCTGATCCAGGAGCTATGAATCTTGTTAGTTAATCCCTATATCATGAGTGAATCAATAACAGCAAAGTGATACAAGCACAGGGAGGTGCAAAGCAGCCACTTTCAATTAGGCCTGTCAAGACGGTGGATGTTATTCTTAGAACATGAAGAGAATTAAAAACAGCTAGTTTTTGTATTGGATTTGTTGTTTTGATTTTCGGGAAAGCATGGGAGCATCTTCTGGCTCATCAGTTGTTGATTGTTTTTCATTTCTTGTGGTGATTAAGTGAAACAAACTATGTTGTGGAATAGTATCAGCTCCGATAAGTCAAAAACAACCAAAACAAAGCGGCGCTGAACACTGTTTGGTTTCCATTTTCAGATTCCTCAGGCTGGGTGCCATTAATACAAAATCCCTTTCAAGCCACTGAAACAGCGTTACATTGATTTTTGCAAATTAAATAAGGCCTGAGTGAAAAGCAACGCTTTTCCTCTGATAGTATCTAATGCTCCCACTCAGCCCTCTCTTCCTCTCTGCTTCCATCATGTCTGGCCGAAGCAAAGGAAATGTTTGTGGTCCACCATGGAGCCGTTCCTCAAAGAAACACGACTGAAGCAAGGTGATGGGTTTTAACGACTGCAATAGAAATGTTAAGTGATGGGAAGGTACTTGCTTCAGTTGAGTTTTCTGTGAATTAGCTGGACAAACACATTTTCCACACGCTGGTGAACAAACCTAAACTATTCCTAATAATAGTAAACATGTTTTAGGGTTGACTTGGGTTGTGTCTTAGCCCAGTTCTTCCCCACAGCACTGGACAGGTTGCAGGCTTTTTGATTCACCAGCTGAGCCTACAAATGAAGCGTCAAGTCAGTCTGAATGTGAACTAGAAAGAAATTCCACAATAAAAGTGTAACGGAACTTGGAACACTGTTCATGTATTTTAGACAAAAATCTGAACATTTTGTTTTGATGTGAACTTAAAAAGACCAGGAATATTCTCCCCAAAAAGGGACAAAGAGGACACGCAGAGAGAGAGAGAGCGAGAGAGAGAGAGAGAGAGAGAGAGAGAGAGAGAGGGGGGGGGGGGGGGGGGGGGGGCTTAGTCATGAGATGTGCAAACACAGCATGTCATCGTTATTGGTCAATATGTTGGCGAACTGACATGGCACGAAATATTTTTTTGTTTTTTTGCTTTTGGAAAGATGATCATTGTAAACTTTGATAAAGTGTGAATACTTGGTGCTCAGATGGTGATATTTTCAATAATCTAGTCACAACAATATAGTCAGTTTCTGCAGATTTTGAAAAAAAAGGTAGACACTTCAGATATAGGCGAGTACTTAGCTGAGGGCGTATTCTTTTTGTGGGAGACGCTCTTTAAAGGCACTTTTTACCTTTCTCTTATTTTTTCACGGGCTATAAACGAATGCTTTTATTTTGATTTCTTTGCACCCGCGTGCACCGGTGATTTGTGCGCGCTTGAGCGAGCGCAGCTGCTTACAAGAGGAAAGGATGGAGAACAGAAATACCCCCAATCTCTTTGTCTAATTCCAATGGTCATTTTACAATGCATGAATAAACCTGCGACATAAATAGAGAGCATTTTCTGAAATTGCGAAATAATTAAGCAAGATTCAGTGAGTCACGAGTGAAATGTGGTTTTGGTGCGATTGATTGCGCTTCAGGTTTCCCCCAGAAGCAATTACTACGATTAAGAGTACTACGTATTCTAAGTTATCAAACAATAAGAAAGCAGAAATCACTGACCTTGCTCCGGGTCCCAGTTAACTTGTTTTCTCGGTGTTTCTATTGGAAATTTCATCTTTGAATTTGTTCTGAATCAAAACGCCAGTAAATATAATCTTTGAGATTTGGGGTGGGGAAAAAACGTGAATTGAGAAATCACGTAAAAATCTTCCCGGTCCTCATCTTCTGCGTCTCATTCTTTTTGTGGAAGTGGGTGTTAATTGTACAGAAACGCATCGTAAAGCCGCATTGTCTGCCCTTCTGGTTCCCCCCCTCCTTTTTTTTTTTTTCTCCCTCCACCTCGCGCGTGGTGCTCGTCTGAAGGACTGAGATACTTGTGACACCTTTCACAGAGCCGTCGCACCACTCAGAGGTCCAAACCACATCCCATCTCACACTCAGCCACACACGCGTAAGTGGTCCGGTCCATTAACGTAAACGGAGAGTGGCTAAAGATCCAACTTTACGCACGCCTTACACCGGCAGTAAGAACAACGGGGAACGCTGCTCTCTCCTCCCTTTATATTCCAGTAACGCGGACTAAATCACCTGCATTTACTCAAAAATTCCAACGATCTCATGATGAACTACGCCTTTACTAAATCGTCCAATTCATTTTTGAATACTTACTCTTGTATTATATTTTCTCCTATTAGGATTATCCTCTCATCGTTTGGCAGCCGGCGAATGAGCACATGGCGCAGAATGGCAAGTCAAAGATGCACACCAAATCATTGGCGGACTTAAACCATTACATCATTCACATTTGTGGGAAACAGTGCATTATTTATGGGCTCCGATGGTTAAAGACACGTCTGCACCTCCATCCGGTCAGTTGCTCCACACTGTGGAGTAAGTCATCATGCAAGAGCATCAGATCATAATGTGGCCAAAGTCAACTAGTCCCAGGAAAAAAAGGCTGAGAATAAAGCGAAATTAGACAAAGATCAGAAGTTGGAATCTTGATTATACCATGTTTATTTATGCTCGAATGACTGAAGAAGAATAATAATAATAATAATAATAATAATAATAATAATAATAATAATAATAATAATAATAATAATAATAATAATAATAATAATAATAATGACGGCATGGTAGTGCAGTGGTTAGTATTCTTTCCTGCATTTATTTATTATGTTTTTATCTGTGTGCATTTAATTGTTTATTCTTTCATTTGGTAGGCCTGTATGTATGTATGTATGTATGTATGTATGTATGTATGTATGTATGTATGTATGTATGTATGTATGTATGTATGTATGTATGTATGTATGTATGTATGTATGTATGTATTCTACCAACTTTTCGCAAGAACTATTAACTCGAATTGCATGAAGTCTTCAGGGATGATTTGTCGGCATCCATGGACCAATCGAATGGAATTTGGGACGTTGACGGCTAAACGTTTCCAAATGAATCCCCCTAAACTGTGAACAAATGCCCCATACAAAGCTAATAAGAGAAGCACCTCATGAAGGAGATCAAAGGAGATCGGTGTCTGTTGCCGTGGAGATGCACTGGAGGGCTGCAGCTGCTGTTAACCATCTGCTAGCACACTGCCAACTCGCCCCCCTTCTCCACTGTCAGTGAATCACATGCCAGCTCACTCTAACAGTGCATTCAAGTAACACAAAACAATGGGACCAACAGTAAACATCGTTTAACCTTAACATTGCAAGGTGGCATCGGCGAAGGTATGCGCTCTACCGAGTGCCCCTTCTCGTGTTTGTCCAATGATGCACTGACGACCTGTCCAGGGTGTATCTCGCCTATAAGCTGCGATTGGCTCCGCAACCCTGCACAACATAAAGCAGGATGGAAGAGGTAGAACATGTAGTTGCTTGACGAAAGGCCCCAAGCTCCGCCCATTATGAACTCACTCACTATCTGAACTCACATAAAATTAACAAAGTCTGGAGTGATTAATTGGAACGAGGAAGGACACATCTGTATCACTTCGGTATATTTATAATATTTTGTAGTTTCTTCAATTGATATATTGTGATACTTTTATTTATCTAATTCAATCAAAAAATATTTCTTGCATCGACTTAAACCCATAAATGCATTTTTTTTTTTTTACATATTTCTACTTTGTTTTTACTTGATCTACAGGATATTTCACATTGCTGTAATTCTATGTTGTTCCACTTGTGACTGCTATAATAGGGAGAGGATTTTTTTTTCAGTCGGCTATACTGTATGTTTTAATGGATAATACAGTTTGGTTTGGGTTTACCTTAATGACAAAATGACAAAATATAAAACATAAATTGTTTTCAAATGAGTGCCTTAATGAGTTAGTGTGAATCATATTTACAGTTCCATAAAAAATAATAATATACTGTGAATACTCCTGATTGAATGTTGATTTTATATTATATGTTAAGGGTCGCATGTGGTGCAGTGGTGCAGTGGTTAGGACTCTGACCTCATAACAAGAATCTCCCAGTCGTGCGTTATAACCTTTTCTGTGCAGTTTGCATGTTCTCCCAGTGCATGCAAAGGTTTTCACCAGCTATTACTGACTAGAGGGGTGACTCGAGCACTCCTAGCTATGAATGTGAGTGTGAGTGAGACTGTATGTCTCTCTATGTTTGTCCTGTTTAGGGACGGGTGACCTGTTCAGGCTGTACCCTGCCTTCCAGTTTCAGCACCCCACAATACAACATTGGACAAAGCGGTATAGAATATGGATAGATGGATTATACATTAAAAACTGCATCTTTGGTATATAGTGATAATTTGAACATATATGTAATGCTTTGATATTCCAACATTTAACATTCCATCTTAGTTTGAAACATACAGTATATTTATTACCCCTTGATGCGTTGAAGTAAGTGAAATCAAATCTAAAAACAAGTCAAATAGGCAGCAAACATTATTTGAAGCACAATGTTGTCTGTAACACAAGTAATTCACTGCTTTTCAATGGTAACTGATGTAAGGGGTTAAAGGGTCAATCAGACAATACAAGGAACATGGCAGATGTAACAATACTGTGTTGACAAAAAGTTTTTATGTTCAACCTACCCAGCTGAATCATAATTTATATTTGCTATCGCGCAATGTTTTCCAAAATTAGCCACTTTTTTTTTTTTATTGTAATTGAGACCACGAAGGGGTTGTGGTTTTCATGATAACAGAATTCTATGGTAGCAGTAAAGAATGAATACTTAGCTACCATTACGATCATGATTATTCATGGCCTTGGACCCCCAGGGAGCATGAATGGAAAAGAACTTGAATTAGTAACGTCATGTTTTGCCTTTTGATCGGCACATTGACAACCACGTTATGGTATTTTAATCCAGGTTTAGACCAGCAACTGTCTGGGCTTCGTCATATTAAACAGAATTTTCAGTTGCATAATATGTTTTTCAAAATTAGCTTCACATTGGATATATTTTTAAAAAGCACAGGTGGAAGTGACTAATTCCTTTATGCATGCAGTTCCAAGGTTTGGTCTTTGTATCATCCCTGATTGCGGATAGTTGTCATGGATAAATGGAATAGCTGAATAGCTGGAGGAGAGGGCTTTTTTTTCTTTCACAGTGAGTCAAATTATCTTAGGTAAGAAGCTAATTGCCTGCAATTCCTGGGAATGTTGATGATTTACATGCAAAAAAGCAGATGCACTTTCTGGCAAAGTATATTAATTGAATGAGTAATGCGCCATTTTTATTCCACACATTTGAAAGTAAGTCCTATTATCTATAAACAAAATAATATAATTGTCAATATCCTATATCCAATAAATGTCCTATAATATAAAATAATTTAAAGAAATAACTCAATCCGGTGATGACAGGACGTTTGATGCTGTTTCTGCTTGCTTTTATCATAGCTGTTTGCAAATTGAGCTGGATATTTAATATGACTAATGTCTTCTCCTATTAGGCATAAATGTCAATAGAATTACAGCCACATTTCTGGGTCGTCTTGCTTCTAGAGGCTCTAACAAACTGTGCTATGACGAATTTGAATGTGCTGGCTTTTCCTGGGTTTAATGGCTTTTACACTGGCTCCACTTACCTCACCCTGCCTGTCTAATGTGGAAACTGTAAATCTAAAAATACAAGTCCACACCCAGAAGTCCCAGAGCTCCATCACACATTCACACGGATGCCTCCTATTTGTGTCTATATGACTTCAGTTTATCTGTTAATTGTCTGCATAGAATTGAATTGAATAGAGTCAATAAACATCAGCCTCTGCTACTTTCACAAATCATGTGTATTTTAACCTTTTTTTCCATGGATATTACATCAATTATCCTCTGCTAGAAATGTGTGCGTCTCCCTTACGCATCAGCGTGATGACGTGAGCAAGCATAGCAACCAGCATGGCGACGGAGAAGCTTTGCTTCGTCTGCTTAAGCTAGGCTAATACTTTCGACTTGTATGATTATTACACAGAATTAACATGTTTACAACCGGGTGCAGTGCAGTTTCTGAATGTGTCCCACTACTGTCGTCTGGTGTTCCTTGTGAAAATGGGATACGCTAACTGTAACGTTATCATGGAGTCCAGAACAGGTATGTAAATACTGTTAGCAATCGCTCGCTGTGTGGCTAACGAGCAAAAGGAGCTTTTTTCTTCTTGTGCTCCACTTGCTCCCTAGATATGAACTCGAACTGCCTGTGTACACGCTCCTAAATGTGGTTTCAAGTCCGCACGAACAATGAGTGTTTTGCACTCATTCTTCTTGCAGTGAGATCTCAAGAAAAAACTTCCATACATGCCCAGAACGTTAGCATGTATTGCGATGCTGTTGACACACGGGTCCGTTTTTTTATATAGTTCTTTTTTTCTTTCTTCTTTAAGTTTTTACGTTTTGATTGTTCGGTCAGTAGATTGTTTGAACACATTGTTTGCGGTTCAAATTTCGAAGCTAATCTACATTTATTTATTATTGCATCGAATCAACTTGTTTGTATGTATTGTACACCACGACAGCAAACCACATGTTTCATTGCTGCATAAAAGTATTGTGTAAACTTTCTGTTGATTAACTCAGATTTCCCATGTGTATGTGTTGTAAATGAAGGGAGTGTGTCATCTGGACTGGGCAGCAGCTCGGGTGTGAGGGGGCAAACTTTGAAAAGTAGTCGTAAGTATACATACGTACATACATACATGCTTATATAGAATAGAATAGAGCTACTTTATGATTCCCAGAGGGACATTATTTTACAGTATTGCTCCACACAGAATAAATAGAAAAGAATGCTGAAAATCAAATAATACAGGGTAGAAATTAAATAATATTAATTAGTAATATGTGCAGGCTTTATGATGACTACTGTAAGCATAGAAATGATGGCCTTCTGTAGTGTATTTTGGTGGTATGAGTCTGTTGCTCAAGGTGCTCCTGCTGTTGACCAGGACATCATGGAGGGGATGAGAGACAATGTTCAGGATAAAGCTCAGATAAGACCGTATCCTCCTCTCTGAGACAACCTGTACAGAGTCCATCTCCACTCTCCACAACTGCCTTTTCTGATCAGCCTGTTTGTGTCAGCCACCTTCAGCTCGCTGTCCCAAATGCAACGACATAGAGTATGGCACTCGCCACCACCGACTCATAGAACACCTTCAGCATAGTGCAACAGATGTTGAAGGACCTCAGCCGCCTCAAATAAATCAAGATGGCTTTGGCCCTTGTTGTAAATGGCGTCACTGATCTTAACCAAGTCCAGTTAATTGTTTATGTACATCACCAGACAGTTGTACTACTCCAAAATATTTGTCATTTCAAAAGTTTAGGAGCTTATTGTTTTTCAGTCTGCTGTATGCTTTTGTTCTGTTTTTAGCTTTCTGCCCGCGCTCTTCCAGCAAGTTGACGCAGTCCATCATTAAAGACCACATGGTGTCTCATTACAAAAAGGTTTACTCAGCAAAAGGTCAGCCACATGTATCACACGTTTCTATGATCATTGCATTATTCCAATTTTTTAAATGTTTAAATATTTGTTGCATGAGTTTATAAAAGAAATATTGTTTTTATTTGTTCCACAGCTGCCATTGATGCCTCAGTACCCAAAAGTTTGCTCTGTAGTGTGAAGTGTGAGTATCGCACTTTCAAATAATGCGTGAAATATTGATGTAGCAGAATACTTTTGCTTTTGAATTATGAAGGTGTCTGACAATAATATGTTTTCAGTATAATAAACCCGATATACTTCTTTTTTTAAACTAGTAAAGTTAAGGCCTTTGTGTTTATCAGTCAGACTCAGCGATGAACTTTGTATTACTGAACTCAACATCATACACAAGCAGTGGATCAGGCATCATTAAACAGGCAGATTGCATCAGCACCAGTCCCATTACATCTGAGTACAAGATGCCCGTCATCCTCATCTTTTATCTCTAATGGTAATGGTCTTATGACTCTGCAGTCCTAATTCCTCTTTTGACATCCGACACAACCCTGAGTAAAGTGTACTAACTCTTTTATTCCCTTGAGTCTGCTGGAAGCATCATTCCAACATTAATTTACAAAGTTCCACACAAATGCTTTGAATCCGTGCATCTATTCGTTTATATTTTCCTATTTGCAGACAATGACCAAATCAGGCAGGAGCGACTCAGGAAAGGAACTCGTCCCCATTCTGCCCACTCTCTCTCCCACAAAAACAACGGAACATCCTGCTCGCCAGCTCAGGTAAGAATCCAAGACAGGGCTACTGCTCCATGTGATATAGAAGAATAAGGGAAGCTTTAAATGCCTTGTCTCATTCCTTACATGTTTGCTTTTTAGAGTAGATCCTCGGTACAGTACGACGACAGCCCCTACTACTGTTCTAGGAGTTCTATGGCCTCCAGCCCCAGGTTCACCACCAGCTTTAATGCCAAGGAGACAGTTTATCCATCCTGTAAAATCAATTCTCATCCCACCCGCCCTGCATCGGAAATAAAGTACTGGAGCCCAGAGGCAACTTTGCAAAGAAAGCAGTCTGCATGCTCCCTCGGGACTTTGGGAGATCAGAGTTCGTTCAGGACTTTCCAGGACCCTGTACAGAAGACATACAGCGGCGACTTACTCCAGAAGCATTCACAGCACTTTACCCAGCACAAGCCGTTCACTCCGAAGACCCTCAAATCAGATAAGAGCTCATACCTGTCTCAATATCGCTACTACAGAGCACCACAAAGGAAATCTACTCAAGACTACAGCAATACGAAGCTGACCAGAGAGGATACTTATCCTGGGAGGTATCCATCTGGGCTTCAACTACTGTTCATTTGAAACATCAGAAATACATCTTTAAAACAACTGATTCAGCTGTGAAATCTATTTTTTGTGGTCTTAAAATGTCCAACATGTAACAATCTTTTACAGCACAAGAAGTAAGGAACGCACGCAGGGCTTTGACGAGCCATCTCAGGTACATGTCGTAAAAGTCGTCACGACTACTTTCATGTTTATTACTCCTTTGACAATGGCAGCCATATTTCACACAATATATAATCTGTATTTGGTGCAATAGAATTGTCATTTTCTTGTCTTTCTTGTTTTCAGGAATTTGTTACAGAGCACGAGTGGTCTGAAGACGACTTCAATGACACATATTTATCATCATCCAGACAACATAGTCAAGCCACCAGGAGCAGAAACCGAACCTTTCTGGACTTTTCACCCAGGTGAGATCATGAAATGAAAATATCATGATGATATTTTTCTGTGGGGTAGAATAATATCCAAGTGTTTACGTTTCATCTCCTAGATTCTCACCAGAAGGAGGGAAATTTTCCAAGATGAGGAGTGTCTCTGCAGAGTAAGTTAATTACTAAGGAAATGCGTCGAGATTTGTCTCACTAAACCTTAAGAATAAACTGAGAATGTATTTTCTGTTAAAAGAGTATCACTCATTTCACCAACAGGGAAGAAGAATTATTGTACCTGGAATTCATTTCTGCTGTGACAGAGGATATCCTATCGAAAGGGCACATTTCTGACAGGTTTCTTTTTTAAATTGACTTCTTTCAATCCCCTTGAAATGCCTTGAATTTTTTCTTATTTGTGCATTAATTCTCGCTATGGTGTAAAGATGTTTGGATGCTATCACATAACAAATTGATATAGCGACTATAGATCACCTGTAAGTCAAAATAACTGATCGTCTCTTTCCGGCACAAGGGTCATAGACCGTGTGATGAAGCGTCATATTGACATGAACCTCCATAAGCTCGATGAGGTCAGTAGTCACCTTCCTGCATCTTAATAAGTTTGGAAAAGAAGTCCCCTTGAGGGCTTTTGAAATTCCTCTCATGCACGTGATGGATTGTTTGTTTTCAGGGTAAAATGCGCCACCTTCTGGAAGTGCTGCGTAAAGATTTAAAAGAACCGGCCAACACATCCAGCTCCAGTGTAGAGCTTGAAAAGAAGGACACGTATCACCTTGATTCACTCCTGGAGATGAAGGGTTCACGAGTAAAGACCAAAGAAGACAGTGACCTGTTTCCTTATGCGTCACTGATCAAATGCTACGACTCACCTCATTATGACGAACCCCTGATGGTTTCGACACCCACCTGCTCCCCTGAAAGAGTCACTCCAAATGAAACTGAAGAAGATGACGGCAAGGAGGATGAGGAAGAGGAAACTGGCCCTCCTCTGCTCAGTGAGCATGTCCACAATGATGCAGGAGCCGGTGAAGAAGACCTTCGTCAGACCGACACAACGACAACAAACGAAGCCAGCAATGAAAACCACGAGTGCAGCGATGTCACCAGTGATAAAGACCAAGCTGACATCCAGTTTCATGGTCGGTCTGAAGAAGTGGAGGATCTGGGGAAAGATTTGTCAGAGTTGTTGCACTTGTCCAGCAGCTCACATGATGAACAGGCGGCGGCAGTCCCAGAAAATACAAACACTGCTGCTTCAGTCAGTGATGATGAATTCTAACGTTGGTTGTTCTCAGGGATTTTGGATTTGGTTTGATGATTCTGTTACCGAGTGAGTGTTTTTTCAGTGAGATTTGTAATCTTTCCATATAACTGAATGTTTAGTTTTGTAAAGAAAAGAAAAGAGCAATTTATATTTGACACTGGATGTGTTTTCCATGTTTTATAACTCCCCTGAAGAGGTGTTATTCGCTTGGATTGCCTTTTTATAGATATTTTTACAAGAGTGCATTGGAAATGTAAATCAGAGACTTGAACTTTTTCATTTGAAACACTGTAAAATGAGACGTAGCTGAAACACTGCTGACCTCTAACATGTCGCTGTAAATGTAGAAAGATATTTCCCAATAGCAACTACAAAGATTTGAATATTTTCAAAGATGAGATGCATGTAGGTCTTGATAACAATAATTCTGTGTTATTGGCTAGGCTGAGAGGGCTGCAGGCTGTTTTCATTATGTAGCTGCAGTTTGAGATTTTATTTAAATGTGTGTGTATGCCTCGTACATGGAGCCTCTCGGAGTGAACCATTACCACAGTGTCTTTCTTGCACTTGCAATAATTTTTTTCTACTGTGTTCCTCTGAAAGCTTCCATCTTATTTCCACTAATACAAAAAGCTCAATAGTCAGAGACGATCTTATGCCTGGAAAAAAATACCGTTATCAAAATTTGAGAGCAAACGGACTCATTCAAAGGGTCTTTTATATTATCTCATTCAGACGGTACGAGTTAAAGTCAGTGCAAAGAAAGTACGTGTTACTTTATATGGTTTCAAGTAAAATATCTAAATAAAACTGTCTGAAACTTTAGGATTGCTAAGCAGTATTCATTACTTCAATCAAAAATATAAACGTGTCTGCTTATGTACATGAAGATAAGAGATTGTTGAGTGCTTCAGATCTACTGGTGTCCACATTGCAGTTCACCTGGTTGGACTACAAGCATCATCTCCATTCAGGTCAAGAGGACCAAGCATGGAGAAATCCCATCTGCTTCATCCCTTGATTGTCCATATAATATTCTGGTTTACTGTTGCAATGTGTGTTTCTCCAATTGGAGATCAAGAAGGACGTGCAAGAGGCCCCAGACACATTTACACCGATAGAATTCAAAGACAGCCACATCTCCCCCCCAAAAAACAATAAAAGAATGATTCAACTAGTAAAAAGTACCTCTTGTGATTATTGTGATATAATATGACTGGCCATAATTCTTCAGTAAATCTGTGAGGGCTGGAAATGTCTTGTAATGTGCTGGGAGGGGGCTGGCCAACACTTTTGGAGTTACTGCTTGATTATAAATTATTGTCACAAGTGCTGATGTCTTTGTTTTGGGCCATTTTAATATTTATGGGTTGAGTGTTTGTGTATGTAGATAGATAGGAAGCATTCAGAAAGTGTGACAGTAGCTGTGGGGTGAGCATAGAGTGCGTGTCTAAGGTAAACAGAGGTGTAGAGGTGTGCTCCTGACAGCTGTCCCGTTTCTAGCATTTTCACCGCTCTGCATTCCAGCTGTCTGATGTCATGGCTCCGAAAACACCGAGGTATCCCTCCGCCGGGCACTATAAACCGCTTTTACACGGCACCCCTGCAACAAAACACGTCTACAAGAGTTTGAAGTTGCATTTTTGTGAAACAGCGCACATATGACTAGACAATTCCTCTGTTGAAGCGCAAATACTGGAGTAAGACAGCTGGCGGATGAAGACGCAGGACACTTGTTGCTCTTCCAATCCCAGGAAGCGAAACGCGCTCTGTGGAGGCATGGAGAGCTGCGTTAGTCTGGATCGTGAAACTAACTAACTACACACTGATGATCTGCCTCTAACTTCATCGGATGTCACTCCCGAGACCTCCTTCATGGCGGAATCACTGAAGACCGACTTATATTTGGATTACTGAAAGTACACCTAGTGACTAACGGTAACGTTCATGGCTTTTTTTCTTGCAAAATATTGACTGGCGACGTCAGCTTCCCGGGGGGGAGTAGTCTAATTGCTGGAGCGCAAGTTAGCACGTTGGTGTTAGAACTAATGCAACTGTTGTTATGGTTATCGCGATGATAGTTTCTCTAGAATTAAGCCCAACACCTGGATTAAATTGTTAATGTTGCCAGCGTAACTTGTAGCATTATGGAATGCATGGCGGAGGATTTCTCTGACTTGTTGAATCAAGTTGTTGCTGCTTGGTAAGAGACTATTCTTTGGAAAATACTACAAACTTGGAACATTACAAGTAAACTCTTTAAATCTGCTATACTCATTTAAAATATATCATATAATAACTTTCTGTCTAATCTATATATGTGTTTTTACATCTTCATGCATTTTGATGAAATTTAAGATTGTGAATGTACTGTTATCTTCCAAAATGCTCCATTTAAGAGGATCACAGGAGTCTTGTTTGTCTAGTGTGACATGTGTTTCCTCAAGTCAGATCAGTGTAAACACAGTGACAGTTTCTTTACGTCAACGCGGAATTGAACCTGTGCTGTATCTCCTTTTTCTAAAGCTTTCTGGTACCACCATGGACATGTTTTCGAGATGTTTGTCTCACTTTTCAGGTCCATGGTGGTGATGACGAACTTCAGGACTGGTCACATTTTAATGATTCCAGAGTGGATTGCAGGAAGGTGGACTCAGTGACGACCCCCACCTACCCCCCTCCACCCCGCCCCCACCCCTCCATCCACCCTCTCCAAGCAGTGTGAAACATGCCCTTGCCATTTGGCTTAAAACTCAAAAGGACTCGACGGTATACGGTTTCAAGCAAGAGCTGTCTGGTCACTCGAATTCAGCTTCTCAATGGAGAGTTTGTTGAATTTACTCTTTCAGTGGAGAGCACTGGACAGGAATGTTTGGAGGCAGTTGCACAGAGACTGGAGTTAAGGGAGGTATGTATGTGAGTCTGTTTTCATGCAATACAAGTGCCGATTGTTCCCCCTTATAGACTGTTTTTAAGACCTGCCATGTCAGCAAGAAAGTATTTTTGTTAGGTCATTTGCACCTGGTTATAGCCGACCCACGGAAACCAAGATAACCAGTCACTCATTATGTAAGCTTTGATCATCTTATGGCCATACAGAAAAGATTTGTCAATTGTATGCTCAAGTCACTTTTGCACGCAATTTTAGTCATGCAAATCATTACCCAGATCAGGTTATATATGTAGCTCACACTTTCCAGTCTCGCGCAAGTGTCATCTGAAACGTAGCCTGGACAATAAGGTCAAGAAAAGTAGCTCTGAGTCACTGCTGAATTATGCTGAAGTCCCTTTCTGCATGTGGTCATTTTTGTGTCACACGATGACACCGTCTCTTAGTCATGAAGCGGATCTAGGTTTTGGTGCAGTCACACCCAATCATACCTTAAATTAGTCGTAGAGACTCCTGTATAAACATACACTCTGGAATAGGAGCTTGCGTGATAGGAAAGTTCGTATTTTTGTTGCTCAGTGAAACAAGGCTTCATTTGTCACCGAAATTGGCTTGCGATGGTGGCGACAGGTCTCCACCCTTGTCTGGTTTTTTACCACATTCTTTGTGTTTGAAGTCAGTGGGGTAAACTGTGTAATCGTATGGTTCTATCAGACGTCGGGTTTTATTAGAAAGGTTATTTGGATTCTACCACATTTCATTTAGAAATGAGATGTATTGGTACTACCACAGAGATTTAGTGAATAATTATCTAGTTTCAGCCCCGTTTTGCTGAAATGTGAACAGTTCTTGCTGCGTCAATCTGGAAGCAACATAATCCTGGTTCTTTAGGAGTTTAAACGACATACGTGTAATCACTTCACCACAGCTAGAGATCTCTAGAGTTTCATAATACTAGAAAAGGATTGAATGTGTAATGTCTTTTACGTTAAATAGAAAATAGCTAAAACACCGAATGGTTTGGGGCTGACTAAATCGCAGTGGTGCTTTTCTTTAAGTTGTTGTGGTGAAGAAACCTCCTGCAGCTGTTCATTCTTCCTTCAGAGTCACAAGACTGCGACCTAAAGAAGTGCTTAGCTGTTTAGGTCCTTGTGTGTTTTGAACATTATCTCCATGAATACCAGAAGGGGGGGGGGGAGCATGCAGATTTGTGCTTTCATATAGTGTACGCTAAATTCTGACCATATCATCGTAATGTCAGAGCAGAAATCGAGACTCATCAAACCTGATGTGTTTGAACCGTCGCCCCAGTTTCTTGTTCTTAGATGAACTTGTTGTGGTCTTCAGCTTCACGGTTCAAATGTGTCGTGTGGTCGGAGATGAGTTTCTGCATACCTTGGGAGTTATGCATGCTTATTTGAATGACTGTGTGCCTTTCTGCCATCTGGAGCCAGTCTGGACATTCTCCTCTGACCAACAAGACACTTTTGCCTGCTGCTCACAGGATATATATTCTCTGTAAACCTCAGGAGATCGGCGTGTGTAAAAACCTTAAATCAGCAGTTTCGGAATTACTTTCACCAGAATGTCTGGCTACATCATTTGTGTTTAAAGCCACTTAAATCACATTTATTCTCCATTGTCTATGTCTGAACCTCAGCAGCTCATCTTCACCATGTGAACCTAGATATGTAGATTTTCTGCCTTATGATTGGTTGATTTGCTGTCATTGAGAAGGCGTACCTAATGAAAGGGCCAGAGAGTGTATAATTTGGTTTGCAAGTCAAAATTTAAATAAAGTGAAGGAAACATGGTCTGCAAGTTTCCCCCAGAATTCGCTGCATGGTCGAGTTGTAACGCAGCCGCTCTCTCTGCTCCTCAGATAACCTTCTTCAGTCTGTGGTACTTCAACAAGCAGAACCAGCAGAGATGGATAGACTTGGAAAAGCCTCTGAAGAAGCAGCTGGACAAGTACGGGCTGGAGCCCACCGTTTACTTTGGAGTGGTGTTTTACATACCCAGTGTCGCCCAACTGCAACAGGAGATAACAAGGTGATTGGTCACAGAAATTGTCTTGAATAATAGCTATAATAGTTTCAGATATTGGTTTGTAATGTAGTTTTTTGTTTTGTTTGTTTGCTTCTAACTCCTCGCCCCTGTCTCCACAGATATCAGTATTACTTACAGCTGAAGAAGGATGTTTTGGAGGGAAAGATCTCTTGCTCAGTCGAGCAGGCCATACGTTTAGCGAGCCTGGCTGTGCAGGGTAAGAAGCATAAGTTCTACTAATATGTCAGAAGTGCTTGTTTCTCAGGCCTGGTGCTTCTTGTGAAACCTCAATGCCAAACTGATATTTTTCAGACATTGGGTGTTGTAAACTACTACACCTCTTTAGTCTTCGACAGAGCTGTACATACGCACATGTCTAATAAATGCGTTTGTGGATAAATGTGAACACGATAGGCATGTCCTCCAACATTTGCCCAGCCGGAAGAATCTCAAACACTGCTGGCAAAGTTATATCAGGCACTGCATCTTATTGAGTTTGGATGTTACCACTGAGATCACTGACGGTTGCCGCCATGTTCAAATGCCTGAGCAACATTCAATATGACCCCCCCCCCCCCCCCCCCCCCCAAAGAAAAGCCTTGCAAAATGTCTTTATAGTTGTCTTAGTATTTAGCTGCCCTTTCATTAGTTATAAAAACCAGGAAGCTGTGCCGTAAATAAAGTTGCTCAGCGGTATTGGGTCACAGGCAGGATGAGCTTGCAGTGAGGGGCAGTTGTAGCCTTTAGACGTTGCTGATTCTTGGGATACTCGACATACTTGTAAATGTTCCCAGACGGCAGCCTCAAGCTGTAACACATTCGGACCTCTACGTTGTCAGATGTTAGATCCATAACAAATGGCCTCGTCCTCCTAAAATTAGCCCATCAAGTCATCGTACGCGACAGCGAACCACACCATTACGCCGTTCTGCAATTCCTGGGCGCTTTCTGTTGGCTTGTGCCAAATGCAGGAATGGACGCGTAACAAGATGCGTTTAGAAAACGGTGTCGTGAATTCAGTTCTGTTTTTATTTATATCGGGCCAATTACAACATGGCCACATTGTCACATAAGCCCACATAAGCAGCGGTGGAGGAGAAAGCCTCTGCAGAACCTGATGAAAGGAGGGGACAGAAACGGATGGACGTCAACAAACAAGTTGATATGAAACAACAAGCTTATCCGCTAAGTGCAGGGTCGATGTGGTTCAGAAGCACACGTCACACACTTCCAGTTCCACAGGCAGAGATCTTGCAAGGCGTTACTGAGAGGACATATTAAAGGGACGACGAGTGAAAGACGCATCATTTTACAGACATGCAGTGGCAACATACAGTAAGAATGTATAGAGAGTGAGAAAAAGAGAGATGGGCTCGGTGCAATAAAGGTTTTCCAGCGGCCTAAACCTACAGCAAGTCAACTAGAAAATGAGGATTCTTCTCCAGGAACCTCCAGGAAGTAGCACTCTGAGAATGAATTGTTCTCATGTCATCATATTGTATATAATAATACTAATAATAATGATGCATGGATTTTATATAGCACTTTTCTGGACACTTGGATGCTTTTACATGCGTTATTCATTCACTCCCTACTACGTATGTAGCCACAGCTGCCCTGGGGCAGACTGACAGACGGACATATAGCTGCTATAAGTGAAATGATGGACCTGCTTGTTAAAACTTTACGCGTTAAATAAAAATTTTGAGTTCTCTAAAGTTTACAGAAGATACATTTCTATATGGAAATAAGATCGCTCCTGCTAGATTTCATCTTCTTGCTGCAGCAGTTTGAATCAATTGACTTCAAAATCCTGATGACATGGAAGTAAAGTCGAGAAGTAACATTGTGCTTCAATGCATTTGTCCATGATTCTCTAATGTGGCTTCTCTTTGTCTATAGCGGACTTTGGAGACTTCAATCGATATGATTCTCAGGAGTTCCTACAGAAGTTTGCACTATTTCCTATCGTAAGTGTAAATACAGATGTCATGTAAAGAAATATTTGATATACTTTGAGTTTGTTTGGGATTGGAAATCGTCTTTCTGTCTTTGCAGGACTGGATACAGGATGAGCGAGTGCTGGAGGAGGCCACTCAGAAAGTGGCGCTCCTTTATCAGTCCTTCAGGTGAGCAGAATTTTGAAGCGTCACCTTTTCGGTACCCTGATTTCATACGGAGATAAGCTGTGATCAGTTGCAGCTCGCAAAATAGAGCCGATTCGATACCTACCTGGCAGATGTGGCTTTGGTGCGTTTAACCTGTTTATTATTTGACCACTTCACGTAACGCCAGAGAATTCCCTATCCCACTAACCAAGCACAGGTTTTTATACCTTCTCATGAAGTTTTTCTCCTTTTTTAAATCTCCAGAGGATTGTCGGCCCCAGAGGCGGAGATGCTGTACATGCAGGAGGTGGAGAAGATGGAAGGCTACGGCCAGGAGAGCTATCAAGCCAAGGTCGGTCAACAAGGTTCAACTAGTTTTCCTAAACTCCAGCAAACATTACATCGGTCCAGTAGAGTTCGGATTAAAGTGAACATCTCCTTTCTGAATTTCCCCATAGGAGAGTACAGGCACCGACGTTACCCTCGGATCCTGCCTTGATGGTATTTTTGTCAAGCACAAAAACACACGGCCGCTTCTTTTATTTAGGTAAGTCCGGAGAGAAATGTCCAACTGTTACAGCAGCATATGGCGTGTCTCTGAATGTGAGGCACTGAAGAAAAGGAAATCACATGACTCTCAGCAGTAATTAAATGAAATCTGTAGATGTAGATGAAGTTTTGAGGAGATTGTCTCCTGAATGCTTTTGCACCCAAACATGGCCCAAGAGGAAATGTGCTATTGAGTGAGAGCTGAAGAGAATATCAGGGACATTATTTGTGACTCTAGTTTGTCTCCATTGTAGGACTAGTATAATATGTGAAACTGTCATGTAGTTGTATCTCCTCCATGTCACAATGTTTAGTTTTTTTCTCTCTCTCTTTCTCTCTCTCTCTCTCTCTCTCTCTCTCTCCCTCCCTTCTTCCTGCCACTGTGCGGTGACTGGCTGTGTAGGTGGCATGAAATTAACAACATGAGTCACAACAGGTCCTTCTTTGCCCTGGAGGTAACCAACAGAGAGGAGAGTGTTCAGTTCCAAACCGTAAGTCACCGCTCGCTGTCATCGCACTGCCTCGCTTCACCGCCCGCCCACAGCGACATTTCTGTTCGTTATTGGATTCAGCAAAGTTAGGGATGACCTTGAGCGTCGGGGTTATCGTCGTGTGTGTGTGTGTGTGTGTGTGTGTGTGTGTGTGTGTGTGTGTGTGTGTGTGTGTGTGTGTGTGTGTGTGTGTGTGTGTGTGTGTGTGTGTGTGTGTGTGTGTGTGTGTGTGTGTGTGTGTGTGTGTGTGTGTGTGTGTGTGTGTGTGTGTGTGTGTGTGTGTGTGTGTGTGTGTGTGTGTGTGTGTGTAACTTGTCACTAGTTTGGACATCCACATACCACTAGCAGGAACAATGCACTAGTATTCCAGGCACACACAGGAATACTTTAACTCGTACATAAGTGAGCAAACACCACCTCTCTACCAACTGTCTCGCCACCTAATGTTCTTTTTCGTTCTTCTCGTTTGTAGGAAGACATGGAAACCTCCAAATACGTGTGCCGGATGTGTCTGGCCAGACTCAAGTTTTATAAGATCAACAAGAGTAGCCTGTAAGTGTGTGTGTGTGTGTGTGGGGGGGGGGTTTATTTGTTTTTTTAAACCGTGTCTCGCCTAGTTCCTGTCTCTTTGTTCCTTGTTGTCTCCTGCATGTGTCTCTCCTGTGGCGTATCCTCATGTGTGTCCTCCTCTCTCTTCAGAGAGGAGTGTGACCCCCTGCCTTCTGAGGGCTCCCAGAAGTCCCTTCTCACTCTTTCCTTTCCTCGTTTCCCAATGCTCTCTCGTCCCTCTCTGCCTTCTAATAAGGGGTGAGCAACACAGGCAGCCACCGCCTATCTACTGTATGACTGCTGAGCAGGCGCCAGGATTATCAGTGGCTTTCTGATGGTGCAGCCTGCAGCACTAGTCGATATGACACGTATCAACTCTTAGGTCAAACTGCTTTCACGGAGAACCACATTAGATTATTTTGGGATACTTTTAAATCAGTACATCACATGAGCACGCCACACTGTATTTGTTGGTAGGATGGAGTTTCAACTTGAAAGTTTTGCTTGTGCCTTACATTGACTTGCACCACAGTCATTTATACAGCTGCATCTGAAAGAGTTGAATGAAAATGTTAATTCAGTTCAGTTAACTTCTACTCCGTCCATCTTCCATGCTGCTTTATCCAACATGAGGTTGTGGGATGCTGGAGAAACTTGACTGTAGGTGAAGACAAGCCCAGCGAGAGACACTAACTCACACTGCCTCTACAGGCAATTTAATCTGAATCAAACTTATATTGTTGGACTGAGGAAATGGTCGTACTGTGAGGGGAAGGGGGGGGCCCAATCAAACTCTCATAAAGACCCAAAACGCACCAGAAAAAGACCTTCATCCCCAACCAGACTTGACCCGGGAACCTTCTCCCTCTGAGGCCAGCGTGGTTTCAAATACACAGTGTGGCCCAATTCTCCATGATCTTCTAATTGTTTGATATTCACCTGTATATTACAAGGTGCACTACAAAAACGCCAAACATCAGCAAACATCTTCTTGAGAGTTTTATGTTGAGGTTTAATTATCTGTTTATTTTCCTTTCCAGCCAATCCCAGCCCACAGTCGTCAACCCCGTGAGACGGAGATCATCCACTCGAATCTCTCTGGTAATGTCTGCTCTTTATAACTGCACTTGTTCAAAGTCTGGATGTTCCTTCTTTTTTTTTGGTTTTTTTTAATGGCTGTCTCCATAATTCCCCACCGAATGTCTATATGGTGTTGTCGCACATGATACGAGTTAAAATGGTTATCTAACAGCAGTTTATTGGCACACGGTTACGTGAGACTCTTTGCACTCAGACAGTTTTGGATCATATGACTAAATCCCTCTGTTGTTGATTTACAGCCAAAGCCGCAAGCCTACATGATGCCCCCTCCGCAAATGCACTACAATGGGCATTTCACAGAGCCTTACACATCATCACAGGGTTAGTGCTGTATGGAAACTGCCTGCAGCTGCAAACTTGAAAATGAGTTGCATTAGAATATGTGTTATTACGTAACACATTCTTTGTTTCCAGCTAAATAAAACTCTCGCTCTGTATTTACGATGCTTTGTCTGCTGTGTTCTCTTTCTTGTAGATAATCTCTATGTGAACAGTCAGAATGGTTTTTACTACCACTCTCAGACCAGCCTGGACTGCCCTCCTCTGGAATATGGCAGTGGAGGGCGTTTGCGAAACGGCAGCGTGTACAGCGCCCACAGCACCAGCTCCCTGACCAACCCCCAGCACTACCTTCAGCCCTCGCCCATGTCCTCCAACCCCTCCATCACCAGCGACATCGCCAGGCCGGACTACGTCCCCTCCCACCGCCACAGCGCTCTCATACCACCTTCCTATCGCGCCACTCCGGATTATGAGAGTGTGATGCGTCAGAAGAACCGAGGAGTAGGCGGAGGGTTTCTTTTGTCTCAGGAGCACCGGCAGAGCCACTCGATGAGGAACCTCAACATTGGAAACTCGTACGCTTACAGCAGGCCCGATCCACTTGTTTACAGCCAGCCAGAGATCAGGGGAGAGCACGGCGGCGCTGCCCAGCACCACCACTACCCCTTCCACCTGGGCTCCAGCTTCCACGGCCCTTCTCCATACCCCTATCCTACAGAGAGGAGGTCCGTGGTGGGGGCCGTCAGTGTCCCGGAGCTCACAAATGTCCAGTTACAGCAGGCGCAGGAGTACCCAGCCCCCAACATCATGAGAACACAGGTCTACAGACCACCTCCGCCTTACCCGTACGCGCACCCGCGGCCTGCCAACAGCACGCCCGACCTGTCGCGTCACTTGTACGTCAGCAGTAGCAATCCAGACCTGATCATCACGAGGCGCGTGCATCACTCAGTCCAGACTTTCCAGGAGGACAGCCTGCCTGTTGCACACTCCTTGCAAGAAGTTTCAGAGCCTCTTTTCAGCGGGCCGCCGCACAGACACCCGTATCTGGCCCAGAAGCGCAACTCCATCGAAATAGCAGGGCTGGCACACAGTTTCGAGGGGATGAGGGTCAAAGAGAGGACTGTGTCTTCGTCTGCGGCTGAGATGGCCACGCCCCCTCCCGTGATGCGTGGCATTCACTCGCAGGGCTCCCAGCTCAACGTGTTTTTGGAGCGTACAAAGACGGAGGACAGGGGAGAAATGCCGGAGGACTCGCAGTATGGACACAAAAAGTCCCTCTCAGATGCCACCATGCTTGTTCACAGCAGTGGCGAGGAGGAGGAGTTTGAGGACGACAGTGGCCGTCACACTCCACTCTCTCAGGACGCGATCGCAGCCGCCATCTCCGAGCGGCCGCCGCCGCAGCAGCAGCATCGCAGTCTGACGTCTCTCACCTCAAACACGAGCCAGCAGCAGACTCCCGCCGAGCCGCCGCCTGCTTATCCCATAGGCTCCGCCCTCGAACCCTCCATCACCGGTCCCTTGGCCTACAAGATTCACACCCTCATCCAGGACAGCGAGCCCCTATACCTGCTGTCGGAGTTACGCCAGTCCAGGATCATGCCCTCGGTTTCAGAGGGAGACTTGAGCCAGGCCAAGCAGAAGCCGAAGAAAGACTTCAAGCAGAGGCCGGTGTCTGACGTGCCGCCAGGGAAGAAAGCGGTGGAAGGTCTGCCGCCTCCGGTGAGTCCCGTCCCCAAACTCTGTCTCGGCACTAAACTGGTTTCACATCAGATAGCACGTGTAGCGGAAATAGAAGCGGAGCTGTTCATCTCCTGAGATCGCCACCAGAACTGAAACTTGATCATGCGTCTCCCCTAAAGATTTCTAAACGCCTTTACTCTTAAACTTACTGTAAAACTTTGGTCATCATTTAAAAGCTAATTAGCTTTTGTCCTCATCAAGTAACTGGGTAGTATCCACAGGATTAGTAGTTTCGGTGGCAATATTAGATTTAATTACTTGTTTAATTGAGCTATCAATCTTGCTCTTACATTTAGTTTTTAAAATGCTTTAGTTCTGTTTGGAGGTGGACGTTTCTAACTTTCTGCCTCTATGAGCCTGCCTGTTTAATTACACACACTAAACTGCAGCTCCGCTGTTTATGGAATCGGCTGACAGTCAACAGTCTTTTATATTGACTGTGTATACACTCGTATAAAGTTCAGGCAGCGGTTAAAGGTGCAAACTTGGAAATAGACCCAGCAGGAGTGAGAGGAGCTGCTGTTGCATGAGATTGACAGATTCAAATGAGAATTTAAGAAAAAGGTTAGTTTTCTATTTATTTATTTTTTTAGTGGTCATTGCTGCTAATTAATATAGAAATAAATCAATACGTTTTTGTTTTCTATCGGTGATGTAATTGGTAACAGTGTTGTCTTCAATGTTTTTTCGTCACGCAGTAATTGAGTGGAGTTTGAGCTTCTTTGTGTTCCTGTCCTGTGAGGTGTCACCCTAAAACTGGTCCTGCTGGATATGAAACGTGCTTTCTTAAACTCCCATTGAAATTTTCATTTGATTATTTCAAAAATTCAAGCGTGACCATTTTTAAATTACCCTCGGAGATCCGAGGGCAAACTGGTTTGTTTGTTTGCTTAGCCTTGTGTTGTCTGCGTTCGCTTTCACTCATGATGTCAGCGTCTCGCGTAGCGATCACATGAGCGTACATGTAGTTTCAGCAGCCGGCTTTAGGTGACGCAAACCGGCCGACTCCGGCACACGTCGGAGGAATGTGGCCGCCCGATCTGGGAAAACCGGACCGTTGACATTCTCCCACGGAAAGCGCGGAGCGAGGCTGCACCGTCCCTCCCACCTCGCCTCCCTCCGCTCTCACACGGCTCCTCCATTCAACCCGTTCTCACTCTGTGGTCACACCAGGGCATGAAGAAAGGAGCCAGGTCCGAGGTGAAGAAGATGGGCCCACTGAAGGTGGCCCATCTCAACGGGCTGTCGGTGTCCCGGCAGCCGATGCACAGCCAGATCAAGGATGAGCCGGAGCGAGCCTCCAACGACGAGAGGGTAGGACACCCGGGAGCAACTCGCTCAACTTTGTGCCGACTTACTGTGGTTTTTGCTTGTTTGATCTGACTTGTGGTTGAGATGATTCAAACCCTTGTTTGTTAGTTGAGGCCTTTTATGAAAGAGTCTTGTTGCTGCTGTTTGGACAAGACTCCCCCACTTTTTCTTTTCCCCTGCATCTTTATCTAGTCACTGTGTGCACGTATCCTGGAATACCAAACATGCAGGTCACACCAGAGTTAGTTGAGCATTGATAACAGCGTTTGTTCGTCGTCATGCATCAAAAAGTAGGCGGGCCTTACAGTTTACAGTAACGATTTCGCTTTCATTGAAAACCACAATGTTTAGTGTCCCTGCTTCTCCTTAATATAGAAACGGCCGTGGGTTGAACAACGCAGCGCTGCAGCCAGGACAGGCCAGTGACATGTCTCCCGTGTTTCAGTGTAAAGTGTTGGAGGAGCACATGGAGATGGGCGAGCTGATGAAGGAGTACGAGAGCATCCCGAAGCGCCACCCCGGCGGGGAGTGCAGCGTCGCCCTGCTGCCGGAGAGCGGCGACAAGAACCGCTTCCAGGACGTCCTGCCGTACGACAACACCCGCGTGGAGCTGGTTCCCACCAAGGAGAACAATACGGGCTACATCAACGCCTCGCACGTTCGAGTGAGTCGCTCTGAGAGCCGCCTCTTTAAGACGCCCGTACCTCTTTTTTTTCCCCCCCTCTTACTTCATTTTTGATGGATTTTGTGATGGCAGAGCTGAAAAATTCGCAGCACTGATTTTATTCTTATAATCTGGATTATAACCACAGTGTGAAATCAAAACCCTAATATGTGTTTACGTTCACCACGACAAGGAGAACAAACCCTGTTTTATTAAAAATAAACTATTGTGTTTTCTTATCTCACTTACTTACCTAATTGAGTTGGGTTAAAAAAAAAAAAACAACCTTTTGATTTTTGAATGACGTGTATTCTAAAAGAATAAACAAACCTAAACCGTTGTTTACAGAACCTATAAGGAGAACGTAGTTTCCCACTGATTTTTCTTTATATTTACTGATGAATTCGGCCTCCTGTATTTCTCTAATCGTCATGCAGAACTTGAACTAATTATCTGACAATCAGATATTTTACAAACGATCCGGAAGTTAAGCTGCTCAGGAGAATTACTCTTCGGTTCCAGTCGTTAAAAGGAATAGAGAAAAAGAAGGTGCGCCGAAACGTTTCCTCCGTCTTGAAGTTCATGTGCCTTTTGGCAGATTTACAGTCTGTGGATATAAAGCCTCAACTGATACTCACTTTTTACAGCGAAGCATAAAAGTGGTCAGTGAACGCCTCACTCAAGAATTCTGCAGCTTCTCTGTCTTTATAAGAGCAGGAGCAAACAGGATGGTTCAACAGAAAGTGTTTACATTCGGTAATACAACTGTATTCCTGTATATGAAGGACAGGGAGGCTTGGCGCAGTACAAATAAAAGCGTGGTGGTGAATGACTGGTGTTAATAACTACAGTCAGATGTCAGTCGGTTTATTTACACGTCTAACCTTGATCCAGGCTCTCATCTGGCAGCAGATGTTCTTTAGACGTCGGACATTAATGTTTAACCATCCTGCACTCGGGCTCAACGAAAGCTTCACCGGATGCATCCAAACGATGTGACTTGTTGATGAACTGGAACGCGAGAAGCCGTTTTTTTCCCCCAGAGGAACTTCGTTCCCAATTCTGAGCTCGAATGTAAAGTTGAACTAAAGTTGACTGACCGACTGGCGTCTTTGGGTGCAGGTGATGGTCAGCGGGCAGGAGTGGAGCTACATCGCCACACAGGGGCCGCTCTCCAACACGTGCCAGGATTTCTGGCAGATGGTGTGGGAACAGGGAGTCTCCATCATCGCCATGGTTACAGCTGAGGAGGTGTGTATTTCTTTTCTTTCTTTTTTTTTTTTTTTTTCAAACGTTCAGGATGAATTTTTTTTTTTCGTGTCGACCTGTGCTGACCTCCTCCACCTGCGTTTTCCTCCCGCAGGAGAGCGGCCGGGAGAAGAGCTACCGGTACTGGCCGCGGCTCGGCTCGCGTCACAACACGGTGACGTACGGCCGCTTCAAGATCACCACGCGGTTCCGCACCGAGTCCGGCTGCTACGCCACCACGGGGCTGAAGATCAAACACCTCCTGACGGGGCAGGAGAGGACCGTGTGGCACCTGCAGTACACCGACTGGCCCGACCACGGCTGTCCGGAGGACTTCAAAGGCTTCCTCAGTGAGTGGCACCCGTGGCGCCTTGTCCTTCAAACCCCCCCCCCCCCCCACGCCACTCAGTTTCTACTCCTCCTCTCTTCTTTGCAGCGTACCTGGAGGAGATCCAGTCCGTGCGGAGGCACACCAACAGCATCAGCGACCCAAAGAACACCAACCTCCCTGTGCTGGTGCACTGCAGCGCCGGAGTGGGCCGCACCGGGGTCGTCATCCTGTCGGAGGTCATGATCGCCTGTCTGGAGCACAACGAGGTACCGCCATCCAACCGGCACCATCCTTCAGCCACTGAACTCACCAGACTAATCGCGCGGCCGTTTCCTCTTCTTCCAGATGCTGGACGTCCCGAAGTTCCTGAAGTCGCTGCGCGCTCAGAGGATGTTGATGGTTCAGACTTTATCTCAGTACACGTTTGTCTACAAGGTCCTCGTCGAGTACCTCCGCAACTCCAGACTCATCTGATCCGATCCGATCCGATCTGATCCGATGGCACCAGATTTTTTGCCTTTATGCCAATTTGCACTGTAACAATGCAGCTGCGTCAGTGTGGTTACAGAGAACACAAAGGATTCATTGAGACCCGCCTTTGAACAGTATTATTGAGATTAGATTATTAGATCATTTTTTTATGGCTTAAAGCAGAGCACTTTCACAGTATCTGGCTGTACAGATGAACCAACATGAAGCTGCATTAAATCCTATATTCTAGATTTATTATCAAAAAAAAACAAAAAAAACTGCAGATTTATTTTAAGAAGACTTTTGGAGTGGCTGTTGCAGTTATTATTGGTTCTCATGATGAAGGATTTTTTCTGTGGTTGTGAAGTGAACACAAAGCTTGTGAAACGACGATGTGAGTAGTAATTTATCCCGCGCTTCATATTTAAGGAAACCGTGCAAACGCCTGCTGAGGGAAGGGGCGGGGCCACGAGCACTCAAACACTGGACTGATGGGTTTGACGAATCACGATTGATGAAAATGAAATGAAGTCTGCAGGTTTTAAGTACAACTGGAAAAATTATTTTATACTTTTTTGAGTTTTTTTTTTTTTTTTTTTTATCTTAATTTCTAAATTGAGATTGCTGTATTTGAATATCCATTGAAACCCGTTTTATTGAGACAAAGTGCCTGTCTGTGTGTGTGTCTGTCTGTGTGTGTGTGGGTTATGTGTGTGTACGCTTCAGCTGATGGCAAAACATGAAGTGTCCTACTTTACCAAATGGCCTCTTACTGAACACGATGTGTAGAAACCAACAAGACAAATGTTTACAGGCACTGCATGAGTGAAACTTCTTTTATTTCCCCACATTAGAGTATTTCCAACTGACGGTGCCAACGTATGACGTAGCCAGAGTGATCCAAATATTACTTCACCTGATTTTTTTTTTTTTAATGTATTGAATCAGATCATATTTGAAGAAAAATAAACACCTTACTGACGCTGACTATTATTTTCAGTGTCAAATTTGTTTTGGTTTGATTACAAATGAGTCTTAGTTTGGAGACTGAAGTTTTTTTTTTTTTTTTGTCCATGTACAGCGATGTTGTGCATAATGTACACAATGTAAAATTCTGCTTCAATGAATATCGATTCTTGTACAAACTGTATAAACTGTATCTACTGAACGACACACGGTATGCCATTGGAAAACAAATGTAGAGAGAATATTTTCAAGCCAAGAATAAATATTTGGAAGAAAAGAAACTGGGGTTCATATCTTGTTTGCTGCCACCTTGTGGTAGGAAAAAGTCCTTACAATTATCTTAAGTTTTTACATTGAATGGTCAAAAGGGACCAAAAACCCCTGAGGAATTTTTAATATTTGACACTTGCAAGATGCATCGAATGAAGTGGGTGAGGGTCTAAACAAACATGAAAAGGGTCCACAGTTGTTAATAAAGGCAAACTGTAGGAGGGTGCAAAGAAAAAAGGATTGTTTTAGTGGTAGGTATTTTATTTTTTCCCAGAAAAGAGAACATAATATTCAAAAGAACAGAAGCATATGGAACATTCTCCTTTAAAAAAATGTATCTTGTCTTCATGGTACAATTCAGGAAGGTTTCCTATTTAAAAAAAAAAAGGTTTAATGTGATAGTATGATGAAATCACCATGATAAAACCTAAAATGAGACACCAAACTGATATTTCTAGAGGTTTTGCTTTGTTATATTTCCTCATGAAATAAAGACGCATTACAAACACACAATTTGTGCGGCATTAGTGTGATTTGGCGGCTGATCTTCTGTGTATCAGGCCAAACTTCATGCCTCCTGTTACCGGTTCAGATCACATCTTTGAGTCCAGCCTGTGCAGCATTCCTAAACTAACCTAGATAAAGAGACATAACAGACGGATGCATCGATTTCAAAACATATCAAACATGTTAAAACCTATTTCTGGGCTCCTTTTAATACTTTAGCAAACTTTTTTTTTTTTGAACACCTCAGTTTCAGTGTTCAAAAGCACATCTAAGCATGCAATCTGGTAGTCCTTCAGCCTTATTGTGTTTTTAATTTAGTTTGAATGATTTCCAGCTCCTTTAGTTCAAAGGTGACGGATAAAGCCCGGTTCTTTCTTCTCCGGCGCCTGCAGTCAGTGCGCCTGCAGTCAGTACGATGTGATCGCTCTTCAATTCATTCCTATGAGAGACTCGTCGTATCGACACTGCGGAGACTTAAAAATTCGACGCTGCCGAGGTGAAGCAAAACACAGATTAAAGTAGAAGCTTGAGGAAGAGTTTTCACTGCCCGTCGGATAAAAAAAAAATTGTTTACTCCTTTCACATGAAACTTGAGGTCTTGTGGAAAAAACACAGAAGTTTAAAAAAAAAACAACACCACATGCAGTTGGAGCTAATACTGGTACCGTCCCCTCTTTCCTCCGTGTCCTCCGTAATCTCCATGTCTGCTGTGTCCTCCTTGGTGCCATCCTCCTCCTCCTCCTCCTCCTCCTCCACCACCGCCGCCTCCTCCTCCTCCCCAGCCTCCTCCTCCTCTTCCTCCTCCTCCCCAGCCCCCTCCACCTCCTCCTCTTCCTCCTCCTCGTCCTCCTCCACGTCCTCCCCAGCCTCCTCCACCATCCTGTCGTTTCTGCCATGGCGGCATCTCAGGAGGCGGAGCTTGTATCTCTGAGGGCCGTCCTCCTCGGTCCGGCACTCTTCCCATCAGGATCTGTGCAGGTGGTTAGAAGAACGGACAGTATCATTTATCAGTTTGGGGCCATGGATTCTAAACGGGGGGACGGAGTCACTTGTTTCTTGTTCCACCTTGTTGACGGCGCACACAGTCTTCTCTCTGCTGGAGCCGCTGCTCGTCTTCACCACATTGCAGATGTCCTCTCTGGCGGCCAGCAGCTCGGCCACGCCCACCGAGGGCTGCGGCCTCAGGGAGTGTCTCCTCGGCTGGTAGACCTTGGCCATACTGTCCACCTTCACCTAAACAACAAACGCCGAACATGACCCGGCTGAAGTACGATGCGATTGCACCGCCACAGTCTGGCCCGTAGGGGGAGGACGACTTGCCTTGGCTCTGTCGGACCAGCCGAACGACTGAACGGTGACGTCCAGCCTCTTGATCAACATCCTGCGCCGGCACTCGTACTCCGACGACAGGGCTGCGTTGATGCTGTGCAGTTTCTCCTGCAGGGAGTCGAAGAAGCTCGTGTCAACGGCGCAGAGACCATCGTGCCGAGCGCACGCAGGAAGAGGCGGAGCTACATACCCACTGGTCGCCACTGAGAGGCGCTTTCAGCACGGGGCTTCCAACACAGCCGCCAGGAAGACGCCCAAGTTGTTTTTCAACCTGTGCAAAGAATCAAACTGTTAACTCACGGGCTTTTAACACCTTTACGATATTTGTGTGAGCTGCTTATTCTGTTTTGTTCTTTAGTGTGTGTGCAGCACGTTGACTCCCAGAAGCTGCTGGATTGGACTGAACACCGTCGTATTCAGCGTTTTGAGATGCTCCTTTACGGTGAAGAGCAACATAGAAAGCTGAGGCGGCTCTCCTCCCAGTTGAAAATGTTTCATCCACTAAATTACATGATACTTGTGGTCATTTATTTGCATTATGGGAAAAGGATTTAGTTCCCTCAGCGTGCTTTGACACTGCGGGGAGCTTGATTTACCTGCTTCCATTTAATATATTACTCTAATGATCCTTCTTCAGGTTCCACCCTGGATTGAAAACGTATTTACTGTTAACATTTTTAAAGGAAGAAGCTTCACCTTGTTTTGGACCTGAGATAAAACCCCCGCAGCATCTCCTCCTCCTCCGAGCTCCGGCAGCTCCAGAGTCTCGCAGATCACTCCGAGCTCCTGATACAGTGCACTCTTGTCTTGTTGCCGGGCCGAGACTTGTTTGCTCTTCGCCATCTGAGCCGCCTGAAGCTCGGAGCTGAGGAACACTTCAGAGAAGAAAACAAGTTGCCGTGTCACAAAACGGGGCGTTTGTAGGACGACGGCAGCGCCGCGGCGGCGGCTGGTCGCTCACATAGGAACTTGAGATGATCCTTCGTGCTTCGCGCGCCGCCTTTAAGAATCCCTGAAACCGCCTCTTCGTAGGGGCAGTGCAGCTCCTTCATCAAGCCGCTCATCTCCACCTGAAGACTGTCCATGTCATCTGCCGGGAGTGAGAGAGGAAGGAGAACTTTACGGACAATCAACCTTTAATGGAAACACGCAAACTCAAAGAGCCGCACAGTGAAATCCTCACAATCACTTTGTTCACAGCAACTCCTAAACAAAAGAAAGCTCCAATGCTACGTTAGCCATCATCACTTCATACCATATCGCCCGTCTAGTTTTCTTCAATGCAAGTGCGTAATGTTCAATAATCTTTGAATCGTCCATTGCTGAAATGCAACATGAACTACAGCGTCGCTCTCGCCTTTGTTTGTATGTTCTCCCTATATTCGCGTGGGTTTCCTCACACAGTCCAAAAACATGCATGTGGAGTTAATCAGTGGCCCTGAATTGCCTCTTGGTGTGAAGGTTAGTGTGTGCGGTTGTCTGTTATGATGGACTGACAACCTGTCCAGGGTGGATGGATGGAATGTTTGCAGCATTGTGCAGTACCTTTTATTGTTTTTTAGACACTTCTAAATGACTAAATTCAGCCTTTTGCAGTACAATTTCATTGTTGTATGCGCCTATGGTGTGTATGTATGAATGACAATAAAGCGATCTATCCATGTTTTTTGGCAGGGGGCATCGTGGCTCTGGTGATTACAATTATTGCATATCTCTAGACGATGGCAAATAAATGATAAACAGAGATGCGAGGATTATCAAGTCATGCAAAGCAAATTTTTTTTATAAAAAAATAGATATATTCAATGCTAAAATGGATGAGCAGCCACTGGGAGTAAATATTCGACAGAACTATTAGGATGTCTTTATGTTATTTTGATCAAACTCTTCCTGCTTCACCTGGATCAGAGGTGATGCTCTCCTCCAGGCTGCACAGCGCTTGTAACCTGGACGCCAGCCACCTGCACAGTTCCACGTACTCCGGAGAGGACAGGCCGACTTCTGCGGCTCCGAGCAGCGACTTCTCCTCCAGCAGAGGGCCGTCATATCTGCGGATCACCACCCGAAAGAACGTGGGGGGGAAAGGAGAATAATATAAAACAGAGTGTAAACACACAGTGGTAAACACAACTGCTCGCTCAACATGCTAACGGCGATTAGCTCACCCGAGCTGCTCCAAGCTGTCTAAAATGTCACTCTCCATAACTGAATCCGTGAGATTTATAAAGTATCTTTAGCAGCTTGAAAAACACAATCAAGTTAAGAGCTGGACTCTGTCAGCATTTTTGGGATTTAGCGTTCATTCATTTAACTCGGCGCTAGCATGCCGTTACGTTGTTCCGGTCGCGTAAGTGAACCGGGTGGAAACTGCAACCGCTATGATTTTGGTTCCACGCTTCTCTAGAGCGGACCTTCGTTTGCGGAACGAGTTGGCATCGCTGGCATGATAAGTGTTACCTCATAGCGACGCTCACTAGGTAGGTCAAGTAGGGAGCGTCTCCATGGCAACAGGCGCTGATCTCCTTAGATGTCCTCCATCAGGTGCCCAACTTTCGCTGGAGAAGATAACAAAGCTGCCGAAAAAAAATTACCACTAAATTATATTTTTGATATATAAGGCGGCTATATTAGAGATCACATGCAAATTGTTCTTGTCCCTGAAATATGCACAATAAATATAATGGGTTTAAGTAAAAATTAACACATTTGTAATAAAAAAAGAAAAGTAGGACTTCAAATAAACTTGACATTTTTTTTAATGCTTAGTAGAATATTACATAATGGCTGAAGTAAAATTTTACATGAAATGGGTTTTTTTGTTGTCGTTTTGTTTTTTTTATGTCCAGGTATATGTATGTCCAAAATACCCTAACTTTGATACATTTAAGGCAATGTTTGATATGCACTCACCCTATTCAATAAGAAAAGTATTACAAACATGGTATGCTATATTAAAAGCTATATTCACTTGCAAGTACTGTTTTTAAACAAATTTCAATGCTTAATCAGTAAAAAATTCACTTCTGGACAGTATAATATGTTGTAATTGATGAACATATCCCTGAATATTGAGTTTTCCTTTCACTGGACACCATATTTGCATATTTCTAAAGATTTTTTTAAACTATTAAAGTGAAGCTTTTGCAATGCGCCTAATTTGTGGATAAATAATGTAAACGGCAACACACACGCAAAGGATGAGCAACTTTGATCATTGTGAGGGTCATTAAAAACAAAACAAATCACCATCACTATGGCTTAGTGGAGGCTTTCTAAAAGTACATCCTTTTCTCTTTCCACCCTCTGAACTAAAGAACGAGTCTGATTCTGCAGGATTCTTCCTGTTGAAAGGGGAGGGGGTTGTTTTTTCTGTTGCTCATGTGGAATCGTTGGTGTTTTCCTTGTAAAAGTGCCTTGAAATGACCGATTGAATTGACTATTAGTAAGAGACATTAAAATCATGGTCACTTATACATATATATATATATAAATATATAGATATAGATAGATAGAAGAAATACATTCCATGTCTCTAAATTAAGTTAGATGTGTAGGAATGGTGAAGAGATAGACAATCATTCACTTTGTGACTAAATTCTTCATTAAATTAGGATCCTGAGGCGACAAGGTGTTTGCCGTCTTATTCAATATTAGTAATACTTACCGGATGGTCAAAAATAAATTAAAAAGGTTGATGATTGGCACTCTTGCGTCACACCGAGGTCGTTGAGGATTCCAATCAGGGCTGGCTCTTCTGTGTCGGGTTTGCATGTTCATTCTTCTATTTTCCAGCTCGATCCAAAACCCAGACTTGAAATTTCTCCTAAATCTTGGGAACTGACGATTTGACCGTGCACATTTCACAAAACCATTTACAGGGAACCGACAAGCTGTTTTATTTTATGAGTGTTCCATGAAACACAATGAATTGTCCACAAAAGATTTAAAACTCACCATTTTATTATGATAATGTTATTTGATATGTCAAATTACAAGTGTATGATGTAACATAAAAACAGTTACAAACATATGTATGCATATTTACATTATATATTTATGAAAAGTAACAAGCTACATCTGTATAAAGAAAATACAACTATGACATGAGTTATCGGTACTAGAAATTTTACACCAGATACTTGGTATTCTCGAACAATGGTAAGAAATACCTAGATGTGTAGAAACCAATAAAACCAGAACGAGAGATGTTAAGTCGTAAGATGGAAACTAGGATGGACGTGAGGCACTTTTTTGAGGTTGTCAGGATGTGAAAGCCGATGGCACTAAGAAACTTAAGAGGGGAAAAGAAAAAAAGAAAAAAAAAAAAAGAAGATGGACAGGAAAAGAAATATGCACAAAGAGGGTGAAAGAAAGAAAACAGGCAGTGTTTTACAGAATAGTTAAGAGTAGTACCATTTATACTGCAAGTTTCAAAACACAAATGTCTTCCACTATTTAGAACTAATCACATAAATGTTACATCAAGCGCTGTAAGATGAAAAAAAAAAAGCGTACATATAGTATCATCAGTGCACCAAAGCATCGGAGAATTGAAACATAACCACTCAACTGCTGTGAAAAGTAACCTTTTTTTTTTTTCTTTCTTTTAAAACAATACACTGAAGAGAAACTGGTTTATATAGCTTTTTTTTCTGCTTTTTTTCTTTTTCTTTTTAAATCTACACAATGTCAAGAATGTACACTTGTATGCATTCCCAAAGATATGCACAATTTTCCAAAGACCGAAAGAGGATAAAAGACTAGCAGCAAAGTGGTTAAAACTGAAGTCTTGTATAATGCAGGTCAAAAAAAATAGATATATATATTAAAGCAGACAGACACATGTTGCATATATAATACAGTACATGACAGGAAGTTGCACTGTGCTGGTTAATGCAGAATGAGAAGTGTTATTTTCAGCATTCTCTACACTTTGTATAAATGCACGTCCTACATTTTTGCTTCTCAGCCAGCAAGTTTTAATCAGGCTCGTCAAACCTTGGTTCAGCTCGCAATAATGCAGGGCAATCCGATTACAAAGGGAGATTATGACAACCAACCAAAACATTTGGTTACACCCCAACCCCGCACACACACACACACACACACACACGCACACACACGCGCACACACACACACGCGCTCACACACACACACACACACACACACACTTCATCACGCAGAGCAATCAAACATTTAAAAACTGACCATCATCGTATATATGCTGTTGGAGAATTAGGATTTAACAGTCGTTCATAGCTGATTTTCTCTTTCAACACAATAAAATTAGTGATTGTATCTAGCAGCTTTATATGTATGTATATATTTATATATATATATATTTATATATATCAAACTTTAGAAACAAGTGGACTGCCACTACTGTACCGTGTTAGCACTATCCTCCCCTTCTACCGTACAAAACTAGAGAGAAACTCTATTAGAAGCTCAATAGTCATTTCCATCAAACGCCCTCTACTTTTCAATGTGAAATAATACTAAAAGGTGACTTATGTACAAAATGCTGTCATTTGAAGCTACAGTATATGCTGACAGCGACGATAAATACAACTCTATCTTTAAAATCTCAAAGACAAAACAAAAAACAAAACAAACTGGGATTATTATCAGTACTTAAATATAGTGTTAGGTATTTACAGGTGTTTGGAGTTTTTTGGGGGGGGGGTGGGAGGGGGGGGGGGGGGGCGTTAAAGTGTCCCGTCTCGTCACTGACTCAGCCTGCAGAGAGGTCAATGTGTTTCCCACGTGTTAGAAAGTTTGCATAGAAAGTAAAGGGAGGATCGGTCGGGGTGGATTAGGAAAATAACTGCTTTTTCCTGTACCACTTTGTTGGGGGGTTTTTTTGTAATTTTTTTTCTTTTTCTTTAAACAGGAAGTGACAAAAGATGCATATCTGTTAGCGACAGCATTTGGATGTTGAACCAAATCTGCTATTTAAAAAAAAAAAAAAGAAATGGAGGTGTGTTACAGTTAGCACTAATTGGAAACGAGTCGACGCCTTCGGTTTGGGAGCGTTTGGGTTATTGCAGCCAGACTTTGTGGATCGAGGAGTTTCAGTCGGTGGAGGTTCAATTTTCAAACTTTCTGCTTTTTTTTTTTTTACCCGGGTGGGAGGTGGCGCTCCAAAAAGCGACGCTCGGAGAGATTTCGAAGCAACGGCAGTGTGCTGAATGTGAAGCTAAACTTTCGCTTCGCACAGACCGGGGAATGAAACGTTGCCGTGTTTTACAGGTGATGTGTGTGGGACTATCCACTCGGCCACACCGTGTGACCTCACCCGGTCCGGGACGACGACAGGTCGCCGTCAGATATGCTTCCACTTCACTGTGAAGGGGGGAAAAAAAGCTTCGCAGAGTTAATGGAATAAGGCTTAGCCTTGATACGCGGGGTGAAATTTCTTCTGCTTTTCCACAGACTCGTCCGATTTAGAAGACGTTGGGCGTGATCGACAGGAATGAGTCCCACACGGAAACCCAGAACTATGTTAACACTTCACATTAAACACAGAAACCTAAACGTTTCAAAGAGCGTCGTCGATCGCCATCCTGCTCGGCAAAACGAAAAAAAAAAAAGTACTTTTCATTGGACTTTTATCAGTTTGAAGCCGATAAACAGGACGCTGGTTCACACTGTTAGCAGTCCAGACCCTTTTTTAATCATGTAGTCAGTGGCGAGGTTACCCGACGTGACACCACCTGTGCACACATACGCACACACACACACACACACACACTCAAGCACACACACATAACATCTGTATGTTTTTGTTTTTTTAAAAGCTAAAATACTCAGCATTACCAAAACGATGCTTTCATTCATTCACCCAGGGCCTGTTAAATGAAGACATGGACTGGACTGAGGGGAAAAAACGTGATAATAACACAGCATGTGCAGGGAAGGAAAAAAACAAACAAACAAACAAACAAAAACAAAAACAAAAAAAACTGAAGAAACGACTGATTCGGGGGGGGGGGGGGGACAAACAAGGGATTTTGGAGAGGGTGCTGCAACCAAAGCTTGGAGAGCAGTGCTTTAAACGGGGGCTTTTCCCCCTCCGCGTCATAAAACCGGATGTTAAATTAGTTCAATTTATCTACAGAATTCTCAGGGCTTCCCCCAATGAAAGAACAACCTAATTTAAGTGCCTCATCGTGTAACCAAATAGCAGTGGAACCCCTTTACCTAACTGAAAGAAAACTTGCTGGTTGAGCAACATTTCAACCTTTGATTCAAAACTATAATTATACAAATGAGCAGGAAAAGAACAATGAAGAAACAAAACCACCAATTTCACGACAGCAGTAAATAACTGGACCGAAAACAACAAAACAAAAAGGAGAAGAAAAAAAAAAGGGATTCACCAAAGGAAATGGAATAAAAACAACTTATGTGTGGTTTTCAATTTAAATAGTTTGGAGAGGTTTGAATATGCACATTTCTTGAGGTGGCGATCTGTTTTTGGGGGAACTCGCCGTGGCGAACTGGTCGCCATTCGTTTTTCCCTTGTGATCGTGGAATCAGCCAATCCCTTTGTTATGGAATGCAATCAAACGGTCTGATTCACCTCAAACAGACGAGTTCATTTTTGCCATGAATGTCAGAAGCTGTGCCGAGAGCCGTACCTTCCAAAACACGCCCGTCCCCTTTTCGCCTTTCTTGGAAACATTTGATGCAAAACAAAAAACGGGTCAAGTTGGCCGTGCATCCACCACAGCGACGTCTCTCACAGGTTAAAATTACACTGAACATGGTGGTTAATATACCAAAACAATTGAAGAAACCCCGGGGGAAGAAACCAATTCCAGTGCACTTTTCTCTGTCTAGTAAATTACATTGTCCGCAGATGCTTAAGCCATTGAAGGAAAGGCCACTGTTACCCAACTGCAGATTCACAGAAAAAAAAAAAAAAAAAAAAAAAAAAACTAAAAACAAGAATATATCCCTTTTAGCAGACTCAAATAGCAAGTAGGTTGGTTTTTTTTTTTTTTTTTCCTCAACGCAGAATACCTTGTGTTTTCTTTTTGTCATCAAGTTGTCGCTCTCTGTACAAAAGACAAAATTCCTTCATAAAGATGCACATTACTTGTACTGGAGTTCGGATATTTGTGGCCTGGCTTCACCAATGTATGAATGAGGATGTGAGAGAAGGTGTGTATGTATGTGTGTGTGTGTGTGTGTGTGTGTGTGTGTGTGTGTGTGTGTGTGTGTGTGTGTGTGTGTGTGTGTGTGTGTGTGTGTGTGTGTGTGTGTGTGTGTGTGTGTGTGTGTGTGTGTGTGTGTGTGTGTGTGTGTGTGTGTGTGTGTGTGTGTGTGTGTAGTAACATCTCCAAGTCTGTTAATCGTGACGTCTCCTCCATGTCTTCACCTCAGATTAAGCTCCTGAACTTAGCTTGGTGCTCGGAGCCCCCACAAAGCATTATGGTTTGTCCTCCACTGCTGCTTGTCGGCGACAAACACAAACTGAAATCTCCAAAAGCCCTCAGAGCTGGGGATCAAGAACATATCGCCCCGTCTGAGAGGGGAATGAAAAAAGGATGCCGGCTTTTAATTTTCCGCTTTTATCCACTTCCTTTGTTAGCTAGCTTTGAGGGTGTCCCAAGGGTCCGGCGTCGGGTCACCCCGCGGCCTTGTGCTTGCCCCCACAGCAGCGGCAGGCCTCGCCACAGTGCTGGCAGGCGCGCAGCGGCAGGTAGCAGCACATGCAGGGCGCGATGAAGGAGAGCGCCACCAGGGCCAGCCAGCGCAGGCAGAACTGCTCATCGGACGTGTCACACGAGCAGGGGTCCGAGAAGTCCCCCTCCGAGTCAGACATGCAGTGGTACAGCATGCTCTCGGCACACAGCATGCAGCTGACTTTGTAGATGCACTGCTTGATGGGATCGGGGGCGTCCTGGCACTGCCCCCGCCAGTTGTCTTCGTGGTTGAACATCTCCCGGCAGTAGATGCAGCGCGATCGCTCGCCGTCCTCTCGCCGCCGCCGGCCCTTCTGGGACTTGAGCAGGGGCGAAGGCTGAGTCTTGATGGCCGTGTCCTTGCCCAGGCCGAGCCCCATGCCTGTGCCGAGGCCCATGCCAGGGCCGGAGTGGGAATCCCCGCCGGGGCCGTCGGGAAACAAGTACTCGCACTTCTTACTGTCCAGTTTGTGAAAGGCGGTGGGGAAGTCCAGGTCCTCGCGCTCGGCTTCTTGTTTCCACATGACCGGGTGGCGGTAGTCCTCGTAGCCGCGGATGAGTACGTCTTTGCGTGGGTTGATGCGAACGATCTCCTCTTCGTCCATGCGAAAACTGACGCGACGAGTCGACTTTGGGGGAGGAAAGATTTGAGAATTAGCTGCATTCTTGAGCACAGAAACCTCGCTGTGTGACAGAACGCCACACATGAAACCGAGTGCGTGTGGTGGGAAAGAGGAGAGGCAAACCTGTGGAGGCAGGTAGCGGCGGTTACTCGAAGGGAACTCGTCGAAGGGCTGGGCGCGGACGTAGTAGCCCCTGAACGGCTCGGTGGACACGACATTGTTCAGAGGGGAGAAGGGCTCTTTCATTGGAGTGCAGATAGAAGGAGGCTCGTCACACACCTGGAAACACACACGACGACACATAAGTATGCAGAGTAGGTCTCATTGCTAAAAAGAAAAAATAGCAACAAAAATACCCTGAATAAAGGTCACCGGAAAAGAGCAACAATGGAAAAGTTATGATTTTAAGTGTATTAACTATGTGGAAACTGCTGGTACTCAATCCCATTTTAAAGTCAGTAGTCTGGGCTTTAGCAATAGTCACAGTGTAGTTTATACAGTAAAAATACACAAAACAAAATAAGAGATAAACAACAAGAACACACAAGAGCTGCAAAGTTAAGCATTTGTCACTCTTGCATTCTGCATCACAATCAATTCAGCATTCTAGACTGCAAACATGCTTTGACTCGAGGTGTGTAGGCTGCGTGTGTGTTTCAGTTTAACCACCAGGGGGCACCCTGCACCCACGATTTGGCCAAATGACTGTGCTGTGTGGCGATGACTCAAGGCCCTTCTGTTAAGAACTCAGAGTTCCCATCAGCTTTGCATGTGTTGCCACAAACATTTTTACTGAAGCAAAAATCTACAAATGCGGGCCTAGAAAGAGAAGCTCTTAAACGTCCACAAAAGAAATAAATAAAGGTGGAAACTGTGCAAAGTGATGGCAAGCGAGAGGTCAAATACTCCTACAATTGTAAGTTCTTGCTGTTGACAAAGAGTGAGACGTCTATAAATAACATCCCGTGACAGATTTCGTGGAAAGTAGTTTGTCTGAGAATCTGCGGAAGTAAAATGAAAATCCAATTAAAAGCGGTGTAAGAACTCCCGTCTTCATGGCGAGGAAATCAAACGCAATGGCAGTTTTATGATTCATGCACGCAGAGGTGATGGGAGATGGAGGAGGATAGTCAGTTATTACATTAAGAGCCTTGTGATATTTTGAGCTGCATCATTTCACTGCAACACTCTTCACCACTTCCAGTGTGTTTGCATGTCACACTGAGGCTTGTACAAGCAAAAGAAATGAACGTACACAGAACTACTGTTGGTTTAATCCCATCGACTATTTAAAGACTCGCCTGTAACTAAAAACTTAATTGGTGTCTATAAATGTTTCCCCCCCCAAAAAAATCCTTTGTCTTTTCTTACTTTATATCAATCACAGAAGAAGAAGAAGGAAAAAAAGAATCAGAAATGTGTATATGAACACATGCCGAGGCATCTTCACACAACTTCGATCCAAGCATATTCAAGCCTTGTACACACTGGCTAGCTGTCCCTCTTTTCCCACACACATCCCGACCTCATCAAGGCAGGGTTAGTCCTCCTCTCTTCTCCTTCTCCCACCCTTTCTCCTTCTCTCTGTCTCTCTTCTCAGTGTGTGGAGGAGGCTGCTGGCTCTGGTTAGTCAGTGCCGTGTGTAAAGTAGCCCACGCCAGTGCTTTAACGCACAGCGGAAATCTGGTTTGCTCCCAGCTGCTGCTACAGTAATTACTGTCCTGTGGTTGCTAAGAGATGCTTCCTTTGACTTCTCCCCCCCCTTTCTCCCCCCTCCCTCTCCTCCACTTGCCTGCCTGCCCCCACCCCCCAGACTGCTAACACATGGTCTGTGTGTGTGTGTGTGTGTGTGTGTGTGTGTGTGTGTGTGTGTGTGTGTGTGTGTGTGTGTGTGTGTGTGCGAGAGAATTATTTGCCTCTAAACACACCGAGTAGTGTAACACACATCCACAGCGACTGCAGGGGGAATGTGAGGAGCAGAGAAAGAACAGAGCAGGAAAAAAATGAGATCGTGTGTGTGTGTGTGTGTGTGTGTGTGTGTGTGTGTGTGTGTGTGTGAGAGAGAGAAAGAGAGAACGAGAAAGAAGGGGAGAACCGGAGAGAGAGCGAGAGGCCAAAGAGTCTGCCGAGGGAATGTCATAAACCAGCTCCAGCTGGAGAAATGCAGCACGGAACTTAAAAAGCCAGATGACAGCTGTGTGTGTATGTGAGAGAAAGAGAGAAAGGAGCATGGGGTGGGGAGGTGGGGGGGGGGGCGAAATGGGAAACAGACTTGGGCTTCCTTTTAAAGCGCTTGCCTAAGCCCCACCATTCAAAGGCATGCGTGGGGGCCAATCTGGAGCTGATCTGACCCTAGAGATGTGGCTTGGTGAGAGAGGGAGAGAGAGGGAGAGAGAGAGAGAGAGAGAGAGAGAGAGAGAGAGAGAGAGAGAGAGAGAGAGAGAGAGAGAGGAGAGAGAGAGAGAGAGAGAGAGAGAGAGAGAGAGAGAGAGGAGAGAGAGAGAGAGAGAGAGAGAGAGAGAGAGAGAGAGAGAGAGAGAGAGAGAGAGAGAGAGAGAGAGAGAGAGAGAGAGAGAGAGAGAGAGAGAGAGAGAGAGAGAGAGAGAGAGAGACAGAGACAGAGACAGAGAGACAGAGAGACAGAGAGACAGAGACAGAGAGACAGAGAGACAGAGAGAGAGGAAGAGAGAGGGAGAGAAAGAGAGAGGGAGAGAAAGAGAGAGGGAGGGGGGGGGGTGGGTGGAGGGAGCCAGGGGCAACCTGGCTCCACACCAACATCAGGGATCCATGCACTTCCGCCCTAAAAGGCACAGGGGTTCAAGACGGGGAAGACTGGGGTCTGGCCTCGTGCTAAAACCTCATTTGACACACTTTGACTCGCGCTGCCTTGAAGAAACGACCGGAGAAAAAGGAAGGAAGGGGGGGGAAAGTGCCCATGTCAACTTTCAAAAACTATGAGCATTAACTAAATGCAGTTGTCACTGTAACGTCCGGCACACAAGCTATTCAAACAGCTAATGAAGCGGTTGCACCGATCAGTGCCAGTGACTGTGCTGTTCTTCAAGTTGTGTGTCATCTGGCAAATTGGTGCCACGTTAATATCATAAAGGAAAGGGGAAGCTGTTTCTTCACTCAATAACTGAAACCAGGTCTGAAGTGAAGTTTTCATGTTAGTTTTGAAGGTGGAGGGAATTATGGGCCACAGATGCATGACTCACAGCATTCACATACACTCTCCTTGTTACACAAATATACTGCCGGCAGCTGCAGCCGTCTTTGTAGTTTGTTTTCAGGAAACGTGCCTCCCGAGTTGATTAAATACCTGCAACGTCAGACGACAGCTGGATCTATAGACGCACATCTCCAGAGTGTGACAGGTATGCACGACGACGTCATTACTTGACCAATATAAATAACGACCGATATCACAAGTTGTACCTCTACTATACTCCGCACAGGTGAGCTGCTGAAGAGCGACGGTTTGTTACTTAGTGGGCTTTTCGACAGCTTTCCAATTGTAACACTTGAAAGTAATATCCAAAAGTGCTGGGGGAATGAAAATGGCACTCTGATTGGTTTATAGCACAGAAAACAAAAACTTGTGTATACAACACTTTAAAGAGAAAACACCAGCACAGCCCTTTTGAACTATGTACTGTCGTTTCTCTTCAGATGGTCACACCAGTGGCTCGAGGAAGTTTAGATGTGTGTTGTAGCTCTGACACTTTCCAGTATAATACACATAAATGTGTTTTACAAAGCTCCAGTGCTGCTCCTCTCTGCACCCTGGCAACTTTTACCAATGACGTGCGTCCATCAAAAGGATCATTTTGACGCTTCGGGAAATGAGGCATCCTGTCTTATTGTAAAGGCTGAGACGAGCGGATCATTTCCACTTTCTGTCTGTAAGTCACAGCGAGTAGAATGTTTAGCATAAAATAGGTTCATTTCTCTAAACTATTCCTCTGAATCACTTCTTCCATGGCTTTGAGGCGCTTTAGAGAGAGCGACCAAACCAAACCAAACCAAACCAAACCAAACCAGTCGGAGAATTCCTGCTCTGTGAGCGAGGCTGTAAAAGTCAACTGACCCACAAAAGCTGTGTGTACAAAACTGATAAGGAAAACTTCCTGCCAGTGCTAAATTAGATGCGGATGTTTTTCTGAAGCATTTGGGGGGGGGGGGGGGTCTACAAGCGGAAGGACTGGTGGTGGAGGGACATAATTTCTGGCAGGGGGTCATCCCAGCTGAGGAGGGTGTTGTGCAACCACTTTTCTTTATGGGTAAAACATGTTGCATGTGCTTTGTGTGTGTGTTTCTGAGTGAGAGGAAGACTGTGGCGAGCTTGTGAAGGGCATACATGTGGGTGCTCAGCCTCAGCGGGCAGGATGTGGGTGGAGAGGACAGCCTTTAATACACGCACACACACTTAAGAATGCAAGGCTGTCATGAATTCCAGTAAGTTTTAATGTCCAAAGACGTCTGAGTCTAATCAAAGAACTAAACAAAGCTTGATGGTGACCTCCCATACAGATGAGACACTGGCATTTGTTTTATTCGCAATGTCACAGCTATTCTACACAAATCTGCTGCTCGTAAGAAGGCCCGACAATAACAAACGCCGGAGCACAATTTGAGTATGGTTTTTAATCCAATCCTGGTCTGTACAAACAGTGGTTGGACTTGATGATGAGGCATTAAGCAACACACTTGATGTCACACATTTTTAGGGTGTTGGTATTTGCTGGTTCTCTAGTCGCAGCTCTCGCGCCTCTGGTTCACTTCTCTTTCTCTGGAGCCCAGGTCTCCGACCGCAACATTCGGATGCCAAATCACCATGGTGACACCCTCGGTGGCTCACTGAAACTTATGAACACCCCCTTCTAACCCCTCTCTGGCTACATACACCCCCACCTCTCCCACTGCCTAGCAACAGTGGTGCCATTGGATTTCCTGTATGTTCGGGCTGATTCCTTAAAGAGGAACTTCGCCACAGGAACAGGAACGCAGCTCGACCTCCTCGGTCCCTCTTCTGGTTCACATCACACAGGGTGTGAGACACCATGCAGCTCAACCGCAGTGACAACGGTCTGACAAGAGCGATGGTCTGTCCACGCAGATCATCCTGATCCCTGACTGACCACCTGCCTGACGTGGTGTAGGACCACCTTTGTTGCCAAAACAGCCCTGACCTCTGGAGTCTTGACTTTACTAGAGCTCTCAAGGCATGCTGCAACACAAAAATGTTGTCATGAGATACTTTTAATTGTGCGAGTCGAGAGGTAGGCCCTCCATGCATCGGGACGGTTTTTTTCAAAAGCATACTAACAATGTCAAAATCTGTCCCTCTTGCAAAAGTCAAATTCTCAAACTTGGTTGTTCTACTCACGCCGCTCCTAAAATATTTTCGCTTAGTGGCAGGAAGCATCATCCCTCTGAAGGGAGAAGAGTTTTCATGAATTTGTGTCATGCAACAATGCTTAGGTAGGTGATCCAAAGAATCACACCGTGCCAGCTTTGTGTTCACCAAGTAGAAATGCTTGGTCACCAGGTCATCAACGTCATGCAAGAGAAAATAATACACCTTCAACTGTTCTATGTATTCCAACCCTTTTCTATCAGAATCCCCAGTAACGTCCGAAGTGTTTTATGTAACTGGCCTGTTGGATCACACTGCACCAGTCAGCATTTGCCCTGGACATGCATCAATAAGCCATCGACTGCTCTACCCTACAAATGTTACAGTTTTGAAGAGAGTCTGACCGAGTTGTCTAACCATAATGATTCAACTCCTCACACATTTTTTTTTTTTTCCCGGCTCTTAACACTTCAACTTTGAAGACGTGTTCAATTTCTGCCAATTGCTTCCCATCCACTAAAGAATGCATGACCAACAGATAATTAGTGTTATTCAGTACACTTAAGCTATCCTAAAGTTATAGTTGATCGTTGGTAATGTACAATATAGTGAAACATATTACTGTAATACCTTTCGGGAGATATCATAAAAGGTCTCACGTTTATTTTATAGCATGTAGCCAAATGAGCAGTGAAGACCTATCTTCTGGGACAAGAAGTACACTGAATCCTGCAACAGATGGCGTGCACCCCACACACAGCTGATATCAGCATTACCGAGACCGTTTGAGGTTACTTGGTGAGACGGAAGCAACTGAGACAGCCTGAATGCACAGAAGATCCGAGGCAAGTCGACCAAATATCTCCGTGCTCAACACCTTGGCAAAAAAAAACAAAACAGGAAGGTAACTTAGACAACTGGTGTTGTTTTGAAAACTCCCACAAAGTATGTTCCTTCAGGTCACTGAACATCAAAATCACAAAGCGTTTGAAATTGCCTGTTAACAGCCAGCTCCTGGGGCAATATTCTATCATCATCAATCCTAACGAGACTGACAAGCCAACAAGTTGGATTCTGAGAGACAACTATGCTTTGCTCCGTCACATTTGCTGGCCAGCACCCAGCTTCACCACAGAGCGTCTGATTGGCATGGCTTTACCGCCTGTAAATCGATGAGAACAACCGTGGAACAACAAAGGCAGGTGTCATCACCTGGCTGGGACACATCAGGCCTCAAACATGTGGCCCGGGTTCGAGCCCCGACCTGCCTTCTGTTTAAACAAAACAGGCCCTTCTCTAAGTCTTGCAAACACACTGCTGCAGACGCAAAACACACTTTCACCTCGTACAAAAATCTGTTCAGACACTTCTGGGTTTTGAGCTCACTCACCGGTAGCCCGTCCTCTGGAGAATCCCCCTCCCCAAACGGCCGACAACCTGAAAGAAAGGCAGGAAGATTAGGGGATTGACATATTTATGCCATGCACGCTGTCCAAGAAATGAAAATGTACTCTGTAAATTACAAAGCATAGCCCAATTATTATTGCAATAATAAAGATGATCAACAAACGCATGCAAAAACTTGTGTTTGGAAATGTGCCACTAGATGTTGAAAGCCAATAGAAATCCGTTCATCTACTTATTGGGATATTTACATTTGCAACCATTGTTACAATTTGCAAAATAGAGAAGGGAAGGATTAGGTAAGTTGACTTCTTCCTACCCCTTTTTAAAGGCATATCAATTAGATGTCTGTCTGTGTGTGTGAGACGTGTATAGTCAAATATAGATTATCTATTTTATCGAAATATCTTTTTTCTAAAATAATTTTTTCTTCAATTTTTATGATCAATCAGGGTTTATAGGATAGGTCAAGACTTCTGCTGTTTGCAGCCCATCACCTAATGGGGAAATGAAAGTTGCCTTGTGTTGGTGAGGCACACAGAAGTCAATTGAATATCCATCCCGAGAATCACGTAAAATCAGCCTCGGCTAAAATGTTAAAAAAAAATGTTTTTAAATGTATACGTCATTGCCATACTTTTACATCATTCATATTTCCTGTACTTGATTTCTGTTATTTCTTTTGTTAAGTGTTTGCTTTTCAAGATTTGGACACATTTGGTCATGTATTCTGAATCGGAATTATTTTCAAATTTAAAGCACTGACTATAGTCAGAATAGGTGGTTATCGTGAGTCAGAGCAGCATTTTGAATAGGACTTTTTTAAATAGTGTTTGCTCTAAATTTAGTTGCAAATGTTAAACGGGCTGCTTTTATTTTATTTTTTTTTAGAGAGATTCAAGCCACAACCTGGTGGATATTTTTAGGTAGTGTTTCAATTTTCTCCAAAATACAGATGACTCAACAGCTCAACAAAGTCGGCAAAAAGTTAGACGGCAGTAGTTTGGCTGCACTACTCTTGTATATTTTCCTGAAAATCAAAGTAGGACTGTCATCAGTTGCATTATCAAAAAAACATGAACAAAACAAAGTGTTGTAGTCATGTTGATATGCTACATATGTTGAGTGGGTCACTGACATTATGATTTGTGATACTAAATTGGCTTTTAAAGCAGGTATTACTTCCATTTGTTTCAAACATATAGTCTTTGGATTTAAAGGAAAAAAGCTTAAAAAAACCCCACAAAAAAAACAGGACTTAAACTATGGCCACTGTGATGAGATGCAAACTGTTTGTACCTGGTGTATCATGAGGTAGTTTTTATAATTTGGTTCACTGAATTAGGATCGCTGAGGTCTCATTAGAAGCACCGAGGAAGCAGGTTTCCTGTCTGCGTTCAACGAGAGAATGCCGAGATACATGGCAATGTCATCTTCGTCACTGAGACGACAGAAGAATTTACTGGGCTTGTGTTAGACACTGTGTGTCCATCAGTCAGTCAGTCTGTCTCTGAATCACATTTACTAAAGGTGTGTGTCTGTCTGTGTGTGTGTGTGTACATTTCGCCACTACTGAGAAAAAGAGGGCTCCTGCAGCACGACTCTGGCAGAGCTGGGCCACGAAGCTGCCTGAGCCATGTGCCCGGCGTTGCCATGGCAACAGAGGACTGCAAGACTGATACACACACGTGCGCTCACATACACACGGGCAAAAACATATTCTCTCTCTGCCTCTTCTCTCCCCACACACATTCACACAGCAGTCCAGCAGCAGTGGCGGCGGCAGAACGATGCAACAGGAATACAGAAGGACTCGCCTGCCTGTGCTGAGGAGAGGCATTACACAACACTGGCAGAATACAGAAAATGCCAGGAGAGCGAGAGAGAACGAGAGAGAGAGAGAGAGAACAAGAGGGAGGTGAGGACAGCAGGAGTGAGAGAAAGAAGGAAGGGAGGGAGGCACAGGCAGTAGGGACTCTACCATCACCTGCGACAGCTGATATTCAATATAAAGAGTCAAAGCGTTCAGCGTAAGGACCAAACTGCACAATATCTACACGATGTCATGAGATTTTTAACCTTCTTTCCAAAACAATGCATTTAGTGTACCAGGGCAGCAAATATCAACCGTTATCAGCAATTCTTTTATTGATTAAAATATCAAGTATTAGACATAATGCTGCACATGTGCAACATGACCTCCCAGTTCAAGGTGACATCTCCAAAGGACGACATCAGGAGGGGTTTTACTGCCTTTCTGTGGCAAGTCCACATCATTTCTGGCTGTTTTGTTCCCAGGACTGTCACATATAGTGAATTACATAATTTGGTCGAGAGCCTGACAGAATGGATGGACTTGAGAGAGCACAATATACTAAAACAAATGAGTAGACTGTTTTTAATAAGGACAGACACAACATAAAACAAGATCACCCAGGCCGTCATCTGGGTCAGGGTACTGCTGAAGAATTTCTATGTTCTCCCTGTGCAGGTTTCCCCCAAGCTTTCTTGGCTTCGCCCAACAACCCAAAAACACGCTTATTAGGTTTACTGGCGACGTTGGAATACCAAATATATCTGTGAATTATTTTCCTGTCTGTGTTCTGGGATGTACCCTCCTCACCACCCAATGTGTTGAGCAATGAGTTTCTCCTGACTTTGATGTGGCACTAAAGCACATGTGCAGCCTTAATGTCTTCTTTTGTTACACTGGAATGACGCTCGTAGTGGTGAAGCTTTAATTTTTGCACAGAGCAGTGACTCTCTGTGTCATGCTATATATATATATATATATATATATATATTTTGGTTTTTCAAGTAATGAGTACAAGATTATAGAAATAGCGTCAATGTGACAGGCGTCCCAAACCGGCGTATTTAACAATTTGTGCTGTTATTTGTGCAGCTTAGTCCCTCATTCAGTATGTGAAGCATGAAGGGAAAACTGGTAGTATTTTGTTGGGGTATTTTTTGCCTAAAACATTTATCCTTAAATGATTGTTGAATCCCCCCCACTCACTTTTAATACACCATAATGTTCTGTTTATAACAATCCATTATATTTTCTGGGCATTATGTTACTTGTACAATTGTCTATGATTAACTTTTACACACACTCTGTGTGGACTTGTGCCCAGGAAGTACAAATCTCAGATAAACGCTTGCGGGCAAGAGGGAACTGATGCCCAGCGGTGATAAGCCTTTACGATATGTTCTGCTGCGCCTCCTCTATGCTCCCCAGGGTTCCTAGGTCTAGAGAGTAAAGGAGATTATAGCTCCCGAGCCACCCAGCCAGCCAGCCAGCTAGCCTCTTGTGCAATATGGGGCTGGATAGCAGATTGCTGAGTTGGCATTTCTCCTACTAATTGGATGACTTTGCAACCTCTGGCACTGTACAGGAAAATAATGCTTATTGAGACCCAAAGCTGCCAACTCAACTAAGAGACTCAACTCTACACAAAGTAATATGCTGTTTAGCTAACAGAATAACTGTGACACTGTACACAGCCAGAACAAACACGGCCTCTTCTTTTTTTTTTTTTAGACTCGTCTAGCCAGTCCCAAAGCTTAGTTGCCAAGAGAGGAAGACACAAAAGCTGAGCCTGGTCATGTTTCCTCCGACTAAAGTTTAGCCCCAATCTCAGGTTGCCAGCTTTTCAGTAAGCGTCTCCTCTTGCCCCTCTCTTTCCTAAATATCCTATCCTGTCCCGTATCACCCACCGTCTGGGTGCAGCGTCACACTGCCAGTCTCTACAGGAAGTGCCAAGCTTATCCGGGTAGCTGGAACTGATAAGATAACACAAGAGAGGTCATGCTTGGGTGAGTGAGCAGGTAAAAGTGGTGATGAAGGGGAGTCATCAATGGTAATCAACGCTACTCATCTCTCCTAGAACAGACGCCAGGTCAACCATTACAAGCCAGAGATAAACTTGCAGAAAAACGGTGTGTGGGTGCCCGCCTACAGAATGCATGTCACTTTCGTACACGTACACCCACATGGCTTTGACTTGTATTGAAAAGCTATGAACACACTGAATATAGAGCATTTGTAGTTGAAAGGAGGAGAGCGAAGGACGGGCTGAGGGTAGTCAACGAATGCTGGGGGCTGCTCAGATGGGTTTGATAAGAAAATAGACAATGCTGGTTGATTGATGTTCAAGTTAAAGTCTGAGCTGCTACCGACTTTGACATTTTGTTTGACCTCCCTTAAACTCTGTGAGAACCTGCGCAGTCAGACACCACGGCAATGCAAAAAAGACACAAAAAAAATCCCCACCTTGGTTGATGTCCTCAATAGCCCGGCGAATGCCCCGGTCAAAGGCGCGGGCGTCGGCGGGACTCTGGAACGTCAGGCCAAACTTCTTGTCATTGATCCTCCAGTGGTGGAAGATGGGGTTGACCTTGTTGTATACGACGTCTTTCTGAAGAATGCATTCCAGGACCACCTGACGACACATGCGACAGTTCAAGAGTTAAATAATTAAACTGCACGCTGACGTTCCATTGTGAGGTTTATTGAAGTGCGTATAACATTTACTGGGGGAACACACATGTAAATCCTCCATCCGACTCCCTAAGCCGTTTAATGTGTCGCATTCAATCATCCCAACACAACGTGAGTCAGGGGAAAAAAGAGGGCAGGAGAGCTCGAAAGAAGAGTTTTGCAAGTGGAATGATACTGTATATATAGTAACTCGAGTTTTTAAAATAGAAGGGGGAAAAAAATGAGCACCCTAAAACCAATAATTTCTCAAAGTTTTGGGGATAATTTGTAAAACACATTCTAAATGATGGGGTTTTCGTTACAGATGATTTTAAAGTTGAAGCGCAGCGGTGGCAGGAGGGTGAGAGTGTGTGGGGGGGAGGGGGGGTCGAGGTGTTTCGGAGCCAGGAAGCCCAAGTCTATGGCAGAGAGTGCCGGTGTTTCCAAAGCCTATTATTAATCAGGGCTAGTGGGCCGCCTCCCGGCCTTCCTCTAGGCAGATTAAATGAAATGAGAGACGGCCATTACAGTCTTTGAGGTTTTTCCTGACGTGCACGAGAGTTGGCTTATTGGAGTGTGAGTGTGTGAGCGTGTGCACGGTCGTCTGCGTGTGAGTGCCGGTGTGATGAAAAGCTCAATGATCCAGGCGCTACACTGTGTATCTTGTTGATGCAAATGCCTTGTTGGGGGGTGGGGTGGGGTGGGGTGGGGTGGGGTGGGGGGGTCACGGTCACAGACCAAAACCCAATAGCTGGAAGCAGATGGGATCGTTCTCCACCACCGGATATGGACAACAGTCAACATGCTCGCTTTAAGATTCTGATATGTGGCAACCGTACGAGTTTTCGTCGATATTCGATACGAGTGTGTCAGTGAGGGCGCGCAGAGGTCTACGTTTCATTCTGTCTGCGTGAGATACTTGTTACACTTAGTGCAAGTGCACTGCAACATAACCCACACTATCTATCCTAACGTCACTACTGCATACATGCCTTCAAACAAAACAAAAAAAAGGAGGGGCAACGGTTGAGTACACATGTTTACCCAGAGAGGGAAGAGGAGAGAAAGAGAGAGGGATGTGAGACGATAGGGTGGCAAAAAAAAAAAAAAAAAGGGAGGGAGGGAGGGAAGGGGGGCGAGGGTCCACTGTGCCGCTGGGGGTGATTGTGGAGGCGAGACTTAATGGAGCCGGAGCAGGTAAGGTGAGCGTGCGGCGCGGCCGACAGAGGAGGAAGTATCACAGTTGCATGAGAAGGATGATATTCAACACCACATTCCACAAAAAGAGGAGGAGGAGGAGCCACACGGACAGAAAAACAGACAGAAAGGGAACAGAGGCGGGGGATGTGGAAGGAGGAGAGGGACAAAGACGGATGGAGGTGAGACGTGCACAGAGCAGAGGAGACAAAAGATTGTGTTTACATGTACACAAGAAGCCGCAACAAACTTAATCACAATCTTGAGGCTTTCCTAATATGTTGTAATGCAAATGCATGAAATCAACAGCTTTTCGACAGTCTCAGCCTACAATGTTTGGTGGACTCGAAAACTACAGTTTAAATGTGTGTATGTATTAATAATTCAATACTGGGATTGAAAGCATTAATAGGAGCAAACTGATTGCTGTCCTGCCTCTTCCATCCGAGACTTTAAGCCGATAACCCACATTTCTGGGCTTGAGAATAAGTCAAAACAATCAATGACAAGGTCAACAGCAAAAACTAACAATATCCAATAAGCTCGTGCAACAAGGCCAAGCTATTCTAAGCAAACGCCGACTACGACACAGTCGCTGCTGTGTCCATCACAGGGAGTCGCAGGCTGAGGAAGCAAGGTGCTGCGGGAGAAATGTTAGCCAGAGATTTGTCATCATCCGAGCACCAGTATGGTAAGTAATCATCAACCAATTAGATCTGTACGCTTACAAGAGTCAGAGAACAAGAGTGAGAGTGAACGGGAAAGAGAAAGAGAGAGTGGGAGAGTGAGGAGGGAGGGAGGGAGGGAGGGGGGGCAAGAAGGAGAGTGATTGGTAGCTATATGGAGAGCCAGCTGAGTCATCACCAGCACACTCTGTGCCGCATCACTGCGCTTATAGACAGATCCCCTCCACCTCTCTTCTTCCGTCTCCCATCTATCTGGCTCCACCTCCATTTCCTGCTCTTTGACTACATGCTACACATTCGCCAATTCCTCTGTCTTACCGATCCCAAACGTTTTGGATTTCAAGTGACTGCGTCGCTATGCCTCCTCCGTCTACCTCACGTTTCGGCCAACGATGGGAGACGCGGAGACGCAGAAAACAAATACGCGTTTCAAAAATATCATTTTTTTTCGAAATGCGTATCATAAACAGGATCACATAGTGGTGCAGTGGTTCACACTCTTGCCTCACAGCAAGAAGTTTCCCCGGTTTGAAGCCCGGCTTAGGAGCCCTTCTGTGTGGAGTTTGCATGGTATCCCTGTACATCAATGGTTTTGTTCTATTTCTGTGGGCTGTGCTTTTATAGCTATTGTGATTCACTCACAAAACTTGTCCAATTAACCACTTGAAAATGCTTTATAGGCTGACAGTACAAGTGATGTTTCTATTCAATCTCAGTCATCAAATGTTCTTATTCATTGCAATCTTTTTTTTTTCCCTTTTAAATCATATTGTTATTGTATTGAGGTGAATTACTCCAAAATTGTGTGGAGGTGGAAACGTGAGCGCGTGGGATTACTTTGCCCTGGGGTGACCTGGGAGCCTTCCCCCATAGTTAGCTGGAATCACATCATTAAGTTGGATGACGTGGGATAGAGGATCGGTCTAAAACAAGGTAGAGTACTTTCATTTACTGTGTTTCAGAAGCAACTCCAACCAAAAGCTCTTTCTTGGGCCTTTTTTTGGGGTTTTTAACATCATTCATACAACATAATTATGGTCTTTCATTTACCTCTGGAATCAAAACATTGAAGTTACTGTTTTAAAAAGAGTGGTAACATACATCAGTATTGCCCAGTGTTGTTTTTTTTTCTTTTTCCCCCCACTATGGCAAACATATTCTTATGTGGTTTTGTTTGTTGCCGTTGTTCCCTTGGACTCATCACTCTGCCTTTTCTTCTGGTGTCCTCAAGACTGTCGGTAGCACTCTGGTTGACACCAACACCCTTGGCACTGGGTGGCATCCCGACAGACCCGCGTATGGCTGGGTGTTTGTTGTGGTGGCTCGGGACTCTGACAGTGATAAGGGTGTTTTACCGCATCCCACAACAGTCGCCGAGGTCTCTGAACCTCGACTATACCCTTGTCTGAAGAGAAAAGCGTTCCCGTCACACCCTTTCCTGTGCCACACACATGCTTGGATAGCAACGCATAAAACACAAACATACCATAAACACTAAACACACATAAAATCTATTCCAGTCAAAGACGTTTTTTTTTTTTTATATATTTTCTTTTTAAGTGATTTAAACGCCCTGTTAATGCCAAATTGTTAGGACCACCGGATTCGGTGCATCGTGGTGGCCTCTTCTTTTCTCTGGCATGTGACACACAAATAGATTTACACTCTCATTAGCACAGATGCAGGATTATCCCAGTTCATCTACTGGATCTGTTTTACATCTCCAGCACAGACTGAGTGGATGACTAGAAGGTCATGAGCTTTGCAGCAACTAACCCAAAAGCCCTACAGATTACAGCCAAAGGCCTGATCTTTGGGAGCCTCTTTGTTACTTTGCTGGAGAAGACAGATACTAAACACAGTTCACGACTTTAGAGTTTCCATGTGGATGATCAACTTGTAAGGTTTTCAAAACTATCCCGAATTGATGCATTTTGTTAGCTGTATAAACTATACAATTTACAGTAACCATACAGTTAGAATTTTTGAATAGTAAAGAAACCTGTTGTGGAGATCCGTCAGTTTTATTCTGTGTTTGAACGCATTTATGTTTTTACATCTACCCTTCTGAGAAACATAAGCTAAATAAGAACACTAACATCGATAAAGCTCATACACTTCAATTAATATAAAACGCTACTCATACCGTTACTGCACCATCATATTATATCAATGCTACTACCAATCATTCTATTTGGCTTGTATTATTTGGGATTTGAACCCAGATCACCTCCAATCAAGGTCACGATTTCAGTGGACGTGCCATCCACAAGGGGATTTTAATCACAATACAAATGAATTATGAAAACAAACAGGCATTCATTTTGACTTGTCATTTAAATCTTTTTTCAGTCTTGAGTGATACTGAATGCATATCTTTACTATTAAAAAGTTGGTTTGGAAATGACAAATTACTGTCAAATTATCTTTGGCAAAAGTTGTTTTTTGAGGGGTACATGAGAAAACAAAAACATGTTTTAGCTGATTTTCACCTACTGCCCAAAAACACCAACTAACCTCCATCCATTCCGTCAATAATGAGAGACTCTGCCTGGAGACGTGTACGTGTGTGTGTGTGTGTGTGTGTGTGTGTGTGTGTGTGTGTGTGTGTGTGTGTGTGTGTGTGTGTGTGTGTGTGTGTGTGTGTGTGTGTGTGTGTGTGTGTGTGTGTTCTACAATGGATTGACATCCTGTACAGTAAAACCTTGCCTTCACCCAAAACTGAATAAATCAGTATTTAAGATGGATGTTGGTGAAAGCCAAACTAAGAAAGATAAATCACCTGCATTAGTTTCTGGTTTACATTGGCTCAACTTGTCAGTCAAACGCAAATAAATATAGTCAAGTGTTTAATGTCTACGGGTCATTTTGTTTGGAAATATTTGAGGAGTCACACACAAACACAAGGGATTCTTTTTTTTTTCTATACTCCAAAAATTAAATGTATATCCTCCTGCCTTAATTTACCACTGACAAGTGCTGTGTTTGATTCGCTCTTCATGAAGGAGGAAGTGCTCATAAAATGGAAGGAAAATACTTGTGCATTCATGGAAAACCGGAGTGAGTGTGAATTTCCAGCCCCTATTCCATCCTCTTGGTCCCGTCGTGCTCTTTTGTGCGTTTCCCACATCCCTCATCCCACATTCTCTGCTCTTGAGTAATCTGCCTGATGATGTCATCGTGCATCACAGAATCACGCAGTTGGATCCTATTTTGAGATACCTGCGCTATGGAGGAACGCCAAACAACAGCTTCCTGTGTGAGTGTGTGTGAGTGAGACAGTGGCAGGGGGAGTCTGGGACTCAGTGATCTCATTTACAAGAATACTCTCAATGATTTCCGCACCTGAATTTACATCACAGGGAAGAGCAGTGTAGCAGAAGGCGGGTTTTCACATAGAAAAGCTCGAGGCTCACTTACCAATTTGTCCTTAAGCCTTTCCCCCTTGATGTGGAACTCCACGGCGGTGGGACTGAGACTTGGACTGGGACTGGGACTAGGACTGGAACTACAGGGACTGAGGTTGCTGCCGCTTCCAGCGCTGCCGCCGCTGTGGGTACTGCCACTGTCCTCCGCCCGGCTGACCTTATAGACAGTGACACAGCTAAGGCCTCCGCCTCCCAGAGGAAGCCACCCACCACTGGAGTCATCCCGAGTCATGACCACTGCTCTCACACGCGCATAACTGTCACTGTGGAGGAGAATGGGAGGAGGAAATGGCGGGAGAAAGGAAGAAAAAAAAGGGGGAAATTAGTCAAGATAATCTGGAACAACAAGAATTATTATCTTTTCTTTGGTGATATCACACTGGCTAAATCCTCTGTTTGCCCACAACCTATATCTTTCTCCCTGGACCAACATACATTGTAAGAAGTGTTTCATTATCAGGAAGATGAAGGGAAGGACAGAGTTATTCACTTCAGGTAACTTAAAGCACAAAGACACTAAAAACATGCAATACACTGGCCTGCCAGGACCTGGATTTGACACATCTGGACTATATGAAATATCAGCCCTTAAAATACGCCATTAACAAGGTGCCATGCTGTACATAAAACCTACATAAAATGCTAAATAAATGAGAAGTGCGAAAGAAAAAGGCCAGATGTATAAATAAGGGATGGATTTGATACTGTCTCATACTTAGCCAACAATTTTTAACATTTACAAGACATTTAAAAAAAATATAAATTAAAATCTGGGTGGCGGTGAAGACTTTTGCACATAACAGGAAGGTTTTAAAAATGGATACTTCCACACCAGGCTGATGGTATTAGTTTGCTATGAAACTGCAGGTGATTTCTGCAGTAGAAGCAAGCTTATAGCTCGACATTTGCCGATTTGAACGCTGGCTTTGGGTCCTTGAGCAAGGCCCCTAACCCCCAGGTTGTGTCAGGAAGGGCATTTTACATAAACCTTGTGCAAAAACCAACCCTGGGATCACATGATCTGCCGTAATGACTGTGGAGAGGAACAGCCAAAACTCATTCTGTATTATTACACCTCGGACTAAAAGTCTGGCTTGATGTTGAAGAAAGGTGACAATATAGCAGCAACGGCCAAAAAGTTGTTGGGAGCCACAGAATGAGCGAGCAGGTCTCCTCAGCCAAAGTTGTGTGTGAAAATAGTTTCCATTTAATGGGTCCCATCAACAATGAATAGCCAAACGCCATCACACAATGTTTTTTTTTTTGCATAAAGCACGGTCAACTTCGATACAGACCTGAAAGACACAGTCAGATCTTTACACGCATCGCAAAATGTTTCTATGTGTTTTACCACCGTTCCAAACACAGTTTTTGGCATAGGCTCGCATTAGCACATTCACAACTAGCATAGCATCACAGCTGGGTGCTGCTCCTGAAGTCAATCATCAAAACAGACCGTCCTGTTGGATATTCAGAAGGTGACGGTTTGGAGCTGCACCACACGACAAAACTCTTCTCACAGTCTCAGCGTGAAGAAGATGCCGAGTGAGAAAGACGCGGGCAAAAAGTAGACAAGCGACTCACAGTCGAACATGTTCACTCAGAAAATATGACAAAAATTCACGTGGAGCAAGAAAACCTGATGAGCGACTTCTGCAACACGCAGGGCGGAAATTCCATGTCATTGTTTGAGAAGGGGGTAATAAGGGAGAGAAAAAATTCTCGAGAGCAACATTTGAGGGGGTGCCAGCCTGGGGTCCGGGAAACCCTTGGAGAGGTGCCAGAGATCACAGTGGGGATCTCGGCTTTGCTTACTTGGAGGGTGTTGAAAAAAAAAGAGAAGAGATTACTACAAGTTAAAGAAAACCAGAAACATTTTAGAATTTAAAAAAGGCTTTTATGCATTTCAATGGGCAATGTCTAATATTCTTCTTTAGGGGCAACTGAGGACAGGGCTCCACAGGGTGGTTTTTCATGCCTTTCCTGCCACCAGGATTTGAACCCAGGGCCACAACACTCAAGGCCAGTGCGAAATGTGCCTCCAAAATATCAAAATTGATATGGTTTCATGAAATTAAATAATCAGGGGAACAACAGTGTCACAAGAAAAGGAGATTCAGTCTCCCCTGACTTGTCATGATTTACACCTATGATAAGAGAGTACATGTTTTTGGAGGCGACATGCTGATGGCTGTTATAGCTACATTTGCTACATTAAAGCTCTCTTCTATTCTATTTGATCCTCATCTGAAATCTTTGAATAAATTTTTGATTTTAAATACCAAGAAATCACAGAAATTCAATGGTTATTAGTACAGAGTACCACATTTCTCATAGGTGATGCCAAATCGAGTCGATGATTTGCAAGGAACAGAAAGATAAGGTCAACAATTTAAGTTTGGATTAACTGAACATTTTGCTTTAAGATAGGATGTACTATACTATCAGATATGGGAAGGCATCGGTGTACGTTCAACTCCAGCACATGATGGCGATCCAGTGTGAATTGGATTGTCTCCTTTGAAAGCCGCAACACTTCTACATGAGCGGTGCACTCATCACTGTAACATCAATGATTTCAGAGGTGTAGCTTCAGAATTTCAAGTTTGTAGAAATATAACACATTTATCCATCTCATTGTCTTCAATCCAGACACTGTTTTGATTTCATCTTCATCAATTCTATTTGTGGAGGAATTGTTTTTAACTTATTTTTCTTGCTCGTCTTGAATGCTGTGAGATGACTGAATGTAAGGTATCTATAAATAACATGTTTTTATTACCATAAACTTGCATCAGAATACCAAACAATCTCAACGAATGCTAAACTGGCACAACATACAAAATGCTAAACGGATATTACTTATATAGAGCTTTTCCACTGCTTCGGCCGTCCCCAAAACACTTCACATCGTTAATCATAGTCACTCATTCACACACCGATGGTGACGGCTGCTACGCAAGGCACTCAATCCATCCATTGAGAGCAATTTGTGGTGCAATGTCTTGCTCAAGGACACTTTGACATATAGACAAGGGGAGATGGAGGTTTGAAACTGCAACCTTGTGACTGAAAGATGACCCAGTATACCAACTGAAGAACAGCCACCCGAGCCAAAGTTTATACTCTGATTAAAAAAACTACTATATGTGTGCTAATTTTTAAATAAAATACCACAGAATACATAATATTACACTGATTGTCAATCGCACACCTTAATTCTTAATCTGCTTGTCCCTCATTCCACGTCTTTACAGGCCCCTTTACCTTCACTTGGAGTCAGATGTTTCCCTGATTAGATAACGCCGCATAAGGCCACCGGAAATTACAAAGGTCAGGGCGTGCTGAGGGCAGCATTTTGCACAAGCTGCTGGTAACATATTAAAGACAGGGAAAGATCCGAGAGCTGACAGAAATGGGCAAAAGGGGGGGGGGGGGGGACTGTCGGACGTCGAGTGAGACATTGCTTTCTAACCCAGGATGGCGTCATCGAGTTTGAAACTTTTCTGATGAATGTCTTCTAAAGCCAGCGACCAAATCTGAAGCTGTTACCGAGTGCATGAAACGTTACCAACAGGACGTTGTGCGAAAAACACTTATCTTGTCGCACTTCATACAAAAGAACAGCTGCCCCAGCGCCCCCACCCCTCTCGCTGTCTATCCTCTGAGCCAACTCAATAAGGCTAACCTTTAGTCTCCTTCCGTCCACACCCTTGGCAAACCTTGGCGTTCACGATATTGGTTAGTAATTAATCCAAGAGCCGGCAAGCATTAAATCTGGACCTATCTTTGTCTGCATGTGGGAGCTGCTATATCCTGGCAGCGTGTAATATCTGACCTATGTCTCTTTACGGGACGGATAGGGACCATAAGCAAGAGTAAGTTTGAAATATAGTAAAGTACATAACAGGTTGTCTGTGAAAAGGATGTGTTCATATTCACTGCTTACAAATTGGAAGCATTTGTCAACCGTACAAGATGGTTTTTTGCCGTTTTGTTTTTGGTCGTTTTCGTCAACACATTTTACAAGACTTTTTATCCTACCCTCCTGGACTTGTACTCAAATAAATCACAATCTCCTCCATACTGGATTTGTACGTGTGCAGAGTACTAGGAAAAAAGAAAATCAACTTAGTCCATAAATCTTAAAATATATCAAATAGTTAAGGTTTTAATTCTTAACATTCTTTCTATGTCTGATGATGTACAAGATCTCCAAGTGTATGAAGTGATAGCAAGTGTTACTACTACAACTTGCTCATGATCCAAGACATGTATGTTGGCACGCTTCTATGAGGTTTTGTTTTTATAACAATCGCTGACTTCAAGATCAAAGTAAAGACTACATTGCATGTGCAACATTTTACAATTTATATAATATACCTCATTCTGATGTATGGTATAAATGTTAGTTTTTTTCCCCATTGTGGAATTATCTGTAACCAAGCATCGTTTTCAGCCAATCACATGATAGTCGAGCCGAGTCAGCGCACTTGTAGCACATCACAATTAATCACTGTTTGTCCCACTTTACAGCCCAAACTAAACAACAAACGCGATGTTTTTCATCTCAGGAAATGACCTTTAAGTATATTTTACATGTTGGCGCCGATTAACAAATATTGTGTCTGTCAGCGGTCTTTTAGACTCTGGTTTTCCTCATTTACACAGCTGCGTTGATGTTCAGAGAGCTTTTCTTACAGAATCTAACAAGCTTGCATGCAAACATATATGTGCCAACATGTAAACAAAATATAGAACGTCTCTTCCCTGGATAGAGCAGATTTCCATTTTCTTTGACAAAACCACCAGAAAATGATACACATTTGTGAAGTTTCATGATAGAGATTATATTTCTACTGAAACAACACAGTAAGAAAATACCGTAACTCAATCAGTGTTAAAATGTAATAAATAATATATTTCAATGCGACTTTATAAAGTCAAATTGTAGGTGAAACTTCTCTTCTCACAAGATGGCTTTAGATACACAATGTGGTTATAGTGCGCCACGATATCACTAAATCACCTCCTTGGAATTAAACTCATGAAATCATCTGAAATTTACAGCCACTTCTGATTGGCTACAGAGAATTCCAGGTTGAAGAAAATGGATGGAGATCAGATCATGCTCGAGACACTTAAATAATCCACAAATGTGTGTCCTACACTTTGTGTGAGCATCAAAAAAACATTTGTGAACAATGTAATTATTCTTTTTGCATATGAAAGATAGGTTAATGTGGGTTGAGAAATACATGTGTATTTACTGTATATATATATATATATATATATATATAGATTACAAAATGTATTTGTGAATCCCTTTGTTTGCATTCAAACTTTTTGATAAAGATTTGACTCCATATGAATCTGTTTGGTCCCAAGAAAGTGCAAAATATAATTAGGAGAAAGTGACACAATTATGTCTGTTGAAACTTGACATCTTGCCTGCGTGCAGGTTATACCAATGGAAGACTTTTGATTTTGTTGGTATATGCCAAAGTACATTTCAAAAGTTAACGTCGTAATCTTACCACCATTTGTTAATTCTACTTATCCAAAAACCAGATAAATGAAGATGATCACGGTTGAACAGCAGGGTGGATACAAGAGATGTACTTTCACTAAAAACATAATAGTCTCAAAATCTTACTCCTGTTCACCAACATGAAGCCTCAAGTGTATCAAACAGTAACTGTAGGAGGACTGACACACAAGCCAAACTAACTTCCTCCTTTGTAACCCCCAGGAAAACACCCATTCTAGCTACATCTTCTAACAGCAGTGCCACAGAAGTCACACAGGAGCGCCAAAGAAAAAAAAAAATGCATTTTTGAGTCGTATAGCTGGCAGTAAAAGAGGAAAATACTGCTGCTGTTACACCCCTCTATGGCCCCCAATAAAGGATGCGGGTGATGGGTGCAGAAGGGCCTGTCAGTCAGGCAGGGGTCCCTGGGGTGAACAGAAGGCAGGCGGTGGTGTCGCTCAGCCATGACCAGGGCACAATGACCAGGGCCTGACCCTTCAGACCTACCATCACACACATGCCAGCAACCGTGACACTCACAGGGAGGGGGGCCGGGCTCAGAGAGGAAGTTAAGTGGACGTGCATACAATCTTTTTTGCATGAAATTTGGAAAATGCCCCCCCCCCATAAAAAATAACTTGAAGTTACTATAATTTCCATTCAATATTTTCCAAACAAATGTATATCTACAGTAACCGCAACAACATTGAAAATAAAGTGAGAGGAGCCCTTGAGAAAATCTTTAAAGAATGAAAAGGTTCCACTCTTTCCTCTAACAACAAAATTGTTATTTTTCATTATAACCAACAATTTGGAGATATTGACACACACACACACACACACACACACACACACACACACACACACACACACACACACACACACACACACACACACACACACACACACACACACACACACACACACACACACACACACACACACACACACACACACACACACACACACACACACACACACACACACACACACACACACACACACACAGAGAGAGAGAGTTCATCGTGGGATGGTGGAGACAAAGGCTGGCCTCCACGCCCCTTGCTGGGAGCACACAGTCGACTGGACACACAATTGGGAACGGAAGCAGATCAGCTGGCCTGGGCCTGCAGGGGAGGAGGCGGCGGCAGAAAGAAAGGAGGCTCCCCCCTCCAAATCCAAATTATTCCAAGTTATTCTGCTGGATGACTGACTTCATTTCCGACCAAAGCAGGAGAGAAAAACAGAGGGAGGGGTGGGAGTGTAACATGGGGTGGGGGTCTGTCATGGAGACCAAGATGACAGTCAAGAGATAGCGCTATAATCGAAAGAAGTACTTCTTTCTTCCACGAAAATTTTGTGTATGGTCCTTAACAAAATGACATACATCATCTGTGAAATTATATTGTCTGTAAACAAGTTATGTGGCTTGAAAATGTGTAAAGAATTTAATGACTTCCAAGTGGACTGATGATAAAAGTGTAGGGAAACATTTAGATGTAAGTCAGATTATTTCATGATTTTTGCAAATACCCAAGAAAAACAACTCAACTAACTTTTCAATACACTTGGGAGTTCTCACTTACAATAAAGTGTCACTGGCATACGTCTGTAAAACTTTTAGCATCTATAGACTTGTCAACAGAATTACAGATTTCGAGGAGAGGAGGAGAGGAGAGGAGAGGAGGCGTGATGGGAGAGCACGTGCAGACCAGGCAGCATTGGGCCTCGAGGCCGGCTGCTCCAGTGTGTGGTGGAGAAGGGGGATCCTGGGACAACCATTTCCTAAGCGGACAAAGTGGCCGTTTGTCTGCTGCTCTGGCCCATGGCTCACTGAGCTCCGGCCCATGGCTCGCTGAGCTCCAGCATGCCATCATGCTTTGCTCCTGTCTCAGCCTTGGGTTTCCCACCCCAAAGGGGAGTGGTGGAGAAGAGAGCAGGGGTGTGAGGGGGGGGCACCGAAAGAAAGACAGGAGGGGAGGAAGAGGGAGGAAAGGAGAAGGAAGAGAGGGAGGAGAGAGAGAAAGGATGTGGCCTGAGCCCTGGGTGCTCGCCAAGTCACCCTCCCTTTCCTCAGCTCTGTCTCCCCCTTCTACCCAGCCCCTTCCCGGCTGCCTCTCTCTACACAATGGCCGCTTCTCTGCTGAAATTTCACGTTATTGGATCCCGGGCCTGGAGTTTTGTCCTCCTACAATGTCCAGGCAGCGGAGCATGCTGCAAGGGAGACACACTCTGCAAGCTAAAAGCTGGAAAACCATTCCTCCTTTCATTAGCATCAGAAAAGGGGAGAAAAGCCCCCACCACCACTTTTTTTTCCATCACCCCCTTTTCCTAGCCATCTCTCCCTTGTATTAAAACCGGAGGAAGGCTGTCAAGCCTGGTCAAGCTCCACTAGACCCCTTTGGCTAGTAGGACTTTTGAGAGAGTTACAAAAATGGTTAAAATATCATTGAGGAAAATAAACACAAGCTACTTATCCCAATCCGATTCTATAGATTATCCTCTGAAAGGAAAGCAATCTTACGAAAGTGGGTGGCAGGTAGTGCGAAAAGCCACTGAAAAGCCAAGTGCGATTTATTCACTTTTTTTTTTTTTTTTAACACTGAAATATGTTTATCTTTCACGGCTGTTATCACAAATAAAGTCAGACTGATATCACAACGTAAGGCTAATACGTCCTGCTATTTTGCATGGGGATGGGTTTGTCTAAAGTGACCCAAAGGATTTAATAAAACATGAAGTGTGTCCGCCAACCTAAAGAGCTCGGGGTAAAGGTAACTCGGTTGTAAGAGGATGAAGTGGCGCGAGCTGGTTCGCCGTGGTCATGCCTCATTGAGGAAATAAGTAACATGCGATCTGCGACTCAGCCGTTGATTCCAGCAGTGCATCTAATCTGAACGGCGCAAGCTAGCTGGCCAATTAGCCACGGTTCAAATCTCCTAAATAACCAGAGGCAAACTCAAGGGCACAGACATACCCAAAACAAATACCAACATGGATGCAGAGCAAATTACAACAGGAGGTCGGAGCGAAATGCTTTAAAAATAAAAAACGGGGATGTCTGGGAAACCATAACGGGACGCCATGGCTTGAAGAAACACCAAACCAGCATCCCAGGCCTGCTTACATTTGCTGCAGCGAAAAACTAATACTCTGGCTACAGAAAGAGAAGTGAAAGAGAAATTTGCCCTATCTCTTCTGAACACCTCGGGCTGCTGGTGAGTCATCTCCCTCACAAGAACATTCAGCCTAGCTACCAACTGACTCAGGAAAAAAAAAATAAAAAAAAAACAGAACAAGCCTACTCTGCTGCTGCACCACACAGCGAATCTTGACATCAAATGTACCACCATCCTTTCATAGATATACTACCCAACATTGCAGCAAATTAGCTGATCACAGCCACTTTTGGTGGGATCTGTCACATGCGGGTCAAATTAGATTGTAGTCTAAATCAGAGAACGGTCTACTCAGCGCGCACACGTCAGAACTACTCACTTAGACGGCATATCTAACACTGATTTCCAAACCAAGCCCTCTATTACCAGATTGGGCCTGAAGCCCCAACACCAATGTTCTAGGTACCGCTGCGCTGTGGCACTGTAAATCACCAGAATCCCATATGCGTATCAAATGCCAAAAAATTATTCTCATACATCAATCAAAGCCACATATTGAGATGATCTTAATTTGAACCGCAAGCATTTGGAAAATTAAAACCTTTTGCTTGCCATAAGAAAAAAAAAAAAAAAAAGAAAAGAAAAAGAGGGAAAAAAAAAAAAATGGAACCACAGATTTCGACTGCTGCGGCGTCTCTGGTCTGCTTTGATGTGAGTAGTCCCGGGGGACCCAGCGTTTATTCGTCATTGCTTCTCTGAAGCTGAGGGGGGAAACAGGAAGCTGCGGGGACATGGCAGCCATCTAGCTGTGGGAGAAACCATCAATATATCTCAGGAGCAACTTGGGAAAGATAAACCACCAAACCAACACGATGGGCCATTGACGCTAAGTGAAACTGTGCTGACAAGTTGTAATTCATTACAACATGGCCAGCCGTGGAGACTGCCATAACATGATGATCTCCATAAGTGTCATAAACCAACCTATTAGGCCATCATGAAAATCAACTCATGTGTCTTTGTACCCAGCTCTCAAGAGTTTGAGAAATCATGAGCCACTTCTACCAAGCAATATAATTCTATTTCAAGTTCTAAATATAGCCGCAAGACAGGAGAAACTGATCAAAAAGATTACTGAGCTGTTAAAAATACATGTTGTTACGACCCATTTCAAACTGTGACTCAGAATCAGAATGGTTAAGTAATATATTTGATAACACAACATTATGCTTGCATAAATTCGATCATCCTGGATCTGGCCCATCTCTTTCAAAAACACATGCACATGCCAAATGTTTCCAGAGGAATAAACACTGGTGTGTGTGTGTGTGTGTGTGTGTGTGTGTGTGTGTGTGTGTGTGTGTGTGTGTGTGTGTGTGTGTGTGTGTGTGTGTGCGTGTGTGCGCACACACACACAAAAACCCCTTCCTGTTTTCAAAGCGTTTGGAAACTCAAAGACACAAGGTTTAGGATTTACATCTGTGCCCTTTTATGTCTGTGGCCTCACAGGAAAGAACCATCTTAGCCCAGCTGCAGCAAAGAGCTCACAACAAGGCGCAGCCTTCATGCTCCCGCATGCAGCACAACTGAAAACAATATCCACAATTCAGACACTTAGTGCTAAAAGCACTTCTTAGAGGCATTAAGATATGGTCTGTGAACATCAGAGGACCCCTCCTTAACAAAGGAATAAAGACAAGCCCTGCTATGTCGATGCTGTGACACAGTCACACACGGAGGAATCTCCAAGTTTACTCCGGCTCACCAAACTACATACACTACATGCATACACACACACACACACACACACACACACACACACACACACACAAGGGGGGGGGGGGGACTCTTAATAGTTTGAAATAATGCTGCAAATACACTTCTAACATTTACACCACTTTGTGCGTGCTCCTAAAATACTTGAAGAGGAAATGAAAATCATAAGAGGGAAGTGGCTCAGGTTTAAAATACACAGAATCCAGGCCCAAATGTGGCCATGGGAATGGAACAGTCCACAACTATACAAGGCCTATTCAGTTTGCTGGCTTGTCTCAGTTTCAGACAGTTCAAACTCTCCGCTTGAACAGAGGATCGTTGTCATTAAATGACATAAACGGCACAACAGCTTCTATTAAAAGACAAATGATTTTGAAGAAACACATAATTACATTGAGGACTACACGACATACAGCCATCACTGAATAAGTCAAACAAAGGTTAACTGTGACATTTATCAGAAATACCTTCTTTTTTTTATCATCATTAAATGTATTTCTTAGATTAACGTTCAGTGCATGTACATAAACAGCTACCGGAAGAAAGAAGAACGTTTTTGCAAGTACGCTGATGTATAAATGTGTCAAATAACACATTTCAATTGCCTTTGTAGACCGCAGCAGTCTTAACAAACACTTCCCCAAAATAATACAGAAGCAAAACCAAGGATATGGTCAGCTCAGCAGACTTCGTCAAAAGGTAAAATGGATCTGTGACTTAGATCAGGCTCGCTAGTAAAGCTAAATGTTTGTGGAGGTCATATCCAACAACTGGCTGTAACCCTAAATAATACCATCTATAAAAAGGGTCCAGGAAATTATTTAGCTTAACATAAGGGCCACAGGATATAGGCAATTACCCAGGCCATAAAGCATCGGCCCTAACAGCTGAAGTAGCTGTCTCCCTTTGTCGTTTCAGGACATGATGGGGGTTGTTTGGAAAGAATGTGTATGGAGAAGCTCCGCAGCAGGAATGGGAGTGCAAAACAGCCTGCAGGTGATAAGATCACGACACCCTCATTGGCAGATAAAACGCTGAGCAGCCAAATCAATCACAAAGATAGGAAGAGGACATAGAGAGAGAAATCACCGAGGATCACCTGACTGGCAACAGACAATGGCACCCTACTGCAGGAATTTAAAACAATGGGGCCATACCATATCTGTGTCTAATAGAATACATGGAAATGTGATGACAGCCAGCTTTGGAGGCCGACCCGGGCTAAAACCTACATTAACGTGTTTAAAGTTCAATTGCAATGGACAAGATAGAAGCAATGATAGACAGAAGATGTAATGTCTCATCGAACAGTGGAGAGGTAAGAGTTTAAACACAAAACTGTAGTTTTCAAAGCAACGTTTTATATTAGCCGACACCAAAATGGATGAATCAATCTCAATACACAGCAAAGATAAAAAAAATTTATTAAAAAATGAGTGCAGTTCATATGGCCAAGCTGCTAAATGATTGAGCGAAATATTTGAGATAAACCTGACATCCCGAGTCTCACACATGCTTTCATAAACCTCCCAAGGTCCCAAGGTAATCGTATCCCTGAACTGCAAAATTCGCATTTTTCCTTACATCAGGCATCGCTCCCGCTCCGCACAACCCAGACAAGACGCAAACCAAAAGTCTCGCAAGGCTTCACGCTGCGTTCTTGTCATTTCAGCCCTGCGAACATGGCTGCACCAAGGCCAAGTAACATGTTCTCAGCGAAGGGTGTGCTGTGTGTACACCGGCCCGGCTCAACCACATATCATTCAAACTAAACCACTTCAGGGCTATGTCTTCACAAATTTGGGAAATGTTTTCAAATTAAATGGCTTACGTGCAGATTACAGGATCAAAGCCTGTTACGTGTCTTTGTTATGTTAGAACATGCTTCGATAATCATCATTTATACAAATAGTCTCTTTAACATGGGATTAACTCATGGAATACTTTTTTTTTAATCAATGAAATGCAGATGTCTTTGTATTATACTGGAGCACTAAAGTGAAAAAAAATTTATAAATGTTCCGAAATGGATTGAAAAAAAAGGAAATCACGTCACAAAATACGACATTTTTTCTGAAAACGTGTGCAATGAGAAATAGCTACTCAAAGACATCTTTTTCCTTCAAAACAGACAGCTCAGGCAAACGCTCAGTATTCCGTCCACTCCCATTACTATGAATCATACAACAGCCAGAAAGGTGGTGGAATCATAGCAACAATGTTTGGATCACTTCGCCATCTTAGCTGCTGCCATCACGCAGTGTGGAACATACCCAGCATATACTGGAGCTCCCACCGCACTGCTGATATGTAGCCCGTGGCGGTAGGTCCAAAAGTAGGGCTGCGAGGCCTGGAGGAGTCCCTGAGGTTGTTGCAGGGAGCCACCTCGGATTGAGAAATGCTTTGATTCCACCCATTTCTTTCGCTGCAGGTTAACACAAGGCGGCAGCTCAAACCAGCGCTTTTACCCTTCCTGCTTCGCACGTTCTAGGTTATTTCAGAATTTCAGCTAAATCGAGGCAAGAATAATCTCAGATGAATACCCATAAAGTGAAATATTTGTTTAAGTGTGGGGTGGTTGTATTGTTATTTGATATGACTTGATATGAAAGGGGGAGGGGGCTTCATAACATACTTACATTAAAAATAAAGAGTAGTTCAAGGACAAAAACCTCCATGCAGCAAATAAATCAAACTCAAAAAGGCGAGATGGAGGGAATGGGGTGAAAAACAAGGGTGTGTTTTGAACATTATACCATGACACTGGAAATGGCTGAACAGGGCATATGACTTCCTCTGTGACAAATACATTATCAAAGATAATCCTCTCAGGCGACGAAGAGACGTCGGTTAAACAACACACTCGTAGGGAAATAAAGGCTCAATAGGCGAGCACTGGCGCTTGGGTGTTGTAAATGCGTTGCGCTTTGAATAAAGAAAATGTGATCGTCGGTGCAATGCGAAACGGGAGTACAGTGCTGTGAATGGGCAGGCAGGTACTTTATGAATGGAGGGGATCATGTGACCGCAGCACCTCCCGAAGCAGATATTTCTCACTGACTGTCAACAAGCGCACACAGGGGATCAGCCCATTAAAACAATACCGAAACGCCACCTGAAATGGGCGCGACGTGGGTGAAAAACATGACACGCGCGGATCACACTTCATCCGGACGGCTCGCGGTGGATCGGGGCGTGAATGTGACGCCGTTTTTAAGCGTTTTTATGAATGGAGATTGTGATATGTAAATGAGTGTGATTGAGAAAAAAAAATGGCATCTTCAGCCTTTCAATGCCGACATTGTCGCAATAAGGACGACGGGCTCTCGGTAAATAAAGGCTGGACTGAGATACAAACGCGATGTGCACGATTTCTTTTTTTTTTTTTATCGATGATTATGTTGTGAAAATCATGGCGGACGGCAGTTACACAGAGATCGGATTTGTCAATGTATTACTATCAGATCGTGATGTTCTGAACAAATAGATATTATACTAAACCTGGAATACTGTTTTCTACGTGTGACTCCGACTGATCCTGCATTAAGTGTTTTATAGATCGACAGCGTTAGTGAGTATATTACATATAATCCACCCAGGGAAACACTGCTCAAAAGATTGGAGATGTTCACAGAATATGAGCTGATTCATGGAGTCAAAAAGAGGAAGAATCATGATTTATTCACGATGGCTTGCTGTAAAAGCTTATTTTATAACCTCGTGAATTTAGCAACATATAAAACACCCTGTGTGGCTCATCGCTGATAAATAATGACAAAACATCCAACGTTGCGTGGTTAGAAATGTCACTGGATACACTGGCAGTGTGCGTTAGCGTCTAAAGACGTGCAACTGTCCGACAATGTATAATATGTAAAGGGTGCAAACACAGGATTTTAAAAACAAAAAGGTAAACAGCACTCACTCGTTGTTTGGATTTGTTGAATCTTCACTCATTTTCTTCCTCACGGGGATCCAAATCCTAGCAATAGCATCGACGACGCAGTGACGGCGGGATAAAATGCCACATATATCACCATTTTTCCCCCTCGCATACAGAAAGCAGCCCCTCTTATTTCGGATTGTAGGTGAACGTTGTGGAGAGGGGCATGCTCTGGCCAAAAAAGCGTCCCTGCCGAGAACCGAGTGAAGCTAGCCGAACGTTAGCTCTGCCGCCCGGGGACGGACGTTAAATCGCGAGGAGGAATGACAACCGTTGATTCATTTTATCCTCCCTGGAAGTAAAATCCGACCACAACAAATGAGCCATCATCGGCATCATCCTCTTCGACAAGGGGGGAGAAAAAAAAAAAAAAAAAAAAAAGAAACAAAAAAAAAAAAAGAAAAAACGACAAATCCCCACCACCACGACCACCGCCGCCGGTTCGCAGGGAACGTGTGTAGATCCTTTTAAAAAATAAAAATAAAAAATAAATTTTTTTTTAGAAAGGGTTGCAGACTGTAACGTTTGGTAGGTTATTTATGGCAGGCTGTCGAGCATCCATTCGCCAACTTCGGGTCCAGGACAACACTTGAAAAAGCGCCGTGCAGCGTTGCTCCGTCAACGTGTCCGAGTAATTTGGCAGTAAAGGCATCTGACGCCAAAAAAAAAAAAAGAAGGGGGTCGACTGTTTTCGGTATTAACACTGGACACGCAGGAGGTTTGGAGGGGAAAAATACGATACGCAAGCTTGAGATTTCCTTGAGAAGTTGGTGGACATCTGCTTTAATCGAACTCCATTTTCAACTCGGGGGGAATGAAACGTCGGAAAACTGGGCGGATGTGTCGACCCTCGCATGAGAAAATTAGATCCTTCCGCGACGTAGTAAAAACATAACGCTCTTGCGCTTTAATGGGCGCACATTGCACCGAATTTACAACGGCTGGTTAAAAAGTAACTAATATTGCGCTTGGATTGAACCCTCTCCGAGCTTGCGTGGTGAATTACTCGCGTTTTGTTCCAAAGTTGACCTAAAGTAGTCCCCCCCCCCACCCCCCCTCTCCCCCCCCGCACTTCCAAAAAGAAGTTTCCCTTCAATCACGCATTGATACAAGAGGGAAGCGTCTGTGTGATAGCACGCAAAGTAGAAAATAATCTGGAGGAAGGACTTGGGCTGACACACAAGACTCCGGCCATTAACAATTTCTGCTGCTTTCTTTCATTAAGCAGTTTGATCGCGATCGACCGCCCCCGAGTCACTTCAATAAATGCCTGTTGCAGAAATTGTGGGTTTCGTACTGGAGATGTACACAGGCGAGAAACTGCTGCAGCACGTGGAATTACATCAGACCCCTTTTCCATGGTTTATGTGGGCTAAAAGCAAGGCTATCATTTCTATCTCACAGCAATTTGTTTCAGTCGAGTTATACAGGGCTTAAATGCACGCATGCGCTTAAAGTGAAAACCTACAACAAAAAAAAAAAAAATGATATTCTTAGAAATATTAGTAATTATCCCAGGGGCCATTTGGGGACACCGGAGTGGTGCTGATTCAACAGTGCAATAGCCTGGTATTGTTGATGAAAAACAAAACAAAAACATACTATTAACCTGCAAGGAGGAGGTGTGGGGGGGGGGGGGGGCATCAGTTTATTTGAGCTGATTATTATCAGTACAAGCATCATATTGGTTTAGGCAAAGCATCTTGTGCATCAACCCAAACTCTTCCCATCTGCAACCCCTTTCAAAATACACCCTCAAAAGTTACCGGGAAGAAAAAAAAAATCTAGCCTTTGCCTCTGTCGATCTTATTTGCAAATGTGTTAAAAAGCCTTGCAGAGTGAATCGGGGGCCTGGTTGCGTAAGACTTAAATGCTATTGGATTTCTGTGCTGTGTGGAAAGGCAAGAGATCAGGCTAAATGATTCTGCCTGGTTGTCATAGTGACAGCATGTTGTGTGAGAAGTTTCTTTGTATTTCTCTGGCTTTCATACAGCTTGTGCCACAGCCTTATGTTGCAGTCATATAAAACATCCCTGTGTGTCACTGCATACAGACAGCTCAAGCATGCATAGCCCTCACACGTGCAGCCTTGACATATATTGTAGATTGCCTTTGGTATATGAATACAATTTTCAGCCTGAGGCGTGTGCTGTTATTGTTTCAACAACCTGAGAGCAAATGTGACTGATTTAGGATTGTTTTCACAACAAATTTAGATCCTAATGTTGTTAAGACCATATACTTACTGAAGCAATCTGCATTTCTTGTACTTGAGGTGCTCAGGATTATAAAACTGGAATAAGTACCCCTGGTTTTAAAATGATCCAGGAAAGGGTGAAAAAAAAATAAAACAAATCAATGGCCATGAATTTTCCCACTCGCATGCCTTTATGCTTTAGAGTATTCAGAGTTCAAGAAGTCAGCCTTCTTTCTCATCTCACAAATATGGATGACCCTGGTGCGTTTCCTGTCTTTTTCACACAGTGAACACAACACAATGGAGCATAGACTTAAACAAGGCAACAGGATGTTTAGCGAGCAGTCATCCCCTGACCTGACACACTGAGTGCAATCAGAGTCATTAGGATTCTCTTTAAGGCAGTAAACAAGCTAACAGTCCTGTATTGCCAACAGAGAAACTGCAGAATAAAAGATTCATTTAGCCCGGCCTCATTCAGATGTTTTACTTGAGTTTCAATAAAATTTTTCTTTTAAATGACTGAAGTGATTTGCAGATCATCTTTGCAACTTTATTTGGTATTTGTTTTATTATGCTGTGGCGTGAATTCAGTACCAGTATTTCATTTGTGATTTGTTTTACTTCTACTTTCCCTGAGAGAATGGATTACTGTCCGAAGTTTTGAATTGTGAAAATGCAGTTAAAAACACAAAGTCCAAATAAAGTTCACTTATGTGTCCATTGAGTCATTTGTGAGACCATGTTTAGGTTTATAGGGAACTATGGAGCTAAATTGCTGACCTATTTTATTAAAATCACTTGTAAACATGACATAATGTTGAAACAAAAAACATCATGTTTAGTGACAAGGTGGAGCTTTATCACCTTTAGAAACACATTCTTATACATTGGCTGTAATGTTGAAAAAATTATTTTGGACAAAGTACTTGAGGGATTTAGTATGTTTTTAGTCAACACCATAGTGTCTGCAGGGGCCATAGGAGACCAAAAACTAATGACTTAAGAGACCCGATGAAAAGTTCTTGGTAAATTGTTTACTCCAATACTCATCTGCCCTTTTTTTTTTTTTCCCCCTGTTAGTTATGTCCAACTACATTTAGCTAAGTACATGTTTTTGGTGAGCAGAAGGAAGCTTTCATGGTGGTAAAATGCTGTTTCCTCTTCTTTTAAAGTAGGGGGAGAGAAAAAAAAGGCCCTGTAGAGTTTCAAGAAAGGATCCTCTGCGGTTTATCTTGCAGATGTATCAGACAGTCTGGCCAAGAGGTGTGGCTTAAACAAGAGGTGCTGATTTTTAAAGGCCTGGCAGCTGAACACAACAATGCATACCTATGATTAGTGTGGGCCTGGCCTCGGAAGCCTGCAACTTTTAGGCAAGCTAATTGTAGGTTGGTGAGTAAAAAAGGTGTAGTGGCTAGAGGGGAAGGAAGTGTGAGGGCCCTCGGGCATGTTTGAGTCACTTGTGAACTTGTTCTGTCTCTTTCTGTTTGTGACTGTAGCGTATGAACAGTTGTAAAAAAAAAAAAAAAAAAAAACTAGAAAAGAAAGCAAACAATTATTACGTCGCTGAAGTTTGCCTGGGAAAGTGGTTTACACATTTCTGATTGTATTTAAGTTGCATGAGGGGGATTTTTCTGACCATTTTTTTTTTTTCTTCCCAAATCAGGAATGAAAATGATCTCTTTCAAGACAGACGGATGCAGATAACTAGATGAGTAAAGTGTGTCAAGCTTAAAGAGACGGTCTTGTGACCGTGCAGAAGGATGTTGGATCACATCAGAGGTCACACAGGCTACAAAATCCCACAGAGAAACACATGTGTAGAGTTAAAACGATATAAATGATTTCACTTGTAGTATATCATGGATAAATGTATTTGATCTGCCAACGCCTTCAGTTTACGGCAGGTAAAAGAGCCGTGCGTAACTTAAAAAATATGCTTTGAGTCGGTCATTCCTCAATAGATTGAGCTTTAAAAAATCTGTTCTATTACAGTTAACACTCAAGCAGATTTAGGTCACTCTGTCATGTCTCAACAACAAGAATGAGAAACTAAATTGGTTTCAGCCACACTTGGCCTTTTTAGTGCTCCAGACTCTGTTACTTCCTATTGTTTGTATGTTGTGCGTGGGCTTGATTGAAACCTGATCTCGCTGGGGAAGCTGTGTTTAGGGTGAGGTGGACAGGCCTTTGTTAGTGCCTGAGGGGTGTTTATTTGGGCGGCTTCAGTTGGCTTCCCTGTAATCATCATCCAGCCCCACAGGATAGAGGGAATTAATGAATATGTTAGAGGGGAAGTTACAGATGACTATTTACCATTCTCATGGGGATGAGAGGGAATAGGATGGGAGACGGGAGAAGAGGTCTGGTGTGTGTGCAGGAAAGTGTATACGTGTGTGTGTGAGAATTTATTTCTAATGAGAAAAAGGAAGACTAAAAAGTCAGATTGTTTCCTCATCATTTTTTATTAGCATGAAGAAAGTCTTTGAGTGTGATAGCAATGTTGTTTTTCTTTATCATCAAAAAGGTAAATGGGTTGAATACAAACTTAGTAGGTTAGTTAGTAACAGTGCGAACTAGACCAATACAAAAGATATAGACAACTCAATAATCCTTTAAAGGAGACATATCATGCTTTTAAATCCTTCCTTTTTACATATAAATCATACAGTTGTGGTCTATACAACGCGAAACTGCAATGCTTGGGTCTGAATTCCTCATTATTATAGCTCCACAGGCCCCTTTTCAACCCCTTTTCTGATGCGCTTCTGAGAGCAACTCGTTTTGGGGCGGTCTCTTCAAATGCAAATGACACACTTCATACCCCTCCTCCTCTCCAGGTTGCAGAGGTGACACTCGGTTCAACGTCACCCTGTTCGGCCATCTTTGTAGTTTGATAGAACAGATACAATTATCTAGCGGCGCAGAAACTTTATATTCACACATTATTTACAAAATGTCAACAACGGAAGATTTGTCCATCCAGCCATACATGTTGGAGCCAGAGTCGGACCCGGCGGAGCGAGATGAAAATGACGATGATGCAGAACAACGTCTTCATATGGATGTAACGCAATGGTGTGTTACTATATTTACACTAACTTCTCCATCCATGCCCACTACTACAATACTGCCTGTATTACAACGACTATTTAACACAGAAGTTACATTATAATCTAAAACGAGCACACAGCGCTAACATATGAAGACGGTGCAACTGCTAATGCTAACAAAACAATGACAGGGACGTCTTATCATCACACTTTTTAGCGTTATATACAGCTTACCGAAGTGCTCTGTTCGTCGTCTCCATAGATAGAAGGAACTGACCGCTCAATCAGACGAAGTCTTTCGGCAAATCCTTCTTTATACTGGCGGAGGTTGCTGAAGCAGTCGTCCTTAAAGTGCTTCGCGCACACAAAAATGACCTTACCCACAGATGTGGGTACATTTCTGTGAAAAATAAAACTCAACCAGGCACTTCGAAAAGGTTCTGATGCTGGGAGACGGTGTAACGAAGCTTGTGGGTTACTACATCCAACAACCGAACATTTCGACTTATCCTCTCGTAACTTCGGTTGGACTACAAAATCGCAGCGAGAAACAAAAATGGCGGATTGCTCGAAACGTCGATGTCCTAATTTGGCAGTTCCGCTGAGAATACTGTGACGTCATTGTTCAAAAAACGTAATAGAGAATAGAAAAATCGAAACCGATCGCAAAATATGACCAAAACAGAATATAAAGATATCAACGGAGCACCTGAAGAGACTACTTTGAACTTTTCTGTACTTCTAAACACTCTAAATATACACCAAAATGCATTTAAGGGCTAAAAAAGTGGATTTAGCATGATATGTCCCCTTTAAGCAACCCTACTATGACACTATACTAAATCACAAGTTTGCCTCCAAGGTGCTAGTTGATAGATTTAGGCCCCGTTTACACGATAACAAAAACGAGTGTATCCGCAAAACTTTCTTCACTTTTGGGGTGGTCCGTTTACAGGACAACGTTTCACGTGAGGACACCTAATCCGTTAAAAAAAAAAAGGAGTGCGTTTACACAGCAGCAGCAGACACACTAACAAGGATAAAGTTAGTATGCCGGGCCACCGGAGGGCACTGTTGCTTGATTTTGTAATGAAACCACACAGAAGGGTGCAGAGAACAATACGCTGTAAACTTCAAGAAAATGGAGAGAACCCGACCTCCGTATGGACTGATGACCATCGGATGTTATCAGGGGTGAGTCTCAACTATAAAACTACTGATATGGACGATAAAACTAGAATACGAACCGCGAGTCATACCACTACGCGTCCTGTCCATCAAGTGTATAAGAAGAAGGAGGAGGAGGGAGCGGGAGAGATGCACATGCGCAGTATGAGCGCTCCATAGCCTCCAGCAGTCTCTGCAGGACGGAATCGCTACCGTGAAAGAATCTTTCCACCCTGGGAGCCGGGATAAAAACTTTGTGGATGTAATGGATCCACACACCGGTGTCGTGTAAACAGACCCCCCCCAAAAGTGAAGAAAATTTTGCGGATACGCTCGTATTCGTTGTCGTGTAAACGGGGCCCAAAACGTATTACTGGGTGTGAGGAGAACCGTATGATGTGAGTTAATCATGTGACTTTCAATGCGCGAGAGATGACAACTCTACTTTACTTATCAAAGGAAATTATTTGTTTATTGTGGTCTGCTGGATATGTATACTAGAAGTAGGGTATATCCCTCCTTCCATACCCCAGAAATGTCAACCTTGGATTTAAAACTTCTAGTGACTGAAACACTCAAGCAGACATTTCATTTTCAAACTTTAACCATGAGAGCAAATCACCTTACCTTAACTCTAACCCTGGCCTTAACCTTAGAGTTAGACTTTGTCCTGGGCTCCCACAAGTAGGGTGAGAATAACAAAGGGTGCACACACACACACACACACACACACACACACACACCCACACACACACACACACACACACACACACACACACACACACACACACACACACACACACACACACACACACACACACACACACACACTTTACTATGAAAGTCTTGTAACAATAACTTCCCCCAATGTCCCACCCATCTTCAGCTGTGAATCCCCCCCCAGTCCCCCCGTCCCCCCATCCCCATCGCTCCCCTTCTCTCCCCTAAGGCCTCCTCCACCTAATCCTCCCGCTCATCTGGGAACCACCAGCACCCTTCCATAAAGAGAGGTATTGTGCCCAGATTATTTGATTGTTTTCAGATGTCGGAGCATTCCTACACAAAAGGGGAAGAACAGGGTTTGTTCAAAAGCTCGAGGCAACTTGGCCAATAGATGGACACACCGTGAGGACGACTGTTCGGGGGGGGGGGGGGGGGGGGGGGGGGGGATTGTCGTGGGGCTCAGGGAGCCGACACGCGAGTCAGGAAGTGACCCCTGCAATGCCAGATTACAAACAATGTACTCTCTCAACTTCTGCAGTCCTCGCTGTGGAACATACCACTTCGGCGACAGCCAAGGGGGTGGTGCGCACAGGAAGAATGAAAGACGGTTTCAGCCCTCTCCTTCTCCCTCTCTTTCTCTCTCCCTCCTTAATGCTGCATCCATTCAGTGAGTGGCAGCCAGAGTGGGTGGGGTGGGGGTAGTCAGGCCAGGAAGGCACTTCACTGATGAAAAGTCGCCACATGGAAATGGATGAGAAGAGGGCTGAGCGGGGGGTAGGGATGAGTGGGAGAAGGGCGGGAATTGGCTTGCAACCAGCAGACATGAACTGGGATGGATGTAAAGGGAAAGAAAGGGAGGGAGGTGAAGGATGAGAGACGTGGAAGGAGAAAAAGGTTAAGGATAGCGACGGGGAATACAAGAATAGGGGAAGTAAGCGTAACGGTGAGGGAGGAATGACAAAGAGTAATGGTCTGATTCAGGGCTTGTCAAGCATTGGAGTCTTGTGCCTGTCAAATAGCATGCAACCAACAGACTCCTTCTCTGTCTCATGGAGGAACATTGTGGAAAGGAAGCAGCCCGTTAGCACTGAATGGAGCTTTTGTTCTGAAGCTGTTGTGCCTTTACATTTGACCAAGCCCAAGGATGACACTGACTTTGCATGAAGCAAGCATCAACATAACTTTCCCTTTCTTCCCCCTAATCTCTCCATCCAATCTGTTTCACTGTAAATATTTAAAACTCCTTAACTCCTCTTCCTCGCTCTTGAGAAGACGGTGACTCTTGACATGTTTCCGTCATCGTTTCTGGGTCTGTTCATTCAAGAACAAACGAGCAGTATTGCATTTTGTTCTTGTCAAATGTCGAGAGAAAAGAACCAAAGCAAATCTGTGAGAAATTAAAGGAAAGACCCGGATGCGGACACACACACACACACACACACACACACACACACACACGCACGCACACACGCACGCACACACGCACGCACACACGCACGCACACACGCACGCACACACGCACACATACACGCACGCACGCACGCACGCACACACACACACAGTCTCAGTCTCTCTCTCTCTCTCTCTCTCTCTCTCTCTCCACCCCCGTCTGCACTGTCATGAGTGACTCACAGTGCATCGCAGCACCGTATGAACTTCAAAAAGAGGCTGGCTGTACATTCACAGTGTATTCAACCCCAGCTCTTTAAATAGCTCAGCCTCCTCCAAACAGAGAAAAAAAAAAATCCATGCATTTGAAATGATTCAATCAAAGAAAAATGAAAGAGACAGAGTTGTTTTTCAATTATAATGTGCAAACCAGCAACACGGCACAGATGATGTTAGTTGTGGTTAAAGGCACAAGATTATATGTATGTATGTATGTATGTATGAACCCCACTACTCATTTCTTTAGCTCCTTGAGCAAGGCACCAAAAGGGAGTCAATCAAGTATCTTAGATGTGGATGGAGTCATTAAATCGTTTAAAAATTTAAAAAAAGTATTGTCAAAGTGGTATTCTATTATTCCCAGTAAGTGATGTGCAAATGTTCTTGCCCACACATGCCGCATTGTGCATAGATGTGCACTGTAAAACTGTGTAACGTTTGTCAAAGTGTGTATGTGTCCGTGTGTATGTGTGTGTCGTGGAATGCACCTGGCCTGATATGCAGGCAGAGGAATGCTGAATACTGTCTCTCGCCCAGGGAGGCAGGGATGGAATGTGGCCCAGGCCCTAATTCTTCTCTTCACTGCACAGCACAGGAGAGCTGTAGGTTCACCCACACACACACACACACACACACACACACACACACACACACACACACACACACACACACACACACACACACACACACACACACACACACACACACACACACACAGTTGCACATCCCTTCCTTAGGCCGGTTTGCACTCAGAGCCAAGGTTCCACGTGCACCTCTTGTGTGTCTGTGCGCTCATGACCGTGCGTCGTGTGTCGGCGTGCGTGCGAGTGCTTGAATGAACAACTTCTCCGGAGTGCAACCTGAGAGCAATTAATTTTTCCTTTCGAGCGGGCGCTGTGTAATTTTCATTGCTTCACGCATTGTTATTAAGTCGTTCCATGGTGCTGCGAATTCCGACCAACAAAGCACGCTTACTGCTCCTTTTAAAAGTTGCCAGATTGGCTGCCCCTTCACTTTAACCCCCTCACATGCTCCAAAGGAGGTTGAGTCCATGCATCGTAGCAACTGTGTCCATGTCTTATTACAGTGATCAGACATTTAGATGTGAGATGCAACTGCATTGCATGTTTCAGTGAGAAACTACGAGTCTCATTATTTGTTTGAGTTTTAATTATTCAAAGTGTGTATTGTCATATACAAAGCAGGGATACAGATTTCACTGAATGAATGAATGTATTCCCTTTTCAGTCCAGAAGAAAACTGAAACGATAAAAACTTGCTGAAGATAATGAAGGCAACATTTATTGTAGCAGAAATCAGAAGTCGCATGTTGCGTCCGCATGTATGTAGTGAATCGTGGAAACTCCCCGAACCTTACACAATACAGAACAAGAATGGCAGTAATAAAAGGTCTAAACTTTTTTTATTTTTTTATTATTATTATTCAGGTCAAAATAGGGCTAACTCAGCATTTCTATCCTCTTTCTATGGTGTGTTGTACTGTACATGAATTCCCATCCACTCTCCATGTGGCTCCCAGTACTGCCTCTAGGCAGAGTTCACTACGTAGCCCTCAGATCAAAGAGTTAATTAAAAACCTTAGCAACTATGGGGGAAGTTAGCCTTTATGGTTTATATGTCTGTCACCCGCCAGCACACAGACTGGAAGAAAGAAGTCTCCTAATTGATCAATACTAATTTAGTCTATTTCCTACAGCGGGTGTGGTCTCAACACTTTGACATCCATGAAGAAGTGTTGCCTTCAGAGGAGCCAGAATGTGTGAAAAACAATAAATTCGGACTGGAATTGGCATTATTAAAACCCACAATAGCTTTGTTTGCTGTAAATTTGACCACAGGGGAATGACAATACCACAAAACCAATCATGTGCTTCAAGCCAAAAGTCCCTTGATACGAATATATAAAAAAAAAGCAGTTGATATGCCCTCAAAAGTCACCTTTTTTTTTTCTTTCCCCAGAAAGAGGAACAAATAAAGAAGGTCATATGATGCTGTCATTCAGAGCCAATTTCCTGCATGGCAGTCTTGAGACTTGCAGAGCTAATTGATTTTTGCATTGCTTTTTTTGATTTCCTACACAGCACTGGGATCTCTGGGCTGCTGCTGCTGGGACAAATAAATAAAGGCCTGTGTCCAGAGAATGGACATGGTTGAGGGTAAATAAAGGGAAATGGGAGACGATGGGAGCGGATGTGGCTGGAATAATTCTAACCTCAGTGACTGTTGCATTGACTGTCGCCTGAAAACAAAGTCTTTACATTCACACACGCAAGAAGTTTGTCTGATGCCCCTTTCATTTGTCTTTCGTAAAAAAAATTTTTTTTTTTACCAAGCACATATCTCTGGTCAACCCACAGTTTATTTTCATGCGCATGAAGTCTGAGATGAATCATCCCGTGTGCTTGTCTGTGGATGCACTCGAGCCACATGCACATGCGCTTGTGATGAGTTGTTTGTACATGTGAAAGTGGGAAAGGATCACGTGTAACCATGTAGGTGTGTGAATGAACAAGCAGCCACCTTGTTGCTAGGTGAAACTTCAACCGCGTCACGCGCCGTGATTTATTTGAGCCTCTGCCGCCATCAAGCGGCTCTATAAGTTATTGCAAATACGTTTTTACAATTGATTTACTTTCAACCAAGACGACAAATTCAGTTTGAGTTCATTTTAAGATCCAAACCGACTTTTTTATTTTATTTAAATTTTTTTTTTTTGAGAAAACCCCCAAGGATATATGGTGATGTAGTAAAAAACACTTAAAATAATTGACAACAAATTGAAATTGACAAAAAAGGAAACGATATTACCAACCATAAATAAAAAATAACTTAAAAGTCCCATAACAGAAAAGCAGGACTAGATTAAAAAAAGGATAAATTAATCAAACATTTATATTTATAGAAATGTCTTTTTAAATATGTTTTTAGCGCCCTCTTGTGGTATCATAGGTTCACTGTGCAGTCACGATGACTTCCTTGCCCAGAAAAGGGAAAATATTTTGCATATTGTTTGGAAAGTAGCCTTAATATCATTTTAATGAATGATATTATTGATCAAATAACGTGGCTGACTAAATAAATGTTTCTTTGAAGCTCACTTACTCACTGACCCTTTCATTTTCTTGACGAAAACAGCAATGGACAGTTTGTAAATCCAAACCAGACAACATGTTTTTCAGCGTCATAAATAACATCCTCATGTGGCTAATCTGTCTTAACTTATTTGTCCAGTTCAAGCCTGTTAGTCTTATTATTTTTATTGCTATATTTTATTTCCATAGTTGTTGACGCTAACCCTAACCCACACTACTTTAGATTTCATTTTCAGTTACTTTGTCTTTACCTATTTTCTACATTTATTTAATGCTCTCTCTCTTTAAAATCTCTTTAAATTTTACTTGTTGTTTTTTTTGTCACTGAAAACTTTGTGAATGTTCCTAAACGTTAGAATATAAATATTATTAGCGCATACATTTTTGCAGTAAATTTATGAATCAATTTGAGGACAAATAGTGTATGTCACACTTCAGAGAGCAGTTATAACCTGACTTCATATCAGTTGGATAACATGTAAAGAGATAGCCAGAACCTATAAATACTGACACATTCAAACATTTCTCCTTTTTTTAGGTGCCAAAAACCCCAAAATAGAAGTCCATCCTGAAAGTGTGTGCACCAGTCCATGCGTCTTTACTAAACATACTGAGAACCAACTAACTTTCTTTGATAAAAAAAGTGCAATCCTACCACACACCATGTTGATTCTGCAGTCTTCAGCATGTTTTCACAAACTTATCCACCTTCTATTTGCAGTAAAGTAGCGGACTTTCTTCTCTGCCTCCCTGCATGTTTGAGCATTGCTGCCATCTGCTGTTCAGCTCTGAGTTTTAGCGTTACCTTGTGTCCTCCACTGGTCTATTTGGCCCAACACGTCTTACAGACACATGATCTAAAACATATATTTTTACACGAGATGAAATGATTTTGACCTCCAGTAGTACTATAAGTTACTCTTAACCAGGACGGATCATTAGACTCCTACATAAAAGAAAAAGTCTGCAGGACTGATTTCTTCAGTTATGGAGGCTGACAAAGTACGTTTTAGGCTCGACTCAGAATTTTCTTGAGTTAATAAAGCTTACAGTTGGAGCTGGTTTCCGGCCACCCTGGACCGTTTGATAGTGAAGCTGCCACAGGTTTACACTGCTGGGAGGTTTGGACTGAGTTTCTTTGCTTTCTTACTCTTCATATAGTGATGTTGCACAATCTCAGGTCGCTAACACTCGCTCTCTCTCTATCCTCTGCAGCCTGCTCTCTCTGTCAGAGTCTCCATCTCTGATTCCGGTTCCGCAGGTTTCGTCAAGGTTAAAGGGAGTTTTCTCCTTTCCACCGTCTCCGATGCTTGCTCACGAATTCCTTATATCTAAGGTATATGCAAGACTCACAACAGAAAGACATTATACAGAAGACATCAATTGAAGAAACACCCTTGTGTTTTTGGAGCAGAAATCAATGATAATTATCAAGTGATAAAAGTGACACAACTTTCGAATGCCCAAACTAAAGGTCATACAATAAATGTAAAAATAATTTGAATATTGACTATCTTTCACTTACTTGTTTTTGCTCAGCAGACATTGAAATAAAAAATAGTGGCACAAATGAATGTACCACTTTACTGAAGAAAAAGTAAAAGTTCTGCATTTTTAAAAAGAAATTTAGCTTTGAACTTTGTTGATACAGAATGTGGTTTTTAAGACTTTTCAAACCTTTTTTTTAGAAGGTCGTGTTGGGGTATTTGTTTCATATGCATGTATGCATTGCATTTTTGTATGTGTCATTTTCACTTGAAAACACATTTTTTTCCCAATAAAAAAACCAAAACAGAATATTGTCTAATATAACCTGAACTTTGTATAAAACAGTTCTAATTCCACTTCATATTCTTTCAACCGTTATTAATGTAACTGGATCGCTTTTTAATTTGTTAACTGATGCAGCTGGTTCATGTTTGTTGCTTTAATTCTTTCACTGTCATCCTGAATTAGGCTTTATGGAGGGTTAGTAAAGTATGTTGGCACTCAAAGCAAAAAAAATAAAAAATCTTCACAAAAATAAACAGCCAGGTGCCATTGTCTATTACAGCCACGTCAGTACAATTCTTCTTCTTTTCCAGTAAAGCTTCACGTTGAAACGTCCTGATCATGTTGGCGTACACACAGAAATGTCAGCAAGGTTGAAAACGTTGCAGTTTTCATGCCAGGCCACTAGTTGGTGCTGTGTTTTTGTAATAGAAGCACACATGCATGTACGCAGAGAACAAAGTGATGCAAAGCCTTGAAATGAATCCCCTTCAAGCTCAATATGTCACATATGGAAGAAATATGATCCAGATAATGTTGTAGTGATAGTAAAGCTGTTGGATCTGCCGTTGGTATTGTTGATTTCTCTTGCGTGTGCAGAACTGTCGACTGTGACCAATTTCAGAGACTCACAAACGTGCTGAAATTTTTTTTTTTCAAAGTACTGTATTTAAAATCTGCCTAAACTGGATTTGTAGTTATGGCTCGAGTTTGTAAATACACTGTTATTTGTGCTGGGTTTTTTTAGTGGTGGATGCTCTTTTGTGCCAAATGAATCCTGATCCAGGCTGTTTATTAGGCGAACTGAAGTCAGATTTCTTACCTTTCTTTTGCAAGTATCACCTGGTGCACCCATTGAGACAGAAAATGCATGAAGCATGGTCTATGTCAGTAAATAGATGAATACGATCCTGCTTTGATATAAAGTGTGGAAGGACCACAGGATTGTAGTAATGCTCGATGTTTTCTTTCATTGCGTGTTTGTACCGATTCTTTAGATACATTTGTGCATAATCCTGCTGTAAAACATGTCAATATGCATATTTTTAAAACCCCCTCTCCACCAAATCAACATACCCAGCTGGGATCTTCTTGTTTTGACAGGTGCACGTTTCATTATGACATCCTCGCTGTATCCAAATCTTGGCACACTTCCTGAGCTTTCTGTTGAGGCCCAAGGCTTGAGCCTACCTCAAGTTTGGAACTCGCTAGATCAAGCAAGCAGTCCGTTCTCAACAGCTTCTCCACACTGCATGTTAAAGGTGTCTCTGTGCATCAACTCACTGGTTTCAATCAAGTAGGTCGTTGCAGGCTCCTGTAGGAACTCCATTCGATTTAAGTCTAGTGTTATAGAGAACCAGCGGTGCTGATGTTGGTGTTAATCCATTAAACAGTCAGAAATGACAGCGTTGCATTATATGGTATTTGTAAACTGACCGAAGGAAGCTTCAAGCAGCGGCGCCGTCGTTTTAATCTGCGCCCACAATGAAGCTCGAGTAGCATTAGAAACCTGCAGAAACTGTGGTGCAACATGGTGGAGGAAGAAAGTAAGACCTCTGCCTCTAACTGACTCATGGCTTATATAGCAAAATGTTAAAATATATATATATATTTGTATAAATTTAACATAAATGCTCAAAAGGCTGACTGATCCAGATAACTAGTGTTTGTGTGCATTCCTTTAGAATACATTAAAAACACAGTACCTTTAAAATAGTGCTATGAACTGATTGTAACTGACAGGGCAGAATATTTCACATGTGTTCACAATGCGGGAAAAATCAGAAGCACACAAATCAAAGAAAAATGAAGGGAAAGTCCACCAACTATCTAAAATTTACGTGTTTGTTCTGGAGAACGGCCAAATTCTCATCCGATCGCACGAGCTGAAATGCAGCGATTCCTCATCGTAGAAATATTGTTCAAGAAGTAATTCACGAGAGCACATCTTCACCGCAAAGTTTAAAGTATTGGGAAGGTCAAATTGTTAATTATTGCCACGTTGTCGTTTCTTTTGGGGCCAGCAGAATGGATTTAATGTAAAAGTCAATAAGTTGATGGTGGCTGTAGGCCCACAGTGAAGCGCTGTAAGCGTACGAAAGCGCCGATAAGAGTGAGACGGGTTTATCAGAGACACACACATGTCTATAAGATGGCGAGAGAAACTTTGAATTGTTTCGCTGATGCTAAGCCCACGCCCCGCCACGTATACATCGCGCGTCTGTCTCCTCAAGGCGTGTCACCCGCGCTTTGATCATCGTGACGTGTTCATCCTGTTACCACGAGGGGGATGAGTGTCACTGTCATTTAACACACCACCTTGCAGGGAAAACACATCCCAGATATTTATATGTGCAGCCACACACACACACACACACACGCGCGCGCGCCCGCGCACAGGAAGTGTGATTCCACCATCAACCCTTGTCAGTTTCGTGGCATCTTCTTGGCAAGGCGTTTGTCCATGGCGTCAGTGTCTGGCTTGAGCGCGACGCCAAAGAACAATCCCCAACTTTTCCCCCCCGGTGTGCACTTGTTCCAAGTGTGCTTTGTCGAGTGAACCTGTGTGAATGCGGAGGGGGAAATGTAACCAGGTGAACTATTTATAAAGGAGGCGCAGACAAGTTTGTTTGTTTTCCGCAGTTCTGCTTTGATGCGTGAGTCATCCCACGTCAGCGTCGTCCTGCCTCATCCTCGGGTTTCCCTTTTGGTGTTCTCTTGAGGTTATGAAGGTTGTCGATGAGCCGCGTGCCACTTCCCGACGTTTTTCTTTTTTTTTTTTTTTAAACATTCTCGACGTGGCCGACTGGAGATGCCACAAACAAGGAGATTGTTTTTAGATGTTAGTGGAGTGTCTAAAAGTGACATTTCCTGTTTGTTTCAAAGTGATTGGATTGTTTATTTTGGCTGAACAACAGAGATCATCAAGCATGAGCTTTTCACCTAAACTCCTCAGAAAACGCTGATTTAAAAAGCCCCATACGTCCACACTGGGCTGCAGGCGGGGACAGTGGTTAGCACTGCTGCCTCACAGCGAGACTATCCCAGGTTTGAGTCTCGTGCACGCATGGTTTCCTCTTACAGTCTAAAAAAACGTCTTTTTGAGGTGAGGTGGTGACTTTAAAGATGTTTCAATATGAGTTGTCGGTTATCTGCCTGTGTGGATGTGTGTGCGGATGAATTGGAGTTTGACGATTCACACCACAACTTGTTTTTACCCACTTATTCAAGCTGGGTAGACACTCTAGTACAGTAACTCCATGTAACATAATCATTCTAGCCATTTCGAATTTAATAAAGCCAACAGCATAACTTGCCTATAATAAAAGAGTAACATATTTTTTACAACTATAATTAAGAGAGAATGTTGCAGAGTTTGTGTTCTCCATGAGCGTTATGAATATCCCATCCATGATGCCAATTTTTGGTAAACAAATTGTGCAAAAGCTGTTCAAAAAGCCTTTTCTTTGCAAGAAATGCAGTTCTATTTATGTATTAGAACAATTTTGACTGCATTTATTACATTTTAAAAGGATTTTTCTTCAAATGATTCTCCTTAATGTAATAACTTATTACGATATTGGCAAGCTGTTCCTTATTGGCTGTCATTACATTATTGCTTGTTACGGTTACCAAGCAACTGAAAGATCTTGACAGATAAAATAAATTGATTGTCATTGCATGTTAAAAAAAACAATAAACTACAACAGCAATGCACTTCACAAAAAAAACATAGGACAATTTAGAAAAAGTACATAAATCAACATGAAAATATACAAATCAAATGTATGTTAAATGTGGCAAGTGCAAGATGATAATGGCCGAATCAATATGACAAAGTTGATATGACACGTCTGTTTGCCACCAATAGAAATGCCACTCATTGATAATGTAAATTCCCTCTAAAGAACACATAAATAAAGTTATGAGGATTCCTGAATAGAGGACACATTGACTTTGCACAGTGTAGAAGTTGATAAACTTGTTAAACTAAATAAATCACACTGTCTGTACAAGCTTTACTGTTGGCCTGACGTTGACGGCTCCAGCTCTATTGTGATCAACAAACAAATTTCAGATTATGCAGACAAATACAAAAAACTGTCCTTCAACGTCTGCTGGAGAACTTTTCAGCTAAATCATGGGTGACAATGTAGTTGCCAAAAAAAAATAAATAAAAGAAGAAAAAAATCTAATATGCAGCACAACAGTGGCGCTAGTTTGGCTTCTCTTTCAAGACAGCTTCTTTGAATGAGCAAGTATTTGTTTACCTCACGAGAGATTTGAAGTCTTCCAAACTAAATTTAGTTGTGATTATCCCTGGGGCATGAAGACTAAGCTGACATATGCTTCTTGGTCTGCCATTGAGTAGAAAACTTACTTTTGTTCTGTTTGCAGGCTTATAAAGTTGGGATCGGGGTGCTATTTAGGAATAGTTCCCTTTTGTCATAAAACACACATATTTGTTTTTTGTTTTTCAGGGAAATACCAAAACTCATACAAAATGATGAAAAAAAATAGAAAACTATGAGGTTTCAGTTTGATTTAGTGATTGCTCTCATAGGAAGACAAAGCATAAGATTTTATATTTGTTATGCCGTTAAGCAGTAATTGTGCCACATGGGTAACATAACTAAATGCTTTTTAAAATTCAGTTTAACACTCGAGCTTAATAAAAAAAAAAAACAAACACAGTTTCTTTATTTGTAGTCCCAGAACACCCTTTAATGCCTGAAAGTGTCTCTGAGTGTTGCACCACTAGTAGCAGTGAGGCATCTTGTCCACTAGAGGGTACCATTGAAATTGGCTAAAGCTGCAATGGTGTTGGGTTGAAGGTTGTTGTGGGGATTCTTGATGGTGGAGCTCAGCATTTTATCATACTATAACTTAAATAAACTGTGCGTGTCATTTTGGGCCAGGAATATTACATTAGTTAAAGTAGAGCTGTGAGGATTTATGTGTTCTGTGTTTCAGATAGGAGAGAGCACAAACAAATATCACGAGTTACAATCAATAACAGTCAGAATTTAGACAAATTACACAATAAATGTACAAACCCTGCATCAGAAAAGTTGTGGACTCTAATTAGAACGGATTATAAAACGATTTATAATGCTCAATTACACATTCACGATATCAGCTCTTGAAAGTAAAACGTTTTGATATTACGTAAGGTACGTGGTGACAGCAACACATTTCAGTTTCAACAGTGGTGGCAATAAACTAGAAAAGTAAGTTGTGCATGGAATACAGGTAGAGGGGCATTTTTCAACCAATTAGGTTAATGTGCACCAGCTCTGTAACATGTGACTGGGTATAAAAAAAGAGCATTTTAGAGAGGCAGAGTCTTACAGGATTGACTGTTCTGCTCCACTAATACTTAAAAAGAGAGCCTGAAGTTTGTCTTTCATTAATTTTTTTTTAATTAACCGCCTATTTGGCTTCATCATATCCTCTCAAAACTTTGCAAAAACGATCATATCAGACCACATTCATGACAGACAAAATTCTTAATAAGGTATAATGAAAAAAAGAAAATACCACCAATGGAATAATGGCAATTTGACAGAGATTCACTTGTCAGGGATAAAATATGCTGTAGGAGATGCTACAGTATGAGAAACATAATCTTCTTCGTTGCCGCCACCTTCCTCATTTGATATGTTGTCTATGTTCAGAATTGTCAATCAACACATCCTGTCTACTTTTACATAAGCAGGAAATGATTATGGACAAAGTTGAACAATTTTTCATTTATTTTAAACCGACTTATATTGTGTGAGGAGTTGATGATGTTGATTCCATGAAAAAAAAAAGCCTTTCAGGTGATAAAGGAGAGATGGGAGACAGGGTTTGTTTTTGGTTGTAGTATAAGTTGGCTGTACCGATGCCGTTATCTGCTATTGGGTCTGATAATGTGCGTCAGTGCTCGCTCCCACTAAAGGGTTCTACATTTTTCTACACAATGCTCATGTGTCCACCAGGAGCGTCTCTCCTTTGCTCTCCACACAATTAAAGCAGGACTCGTGTTTGACAGAAGCCATATCAAGTTGCACCGAGGAGATCAAGACAGACGGGAAGCACAGCAGCCAAATGACATCATATCTGGTTTGAACAGGTGAGAAATCACAGGTCCAGTATGGAAATGTGTATATATATATATATATATTTTTTTAAATAATGTGTGGATATTTGAGAAACAATTTGGAGAAATTGTGCACTTTTTAAGAACTAACACCAGTACTTGGAATCAGCCGGTAGTGAAATATAAGTAGTCATATTTACTGTTGTACGAGGAGTGGAGGATTTAACATATTTCCGTTAATCAGCAGGGCTAGGGTTGGGGAAAGTCCGTGTAGCATCTATTACAAAGCTTTAAACAGTTTCCGCTCCGGCTATTTCACCTAAATTTTAAGTCCATATATTTCTGCACAAGCTTTTAGCTCTTCAAGTACCCAGCTGCTTCATTATAAATCCTTCATCCCTCTTTTTATGTGAATTACTTTTCAATCTGAACTGTGCAATGCTGCACAAATAAAAAAATGTGAATGATTAATTGTTTGGTAAATCCAGTTCATCTGCCTGTGTCTGCAGCCCACAATTTGCAGACCTGTGGAGTCAAAAGTGCACTTTCCATATGTTGGGGGGTGCGGGGTGGGCGGGAGGGGGACTCTTAATATAACAGAGCTGTTCTCAGTAGGTCACCAGATTTGATTTGAAGTACGTGTAGAGAAGGACGAGTTGCATTAGTACTGTTGTTTTTCCTTTTTTTTCTCCATTGAATTCCGTGTGTAAAAGACAGAGTGAATTTGATCCCGATCTGATTGTAATGTAGGCCACCATTATATAAACACTATAGTCAAGCATCCGACAGTCTGCAAGTGTGCCACGGCATCTACACAAGGACAAAAATCTTCAGTTCCCAAAGAGCAGAGCCGAGCAGAGCAGAGCCGAGCAGAGCCCTGTGTGACTCAGGCAACGGCTCCTCTCCTTGCTCTCTGAACTCGGGTTGCTGCACCTTTAACTACAAATCTAACAGGATTCGCAGGGAGAGAGAGACAAGAGTGGAACAAGGCAGAGAGGGAGGGGATAAAAGGGAGTTTTTTTTGGGTGGGGGGGGGGGGGTGGGGGGGGAGACGTGCCACATTAGAAAAAAAAAAAAAAAAGTTCATCCTCTGATAAACACATAGCTACACATCCCACTGGACCGACTGTCTGAGATGGCAGCCAGTGCTAAATGTGAGCTTGTCTGCGCTGCACCACTACAAGGAGAGGAACCGCATGGAATTCGTGTTTTGTCCCTAGGTTGTTCGTTTGAGAGCGTTAGAGGATTTTAATGTGCCTCTCTGTACCTCGCAGTTCCCATTCAAGGGGCTCTCCAGACGCTTTCGCAGCTCTTCACAGAAGACATGCATAATCACGGCGGAGGGGAGGGGATGAAACGGTGGGGAGATGTGTAAAGCGGCATATACATATGGCTCTTTATATTGTACCCCTTTCAGGTATTCTTATGGGTGTTTTGGTTTTAGGTTTGATTTTTAGTGTTGTTACACACAAAGGAAACAGCCGCAGCTCACTACTTCAAAGGGGCCCCTGCAATCCCACATAGACAGGCCACATTTCTGTGGCGCATGCTGTGCTGTGCTGCACCCTGCTACAGACAGACAAGAGCTGTTATGGAGAAGAGGAGACCATGGCTTCTCATTAAAAACACTACAGTTTCCTCCGCAGATTACACCGCTATGGGAAAACTACACAGGGAAGACACCCTTGCCACGTCTGCGGCTCGATAGATGCGGTGTTACATGATTGGAAACTGTCAAATAAAGCATACAGTTGGAGGAGTCTCAAAACAAGTGTTCAAAAAGAAATGACAAAACATTTTTAATGGGAGTGATTGACAGGTTGTTTACAGACAAATCGGAGTCCTCCTGATGTTTAGAGATGTGCTCGCCTTTTTGTACTTTAAACCTGTTGTTGTGCCTGACACCTGGTCACGGCCTCTGAGCAGATACTAATGATTGAAAGGCAAAGAAGTCAGCAGTCCTGTATACAATTGGTGTTGCACATACATATCTCTGCATAACCAGGCGCACGTATGCAGGGACCGATTTACTCTGTGGCTATGTTTGTCGAACTTTTTTAAACTCTCCATGTACATCCGCTCTGACCAATGGTCACGCTTATTATTAGCTCTGCAACACGGTGCAACACCTCTCTATCCCTCATTTGTACTGCAAGCCCGAACATGAGGAATTTAGAAGAAATAGTCAATTTGTTAGAAATATTAATTTCATGTTTTATTTTCAAAAGGTACAACTTTCCTCTATTTACCAACAGAGGGGCGCTCACTTACCTCTGCTGATCCATGTACCACAGTTTGAGAATCAACGCTGTGGAGGATGATGGGATGAACTCTTCCACTGATCGATGGATTCCGCATATACTGAATTATTTCCAGCACCGAAGGATAAAATCTATCTCTCCTTCATAGTGATTAAAGCTTCTTCACCAGAGGATATAATCAGAATATCTCAAATGTCTTTAAATTCCAAGTGGAGCTACGTTTTCCTTCAATCAGTGGATTTAAAATAACTTTAAGGACCATAAAATGTGCAACTTAATTCTTATTTGGTGCCCTTCTTATTTAAATGCCTACTCATCTACAGCCAAACTAGCAGATCTAAAAGTTGCACTTTTATTATAGAAAATGTTGATGAAGTTCTCACCTGTACATAAAACTCTTTCAGTCTCATTTTAACTGTTTTTGTAGCATCGCTCAGCGGAGGGCATCAGACTTAGGACGGCCAGAGTGCACATTGTATTGACGGTTTCTCTAGAAAGTGCAGAGACATTTATTAGTGAAGCCAAGGGTGGTGCACTTTCATTTCCTGGTTTTAATAAAGACAGTCTCTGGGTCTACACATGGGTCAAAATGAGACTTTATTTAATGTTTTTTTTTTTCTTTTCCTGCAGAGAGAGAGGCAGAGTACAGAGATTCCTATCCCCCCCCCCCCCCCCCCCCCCCCCACACACATATTCTTGTTTGATTCTGAGTTAATTTGATAGTTGCTGTGCTATTGTTTAAAGGGCGGAAAAATGATAGTTTCACTTTCTTTTGTTTTGTCATTTTTCACTGTCGCAGAGGATCAGACATTGACATCTGATGGGGCTTAAAACATGGAAAAATATCCGTGTCTTACATCGATTCTTTGTTGAAAGGGACAGATACCAGACAGTGTCCTAATCCCTTTGGTTATAGTGCGGGCTCTCTGTATGTGAGCAGGATACTAATCGCTGTTTTCCTCTCTAACTTGGATAAATGAGCGAGGAAGGGTTTTCGTCTGTGACTCAGGGCTGACTTGCATGCATAAATGAAATACTGTACTATATCGTGACATTATCTAGGGCAGCTTTAGTCTCCAGTCAATGTCCAATTCCACTCTTATTGGTGTTGTACCAGAGTGACCTGATTTGAAGGGCTGGGTATGACAGTCAGGAACACATACACACACACACACGCACGTGCAGAAATAAATTCATTTTTGTAATTGAAGCCGATCACACTTTTAAACACACACTCCTCAGGGTGCACACTGGTGTGTCACTGGCCAGTTGTACAGAAGAGATCAAGAGTTAATTGTTTGTTTATAATGTTGTTTTTTTCCCCCCTTTCCCCTATTTTAAGCTCTCTTTAAATGTAGTTTATCTGATTGTCTTTAAGACAATTTACTACACTGTCAAAGAATCACTGAGGTGGAACAAGTGTAAACATGGTAATTGACGAGCCTTACCGTGGCTGCCTTTCTGAGTGTGTCCTCTGGATGGCAGTGTCAGGCTGTGCTACCTGCTGTCAGCCTCAGTGCTCTCATTAGTGAGGTCTTGCAGGCCCCCACCGACATGTCTCATAAATGTCAACACCAATACAGCAGGGGACAGTGGGCCTGGATGTAACAAACACAGACGCCATGAAAGTCCACTCTGTCTGTCAAATCAATCATCTGGGCAAGTCACAAGCTTCATGTTCACACCTCGCATGGAAACTACCTGCGAGTTGGCATTTGGGTAAAGACGCGAGGAACACATCCTCGTGGGGTTGTTTCGGCATTATTTTGATCTCGGGTGCAGGATGGAATTTGCAATGTGCAGCGGAGAGGCTCCAGATTACTGTGTGTTGCTGGAAGTTGGTCTAACCTTGCAGGTGGTCAGTAAGCCCCCCTCAGTGAAGCCACAGCCTAACCTCTCCCCTCCTCCTCGCCTTCTTTTCCGTTCCATTCCCCCCCTTCTTTTCTTTCCCATTATCAAGCCTCCGCTCACACTCTTTTCCATTCTCTTCCAATCGGGCCACAGGAGCAGGTGGATTGGAGATAACTTGCGCTGTGCTTTGTTTTCGCCCTGACACTGTCATTAATCATTGCCCAAGCCACACTTCAACATATAATAATAAGGACTGGCTGCTGTGTGGGGGCTGCCGCCCAATTGCCTTTCATTGTGTGGATGCCAAATTGGAGGTGAACGGCCATAGCCAGACACTACTCCCCTGTCCCCAGACTGTCTCATCATTTAGGTATTTATCCATCTCAGGCTTGTCTGTGGAGCTTCTCCCTGGTCTCCCAGGAGGCCCAAGATTGTTAGGGGGAGGATCAGATTTGTTGCTCGGGCTTTTTGGCTTTGATTCTGTGCCTATAAGTTAGGGATTAGAAGCAAATTTCCCACAGGGCAGTGGTGGATTTGCTGGTGTTTAACTGTTTAACCTGTCTTAGTCTTGTGTGGCGAAGAGGTGTGGGAGGGAGCGGAAGCAGGGGCTTCAAGAGAAACTGGTCAACGGGCCCAGAGAGACCCGGGTGGTTTGAGTCAGGGTCGGGGCAGCATTGATAAGTGAGGCCGACTTATCCGTCACATCACCAGTGGAGTTGTTAGAGTACAACATCGTATCTGAGAGCGAGTGGCTGCGATGGAATACAAGGTTGTGCGAGTGGCTTCCCCAGAGCATTTCAGTCTCATATAATTGAATCACACTGGTCTTCTTTTACTTTCAGCCCTTCATTTCTTGCCGATAATTGACAGTGTGTGAAAGTGTGGTGCAGAGGTACCAGTGTCAGTCAATGATAAAGGCTTTCGAGTCATCCTTCAGAGGTGGGCTTTGGATTAACTTCCCCTAAATATTTACAAATGATCCAAACAATTCATGTTTCTTGTAAGAATCTTGTCACACTATGTTAATTGGCCCTGAATGATATGCCGCGGATACATTCTGAGGCTTCCTCACGTTAAAAGCCTCCTCATTTGTAAGCCCCTGGCAGACAGGGGCAGGTTGGTGCTCGGTTTTAGTGCACGGCCGACTTTTGGCTGGAGCCACTCATTGTGGGCTGTACTCTGGAACGGGCAGGGGTGTTGACCAGCAGGAGGATCCCCTTCCTGTCAAACATAATCCAGGAGGATTATAGTGATCTGAGGGGAACTTTGGAGCCTTAAGCGTGAAGTTGTACTCTTTGGGTCCCGCTGTCTTTGCTTCTACAAACAAGGACCCAGTCCTCAGGTGTATTGGATGGCAGGAAAGAGTTGTTGATTCTTCTCTTTTGACTGTGGCTTGCTCACCCGATTTCTGTTGCTGCTCTATTATTAATGAGAACGTATGCTCAATATTAAAGTCTAATATTATGAGTGCTATAAACAGAACTCAGTCGCCAGTCTTTCACACTGTCACTTCAGCAGTGTGACATACATCCAACTAACTGCCCTACCCTTGCAAATGGTCTCATTTTGCACTTTGCATCCCTGCCTATACATATCTTGTGAACGTGTATATCATTCTGACACGCAGACTGTAAAGAGCTCCGTGTCTTTTTTGGTGCTGTAGGAATATACTGCAAAACCGTATTGATCTTTAATTAAAGAAGCTCTTAACCTTGGCTGGGCGGAGGACCCCCAGGCCAGCGAGTTAATTAATGTACTAATAGTCATAATATTTGTGCTGTGCACGGGAGGTACATAAAAGATTATCTATTGTATGAACAGTTTATCAGCCCAATGATGCTGGGGCCCCGTGCTGTGCGTATATCAATATTATGGGCAAAAATCTGCAATACAGACAGAAGAAGAGGGAGAGTCGGTCTTTTAATATCTCCCCTCGGTTCATCAGCAGTTTAGCAAGGCCTCGTTTCACCTCCTGGGATTCTTCTCCGATCATAACCAGGCGGCATCGATGGACCTTTACAGGCACTAATGCTTCGCTACCTTGACAACACACAGCAGCTATAAGCCCTCTAAAAGATCCACTTTTCTCCAGATGAGTCAGGGGTCCCACTCCACCATTTACCCCACACTCCCAGGGAGGGTGTCTCATCCTCGGATCAAAACCTCAAACTACTGACCTTTCGGCTGCTCCCACCAACCATCAGAACCCCTCATAAACGGGTCTCACAGAGGGAGGGAGGGGAGGGGGGGATGGGAAGAATGTGTGTACGGGGGCCCAGACACTGTGATATCACCCTTTATAGCTTTATTGATTTCCTCTCAGGATGCAACTATTAACATTGAACTGCTCCGGTAGCTGCTGCTGGGTTGTACTCTTGCAGGTAAGAACATTGGCTCACACTCCTGGCCTTGTGGATTGTATATGAAGGGGGGTTGGAGGGGAGTGGATGGGAGGGGGGAGCATTGGGGAGGCACATGCTTTTATAATTAAGGTCAGCTGGGATGCATTACAGCATTTGGAGGTGTTAAAACAGGCCCTCCTCGGAGAGTATGTTGGCATTGCCCACGCTCATAAATTAGCCACGCTCCCCGCTGATGTCGGAACTCGGGAACAGGAGATTTGGGGAGAGAGAGATTGAATAGATGGTAGGATGTAGACATCAGGCTGGATTTGAGTGTATTGCATTTTTATTGAATAGCTTTTCCCTCCCAAATCACACATTTTTTACGGGGGTTCATTTTCAATTAGGTATGCATATATATTTGGGGATTTAGGAAGTACTTGATAAAAGCTTTTATATCTCTATCACATCTTATAACTTATGTCACAGAGCAGTTTTGTAAATTTCACCGTCCTTACTTGATCGGATCCTGACTTGCCACCTTTAAAGCGCTATAAAGAACCTGCAATATCAGACCTCCAACAAAACTTAAGTCATGGACAGATAACGTTAAATAATGGGCAGGTAAGTCAACAGATGCTCTCACAGAGTGAGCAGAGGTGTGTGCGCGCTCTCCCTGGACCAACACGGTCTCCAATGAGGCGGGCAAAACAAAACAGGGCCCTTCAGATTCACAATGGGGACACTGTCAGCAAGGACAGGGTGGGGAGAGGGAACAAACAGCACACAAGAGTTTCACAAACAACCTGCCAGGAGGCATTCAGCAGGACAGGTCCGACTGGGACGCCCAGCTCGCACCCGGCGCCAGGGGTGAAGCGGGGGTCATCGCTCTTATGCAAAATGGGACAAGTATGACAAGGCGAAGAAGTGAGAGAGACAGAAGGAAGAAAAACGTCTTCAAATAACTGACTTTTGACAAGATCCTTTGCTTAAAGTCATGATTATGTAACATGTTGTGATCAGATTGTTCGGTACACGAGATCTGAAATTAGATGAATAAAGGTGTTTGCCTGAAAGAAACAAGGCGTCTGCCTTGAGATGATTTAAGGTTTCAAAGGTGAAGCTGTTATGAAAGAGCTGATTGTTTATTGTTTTTCCTTCACAAATATAGTCATTTTTACAGAACAGAAATACCCGATTAGATCTGCTAATATATATATATATATATATATATATATATATATATATATATATATATATATATTTGGACAATCAATCTTAATATTCCTTGACTAATCAACTTTTTGAGAGTGTGATGAAATTGTATAACGTAGCCAAAAACGTGTTTTTCTTTTATGTCTGATCAGTTTAAACTCAAGATAAAACACGGCACTCTTAGATTAAATGTTTGCAACTCCTGCTAATAAATATAACTTTTTTTTTTTTTTTAATTTTAAAAACTTTAGCTAAAATTCAATCTTGAGTGACGAAGCTTGAAGTAGACCAAGTCTGTGGTACAAGTTTGGACTGACTTGCTGTGGCCACTGCTGTGAAAATGAGCAGCCGAACGGAGGCACACAGTCATGTGATCAATTACTAAAAGCTTTGGAAAATTTAGACCCTGTCAGGCAGCTATTAACTGTAAATGTATGCGCCACATTTCATTTAAATCACTTTTAATAGCGTATTGTTGTTATGATCATTCTTGTGCTTGAACAAACAATAACTATTCATTGATTGATGATTGATAAAAGCGCTTTTTGAAAAATGGGGAAGACACTCCATTTCTTATTAGATGCCATTTCCTGCCTTGTACTATATGGGCGTGTCTCTCGAAGTACTCATAAAATAACAATGGTTTAAAAAAAAAAAAAAAAAAATAGCCCATTACATCAGTGCAAAAATCTAAAATTTAATGGCACAGACAATATTTCCCTTTGTGTTGTTGTTTTAACTGATAATTTCTATCGAATTTTTAACTTGTATATACCCCCCCTGAGGTCAAAACCAGAGTAAACAGAGACTGTGTCATTAACTAATATTAAACTGGGAAAATTAGGAGACTATCCTCATCTGTTTGTGTTGTTTTCTGTCACTTTTCTGGGAAAAAAGTTGGCAAAAATGAGACATAATTAAAAAACAAAAAACACAACTTGACTTGCTTGTGTTTGTAAAGTAAGTATTTAAAGAGGCGTCACTATAATTATGTGACTTTCCTACTATTGCTACTACAACAAACCCGGGGTTTGGTGGTTTTCCCGGTACTCTGACACTAAAGGAGGTGACTTAAACTTTTGAGCCAACAGAGAGCAGTGCAGCAGCAGTATGTTCCCAACTTGTCAAGTCCACGTCTCAGATTGAGACTTTGCAGAGCAATGGATATAAGACGGATTAGAGAGTATAACGAGGAAGTGGAGATTCTCATTACTCTCCTCAGATGGTTGCGTCGCTTGTTGCGTCCTTACCTTGCCAGGTTCAGTGAGCTGTGCTCGCGCCACATTTCTGATTCAGCATATAAAACCCGAACGTGAACGTCTACTTTAGTGAAATGGAATGAAATCTGTTGTGCGCTGCCGAACTGTCACACAAAAAATATAGTAATGGGCGTCAACCTGCCACCACTGTTCACAGGTGTTTTTTTACACCGGTATTTATTTGACCATTATGTTAAATTGTCCCTATAAAGCCACTCTTGGCAGCACTATCCTCTGCATCTCTTTGTGAGCCACTTAAGTGTACCACTGGGGGTTACTGTGTTCCATGGACCCATTATGGTTCCTTTAAACTGAATAAATAAGGCCAGTTTTGTTAGTTTCTCTACCTTTTTAGGCTGCTAGTATTAGGGAAATATCTCATATCTTTCAGGTCGCCAGTGGTCTTCTGAAAATGTGAAGCTCGTCTGTGCTACTTGGTTTTGTTTTGGTGTTTTTTTTGTGATATGTATCTTTCACTCTAAGAAATACCAGTTACATCAGAGGTTTTTGCATTTAGAGCTAAATCCTTATTGTATCACGCACATGTTTATAGTCTCTCTTATTAATGTGAACCTTTTGGGAGAAGAAATTGAAAAAACACAATTAAAGGAATTTGAACAATGTGTGATATAAGGAGTGGATCTACTGCTCAGACTTCAACTTCAGCTCAGACTCCTTCATGGTCCTGTTGTGATCTGAAGGACTGTTGACCACAGGCAGGCAGCCATTAAATGAGGGGGCCCCGGCTCTGTTGAGACCACCTCTATTCATGGCCCCGGAGCCACTGGATGTTAAGTGGCAGCCGAAAAATCACAGCTGTGGGATCAAGCACGCCACATTAGAGGGAAGAGTCCGCCCCTGAACAAGCATATACTGCCACATTGATGGCAAAGCAAAAGGAAAGGGGATCCTCTCACAGATGCTGTCAGTTTACGGGCTCCTGTTCAGGTACTGGAATCACTTTCACAAGGTATAAGCAGTGTTTTTAGGGGAGTGACTAACCCGGTACAAAAACAGCCATGATTTACTGTAGCTTTTTGCATTTAAATGTAGTAATGACACATTGAAAACTCAGACAAAGTTTTTGATTTGCTGTGGTTGATCATTTCCTATTTATCATTTTAATGTTGAAAGCAAGGCCAGTGTTGAAATCCAGCTTCAGATTTATGTTTCGTTCATGCTGAAAGCACGCCGAATAAGTTTCTCATGTCTTACTTTTCTGCTTACACAAAGAGACACTTGGTCCTTCATTATACCCTTTGGAGTGTGCCTCAACGTGCATTTTCACTGAATTTCAGAGACAGGGCATTTTTCTGCAGCAATTTACACTCCAACAATTACAGCACTCTGGAGCAGATATGGTGTCGGCCCCTCCTCCTTGACCTCTGCCCTTTGCGAAACAGCCGAAAGTGTGTTTCCTGATTAACGGCTGGCTGAGGTACATGGCTCCAGCTTCAGCACCTTGTGCTCCCAAGCTGAGGTGACAGTCTCCTAGGCTCTTTATGGAAATTAACTGCAAAACATAGCCAATTAGACCTGCGTTATTTAGAACGACTCAGCTTTTCACCCGGAATAAAAGCAGCCACAGATAAGACCTGTACACTCAGACACTGCTGCAAATTAATGTGAAGTTGGTGGCCTGCCAGTTAGCCGGTCCATCTAAATCGGGGACATTAAAAGCATGACGACAAGTTTTTGCAAGAGCAGTGAATTGCTATTAAGCAGAAACATGAAATGATTAAAGACGGAGTTCTGGGGATAACTTCGGAAACAAATATACATAGACACATTTCACAAGGTTGAAATGCTCTTGCAAATCCTCTCTGAAGCAATATAGCAAATTCTTTCCCCCCGTTATTTAGGGATTTGGTTTTTTTTGTTGTTTTTTTTGCTTTTTAGTTCTTGTTTACAGCACAGTTTGTGGACAAAATGTTCCCAGGTCCTGCTCCTTTCATTCCGAATGTGTAACTGAGAATTAAGCATCTGTATAATGTCTTTTCACTCCACCAGCGAAAGATAGGGCTCTTAGCCTGATACGCTGTCTTAATTTTCCCTTTCTCAGGTCACTGCAGAGAGCAACAGCATAAGAGTGAGGAGGAGGGTCCGCACTCTATGCGCAAGAATACACTGTGGAAGTTGCAAAGGGCAGAGTCTCTAGGAAATCTACTCTTTCTTTGAAAAAATGTCACGGGAGAGATAGGAGATTGGCACCACAAAGAGCCCAAAATAGCACGGGCTGCTACGCGTTGTCAGACAAGATTTGGGCTGAGACATTGACTTTTGTTCTGCAAAGTATCGGCCCCTGAAAGGGAGACGGGCGGTGTAAAAATTGTGATTTCTCCTCTTCTCCTGGTTATGTGCAATACATTACCCTCCCGGTAATGCGAGCCGCTGGGACTCAGGTTTGTAACGTCACAATTATTCCGACACAAAAAAAATAATAAAAAGGTATATCTAAGAAAGGTTTAGAGTTGAGGAAAGTCTTTAGAGAGGTTATATTTATGGTTCAGCAGACCAGGACAGAATCACAAACCTCCGTCTTTCCCAGAACTCCAGTGTGACCACATTCAACATTTCTTCCTTCTGCCATTCCCTTCACAACAAAGGCTTTATATATTTTATGCAGGTTTGCCCCTTGGTCGCATAATAGGATTATGAATAATTTCTCCAAATTTACAAAAACAAATCACATGGCATGGCTTAAAGTTTGCTAATAATTTCACCATAGCTGATAGATCAAAGCGAAGGCGCTGGGAGTGCAGAGCCCGGCAGAAGGTTGACCCTAGTCAGGCATTTTTAATGAAAGGGTTAATCTCCTCAGAGGTGACTATTCAGGAGCAAGCAGTGTGACCAAATGAAGAATTCAGGTCTGGGATAAGAGGGAGAATAGTAGTCTTGAGGGTGCTGTTGGGTGACAGTGAGGAAGCCCGAAGGTAAAACTTATGTGTGCGCTGTATTTGAGCCCAATGACCAAGGCCTTCTCCTCAGTTCATTACTAAAAGAAAGGGAAAGGTAAAAAAAGAAAAAGAAAAAGGAGAAAAAGTCTGGCTTTTTGAAGAACCTTTGGCAGTAAGGCTCAAGGTTGCTGCAGGAATTTAGGCAAACAAATGCGATCATTTGGCTGTGGTATCTGGAGAAGGTTCATATATCATGCTCATGTGCAAACTCATGGATGCACTTTTCCATTAAGGCTGCAACGAACTGAATGCACTTTTAGTCTCTGCTGTTTGGGATAAACTTTGTTTTCAAGCACCTCTTGTGCGACCGTAAGCACGCAGGCCCTCTTGTGAGTAATTAGACTTGAATACCTTCCAAAACAAGAGAGGGTATAGAAAGAAAAAAAAAAGAAAAAAGAAGGAGAGATGCTTCTATAAATGTATAGGGCTTGGCTAGTTAAGGAGGTTTAGAAATCTCATCATGACAGTGGCAAAATGGGCCTCTTAGTAATTAGGAACAAACGGGAATTGCTTATCACTTACCGAGTTACTGTGCCAGCCATTTGGCTGCATTCAGGGGGATTAATCAGAAGGCTATTGACATTATATTGTTCCACAATTATCATTCATACGTTTTATGGTAATTGAGCATTTTTTTTTCTCCCCACTCCGAGAGGAATTAAGGAATGTGCCGATGTAATTCAAGGCAAAATTTACATAAGCAAATTTAAACATTAATCAAATCACTGAAATAATGCTGCTGACGGTCACATGACAAGGTACGGAAATAAACCGTGAAAAACAAGGACGTTAAAATCATAATTCATATGTGAATGTTGATTATTTATTCAAACGATATAACCGTTTAGTACGCTTTGTTCGGCGTCCTCTAAATGCACATAAATTGGACGTATGAGTGAAGCTAATTTATTGCCTTGTATTTTACTCTCGGTCTATGCTTATTCGAGATTGTTTCATAAGCTTTGTTGTCTTGTTGCATTCAGCCCCTTATTAGAATAAGAGCAAACCATAAAGTGTCGTCGACCCAATAAAGCAAATGAAAAATGCCTTGCTCCCAATGCAATCTAAACTTTAGACCAGCAACTCCTCAGTTGGGTTCCTTTTTTCCAATACCTCCCCAACACTTCCCACATGTGAAAATTACATGTCATTGTCCTAATGGCCCGGGGGTGCTGATAAAGGAAGACTTTGCCTAATGCTTCCATAAATGTGTTAGGCAAAGTCCAGCAGGATGTAATTGCACTTAATATATTTACAGAGGATTGATTTCCCTCCCACGACCCACCCACCGGGCAGCAACAAGCTGCGGTCAGTTCACTCGGGTCACTGTGGATGGATTCTGTGTCCAGTCCATCCTCTTCACACTGAGCAACAAGGCTGAGCCACAGAGACCGCGGAAAGTATTGGAGTGCAGCTTAATGAGGTAATTAGTCAAAGGCCATGACGATCCTGGGAGGCTAATACCTGTGACCTCTTGATCCTGGATTCCTGACACACGTCTCTGGAGACGGTACAGGACAGACGGCTGCACAATCCAAACACTGTCTCCTCGGCCAGACACTTGCATCATTTTTTATTTTTTTTTGCCAAGAATGTATGTCATATTGTTTTTCATGAAATGAGACGTGGGACTCAAGCTGAGCAAGCCCCCTGTTTCTCTGCCTTTCTCTCACTCTCTTTTTTTTTTTTGCTTAATTACTGTCGCAATGTCGTAATTGGCCTGCCCCCTTTTTATTGCCTGCGGAAAAAAATAAACCTCAGCAAACTTAAACTACTTCACCTGTTTACTTTGAGAACGAAGTTCTGGAGAATTGACAATGGCAGTGAAAAAGCACAAGAAAGGAAAAAGGATGGAGAACACAAAGCAGGTTGATATTTTTTCCCCCCTCTCCTATCCCTTTCTTTTTCTTTTATCAGGTTACGTGACTGGAGGCTTCATTAATCACCACCTCGACAGCCTCTGCCAAGGGGAACTAACTGCATTTGGCCCAATTAGGCACTGTAGAGACAATAGGAACAGCACAAGTTGTGCCTCTATGCCAGGAGCCAAGCGTTGCCTCCCTGTCATTACCTCCAGAAAGGGAAAAATTAACCCCTACCAGCTTCCCTGCTTTCTTCCATTGATCCAAGGCTTTTGTGGTGTCCCTGGAGCGTGGCAGACAATTACAGATATTATTACATCTGCATTGATTCTTTTAAAGAGAGCACAGTGTCTCCAAGCAATTAAAAAAAATTACACTTCGGAAGTGGGCCAATTAAAATGCCCTCGGCCCTGGAGGGTGGCAGCCGCGTTGGTGGGAGTGGAGGGACAGGCTTGACTGTCAGAATGTTACAGATTTTCTTTCTTTTCAGGAAAATTGCACAATGCTTATGCAGCGAAAACTAAAAACAGGCACACATACAAAACACATGAGACGCTGGGCAGATCAAAGAACGGCTTGAAAAGCTTCATGTAACATAAAGGACGAATGGAAAATAGAAGCAATCACGAGTAAGTTTTAAAAAGTTGAAACTGCAGCTATTCGTCAGCACATTTCCAAGCTAATTGTGCTTATGTGACCGCACAAGGTTGGTGGTTTGATCCTCCGTCAGTCTATTGATGTGCCAAAGTGTCCTGCGAGAAACTGAACCCAATGGAGGTCAAGCACCTTGCATGAATGACTGAAAGAGTAAAGCACTTTCAGATTTGAAAAGCAATGAAATGTCCTGCACCATCTATTAATTATGAAGTATAAATACATTTTATTGATAGGCGCCTTTCGGAGCACTCAAAGGTCACCTCCCAAAAGCTAAAAACAACATACTAACCAATACAACCAATGTAAAAGGTAGATTCTCCCTCCTTCATTCTGTCACACAGTCCCCCTCCTTTCCATCGCTCATGTTGGGAGCAAAGTTGGGCCTTAGCATGTCGGGCCGGGCTTCCTGAAACCACAAAAGAAATAGTGCTAATTGAAGAGGGGACTGACCGCGATGAGATAAAGGATCAGATGTGATGCAAATTAACCTCGTTGTTTTCCTGCTCAGCAATTATTGTAAAGGACACAATTACTGTGCATTGTTGTTATTTGGAAGTTCACCAATCCCCGGACACACACACACACACACACACACACACACACACACACACACACACACACACACACACACACACACACACACACACACACACACACACACACACACACACACACACACACACACACACACACACACACACACACACACACACACGTACCTGTCCTGCTTCTGCAGTGGTTTCAGTTGAGCAGGGGGCTTTCGGATTATTCAAACCGTCTTTTGAGCAGGTAAACAATAATAATAATAATAAAAAGAGCATCTTTATTATGGTTCCCAGACACTCGGAAACTGAAAAAGTAAGGGTACAAGTAAAATAAACAGCATTTGGCACATGAGTAAAAAAAGGACAATGAAAGACTGAGCCCCAGTCGTTTTATCACACAACAACGTTGCATGTGTTTGAAGTGGAAAATCACACTTTCTTTAATCCATGGCGCATTCAAATAAATTTATTTCTCTGGGATTAAAAACAGTAACAATAGCAGGCGGTAAAAAACAAACAGCTCCAAACAAATGGTGACGATGCTGAGGCGCAAAGCTTATGGGTAAGCTCCACATACATTGCGGTCTGTTTCATTAACTGAAATGTATTATTATTGCTTATCTATTGAGCTTGTTGATTATTAAAAAAAAAAAAGAAAAAAAAAAGCCATGCTTTTCTTTTGGATTATGGCGTTAGAAAGGTACAGGGTTGGTTTTCCTGTGTAATCCACAGAATTTTCTTCAAGAACTGAAGAGGGGAAAAAAAGGACTTTTCTGCACTGTGGCGCATTTGATTAAAGAGGTGAATTTTACAATAACATCAAAGAGAAGCGTGTGACTTCTGTGTGTATTAGTGTGCCGGAGTTTATAAAGAACTTAATTGCGAAGTACTCGTTTTTAAAGATTTGTCGTCACACACAACCTCAGCCTAACGCTCCGGCTGACTTCGCTACCGAGTGAAGCTCGGTCTGGAAGTGCACACTAACAAATCAAAGTACAGAAATGGACCCGGAAGAGTATGAATGCCTCGTTGCTCCAGCTGCACCTGATGCACCCTTTGAAAATGGAACAGACTAGCTGGAGTGGTGGCTAATTTCAACCCTTAAGAGGCAAAAACAATCTGAATGAAGACAAAGTGATTTTTAATTATGGATCAAAAATGTGCCGGTCAACTTTAGCTCATATATAATTTAGTCAACAATACATTTGACATGCTTATTTATCTCTTCACTGCGTTTCATTTAACATGCTGCTCTGATAAAAGTCATCTGTTTAACGAAAAGCTCCAGCACATTACGCAAAGCGGTGCTTTTAAACATTACATGTATTCCACAGTTTCAGGACACATTCACTGATCACTGCAGGAAAATCTCAATTTCAGAACTTTGCCGAGTTAAAAAATGCACAGAGAAAATGTGATTTCATAACCCCGTGGACCACGCCCATGGACGGAGACATGCAAACTGTTTTAGTGAAATTTCTGTTTTCTTCGCTTCTTAGCAGCTTGAGCTCACAGCAGCAGCCATGGCACTGTTAGAAGATTATTTCAGGCACAATGACCGTCTGTGTAGTTTTTTCACTTTACAATACAAGACCACAGATATTAAGCCACAATCAAATACCACATTTCTCTGCCTTTTTTTGATCCAAACTAGGAAAATAGAACAGTGTGTATCAGTCTTCAAATGAGAAAAATACTATACAAAGCTTTGTCCATGTTTACATATACGTTTTTGATCACACTCTTGCAAATTGGAATTAAAGTTAAAACAGAGCAAATAGATCCTAATCCAGCAGAGATATTGGAGTTTATATATTTAGGTTTATATTTTTCATCTGTATGGCTAAATCTTTACTTCATGGCTGTAGAAGACGGCATAATCTCTTCATCTTGTCTGGAATTAAAGACCCTGGTTCACACAAATGTTTAGATTTTTTTTATCCCTCTAACTTGCAGTGTTGCAATTTGTCAGTGATAGCAAATGTGAAATGTGCACAAGAAAGATGTCAGATGATAGCCACATAAGCCAGTGCTGGTTTCAAGCAGATCATACAAGACTTTCATTCCTCCTGGGGAGACGGCAGGAGGGCTACATTGATTCTGGAAGAGTGAATATTTGAAGATATGAATGAGCCCATTGGCTCGTTTTATAATGAAATATCAAAAAATCACCTGGAATTGTCGCATTGGGCCCCTTCTCGGTGGCAGGCTATGAAAGCTATTGGTTACAATTCAGCAGCTGTAAATTTATGACGAAGGAAGTAATTTTCTTCCGAGGAACGTAACAAGAACCTGTGCCGAATATTCCACTGGGTTTTTTACTCAGACTGAGAGCTGTTATCAGACAGCTATGATTCACGTTTACACTTTGAGCCCACAATCATTCAAAACAGTCACCTTTGAGAAAGCCTCCCACTGAACTGAAACGCCCAAAAAAAACACACACGAAAATTTAAATGAAATTATGGGACCTGCCTCTCCTGACAGTCAGTGTGATGACACGCTTTCAGATCCTATTTATGCGGGTTTGAATGTGCTGAAATGTAAATGACTGGACGCATGGAAGCCCAAATGGGAAGCTAGATTCTACATGGGTCAAAGACAGGAAGACTATAGAAGTGAGATAAACGGAGGGGAAAAGGAGGGAGAGATTCTCATGTGAATCGTTTAACAGCGGACACACCATGCCACTTGCATTATACTGACTGTTGCATCAAGGGGCAATGCAAAGGGGGCCCCATTTTCTTCCTGCAGTGCACCCTAGGGCTTTGAGTTGGCTCGTGAAAAAAAAACGAGCCAACTAGATTTAAGACTTAAGCTTCGAGTTCATGTGATCAGCTATCTGGTGCTCTTGGTGGAATCTCCAAAGAGATCGCGGAGTTTGTGTTTTAGTGTTTTAGGATTGAGCGAGTTTGGAGTTGTGCAAATTGCCTGATTCATGCCTGCAGCTTGTGTTTATGCCATGCACCTCACCATTTTACTGCCTGTCAGTGCTGTTATATCTCCATGCGCAGTTCATTCATGGTGTCTGACGTGCCTGTCTGGTGAACGCTGCGTTTTCCCTGGAAGCTCAAAGCAGACCTTTTTATAGCGACGATGCCTTCTTGTTAGCCAGGGATAAAAAAAAAAAAAAGAAAAAAGGTCATGCAATTGGATTTCCGAGCCGTTGGAAATCCCAAGATATTTACCTGCAACATTGTGTTGAGTCCTATTGGCTCACCTTTCATTTCTTGCTCTCATGCTGATTAGTCAACCATGTGATTGATCAGTTGGGTCTGAAGAGCACGGAGCATCGGAGGTGTCCAGCCACACACCCAATGTGCCAGCAAGCCCATTTTCTCTATTTAAAGTTTTTTTTTTTTGGGCCAGTAAAAGCTTGGATTGCTGTAGACAGAGGCCTGTCAATTAAAAATAAATCTCCCAGCCGTCTTTTTTTTGGGGGGGAGAATTGTGTAGCGTTTACTTTGGATCTTGCAGGCGCTTTTTATTTATTTTGCAGGAGGCAATACAAAAGGCAGTGATGTTCTCTCCAAAAACAGGAATGTTCTTTAATCTTACAAAGAAACTCATTTAAATAGACACGTGTCTCAAAATCCATTAAATTGTTTCATATCGGCAATAAACAAGGTGCATTGTACATTCTGACTGCTTTGAATATTTAGCGTATAAAGGAAAGCTGGTGAGACTGTTGTTTATTTCGATCTCGGAAGACAAGCCGGAGATAAAAAAAGAAATCAGTGATTCTCGACTCATTCCTTTCTTCCCCAGAGAAACAGGCAGGTAGTGCGGCAAGAGAATCGAGTTTCCCCTGCAGCCAATAAGTGCCAAGCTGTGTCAAAAATGACATGCATCTCCTGTTTCCATGTCATGCCATGCATGTGATGTGATGGGCGAATGAAGGCAGTTCCTGCAGAGAATAGTAGGGGGTCATTATTAAGCCTCTTAAATTAGCGCCCCCTCCCACACAGCCCGTGCAATTTTCCAAGACCCTCAACCACACAAACACCCACAGAACTCAGCACATTAGACTTGACAAAGAAAATCATTTTCAAAGTTTACTTGCAGCAAACTCATTTCATATGTGATTGAATTGTACCTGTATGGCATGACCCATTTAGACTCAAAGTCACACATGGACGCTTTGAGAGCCTATTTGAGCAGAACCATGCTGTTAGCTAGCTATAGACTGAGCCAATTGCATGTCCTATGCAATGCAATTTACATGTCTCTCCATCACACTCACTTATATGGTTCAACTCACAAGAGCTACCATTTCGATCACTTCTGGGGGAGGGGAGACGGAGCGCAGCTTTGGTATAATACCATATGTATGTGCTGCCGTGGCACAGGGGTGGGTGGCAACAGCGGCGGAAATCTTAACCTCCATTGCCCCTGAACACATCCACAGTGAAATACAAACAAAATGACAAACCTGACTCGTAGCCCAGCCATGAAAATGGACTGCTTTTTTTGTGTGCGTGCGCGCGCTCCCTTTTTTGATGGACAGCTCCTGCCGCCCAAGCACTTCCCTGTCCCTTCTAAGGCTCCTAATATCCCCAGATTAAAGAGACCACCGCCCCCAAGGTCAGCTTCTGAGGGAATGGCCGCATCCACCGGAGTGAACGCAGCTTTTCATTCTGCCCTTTGTTTTACTTTTGCCCCGCGCGCTTTCACTCCTTCTTCCCTCCGCGTGTATTTGGATATGCGCATCCCAGTACTTCTCTCTTCCGTCATCTCTTCATCCATATGTATATTTACAGGAGTGCACATGACTGGTGTCTGGGGAAGGGTAAGGAGCAGCAGGGAAGGGAAGCCATTAGGGGAATAAAGAGAGGTGCTGCCTCACAGCCGAGCTTCACAGGCCAGTGGAGCAAATCAAATTGGGTCTTGTTCTGCGGCAGGACGCACACACAGACACACACACACATGGACTCGCACATGCACATAGACTCAGTGACAATGGTGGAGGCGCACGGCTGACAGGAGGGCCTTTGGGACATAGCAGGGCTGGGCATGTCTGTGGCTGGCCCACTAAGGGATGTAGTCATGACCCCTAACTCCTTCGAGCCACAGGTGTGCTCATGTAGTGTAGGAAGAGGAAGAGGAAGACACACACACACACACACACACACACACACACACACACACACACACACACACACACACACACACCCACACACCCGGCCAAGTTGAATGAATTGATTCGTTAGATTGCAACCTTTCAAAGCAATTTCTAATTTCATTTGAATGGAAACCATTTTTAATTTTTCATGCTCCTCTCTCTCTGCTGTGGATCTCCACTGTTATCCAAAACCCAGAGTTTCATTTCTTCATTGCAACAATATTGACCGTTTATCTCGAGGCAATTCTGCAACCCCCCCCCCAAAACAAATCAACAACAAAAAAAAAGAATATCAAAGCTCAGATACAAATGTTATCTGTTGTTCTTCCATATTTTTCCAACGTGACTTAAAACCTTTTGAGTTGTCACAAGAACGAAAAGCACCAAATGCTGATTTAAATACGGTGTGAGCTGCAATCTCATCTTTATGAATGGGCACTTTCAAAGATGGCTGAACATTTACCAGGTCACATTAGAAAAAGATGGAAATGGATAAAGCACGGTAAAATAGAGAAATGACAATGAAAAAAAGTTCAGTAATGATTGTACATGAATAAAAAAACTTTAAACACTGAAATCAGGACACAGTACGGTGGCAACGCATCTTTTCCTTACACTGAGTTATTCTGAAGGATGCTTTCATCTGGAAAATTGTATAAATCGATGATGAAAAACCGCGCCTGAGCAAAGAACGACACCCAAAATTAATGCAACTTTTCAAACATTTTCATTTTTATTTAAAACACTTTATGTAGATAATGATCATGCTGAAACACAATCTGTTACAGAAATCTAGTGAGAAAACCATTTAATGTAGTTTTAAAAAGAGAATTGTGAAGGATTTTTGGTAGTATAATACTTCCCAGTATATTATTTATGTGTAAATACTGTGATTGTGTTTTACATATCGGATCTATTTCTTTGCTTGTTCCTGAGATATCTGTAGCTGTGTTTTGTCATAGGTTTGGAGGAAAAATCTCATCCGCAGTTGAAAATAGTTCCCATATGACATATTTTGTACACTTGTTTGAGTGATTGTGTACATCCTGCAGTGCTTTATTAGTCAGTGTATCTGCGACCCAGTTTTTTGACACGCTCACTCAAAACTAATGAGCTACAGATAGCCATGGAAACACTGAAACACAAAACAAACAAATAGGCGCTCAATAGATACACAGTGGAATATCATAAAATACTGTCATATATTGTTAATGACTTCCCCTTGACAGTTTTTATGGCAAGTAGTAATATCCATCCACCTTCTCTGCACTAATACCTCACTTATAACTGCTCAAATCCCCTCTTCCTATAATGTTCGGAATAAGATTGAAGTTGTTAGGGGGGGGGGGGGGCTCATAGGAAAGCTGAAGAATCAGCAGAGGACTGCAGGTAAAGGGCAGTAATGCTAATGAAAAATGAGACGGAGATTCGTTCTCAGGGCTTTAGTTTTATTAGAAATACATGGTAATAGCACCAAAACCTTAGTCAACATAATGTTCGCTCCCATCTATATGATCCCGATGCCTATGGGGCACTATTCATTCATAGGGAAATAAAGGAAGACGAAAAAAAAAAATACATGCAATGCTTACACTTCATTCAGCTTCTCTGAGGGATTACCACCACACATCACTTGGGCTCAATTCATTACATGCCTGCAAGAGGGGGCAGATGTGTGATGGATGGTTGTCTGCAAATGGACTTGTCGGTAATAGAAAAATGCACACGCTTTAATTAAAGAGAGCCGGACAAGTGGATCCAGAGTGGTTTTGGGTGTCTCCCCACATCGGCACAGGCAGGGTCATATATCAGAGCACATCAGAAGACATGGAGGCAGTGAGGACGAGCCATATGTGCTCCTTCTTTGGTTTTAGATTAAAACAAAATAGTCTTTATGCCAGAGTTCAGGACATTAATGTAAACCAGGGTGATCAGTTATGGGGAAAGTCAATGATGTAATATGATAAATAGACTTTTATTAGCATTAGATGTTTTCCATGACCATATTTGAGAAGAAATATTTACAAAAAAATTGATAAGTGAAGGATATATATATAATTTATGTCATTAAAAGATCATATGTAGAGAGTCATTAAAAAGCAGCTAAAACTATTTAATGAGCAATATCAAGTGGCATAAACTATACCTAAACGAAAGGAAATTTGTGTTTGGTGAAGTTTAGCTTCCAGGAAACACCGTTATACCAGTGGAAAGATTGTTGATTTCCCTATTTAATTACAGGCATATTTGTGAGGAACATGCATTTGTGGGTTGAAGCAGCAGAGCTGAAGATATGGATTGCACCTATGAAACATTTACCAATTGTTCTGAAACTGTTTTCCGTTGCTATTGACTCTTGGTCGAATGGATTTTGAAGAAACAAGACACAATGGCAAATTTGACAATGAATTCCTTTTGCAAACAGGAGTCTCTGTAAAGTGTGGAAGAACCATATAGAGTCAGATCACATGAGTGTATGACGGGGTGAAGGTCAGGACGGTTGGTAGGACATTGGTATAAAGAGTTAACTGCAAAAACCTAAATTGTTTGTTGTTGTTGCACTCATGGGTATCACCCACAATACCTCTGCTCATCTCACAAATGCATGTTGCTTACAATTCAAATGTGAAATAAACAGGTTTTCCAATGGTATAGGAAGCAAACCTACCAATCACTATAGTATCTATTATATGAGATTTTATCTGTGGCTCCTTATAAAGATTCTGTGAAGTAAGGGGGGCCAGTGTACTCACTTCACCACACAGAACAAAACTGATGATCTACTTGATTGTTTGTTTTGTTTAACCCTCTGAGCACCAAAGTTGATCAACATAGCTGAAGAAAACAGCTCAACATATAGCTCCATACCTTTTCTTTTTTGGGGGGTCGATAAAAACGAGATTGATGTAAACGATGTAAATATTTCAGATCAGTTTTACTCAAAGTTATTTAGTTTTATATGAGCACTGCTTTGTGTGGTCAAAATAAGCACACCCGTTCAGTGAATTTACTTCCAACATCAACTCTTCCAAAACTCTTCAGAATGACCTTTATGTTTTCGTCACCTTCAATGTTTTAGTAAATCTTAAAATAACTGTCATCTAAAGGGTTTGATCAGTTTATTGTCAGCAGCATGCTGTGTCTGGATAAATCGTGCAATTGCTACCTGGCCAATAGAAAGAGAAGCACGGTGTGATCCCGCCACAATAAGAGGTATTCCACACGTCAATTAACCTTCCCTCTGTCAATCACTGGAAACCCCTGAAACACTTTATCAATAGGTGTATTATACCCATAATGAAATGGGCAGCAGCATCAGTCGCTTGAAACTTGGTATTTAGGGTAAACCTGTGTGTGTGTGTGTGTGTGTGTGTGTGTGTGTGTGTGTGTGTGTGTGTGTGTGTGTGTGTGTGTGTGTGTGTGTGTGTGTGTGTGTGATGGTTTTGGGCATTCGTCCTCATAATTTGTTTTTCAAAACTCTCGCGAAATCCATGCCAAGATAAGGATTTGAGTTTCATTAAATATTCCACTTGGTCCCCTTTCAAAACCACTCATTGCACGATTTTAATAATAGAATATTTCTAATTAAAACAGTTGATTCTTTGTGTATTTTACTGCACATAATTTTATATAGCATTGGGGACATTTGGGGTCATAATCATTTTACTTCAAAAGCCACGGGTCTAATTTTAACTTGAGTGGATTCAACCAGAAACAATTTTTCTTTGTTTTAGTACAAGAAGTACGAGTGTGTCCTAAAAATCGATTTATTTAATTATCTTTAAATCAAAGCCGAAAAAAGTCGCTTTTCTTTTGTGCCAATTTTAAGGATGCAGAAAAAATATTGAATGCATGCTTTGTTTTCACAGCATGGCTCTGATGTTAATGCTACTTTGCTTTCACTGCTTCAAAACAGTCCGATCCCCTGTAAACACGCGAGCAACTAATGTCACCTTTATTGAAAATGTAAAGTCAATCTTTTGTCATTTTTATGCAAGGTCATCCCAATGGGCTGGTTATGGCCTAATACGTTTGACACCACTACGCAAAGGCATCTCGCAGAAATCCTTTCAGCAAGTAGCGCCATAAAGGAAAGTCCCTATTTCACAGTATTTTTTCCATGTGCACACACAAGGACACTTTTGTACATGCAGATGAAGGAATGTAGAGCCTAACCAATTCTGGATTTTAGAGGCTGATACTGATACTATAATGGCTCGGCTGATTTATCGGTCCAGCTCTGGTTTTATGATCTTCCAACGGTACACAGTGGCAGTAATGCAGCAGAAATGTAGCAGAGAGCCGGCGGAGGTGGAAAGAGACAAAACGCTTCCTAGAAATGGAAGCGTTTTCTGTTTTGTTTAATCAAACCATTAAAAGTCAATGGCAGTTCGAAAATGCATCATTATATAAAAATGAACAAATTATTTTAAAGCTTTTTTTTTTTAAAGACTTCCGGTGAAAATTTTAATACCTTGTGAAATGTTGTCCTCAGTTTCATACATACGTGTGTGTGTGTGTGTGTGTGTGTGTGTGTGTGCAGACCTTAAAATGTTACAGAACTAAATCAAACCAGTGTTGAGCCAGTCATGATCAACAATAATTTAAATAATGGTTTAATTAAAAAAAAGATATTTCAATGAATGCTCCATGAGGATAATTAGGATGCATTGTTGCATATTTGCTTAATATTGCTGTGTGTTTTTATTTTAAGTTAAAGAAATGCGATGTAACATATACACAAGCTAAGCAGTAGCGTGCTTTAAACTTTAAGAGATGACAGGGGAAAAAAATGGCCTAAAGACCACAATAAAAACACAGTATTCTTCTAACGTTCATTATTGGTCTGTCTTCTTCGGTTCCGCCGTGGCGCGTCGTGCATTTCCTTCCCATCAAACAAATTCTGTGCAGCTACTTCAGTTTAGAGGCTGGTTGTTAATGAAGAGCTCTTCAGCTAAATACATCTTTATTCTACGATTAACAGGGGTGCTTGAAGTAAGCAAGTGGTGTGAAAGGAGGCTGCAGCTCCTTCAGCGTCCCAGCCTCTCCAGCCTCTCTGCCATCAATCAGGCCTTGTGTCCAGTAAGTGCCGCTAACATTTATGAAATATTCATCAGCCATTCACTTTTGCTTTCCACTCACTGTAATCATTACGTTTAGGCAGCATTGTGTCACCTCTCTTTAAAGAAAAGGGGGAAAAATGACTACAATCATCTTGCTGAGGGGAGGTGAATTAGGGAATGCCTTTCTGCTTTTATGTCAGCGTCCAATGGGTGGACATTTTGGTTCTGGCGTGAAAATGTCAGCCGTTGGCGTTTGTCTCCTTGGTGATGCTGCTGTACGTTTTCAGGAACCGTTTTAAATAAGCTGCATTGGGGAAACATTTACATACTTGGAGTATATGAAATCGCACCAAAAGTACATGTATTTGCAATAAGAACAAACATTTAGATATAGGACAATAATGCTAATGTGTTGGAGTGTTTGAATTACAAATACCAGTGTTCTTTCTCTTTCTCTTTATTTACCTTAGTCATTTTTCTTTGTGGTTGTGCTTCACAATTGATGCTGTGTGGCTACCAGGTATGAATCATTTTTTAGTTTTAGGACCCCGTTTGTTGATGAAAAATGAAAAACTTATTTTTTTTGCAGTTTGGGTGTCTCCGTTTCCATGACAACGGTGCTCAGGGTGAGTAATGTGTGAGTAGATGGACAATAACAACAATGGCTTCCTCCAGAGTGTCATAACTCCTCGTCCATAACCTCCTGGGATTGTTATAGTTGAGTCAGCTGTAATAACAATCCACCTTGGTCGTCTGCCCACGTCGTCGCCATTGTTAATGTTTATAGCATATAGTTCTCTGCGCGTATATGTGTGGTTTCATTACAGAAACATCTAACAGCACTCACTTTTCAACATGAAAAGTACATAGTTTTCAGAGATCCTGCCATTTCCATCTGGACGGACATCATTTTCAAAACGCTGCCGGGTAAAGGCAAAGCTTTGCTCCAACAAAAACGTGAAAAAGTCGCGTTTTCAATGGAAACGCTTTTGTATAAATGGAGCCTGAATTGTTAATTCTTTTTGTCAATTAATTGCAATTAATTACACTTTTCATCATTAAAATGGCCATTGTGAACCTGGTGGGTATGGTATCTCGCAATGAATGGAAACATCATTTATGGCAGTTCAGTTGCAACATGTATCATGCACTTGTTGATTTTGCGATAACGATTAATTTGCGTTACATTGTGCTGCCTTACTTACAGTGAGGCTGGACACACCCACTCTCACCCAGGTTCACAGATCTGGTGTCCGTTATGTTTTGCCAAGTCAACCACTGTGTCCTCTGGCACCTCCACACCCCCACAAAGGAGGCCACCAAAACTCCAACACCTGCGTGAACAAACTCTGATTTTTCTCCGTCTTCCTTTTTATCTTCTTTTTTTTTTTTTTTTAATCGGGCTGCAGCTCACTTACCTTTGACTGTGATTAATGTCATTACAATACAATCAGTGTGATGTTCTCATCACTCATGTTCAACCAATTGAACACCCATCCGATGAAAGGTTGTGATATTCATCAGCATCCGCTGACTGCAGTCCAACACACTTCTTAGTTCACAATAGCTGAAGGGAATTTCCACCCTATTCTTCACCTATTTGCAATTCTTATTGCTGAGCGAAACTTAATCTATCCACAGCAATAACTCATTGGATGTTACAGCTTAAGCGAAGATGTCCTCAGTTGCCTGTCTCGCATTTTAAACAGGGGGGGGGGGGGGGGGGGGGGGGGCAAAGAGCCTTGGTACAATTTTCCAAACACAACTGAGCTAACACTGATTTATTGCTCCAGTTTATATAACTCATATTAGGAATTCATGGACCTGGCAAAAGGGATTACAGCGTTTATTTCAGGCAGGGAGATGATCCTGTCATTAATGGTCGATACTTTCATCATCGTTTAAACCAGAGGAATTTGCCCGGTGACGAATCGTGGCGGACACAGCTATCAGGGTTGTGCAGCTGTACTCGTTATCTCGCCACGACCCGCTCTGCTCGCTGAACGTGGACCCGCGCCCATCAAACTTGGATTAGGCTGTCAATCAAGCGTTGGCCGGGTATATTGTGTTACAATTTCTCCCAAATGTCACCAAGATCAGAGTAATTTCTTGGCTAATTGCATCTCGTCTCCCTTTAATGCTGCACATTTAATGGTTTTGTTACATTGCGTGACAAGATGGGGTTTCTCCCGTATTGGCACGGTGATGAGCGGAAAGAGGGCCCCGCTTTTGTTTAGAGAAGAAAATGAAAGAATAAATGACTGTTAAAGTTCAGAGGGCGTATTTCTGAAATGGCAGCAAACAAAAGGAAGAAACTGAGAAATGATCCCAATCTTGCCATAGCGTGACATCAATTACACCAATTTCTCATTAGAAGGGGCTGCTCCACAAGTCTGCTGGCTTTTGCCTGGCTGGCTTTATTCTGCACGAGGCATCATGTTACTCTGGAGATCTGTGTCAAAGTCAGCTCAGAGCAGCGTTGAGGATTTTCCCTCCCCGGGCTCCTACTTTTTTTTTTTATTCTTTCTTCCTTTTTTACATGTCACTGACTTGGTTTGAACATGACAAATACAATTTCAGGCATTTTACTGTGTCCATGTGCTCTGCCATAGCCAACAATAGCAGCCAGAATATAGCCATTAATTCCCCTCCTCTCAGAAATCTCCGCTAAGGGAAATACTATTAGCCTTGTTCAATAAAGCACTGAATTACTAATTTCAGCTCACATCATCAGCAGGATTACATTTACAATACATGTCAAGTTATACTGGAGGGAGCCACACAAATAATTACAAAAAAAAATTCTTTCTCAGATTTCTCAAAGGCCAAACATGCAGAGGGGAGCTGAATCATTAGTGAACCATTATGACGGTGCCGCTGTGCTGCGGTATAAGCGACATGAAGGTGCCATGTACAAATGAAATGCCATTTCGGTCTGTTTTAAACCAGTCATAATGCACAGAATACATACTAACGATCAGTGTTTCAGCTACTGTGCTCACCAATAGCATAGGTTTTAACCCTTTAGAGAAGGAACGCCGAGCACATTTTAGTTCAGGTGCCACATTCAGACCAATTTTATCTTGAATGAGCCGAACCAGAAAAATAATGCCGCAATAGCCTTTAATTTTAAACTCTCAAGTTTTTCTTTGTTGTGGTGCAGAGTATACGTGATGAAAGTGTCTATATTTTAACCAAACCAAATGTTTACTACTGAAAATTACTACAACATCAACATAAAGTCAATTTGAATGAAACCTTCTGTTGCAAAATACAGTGAAATGACCCAAAAACTTCACGTATGACTTTTGCATCATGCATGTTTTTACAAACTCACCCCGACAACATGGCTTTGAGACTAGTTTGATAGCAACGAGGTAGTTATCTTTCTTTAATACGCTCACGGACCGCATTGGGCAAACTGTCAGAAGTGGTGTATGATTCATTCAAAAGCATCAATGAGCTGCGTCAATGTCAGTAGCAAGAGCTGTAAGAGGTACTAGACTATAGAAAATAGCTAAAACTCACCATTATCAGTTTGGAAGCAACAGGAAGTTCCAATTATGGTCACTTGCCTGATAAAGTGCTTTTTCTTTGAATCAACACGACTGAGAGACAACTGAAGATATGTCGTACTCCGTATCGGCGTCATCTCAACGCTGTTTAAATTTATGATACATAATTACGGCAAGCCGAGGACGAGGCGGTTGACGGAGACAATGAAATGCACTTAGCGTTTGCTCCGCAGCGCCGTTTATTATCGGTCTGGAAGAATCGCCATTAAAACATTCCAAAAATTTACATCTGCGATTACAAAACTATAAATACAGAAGAGAAAAGGAATAACAGAGCAACAATAACAAACACTTAACTGCTTTCCATTAGTGCACTTAACCTCCTCTTCATGGAGAGCAATCCCACTTTACATTTCCTGTGGCTAAATGCGTGTCTCTAATTCACAAATGAGGGGACGTTTTGAGTGGCCCTCTGTCTCCCCGATGAGCAAATGCTGCAATTAACTTTTCCTCCTCTTTTCTAGAGGGAGAAGGTGTTTCAAAGACATTAGCCTACAGTCAACAGCATACCCCAGCTACCGCTAAACTCTAGCAGACATCTTCTTTTTACCCTGCGATACTTAATATTGAACATAATGGCCCATTTATGTTGTATTATTCAAGGGTGATTTAATGGAAAACTCTAAAGGAAGATGGTCATTAGAGCTCATTACTGTCATCAGTTGAAATGCGTATCCGCTTCTTTTTTTTTTATTCAAAACAATTTTATTCCTTTACGTCGCCCTCTATTTTCCTTCCCTTTCCAACAATCAGCTATTTTTGTGTGCAATTACAATATAAGGTTGGTATTCGTGAATGTGTTTGGATGGCAGGAAGACTCACAGGTGCACACAAGGCTCACAGGTGAGGGCCTTGATAGGAAATAGTGGTCAAAATAGCAATAATAAGCAACATCATGTGCTCCTTGCTATTACTGCTGACATGACACTCTGATAAATAATAAGCATATGTCAAGATTAAACCTGATTTAGGTCTGTAATGATCTCATGTGAACATGACTGTCTGTGTGTGTGTGTGTGTGTCTGTGTGTGTGCGTGCTTGTGTGTATGTGTGTGTCATTACAACAAGAGCTGGTTGCATCCATGAGCAAAATGGCTGCATAATTGGGGATGTCCATGACACTGTGCTCTCTGTAGGTGTTTTTTCTGCATGTTGCCCAGACTCTAATTACTGGGGTTTCAGCGGGGAGGTAAGGCAGGCGATGAGGAGAAGGCGCCTGTGCCGCCTGATTCTGTCAACTGACGGGTTGTACTGTCTGCGCTGAAGCCGGGCAGCACAGAATCCCTGGAGTGAGTTTGGGAGAGGCCCAGGGACTGGTCATATCAACAAATCTTAATCAAAAGCCTGAAATTGTCAGCTGTCATACACTTTTTGTGATCTTTGATACCTTGCTCCTCCTCTGACCCACACCGCCAAATAATACCTCGCTACACACATACACACACACACTCACACACTCAAGAGGAACACACAAACAGAGGGTGCTCACATTCGCACACGGCTTGCTCCGTCTCACTCTCGTATATACTCACAATGCACATGTGCTTTCACACTGGTTCTTGCGCACATGCACACACACAAAGACATATCTATTTTTCTTTAAAATCTGAAGACAGGCTGTCAACATATAGAAATGAATTACAGTATAATGGCCAGACTTTCAACATATAACATTGTTCACAGGTTGCAAGGGGATAAAAACTTTGAATTCTCTATTTATGACACAATCAAAAGTGGCAAAGCGACACCTCTGGCTTGTTCACTGCAGTTTGTTTCAGCTCGTCTGGTATGCTGCTTTATTTTGGATGAAGTCCAACACTTTCGAAATCAAACCTTTTTAGTATAATGAAGGAAATCGGCACTTCTGGGTTCCAGCGCGACGTGCTTCAGCTTAAGACTGGCACATTTTGGTTTACCGAGTCAGGTCAGCGGCAAACAATGCCATTTTATTTAGCTCCCAAGTCCCCCTTTCAGCCAATCTTAAACTTGTGCTTCAGTTCAGGAGAGGATGGAAAGGCTGTGGTGGCTTTGATCGACCGACTGTTACTAAGAAGCTTTGAGGGGGTTTAAAGGACCTAAAATGTATAAAATGGACGGATCAAGAGCAAGCACAAATTTGACGGTTCAGAGGCAGGTTAAAAAAGTAAGAACATTCCCATACAATATATATCCAGTTAGTGCATATTAGGGGACGGCAGATGACAAAAGTGGAATCTGAGAGCCGATTAGTGCCGTAGTTAAACCTTCACAAGCAGGCGGGCGGTAAATACAGCTCTGCACTCTGCAGCATTTGGTCCTAGAAGAGCGAGATGGAAGCCTTTTAATGAGTGGGGTCAAGAGAAAAGTTGAAACATAACTATCTCGCAGATAGTGTGAACGTGTGAACCACACAAAGCAAATGTTTGGAGTGTTATTGTAAGCTTCCATGTTTTGCATTTGAATTTAAGATATTAGGCTATTTTCTATCGAAAAAAGTTTTTATTCTGATTTGACTAGTTGGTTGATTGTCTAAATTTAAAAATAAGTCCCAATGTTATTACTGTTGTCAGATATACCATCATCACTTGATTTCTCTTTTGCTAATAAGGATGCATCAACGGAGGTCCTGCCCTCAGTAATGAAACGGGCTCGGACTGTTAATGATAACTGTTATTTATCCACTGGTACCCAGGTTTATTTGGGCCAATGTGGCACCATGAACCTCTCTCACTTTGGCAATTAAGCGTGTTGATACTGCAGGATGCTTACCTGCAATTATGCCATTTTAATGAGCAGCAGCGGATGGGAAAAGGGCAAGGCGGGGTCAGCCAGAGGCAGCAAAGCATTGGTGTTTTAATAGACACTTAAATGTTGTTAATTTAGCTCACAGTAATCGAGAAGGCTGCCGCCAGGAAGGCTATACACGGTTCCCGGCCGTGCAAGTTGGGGACTGAGGGCCATTCTGAGGGAAAAAAATGAAATTTCCTTAGCTATTCGCAGACTTCTGTCACTGCCCAGAGGAGGATCTCCACATCTTCTGCTTGTTATCCGAGGCAGTCTTGGCATGTTTTTTAGCTTTCGGGGAAGTTGATGGGTGTAGGCAAAGGTTTGGCAGGCTCTCACCTGTTTGCGCCTGCGAAATGTGTCAGTGTCAGCCTGGGAGCCGGATTTTTATAGAGCAGAATCGAGGTCTAACGAAAAGACGAGAACCCAAAGTTAAGAGTATGCTGTAAAGTAGAGTATAGATGTGTACATTACATGTTTAAGTTCTGCGTGAATGGGAGGAGGGCCGGGTGATCAATATGTCGGCTCTATATATGTGATTGTTTTTAAGACTTTGCAATCTGAATCTGGTGTATGTTACATTTTTCATAGCCCCGCCTCTGATTCAGCACACCGATCTGCTGCATTTGATCATGCACCACCTGTGCAACCACACACACACACACACACACACACACACACACACACACACACACACACACACACACACACACACACACACACACACACACACACACACACACACACGCAGGTTATTATAACTCCTGCGTTGGGCTCTGCGAAGGTGGTGTGATAACAGTCATTAAGGTAGCCGTGGGAGGACACTGAGTCTTATTAGAGGAGCATGGAAATTCATTGCAAAAACAAGCACTTTCATTAACAGGTGTGAAGCTATGCAAATACATAAACACACTCCGGTAGCCCGCCATCCTCACACCTGCATGTGAAAAACAGCTGCTTATTAACACAACAACCCTGCAATTACTTTAGAAGAGTCAGATTCAATTAAAATGAACGAGAATATATGTGCAAACGTCCAGATGGATGTGCGCATGCATGGCTGTGAGAGGGGGGAATTATGTATCCGAAATAGCACCAAATCGGAGTGAATACATAGCTTTGTTAAAGTAATGATTACTTGGTTGCTGCTGTCACAATCCAAGAGTGAAGTGACTCTTTATTGTTTTGTGAATCTTTCCAAGTTTTTAAGATAAATCTTATGCTGTTCCAGTTTTTTTTATAAATTTTTTTTTTGTAAAGCTGAAATTGCAATCATCCCTTCAATTAACACACACAAAGCAGTTAATAGTTAATGCAGTGCATTTTTTTATTCCAACTTCTTTGTTATCAATTTCCCATTGTGAGTCTTTGTTTACGCTCCTGTTTGTTTTGCGCCTCGTTGTTTTTTTAATGAAACCGGCACACTAACGGAGCAGCGGCACGGAGGCCTGGGATGGGATGGATCAGAAGACACTTTCCTGTCTTGACACATTTAATGCATAGCATGCTTCCAGTGAGAGCTCTTGAATGGGTAGATTTTTGAAATGTGCCAGAGTGGCTCCCCACTGAGCAGTAAGCTCGGTCTTTGATGTATCGTGCTGTAATGTGGTTGTTATCCATAATCGGCTTGAATTCAGGAGGGCCAAGGCTGACAGAGAGGTACAGTGGTAGCATGTTCTTAAAATGCGACTGTAGTACCATTAAAAATATTCCACCTTTGCCCACTGTGACCAGAACTAAAGAGTCTGAACACTACTATTGACGAAGCACTCGAAAAATATTCTCAGACAAAAATACAAACTACAGTGTGCTGTAGGGAAAAAAAAAGAAATAAATGAAAGAGAATATTGCTTATCATTTGAATCCAGTGAACCTGCCAGAGGACGCAAACAAGAGTTTGTGATGTGCATCAGTGTAGGATTTGTAAGGAATAATGGAGATTACATTTTGCATTAAGTGAATAACAGTCAACAATTTAGATGACAAAGAAGTGTTTTTTGAAACATGAACCTCTCGTAATTGGGTTTTAATGTTGCGCCACCGAGCAGAGATTCTTTTCCCCCCTCCTGGCCAACTACTGAGGAAGTGACACAGAAATCTCAACATATAATAATCATGGAAATTCGCAACATGTTTTATTGTCATACATCTGCCAAATAATGTGGGCGCGCCACAAAATCAAAAGCCATAACACTGCTGCACATTTGTGCTCATCCGTATGGTTCAACAGATACTAATCTGCATTACCTGTGTTATGTATACTGTAATAAAGACATTTTCATGAGGCTGTTAGTGCCCCTAAAACAGTCTGATAGGCTTCCTAGCGAAAAATAAATAAACTTAAGCACCCAGGATGTGATTGCTCTAGAGATCTACAATATTATTACCATCTAGCCTGTGCTTAGGGTTTTAATTTAGCAGTGATAATTTGCTTATGCAGGCCTCCACTGTCTGAGGTTCTTTTGTTGCACCAACAGTTTTTAATATAGTGTGAATTACCCACTGTGCTTGTTTATACCACCTGAACGTGGCTGAAAATCAGCATCTCGCCAAGCCGAAATTAAAGATGAAACCAGAAAGCCAGACAGAGAGGGGGTCTGGTGAGAGACAGACAACCGCATCCAGGGAAATGGATGACATAGTGGGCGTGGTTGACGGGGGGAGTGAGTGTTTGTAAAGGAGAGTAATCAAACTGCAGAAAAGACCAAAATATAATATTGAATGCAGCTGACTCTCTGACATTAGCTTGGCTATAATAGTTAGGTTTGAGAGGCCGTCCTCATTGAGGCTCGCAAGAGTGAATGGAAGTGTTCTAGTTATGCATCATTACAGGGGGAAGAGCTGTCCACTTCCTGCTGGGAAGAGATGCCCTCTGCTTTCACACTAAGCGGAGTAGTTCACAAAATAACAGCATACCAAGTGTCTGTCCCCCTCTCTCTTTGACAGAGGGCTCGTATGAAGAGCCCGCGGAAAGGGATACGCCTCCATTTAAACTTAAAAGCAGGCATCTAATTCACAGCTTACAAGAGAGAAGTCATAATAGCATGCGGTTAAAAGATAGCAGAGCACCAAAGGGTGTCAACAGTACATAAAAATGCGCAATTACAATGGTAAAACATGCAATTTGATATTTTTCAACAGAGAAATGGCATGCATGCAAGATTTTAAATTCAGTTATGAGATGAGACAGATTGTAGGAGGGTGGAAACCCCCCCCCCCCCCCCCCCCCAACACAATTTGCTTCTTCTTTGACTGTGAGCAGGCACAAGGTTGCCCCACGCATCATCAATCTGTATTGTGAAGAGCTCCTGAGGTTTTTTTCATCACGGTCTTATCCACTTCAGAGGTTCAACAGATTAGCGATCCACTGGGGTGCAATGGCTTTTCAGTGCTGTGCTTTACGTCCAATTTGAAGTGTCTAAGAGCATTCTTGTCATTAGTGTTTACTCGAGACTGTTTTTTAGAGAGGCCAGACTGAGTGTGACATTAAAGACAAATAAAACTCCATCAGCCGTGTTGATCTTTTCGAAGGCTCTGGAGAAGCAGGCCCAACATTTTATCTTGGCAGACAGCGGTTTCAGGGGTTATAGATAGGCCAGCTTGCCGACGCTATTATTTACCAATGGAGCAGAATGTCAGCCCTCCTATATACCTCTTTGCTTTTTTTCTCTGTATTGTTTGCTCCTTGTCTTTGTGAAAGGGGGCCACTTTATAGTGGTGAGTGGTGAGAGAAAATATTTCTATCTTGCCATCAATGGATCAATGGAGATGTGTTTACCTGTCTCGGAGCACAATGTTCACTCCATAATAATGGATATTAAACAGCTTGTTGACAGAGTACTTTTGTCCTGGTCACTTGTCAACCCCTTAAACATGACCGGCCAGTGGAAGGACACACGCTACCGCTGAGGGGTTACCATTGACACCTCCAGCACCGAACGTCTGTCAAACTGTAGGCTGAGCTGGTCATGGCGTGGACGCCCCTCCCTTTCTTTGCTGGACAAAAAAAAAAGGACATGTTGGGTCAATGAGATTCTCAGTAATTAGAATGAAAGGGGTCATTTTCAGTTCAAACTCTGACACCCTTTAGGTCTAAGTGATAGGTTGGAAGGTGCTGGCCTCTGTATACATATCTTTGAGTTGTTTGAGGGAGACTGCTTCTCAAAGAATAGGCTGATTGGCACACCATGTATATTCAAGACGATATATAGTCCTCATCGCAGAGGACGGTTCGTCTCTTTAGATTATAACTTTAGATGAATGGGGCTAAAGCGGTGATCAAAGCATTAAGATTTCAGTAGCCACCAATTAAACCGCGCATAAACTCAACTTTACAAATGTTAAGCTGTAGGGAAAGTATTAATATGTTGCCGGAATCGTGATCAATGACGGATACCTGCTGAATATTAGTGCAGTCAGCTAAATCCACCAACCCCCTCCAGTTATACGGAGCTTCGAATGAACCACCCCTTTGTTTTTAATCATGACTGCTTGCCTTCTCCATAATCCAAACTGTTCTTCGCCGTGTAATAACTGTCTCTCATGTGGAGCGGACTTTCAGCTCGTACCTCAATAAAACAGAAAGCCATGGCCATTTTGTGGCTGCCGGGTTACTTCTGGGAATGCAGAGTCTGGCTTTTTAGCAAAGTAGTGCGATGGGAGCAGCAGAATGAAAAGGCTGGGTTTGTTTTACATAAAGCCTGTAGCCATCAGGACTCAGCAGGACGGGCAGAGAGCAGCTCTGTGGGCCTGATAAATCATGACCTGTATTCATTCATTCAGCACATTCAGACTCAGACGCACATTTCTCTCCCAGCCAGCTCTGCTGACTCCTCATTTCTGTTCCCATTTAATATGTGACCTTATGCTAGAATTTTACATGAAGAAAAACTGTTCAGGTGAAGGAAAAGTGGAGATCGCTGACTTAAGAACCATAAGGGGCTGGTTTTTAAGAGTAAAATTCACTCTCATTGAAACAAACTGTGCATTTAAAGTTGTGTGTTTCACAAATCCCCACAAACTATTGGTGTATATTTTCCCTTTCTTTCAGGTGAATGTGCTGCACTCTTTAGGTTTAATGGAATTCAAAGCAGTGAGTGACAGGTTTTGAATGGGCTAGAGAAAATGGGGAGGTAAAAGGGGTATTAGGACTAGCGACTGAGGTGGGGGTTGGCTCAAGGCTGACACCATCCACTGCCTCTGACACAAGCCCAAAAACACTCACATAGACACGCACTCAGATATTCGGAAAAGGGTCAAGGTACAATCATTTGAATACATCTGGGGTGTGCGTGCATGCCTGTGCGTCTGCATGTATATAATGTGCAAAAAGAGAAACAGAAAAACCCCCCAAACCTTTTCTCTCCTTGTTTCAATTGATGAATAGCTCTGCAGCACTAAAGGTGCAGGGCTTGGTGAGTTACGTAAATACCCCAACTTGATTCTGTGTGTCTACAGAACAAAAAAAAAGAATTATAAAACTGTACAATTAAGGCTTGTAGCTGACTTTACATTAAAATACCCTGCTGTATTTCCATCCATATTGATGGAACATTAGTGAAGAAGGCAGAAAACAGGTTATTGCTGTACTGTTTGGTGAGCTGTGTCTACTTTCAACAAGACACTACCTAATTATACAATCAGAGCTAAGGCACAAGCTGATTATAACGTGCTCTGTTGTCATTAGCTGCAATAAACATGTGAATCGGAATAACAGTGTCCCGTGTCCCAGAAAAAACGTCAACAGCATGAGAATAAAGGTAGAAAGCGCAAAGAACTGAAGAGTCATAATTCTGGCAGATGTTCCCTTTTAAAAGAGCAAACATTTCCCTGGATGGAGCCAGTGACAGTGATTTGTTCTCATATAAACATATTACACCGTATGCGCAAGTGTTCAGGATTGGCAGACGTCTGGATTTGGACTCAAACATTAAACAGACAGCAGTCTGTGATAAGCAAAGGCTTCTATTGTTATTAATTTGTTATTTCTCTTCTGTTTGGCTGCTGGCTGGATTATCATGTTAAACACACAGTCCAAATTCCACTGTAAACATTTACAATTAATCTCCTCACGGGCTCTCCTCCCCCTCAAATGACTGTTTTACATAAAGCTGATCAAATTAAGTTGTTTGCAGTGACCAAATTCTGTTGTCACGTTGCCTGGGAAGGCTACAGCGTTCAATTACTGCTTGATAGATGTACATTTCTTTGTTACAGTAACCAGCCGCCATCAGAAGGACTTTTTTTTTCCCTACTTCTTACATGTCTGAGTCCTTCTCAGTTGGAGCTCTGAACCAGGATATGTGGACAACAGCAAACAGCCAGCATGACTTATATTACAGTAATCCTTTAATTAATGTCTATACCATATTAAGTAATTCAATGCAGCCAGTTAATGGAAAGGCAGAGGGAGACATCGTGTTTTGCATAAAACCTTTAAAGCCACTCCTTCACCCCATCGCCTGCCTCCGTCATTTTGATCTTGGCGACATATTCACATTCAAGGTAATCCCCAATCTCTTTTAAGGCCACGGCTGAAACTGAGCAGTCTCTTTTTGAAGGCAAGGGGATGTTACTATCCAAGACTACTTACATCACACCAATGAAAACTTCACTTTTTTTGTATTGGCATGAAGGCTGTAAAGAAAAAAATTAGCGCCCGAGCCAAAAGTAACAATTCAAAAAATACATGCAACCCTGAGGTAAATATTTAGTTTAATAAGTCAAAAAAAATTGCTAGTAGGGCAAGTGGAAGTCCTTGACAACAATGTCGTTGACATAGAAACGGCAGAAACACTGAAAACAATGTAGATTTCATGTTGGCAAACTAGTTTCCGTTGTACGCATGGGCGGTAGCAGGGTTTCAGAAATATTGCTTATTCCTCCATCTACACTGATTGTTGTGTAAATGGTCACCCAATCTCTGCAACACTTTTCCATTTTAACTTTAAGATGTTGTATAAATGGGGCCTAAATAGACAAACTATGGTCTGGTGTGGTTGTCTTTAACCGGCCTTGATTGTCTTTTCCAGATGTAAAGCTTGTGACTTTGACTAACCCTGACTAACGACCGTTACCTCACAAACATGTGGACTCATAAAGTTCAAAATATATTTTGTGAAGTACAATTTACTATAATCATTGACTAACATTTAAATCACCGGTTAAAACACACTGGGAAACTGAAGTAGCTGATCAAAACCATGTAATAAATTACTCTCTACTAATTTATATTATAAGTCACCCTATGGCTCCTCTGTCCTCCTATTACTTCTTGTTTTTTATGGGATCCCTTGGAAAGATGTTTGAATCTCGTTCCTTTATTTTGCTAAAATCTCTCTTTTTAGGTAATTGCATCTTATACAAAGATTTGTCTGGACAAAAAACATTAAATAGAATTGGTATAATTTAATGTGTTTGCTGAGCACATTGGGAAAACCAAAATATATTACATTATTCACATCGTGCTAACAAATCTAACAATTGCACATCCTTGTGAAAGAGCGAAATAATCGCAGAGCCTATTGCAACCATCAAATGAACGGAGCACGTATTACTGTGATACTATTGTAATATTTGCGATATATCAGCGTACGTGGTCTTAGGTTAGAGAAGAGTATATATTTTTTTCCTTATGTATACCATGATATAGATTTAGAATAACATTCCTATAGAAAGCTGTCGCTCCCCCGCTGTGATGGCCTGAGGGACTCTGAGACGACATGAAGACATCAGGAATCCAACTGCCTGATGCAGTATGTTTACAGAGCAGTCATTTTTCAGCACATGACTGACAAAAACAAAGACTATATGGGTGGAGCTTCTTAAAAAGCACCTGACCTGCATCTGCATAGCAAACCCTGTCATGCCATAATGGAAGTTTTGACAATATTCAAAAGAGGACATGATGGAAAGCAGTAAACCATGGATGCCTTTTGAAGATGTGCACCGCTCTCCTGGGAGAAGGCTGTCTTATTGGTGAACCTTCCTTTACTAACATCATTCAGAGGGACCTAAATGGGTCTGAATGTTTTGGAATCCGCTTTTTAAATGTATGCGTATGTGGTGCATAATGAGCTCCAATTAAAGTGTCCTCTCTTTACTTAACACACAAGCTGTTTCTCTTGTTCTATCGCGGGAGGATGGAATAAGTCACAAAGGACCTGGTTTTCTTTTACTATGTAGATAAGTGCATTCAATTATATCTGTTATTAAAGTTATATGATGAAGTGTGTCTATTAAGAACTGAAAATCCGCCAGGCACGTATACTCATATTTGCTCAGTTCAGAAGTGAACATTCAAGCACATAAGAAAAGGTCGTTTGATGGAGGATTTAAACAAATCTCAGGGAGAAAAGGCTGGACAATGGACATTGTGAGAGAAATGGCTTGTTGACACCGTTTGACCACTGGCACATAAACCGTCCATTGTCAAGGCCAGCAGACGGCCATCGGCTGCAGTGATCGCCATGTGAAGCACGCACAGAAAGTCCAGGCAAACGCTTTCATCAATGAGGCTCCTCCGGCCCCAGCAGGACCCGGGATCTCAGGGGTCACCGCAGCGGGCACAGTGGACCAAAGCTGAGGTCAGAAGGGCTCACTCAGGTCTGTGCCCCAACAAAAGGGTGTGGGTGAAGAGAGTGGGACTTCGGGGTCATGTGGATTACTAAAGAAAGCTCCCACCATTTATTATTTGTTGGTTAATCCTCAGAGAACAGAAAACGGTTAGCGTCTCTCTCTTTATATAGAAAAGAAACAAATATAGCATTCAGCTGAGGCAAGAATGGCTTATATGAGATTGGAACATGCTTCTTTATCTGTACGTGGAAGTTACTTTAGAACTCTGGTATTACATTTGGATTTGAAACCAGTGATACCAACAGAGGAAAGATCAGTCATGCACCCAAAGCAGGTCCAAAAGGTTTTCTGGTTTGTTCCTCGATAGATCTCGATAAGTTTATGGTTGAAAATGAGTTTGATAGATGAGTATTATTAAAGAGGATGGGATGACTGAGCCCATATTTCCTCTAACCTGATCAAAGCTTCACTATCAAAGTTTCAAGGAAGTTCTTAAGGATGTACCAACAGCTTAGGTGTGCAAATGAACTTCTTAACTCAACAATATATATATATATATATCTCATCATTCAAGCTCTATGATTACATGTTATTTTTGAATTAAAAAAGACACAAGAAGGAGTAGATACATGCTGACCCATGAATTAACTGATACAAACAACGTGTGCATCTTAATGGTAAAGATCTCCATCTTTGTAGGATGAGTGAGATCAGAGAAGGCCAAGAAGACAATGGATACCGGCTGGGGGACAGGGATCTCATATTTAGCTCGTGATTGCACTCAGGGTAGACAATAAGTAAGATTCATTAGGTCATTTTTTACTTGCGTCTGCCAAGATCTGGAATGAAATGTTAAATGTTTCATGGGCTAAGAAAAGGGCAGAATTTGTCTTTGTGTTTGCCATCCGAGGGAGAACGAGGGAGAAGGGGAAAAGTGAGGAGAGGGAATGTGACAGAAAGATATAAAACCATGGAAATAAGTAACAACAGTGTGTGAGGGGAATACTGTGGAAGCGAGCGAGAGAAAAAAAACGAGTCTGGAAAGGAAGGAAATGGGAGGGAAGGCAAGAAAAAAAAAAACCAAAGGGGAAGAAGTGAAGAGGGAGAGTAAGTGGGTAAGGGAGAGAGGGGGAGCGAGGAAAGGAGGGAGCTGGGCTGGGTGTTTTGGGCTGTCTGATGGATGAGGGTGTAGTGGGGTTGGTGGGGGCGGTGTCTTCTGAATGATGATGGCCTAATATCATCATCCCCCTGTCAGGCCTAATAGGCTTTCCTTGGTAGAAATCACTCACACAGAGCCGCCATAATGCCCAGGCCCCTGACAGCATCATCCATCCACTCAAGCCAAGCGAATGTCTCCAAACTAATAAGGAAATATATGGTTCAAGGAGATCTGAAAAATTAAACAGGTAGCTTATGAACAATTTGTTTCACGGGGATGTTTATTATATTTATTGAATGTTGTAACGGGTCGTGGTGTCGCCTGTGCTGCGGCTTCGTGTTTGAGACTCTGGCTCGGAGCGTGATATGCTGACAAGGCAGGTCTGTAAAGTAGGAAATAAACACCCTCGCCTCCAGCTCATCTACCCCATGACTGGCCTTGTCCTCCACTGTTGTCTGGCCTTACTCTTGTCATTCCTAAGCTAGACAGAACAGGCCCTTCATCTGGGCAAAGCTATATTTTCCGCCGTGGTTGAATTAACGATATGCACAAGCAGGGAGGGTCATTATCGTTTGGAATAAAAATAGGTTTTTTTTGAATCCCTATTCCCCGATCTAACAAGCTTTTGTTCACATCTTCTAAAATATTCTAATTTTAGCGGCAGAGCTTTGGAGGAGTCACCCATTTCTGTTTTCCTCACAGCAAGCCTATCTACAGTACACCTGTCATTGCTTTCCCTCATGCAATGGCTGATCACAGCGCACTTTAAACATGGTTACTCTCCTCTTATCTCTTCCCATACCCTACCGATCTTGCTATCTCCAATCGCCGCTTTAATCATGTGACACCTTCTCAACAGCCCCTCCCCCCTCCCCCCTCCCCCCGCGCCTGCATCCACAAGAGAAAACTGCCGCCATCAATAACGAGGAGAACTTTTTCAAAGTCTGGTCTTTAAAGCTCCCGTCCCATCAAAATGGTCAGATTTCATTATCGATTGTGCTCTGTAAAAAGAGACTCTCTCGCACATCAGGACATCGTTGTTTAGGCTTCTGTTGAGAAGCTATACATATACCCCGCACATGGCGACATCACATTTACATTACAAGTTCCCCGCTGTCTTTCTTATGCATATAAACTAATTACTTGAATACTCTTCACTCCTTCTGACAGTCAATATTTAAAGTTAAAAGGGTATGGAGTACCCCTTACAGACTCTGACAAACATAAAGATATTGTTTGTGCAATGCATCGGCGATGTGAAAACTCAGGCGTACGCATCCTTCTGAGAAATAAAAAATTGTGTTTTTATTCTTGCATGCAGCCTTAATAAAGACGTTTTTTTTCTGCTCCTTGCTTTGGGAGTCTGGTTCTCCTTGCTGTTTTTGTAGCTAAACGGATGTTCCTACAAACATATGGCCATCGATTCATTATTTACCAGTCCCCTGCTTTTTGATTAACATCTTAGTTTAATTGAACCTCTGTGTATTCAGCTGCATCTCAATTGTGTGCGGCGTTAATGCTGACATACACTCGTCTGCAACCATGTTATCATTGTGCTTGTGGCGCCCAGTCCACCCTCCGTACGCCCCTCTTTCCAGTTGCAGTTTGAACCCGCAGCACGAACAGTGTGTGTTAATAAGAGAGGGCTTGGTTGAGGTGAGCTGCGGGGCCATTGTGGTCTCCACGGTCGCTGGTTTTCTTTGTGCCATAAAAGCCCGGCGATACAGTAACAGCCAGAGGCAGAAAGGAGCTGTCTGTCGTCGAGACGGCTGGTAACACTTGTTTCACCCACCCTTCCAGGGGGGCCGTGGAGAATAGAAGAGAAGCAGCTGGTAGGCTTAACAGGAAATGCAATGGTAACAGTGTCAACAGCTGCCCCCATGGCCACGCAAGCCAAACGGCCGGCAACAACAGGCTATATGAAAAGCGGCGTGTTTGGATAGCTGGGGGGGGGATTCGGTTCGTACTGTATCTCTGCGCAATGCCGCGATACTCAAATGAGCGCCTTTGTGTGTTTTCTCATTAGAGCTTTATACTCCAAGCTTAGTCATTTCGCAGGTGATGACAACATGGACGCCAGTGAATGTTGAGTAAACAAGACAAAAACAACAGCTGAAGGGGCGCAGACCTCAGATGAAGTGAGAGGGAGTGCTTTGACTGCAGCTTTCATGCGTAAAACCTTTTAAGATGATGTGTTCGGTTCGTTGTTTACCCGTGCGGGACTAAAACAGTATCCCATTTTAAACGTCTTATGTGTTCTTCTAATAATTTTGACATAAAAAAATAGAACAGACATAAATAAAGCTACATTTTGAAGGATGGGTCATGAGTTTTTCTCTCCTTTTGGATACAAATTTGCATAAAGTGTGCTTGTGTAAAGTAAAGGTAAGGGCACACATAAAAAAATAAAATTCCCATTCCCCGTGGTTGTTACAGTGACCTCAAGCTGAGGTCAAGATGACCCCCCCGAGGAGTCAATAAATCACAGTGTCACCTTTGCTGCCTGATCCCCTCTTGCTATCAGTAACTTTGAGTGTCCTTAGCATTCTTTCACTTCCCCTGCTCCTTGCGTGACCCCCCCATTCAAACAAACCGCCTGTCAGCGCCACAGCGACAGGTACGACAGCTCCAGCTCAATGTGAGGAGTGATCGCCCCCAAAAAGTAACACTCTCCCCGTCCTCGACTTTCTGTCTCCAGCCCTGCGTCCCTCTCCCCCTTCCCTGCCTCCTCTATCTCTCAGGAACGACTCAAGCCCCTCTTTTGCTGCCTTTTCCTCTTTCTGCATTATAATGGAACTGCGATATGTAATTACCGCGTGCACGCTAAGCTATTTGAAGATGGAATTTGTTTTTAGCCTGTATCCAAATTCCCTGTGAGAGTTCTCAAATAAGGAACATGGGGGGGGATAGCAGCTTGAATTTTACTCTCCAATATCACAGTCTTTATTTAAGTATTACTTACATCCAATATGCCAGGAGCTTTAATTCTCCCTTACAGGATCATTGTTGAACATACATTTTTGAATCTTGTGGTATTATCTACCATTTGCTAACTTTAATACCTTGCTGGGATTGCTCTGCATTAGAGCTTATTCTATGCCTGACTTGAAGATTTGGAGCTTCTTTTATGTACAATTCATTATTTCAATGTGAACGACTCATTGGGGTCATCCTGGAATGAATGTAGCCATTAGTTTACATTCTTCGTCGTCATTAGATGAATAAATATCAATGAGATTACCTTGTAAGCCTCAGCAAGTTCCACCCTGCGACCCCACCGCTACGAGTCTTCTCAGACGTGGACCGAGCATAAAGGGGCTATTTTCAGTTAGCGGGTAAAATCCTAGCTGTGAAATAGCCTCAGTTGTTTGAGCCTGGGAGAATTATCCGAGATCTTCTTCATGTGGCTAAAGAGACCAAGGCACCTCCTCACTGGGAGCTAAACACAGTTTTGATAGTAGTAAAGAGGAAGGCCAACAGACAGTGGAATCTGCTTTCATTGACCTTAAATACCTTATCTGCACCTTTGAAGCCAGGCTAAGGTGATTGGCAGGTCAATTTGCGATAGTATCGGTCGATGTACTTGGCACTCCTAATGCTCTTTGCTTCAGATAAGTCTGCTTAATATGAAAACTGTCATAATTCATCCGCCTTTTCAGCAATGTACATTTTCTCGTGGAATCATCAATCCGGTCACCTGTCAGAAAAGACGTGTTAGGATTCCCTTCCCGTCATCCGCCCTTCTGTGATTTCACTTTATGGAGATTATCCCGCACTATGAAGCAGTTAGGATTATTTCTCCAGTATGTTGAATCAAAGTTAGTTTTTCCCTCCCTGAACACTGCATGTTAACAGAGATAGGGAGAGCGAGTGAGGCCTGCAGTGTGGATGTTTTCACTGTGTCCGCTCTTTGTCCAGTCCGCTGTCAAACCCATCACAGTCCCGTCCCCTCGCAGTCGGCAGTTTCCCGTGCGAATTAACAGACTCAGTGGTGAACTCGACTCCAATTTTGGAGCAAAGTAGAGTGTGCAAATTAGCCATGTTTTTTAATTAAGCCCAGTTCACAGTGCGAAGGCAGAGGGCCATTGTTCCGGATGGGGCAGGTGCAAATATATTCTCTGGGGAAGCGCCGCGATGTCCGTCCTCCAGCCGAGTCTCATCCTCAGCCTAATCAGTCCCCAGCTTGACAAATGTCCACATTTTGTCACCCTCGTGCTGGGAGACACTGCTGAGAGTGGTCAGAAATTATTCATTATTTGAGGGCTTCATTTGCAACATTTCCATTAAAGGTTGCCACCATGCCGCCGTGTTCAACATTTGATTTTTGGTAATTATATTTGCCGGACAAATGCAACGCTCGGGTGTTTTTGAGTTTCTGTATCGCCATGGAGTCCCTTTGCAAGTCCTGTGTCTTGCCACTTTCTGTTGGTTCCCCCCGGGTTTGCTGCCCCCAGACACCATCAAGGTCTCTCAGAGGAGCATAGCAAGCTGGGAATACTGTCATTCTTTTCCCCCCAGTGATTTATTTGCTTGTTTTATTTATTTATCTATTGTGGTGTGTTCGACTCGATGCTCACTGCAGAGCTGAGATGTTAAGTCAACAGGGATTGGGTGTTCAACTTTGGTTGAACAAAAGAAGACGTTCAAAGATGTAACCTTGGACTTGTCATGTTTATTTTTCTCATTTGTCGTACGTCTCTAAGTTTCCGTGATGAGTGGTGTGTAAAAATAAAACCAAAGGAAAAGTCAGAATAATCAAAATTCAAAATCAAAGTTGCAGGCTTAATTAATATTAAATTGTTAGAAATATGTACTTGAATCAGAAATTCTTTTTAAATAATAAAGGTTTATGTTTAAGTGTTTTAATGTCCCATTCTAAGCAGTAAAAGTCGGCATCCATTGCTGAGAGCGACTTGGACCTGAAATATGAAAAAGGCAGATACTCTTTTGGGTGACAAGGACAATTGTGCCGTCTGTTTGGGTTGCACACCTTCCTCTGTGGGGGCTCGAATCAGACGGAGACGAGCCACAAATAATGAGCCGTCTTTAATCATGGGAGACAGTACTTTGAGATGCTTTGCATGGCATTTGCAGGCTAGAAGAGGGGGGTGGGGGTGGGGGGGTCTAATTACTGTACTACAGAAAAATCACACAGCTCCCTGTCCATCGGACCCGATGCTGAGTCCTAACCAACCTTGACAGGAAGTGACAACAAAGACTTTCTCTGTTCTGAGCACAGCAAAAACAAGGGAAAGTAAAAAGACAACAAAACTGAAGAAATTCACAATTGGAAGATGTGGATTAATGAATCTTTGTTTCCGCTCACAGAAGAGGCTCGGCGGTTCTCATTTGAGTTTGTCTTTGGAAATATGAAGACGTGTGATAAGATGCAGAGCCGTGCTTATAGCTGGCATCACACGCCACACCATATACTTTATTGATGTTTTAAAAATGCAATTCTTGACAGCTTTGCATGAGCATTTCCAATGCTTATCAGTGATACACCCTTCCTGCTGACAGACTAAAGATGAAACAGTGCACATCAAAATGGAAATGCATCAGTATGTGAGCTGGATTTGACTTTGACTCAAACCAGGCTCTGACTGAAATTGACAGGTTGGGATTCTTGTCAAAAAAAGAAAAAAAGAAAAGAAATCTCAAACACAGTAAAGAGACATTGAATACATTTCTGGATTTGTCACATAAAAAACAAAGCTTGTATTCACTCAGTGTCTCAAACACTAATTTCAGATGACATTTTTTGATACCTGCAAGGATTTTGAAACTTTGTCTGTTCAAGGAAATTTTAAATTTCATCAGGCTGCATTTGTGTTACGGGATAATCTTGATGGTGTTATCCTCCTTTTCTGTACAGTACATTCCATTAAACTAAAATATCTGCCTGCGATAAGTCCTCCAGTGCCTCCACTATTTCATCCCTGTCTATATCCATAAGCAGCAAAAAAAGATTTGTCCCATAACCCTTCTGTGATCATTTGCATCTAAAACGATATTCGACATTTGTTATTCCATCAATCAATACCATCTCGCCCATTCTCCGTGTGCATAATCTCAGAGCCTGCATGCAAAACGCTTAACAATAACATGTATGTTATACAAGAAGCCATATATCATCCCTGGACGCATTTACATCCTGTTAACAATTTCTCAGGGCAGATTAGAGGGCGCTGAGACAGCAGCCCAGATCCCATGAGAGGTGGGCTTTGGGAGCTGATAAGGCCAGCCATAGGAAGGCAGGATTAATACACATGACCAGGACACATGGAGCCCCTCTGATTATTCCGGCAGAAAAACGGCCTCATCCCATCGGCCCCCGCGTGATTAAATACAGCCCTAGTGCGGACAGGGAGGCAAAGGGATGGGGAGATAACCGATTTTATTTATGCAAGCCGGTTAGCCTGGCAGATCACGTCTGAGGATTGTTCACGCTACAGGGGTGAGGAATCTCACCAGGGGAGCTCACCCCTGATCACACACAGGGCTGCTTTAGCTGTCACTTCTCCACCTTACCTTCTTCCCTCTGTAGAATATAGATCAAGCATTCCCAAAATATTTCATGTCAAGGTTTTCCCAGTAGAAAAGTGTACAGACCACTAAAATATAAAAATAAATTGAGGATTTTGTTTTTGCCTCAGAGAAAGAACTAACTTTGTGTTTTCGCTGGACGGTGGAAAGTGTAACCTTTGCTTTCAGACTTAAACATTTTACTCAATCTAGGTTGCTATATTCAAGCAACCTCAAATAAAATAGAAACTGGGAACCATGATGTGAAAAGAAGACGTGCACATTGTAAAGCAGATCCGGGTTCTCGTGCAAACACAGTAACATTGTCAGAACAACTCAACTTATAGTAAAAAACACTGTTTAAAAAACTTTTTAATTAATTAACTTTATGTCACAAAAACAAGGACGTTTTATGTTCATGTTATTGTATACTACCTTCTGCAGACCTGCACATTACATGACCTGCAGGCCACAAGCAAAATTCTAAATCAATTACAAACTAATTGTATAAGTGCTTTGCTATTTTCCTTTTTAAACACAAACAAACACAGGAATTTGAGTAGAAATAACAGTTCGGCTCTCAACAGGAGTCCTAGATATCCATCCTATTATTTAACTAAGTAGAAAAACACTTTCCGAACTGGCATGATACAAAACCAAAGAAACAATGTCAGTTGTCATCTGCATATGTCACACGATTTGATGAAAACACTATAAAGAGGGAGGATGTGAAGGTATATCAGAAGGGTTTAATCATGCCTGAAATCCCGTTTGGTGCTCAGAGATACATTAAGCCTTTGAAAAACTTGGAAGAAGGCTAAAAGGTGCTTTATGTAATAACTTTTTCAAGAAAAACATTTGAAAAGGGGCTAATTTTTAGCGAGTTTCTCCATTCGGTCTCTCCTCAGCCTAATAAGAAAATAAAGATGGTGTTTACTTATATAGTGCTTTTACACGGATTTAACAGCACAAAGCGTTTTACAATGTTAGTTACATTCACCCATTCACACATTAATAGAGGCAGCTGCTCAATCCATCCATTGGAAGCAGTTTGGGGTTCAGTGTCTTGCTCAAGGACACTTCAACATGTGAACAGACGAGGGATTGAACAACAATGCCTGGAGCTGTTGTAGAGAAGCTTCAGGGAAAGACAAAGTGAACTTGGAGCTACAGTGACTCACTGCTGCCACCCAATACACAAACACTTTTATTTATTGCACCTTTAAATGGACGATTAACCTAAAATACCTATTTCAGTATTAGTTGTCCTTGCTGCTGTTTGAATTTTGTGTTCAAGCCATCATTTAGACCGTCTTGTAAATAAAATAGAGATAACCTGAAACTATGTAGATGTAATTTCTTTATTTCCGAGCAACTGGAGAACTTTTCTCTGAGTTCATATAGGCTGTTTCCTGTTTTACTCAGTTTTTCCATGAAGGTCCAGTTGTTAAGCCTCAAACTTTGACAATGACTTGTACAAGTTTTAGCAGTAATTGTAGTTCACATTAGATTTTGTACACAAGACTTTGTGCGAGCCGGGATTACCTAATTAACTTCTTCAAAAACGTGTACTCATTATAGATTGAATTTCTTTTGGTAGTTAGAGAGTGCTTAATTAATTAGTTGTGTTAATGACCCATTAATGGTGGTGCAGGAGGAATTCTAATGAGCCACCTTAATTAAATATTATCTCACTGTTTAATCAATGCGTTTAATTATTCACATGATATTTTCCGTGGAATCAATTTGGTGCTGGGTCGCTGGAGCAAAATGCTGATTGTGTGCTCCCTCCCTGATTCATCTCTGAATTGGTCATTCAGTTCAAAATCCTCTTTTAATCACAGGGAGTAGGAGCCATTTGGCTCTGATCCATATGTTTTCGTGTGAGCGAGTAATTCTGATCATTTCGATATCAATTTTAACCGACCCCAGGTCACGTTTTACATCTGTTTGAGAGACATGTTTTAATTAGAGATATGAGATGTTGCAATTACATCGTCATGGTCACAGTGGGCTCCTCACCGTGAAGTGAGATAGATGGTATGATTCCATATATTGTATTGTATCACTGGACTGGTAATTTTGCCATTGTTCAGTGTGTATTGTTATTCTACTAACTGTTGTAAAATCTTAAAGTGCCAATGTTCTGCCAGAGATCTTTGCTTGCACATTCACAAACGCTACTCAGTTTTAAGGCGGGAAATGCGTCTGCAAAACGGAGTGTATTTTCTCCCAAATGGGATACGTAGCTGTGTCATCACCAGGTTTCTTGCCATCTCCAGTCCCTGAACCGCTGCTCTTCCTCTCGTGCCTCCTTTTCCCTTTCCCTCTCCTCCAGAGCAAACTGGAAGACCTCAGTCATCATCCTCATTTTAGCTCAAATTTGGTGGGATCAAAGGTGGCCAGCTGGGCGGGGGCGGGGAGCAGATGGTTGCATGCTCAGGGGGGAACCATGCAAAGGCCCTTCAGGTTTTAACACCTCCTCTCCCCTGGGTGCCCGGGTGGGGGGGATCCGGCTCGAGCAACCTACCTGGGCTCACTGGCATGACCAGCAGGCTTCCACTGCACCGCCCCCTGCTTTGCTCGCATATGGCGCCAGCCACGGGGGCCTTGAGCTGAGGTTCTGACCTGAGGAAGATAAATTGTGCGGTGGCAGGGGAATGCAAGCCTCGTGTATGAGAATGAATCCTTTCACAAACAAAGGATTAACTCTTTAATTGCAGTTTAGGAGCCTTTGAAAGCTGCTTCCAAAGTGTAAAGTTTCAACCCTGCCTCCTTTCCTGCTCAAACAGGAAAAAGTGCAACTTTTCTGAAACCTCACCTGCACGTGCGTTCTATGATTGCTTTTCTTCTGCTTCTCTTCCACACATGCATTCCACACTTCTCTAAAAAAAACTGCACATTTTCACCATCATCTGTAGCAGCAAGAATGCACATCTTACGACGTACTCTGTCGACTGAGGCCCCGTTTACATGACAAAGTTTGAAGAGAAAACGCATGTTTTTTGCATTTTTGTTTCAGAAAAGTTTTCGTGTTTACACGGCAATGCTTTGAAAATGGTGTCAGTTTACATGGAAATGGCAGGAACGCTCAAAACATGTAGCATGTTGAGCCACGAGCCGGTGCTGTTGGCTGTTTCTGTAATAAAACCATAGACACATGCAGCAGAGAACAATATGCTATACAATGGTGAGTACGCGGACATTGATATGGACAGACAGCCACGTTAGATTGCTATTACGGATGACTCTCAAATATAAAACTACAGGAGAATACGAACTGGGAGTCATGTCACTCTGGAGGCCGAGATTGTTGATGGTGTCCGAGCATATTCAAAAAGTTGCGTTTCCTGTGGCTCTAACCACCAACAAAGAGAGTCAGCCAAAAACTTCATAAATGTTTGCCTTGTATAGTTCTTAGCACACGTACACATGTTGCATTATGCAACGCTTACTTTAATTAAGTTATAAGGTTAAAGCTCAGTAGTGCAATGGACCCAGATTCGTTTATAGGAGCTTGGGGTGAATGAAAAGCGGAGACACAGAAATAAGGTTTTGTAGGTGAATTATATTGAAAACAAAATAGTTAAACACATTGAACATATAAATATAAATTAACGTTTTAAAGTGTACATGACAATAACAAACACAACAATGACAACAATAACTACACGAAGATGCGGTTAACCTGATCTGAAAACAAGGTCAGGAGAAAATCTTATAAGTTTCACAAAATTAACAGTTCATGTTCATAAATGAAAATTATTTCTTTCCGGAATCAATCATCAAAACAGTTGCGCAACACAATCAAAAACAATCTGAAATATATACACTTTAAATAGTGATATCCGCGATCGCGGCTCCCGCTAACCCGGAAGTCGCGATTGTCACACAAAATAACTTTTTTTCTCACTGCGATCAGATATCTAACGTACTGGTTCAGTGGAGACGGGGCTCCGACCACTCACCGTCAAATCGTGTGAACTGTCGTGATGTGGTTTCAAAGTTATGGTAACTTTCTGAAGGTTTGTTTGTAGCTCGAGTCAGTACGTAGTCGCAGCGGAAGCACGACTTTCCGACCGGAAGTGACGGCTGTCGGCCATTTTTACGCCAGCGCCACTTGTGGCGGAGGGCTGGAGTGCATCAGCCGTCTGTAGCAGACATGGGTTACAATTACCAACAACTCACTACCAACTATAGTGGCAAGTTTTGCGCCTTCGTACAGCAATCGCCGTCAAAACGTTGCTGCATGTGTGACTTTTATGAAACGAGAACAGAAAAACGTCACAATTTTCTGCAGATCATTCTTGTGCAAAAGCATCGTTTTAGTTGCCAATAATGCTGCAATCCAGTTGTCTGCAAAGTCAGAATACCTAACTTTGGATGATGACATTTCCTGAGAAAAAAACTGAGTTGCAAAAGCAGTATTTCTCCTCAAACACACCAACTCCATGCATAAGGATGAGCTCTGTCTACATTCTGAGCGTTATGAAATCGACTTTACGTCGCAGTTTGCAATGACATGTCAAACAACAGCTTGGATATTCCTGTATTTTATTTTTTTTTCTAAATGAACAAGCCGTATTTATTTAAGGACACAATATTCTTTCAGATTTCAAAGGTCTGCCTCTTTACCTCTGGTGACCCACTGTTCTGGGCTCTCTACGAGCCAGGCAGTGGCTGGTTACACAGACTGCAGGTGCTAGAGCAGATTAATCCTTTGCCAAATCAGCTCCGCCTCAGCAATCTCAAAGTTCCAGGAAAAGAGCCTGCTGGGAACGTGAAGTGGTACTTGTGGTCTGGGATTATGACTTTCAGACTTGTTGGCCTTGAGAACACAAAATGTAGCCTCTTGAATTGAATTTGCAGAGGGAATGAGTTCTGGGGGTGGAGGAGGAGGAGGAGGAGGAGCAGCAGGAGGAGGAGGAGGAGGAGGAGGAGGGTTTAGATTCATCCACCGCCGACCAATGTTTTTTTGGGGATAACTATTTTTCCATAAATCCATCTTAAGTAGTCACATTCTCCTTGTGGCTAATAGGATCATGATGGGAATAATCTTTACAAATCTGACAGAAAAAAAAAAAGAATGTCCCGGCCTTCAACTTCTTCCTCTCGGTAAATGAACAATTTCAAGAGTCTTTCCTGTGGGACAAGGAGGGGGAAAAAAATAAAAAAGACTCAGATTGGCAACGGGACAAAAAAGTAAGAGGAAAAACAACATCATTTTCTCAGGAGAAGGTTTGGCTTCTTTGACTGCAGACTCATAGGTATGTCTGCTAAAAGTAGCTCACAGACAAACTAAAAACGTAATATAGCAAGCGCAGATTTTCTCATTTTTCCAGTTGGTTTGAAGTTGGGTTTTTATTTGTGGGGGTTCATAGTAAATTACTTTTCAAAAAGTACGACTGGCCTTTAGCTGTGTGGGTGAGCGCAGAGAAAATAGAACTGCCATCCTATTGATAGTGAAGTGAAATTGAAAAGGACTCGATCAGACATTTGTTCTCCCCCGTTCTCACCTTGTCACTCGCACCGGGTTCTACATCGCCCCACAATAGCCTCGGACACACACAATATGACCGAGCAAACCTCTTATTGTCGTATCAAACTCTGACAGCGCCTGGATACGCTCCCGCGCTGTATTTACTCACCTGCCCTCGTGTACAAACACATATCATTTCGTGCCTTCGCGATTTCAAAATGGTATGAAATATAAATCTGAAAATTGTTGCAGATATTTTGGAGGTTTTTTTTCTTTCTCCTCATGCCTTGCCTCAACAGAAGAAATCCAGTGATACTCCAACATATCAAGATATCACTCTGTCATTTTTTTAGGCACGGCAGAGCAGATGTAATTCTGTGTCAAACAATTTCACGCTGAATCACAAAAGAAAATGTTGGACAACTCAAAAATGTCGTTTATTTTCTCTTTGCAGTTTACAAATATCATAAACTACTTTTTTTCTGTACTTCAGAACTTTTTTTTTCCTTTTTATAAATTGGATCATTTTTGACACTATTTAAAGTTTGTCTATACTTCCCTACTTTTTAAATCACTATTTTTAGTTTTATGTTTTCGATGCTCTGATGCTTTGCTGTCAAACCTGCGGTCCAGAACCATCCCAATCGAGAATCAAATCCAATCCATGCGAGCTTGCATTGTGAAATAATAATTACAAAAGACACATTAACTGCTTTTTTCTATAACAGCTACAGCTGTTTGTTTTTGTTTTTTGTTACAGATGTGAAAGATATTTCTTCTGTGTGCTGTAAATACCAGTGAATTGGTAATAAATTACTTGATTTTCTTTTCATTTCTTCAGAGCTGTAGTAAGATAATCACTGCAATGATCCCGAAGGACATGAAAACAGAATAAATAAAATACCAGTGAAGACCCAGAATTTAAACGTTGATTTCAGCAACATGCTATAGTGAAAGTTACATGTTATAATGCATATAACACAAATCCTTGCTATGAGGTTTTCCAAAAGTGTGCCTATCGCTGAATGCTGCAGAAGTTATGCAGCCCAATTACTGACAAGGGATTGCACCTTTCTAAAAGAAAGTCCAGATTTTTTGACTTTTTTTTTTTGTAAAAAGTGCATCAAAGAACGACATTTTGAGAATGTATTGGTTGCCTTTTGAACTATAACAAAAAAGAAAATAAAGTTGCATTTCTAGGTTGTTATACTATCATTCCTTGGTCTAGTTTGAGACAAGAGGCTGAATACGGTAAGTGAATTCATTCAAATTAATTTCAGATATAGTGCTGGTGGTATATTCTTTAAACTTTCATCGGCCACTTGAGTTGCCAAAACAAGCAAATTATAGAGAACCCACTGACCTCCGTACAGTGTCATGTTACAGTTTGCAGAATACATAACAGTGCTATTAAAAAGTAGATGACTAATTTAAAGAGTAAGGAGATATCTCAGCATTCACTGGGATGCTATTCACAATGTTTAATCACTTGTGTGGGGTGACAGTGAAGGTATTGGTTGTGCTGTAACTGAGATCCACAACTAAACAAAGAGCTGCCCGGGCCTATTGCATTCTGGGACAAAGGCGCCGTCCAGAACTCATCCATCTTACGGCATCACTGTAAAAGCAAAGGAGTTGATTTAGCTGGCATGTATGTTTTTCGCTTTATGCCTTTTGTGCGTGTGTGCGTGTGTGCGTGTGTGTGTGTGTGTGTGTGGCTGTCTGTGTGTGTCTATCTGTGAGTGACCCATTGTGGCCAGACACCTGCCCACAGGCTCCTTGTCTGACTGATGAATCAGTGTCTTCAAGGTGTCTTTGAAGAAGTCTATTGTATGCCTTTGTTCTACAGTCTTAAGCATCCTGTCCTCTGTCTCCCTCTGCACACTAAAGAGAAAATAAATCCACTGCTGACACTGCCACAATGAATGGCCGAGGCCACCGTCCCATCAACCATCTCCGAACAGGAGGAGAAAAGGATAATGGATTGTTGGATCAGAGAAAGGTGCACTTCTTCTCTATGTAGCCGTCTTTTTTCTATGAAGAAGGTGGAAGAAAAAAAACAAAAACAAAAAAAACCCCCAACAAAACAAAAATCTTTCCCAAAAACTTTTTCCTCATTTCTATTCAGTTTTCCCTTTCTTCACTTCATTTGATTTCACTCTTATTTGTGATGTCACACCTGCTATCATTCATGTGCTGCATGGTCTGTCAGGGCAGATTAGAAGCGGGGGGCTTGTGCCTCGACAGCCATCGTACAGTATCAATATTGTGACGGCTGAGGAGCCACCCGTCCTCACATCTCCTCAGAGTGCAAAGACAATTGAAAAGAGGAAGCGTCACAAACCTGACACCCGAGTCACTTCAAGGAATCCCTTTCAAGAAGAAATAAAACCTCACCTGACAAAGCAGAGCTAGTCCAGGACAAGAGTAAATAGCATCAAACAGCAAGGGTATTTCCACTTTTAACAAAGGGAAACGCACTCGCTAGAATCAATTAAGATTTACAAAAGAAAATTTATCACGTTGATCAAAAAGATGTTTTTTTTTTTTTCCGGAAGAGTTTTGATTGTCACATTTTGTCTATTGTGCATGTGATTTTTTTTTTTTGGTGTGTGTGTGACAAAAATAGACACAAAGGAGTATATTTGGCTTCATAAAACCATTTCTTTCAATGGTACAATGGTACCCAGATGCATTTTTCAAGTCTTGTAACATTACACACAGTCTTCCATTGCACAACGTGTGCCACTGAGATTTTTCATAGTTTCACTAAATGTAATAATTTCCTCTCATACAATACCACTCATTAACCCCAATTACTCTTCCGGTAGGCTATAAAAATTACTCTTTTTTTTTCCCCTTCTAATAACTCCAGATGGCCTCCTCATCAACCAGTTTAATCTAGGAGAGTTAGACTGGGATGAAAGCCAAATGAAAAAATGTAACATGAGGGTTAATCACCCTGAATACAGTCCTCAAGTAATGTAATTTGTTCATTTTCTGTCTTTTCCTGTACTCTGCCCATGCTCACGGTCCTCCTGACTGCATCATTAAAAGTTGGACATTGCTTTTTTTTTTACTTTCTTGATTAGCAAAGTTTGTGACCCGGTTGACTTGTGGTGGGGATTACGTTCGCATTTTTAATAACACAGAAATGAAGAGCTGTCAAACTTTTGCTGCAAGATATCAAGAATTTCTCTAAAAGGCGTTTAATTTTGGAGGTGGTTGCACTCACCTGAGTTTACAAAGTACGGAGCAATGTTTGTGCACTGTATTTTATATATATATATATATATTTTTTTAACTATGGCAACAGCAACAAAAGTACTGGAATAAAATAAAGAATGTGGCAAATATATTTTTAAGAAAATCTTCTGCAAAAATCAAAGAAAAGAAGAAAGAAAAGGGGAGAATCCCAGGGTGATTACAAGATCAGCAAGCCACGGTACAATTACCATCACTTTGAATTTGAAATGGCCATTTAAAGGGCAGTAGAGCATCCTGGAAAATTAAACTGGAGTCTAATTAGCACACTCCAACCTGACAACAGAGCAGCTTTCAGCCTGGCTGAGCAAAGCAGTGAGGCAGGAGGAAGTGAGTGACTGAAGGACCGAGGAGGCCCTGCCGCTCCCGCTCGGGACCGACGGCGGTCACGCGTCCGACTTGCGAGACGCACTAACGCAAACACGCACCCTCCCCAAATGATCAGCTCCTGCTCATCGGAGGAGAATTCTTGATATTTGTGGATTGTCGAGCGCAAGCAAAAGTTTTATTTATTTTTGCCCGAGTATGTCTTGTGTTCCTGTTACTCCGCCCATGGCGATCAGGTCAGGCCGTGACCCCCTGACTCCTCAACATTAAATTAACTCTGCCCCCAGTCGGGTGTTGTGCCAAATGTCAGGAGAGGCCTCTAATCCTGTCTCACTGTCTCGTTGGCCACTCAGCACCAGACTACCTTCCCTGTCCAGACCAATCTACCTACAACCTCCGCTCAACTCTGCTGCAGGCGCTCTCACACAGACGGACCACATGTTTACTCCACTTCAAAGCTTGGTTGACGAACTGGAGTTTATATATTTTTCAAACTCTTCTTTTTTATTAAATTTTTTTTTAAAAGATTGCACTACCAAAATGATACAGCAGAAGAGTTTTCATTTTCAGCTAAAACTTTTAGCCGTCAAAGTGGGAGAAAAGTGGCACGGCAAAAATCCTGCCGGAGGGATAGAAAAGTGCTGAGGGGAGGTGAAACTAGATGTTGTCAAGACAGCTCTATGTGTGAATGCGTGTGTGTGTGTGCGTGCGTGTGTGTGTGTGTGTGTGTGTGTGTTTCCTGAGCCCTGGGGTCTTTACTGAGGTTTGGTCAAAGACGAGGAGAGCCCCATGGCTATATCTGCCAGGGAGCACAACAGGTCAGCTTCCACTTCTCATGAAAACTTGGCTCAGCGCAACTGGGTTTGATAGTTGGATGCTCTCCGAGCAAAGCTGCTCGCCGAATACAATTAATGCAGCCGGTTGATTGTCAGAAATGTTGCTTCCCACATTGATTGTAACTTGAGCGAGAGATGATTTCCTGTGAGCAGATCAATTCAAACCTTTTTCCAGAAAGCTACTAACCCCGTCCATACCACGGTCATGGAGCACGGGCATTGTCTGAAGGCACAGCTAATTTCATTTCAGCCCAATGCGGGGGCTCAATCACTGCCTATTAGCTTAGATTTAATTAACCCAAATCATATTATTGTGTTTGATGACAAAGGGATTTCTGTGCAGGAACCTCATTGTCAGATCATTGTTCTGCTGTCCCATTCAGATCAGTCAAAGGTTGACGCAGAACGGCCAGCTGCCAATACGGACTGCGGTCGGAAACAAAGGTCTTGCGTTATTGCCAATGGAGGGTGGAGACTGGGTACCTGAATGGAGGAAGCGAAATGAGAAACTCAATAAATTAGGCTGACAAATGCACAACTTCTACATTAAAGGATGAACTCTCCTCCCTCAGCTGACGGGAGGCTATAATCACAGATCACCTCATCTCACTGTACTTGACTCCTGCATACAGCTGCTGTTGCACACCACTTTGCCGCCTTTTGAAATCACTATTACTTTATAATATTGTTGTATTCAGACTTCCTGTAGCGGGACGTTAATTTTGAGCGGCACATAAAACATTTTATTGTCCAGGGAAATAGTTTTTCTTATTCCTTTGTAGCTCTACTTTGAAATAGAATAAGGTATTGGAGATATACAGAAATTTAAAACAAGTGGAGTTTCAACAACAACAACAAGCATTTTGCTTCATGCTTGCCTTTTGGCTTTTTGTTTTTCAAACAAGCTGGTTTACATTGCCAAAGTAATTGTAATCCGATAAAATGCACTTCTGAAAAGTGATAATGGAAACACATTTCATTCGGTCGTTGGATTTCGTTTGGGAACTTTCTGGTGTTTGTAAAACATGATGATGCCTCCCATTTTACCACTTTAACCCCTTTTCACATCAGAAGGGACTTTTTGACAACTTTCCTTTGCTGAGTGTCATTTTTATTATCATTTTTTCTAGCCTTCGTGTGTTTTGATCCTTGTGAATTAATAAAACTGATCAAATTAAAGTTTGTGTGTGCACAATAGGTGTATAAACCACATTTCTCATAATTGTAAAATTGCCCAAATCTGATCATATGCTATTGATATTATAAATAATGTGATCAATTCCAGAAATGGGATAATGATTACATGGGTTCAATATCTCCTCATTTCAATCCCAGCAGCGACACATGCACTTAAGAAATGAACCAGTCGTGTCAGTTTAAACTGGCATCACTGGCGTGTCACATAACTGTCCTATTTGAAATCAAGTTCTTGTTGCAAGTCAAATTAATCGGAAAAAGCCAGACACATAAAGAATGAAAAGTGCAAATCAATCACCTTCAAACAAAATGACATAAATACCATTAAATTCCATAAGATCTTATTTCACCTCACTCTGCTCCTAATGCCTTTCTCTCATCTGGAGTGACATGATATTTTTTTCCCCTCTTCTTTGTGACACCCTCTGTAATTGACAAAGCCCGGCTACACTTTGCCAAAGAGTATTGAGCTGCTGTCTGGCTGAAGAATACAAATTCATCCTGAAATCGGAGGTGCTCAACACAACTGCTGCCAATTATCTGAAGCCCTGTAAATGATAACTCTGTGGCCACTCGAGCATAAAACAAGGAGATGAAGATGAATCTTGCTCTTCCCCATCATTTCATCCCATTTAATTGACAAGCTCTCACTCGCTGTTAAATTTAGAAGATTACAAATATGAGCTGAATCTCGAGCACCCGGCCCCTCTCGCTCTAATCGTATGCAGAACCAGTCGCAAATTAATCTACATATTTTAATAAGGTGCCAGTAGCGGGGAAGGTGTGTGCAGACATTTAACGGATTATCATCCGCCGTCCCTCGAGTTCAGAAATTGAATAAATATCTTTCATATAAATACACGGGGAACCTCGGCTGGTAGCGAGGAGCTTTTCCTTTCCCCCCAACTTGCTTGCATTTTTGTCTTTCCTCACACAGATGATCATGTGGACTCGGCTTTCAGAGGCTTTCCCTTCGCTTGTGGACCACAGTCTTACACTCAGGCCGATTAGCGGTCTCAAGCACTTATTGAACAGGGAAGATGTACTTTCCCAGGCTCGCTAATACCAACAGCCCCTGGGTTTCTTACTTCCAGTGTAATCTTTACGACGACATTGAGTGGAACATGATGGCTTTTTTTTTTTAAGAATTAAACCTGCTTTGGAGACGAGGGGAAACTTCTGTGAATGGCAGCGGGTAACTTTGAGTTTGAAAAGTTTATGTGTGAGCGAAAGACTTAATATGGTCCGTGCTGAGCAATGTGGAGAAACTTAGTAAGAGAAACTGATTAATTTGCATCCATTGATTAACATTCCTTTTATTCAAACAAGTCTTTCTTTTATTCAGGATTTTATGCTTCAAACATGTGGTATAAAAATAATCAAAATAAAAATACAAAATAAAAAACAACTATTGAACAATAAGAAATTCTAAAATCTTACCAAATGACAAACTATTTGATTAGATTTTTTAAAATGTTCTTTTTTTTTAAAAAAAGAAAGCAGCTCAGCATCTGCATGTTGCAGTTGCATGTTTTCAAGTGAAAGCATGAAACTTTCTTAATGTTTTGGAGGTCTGTTTACACGACAACAGTGCTCCGAGCCACTGAAAAGAGTCACACGTACCGACAATCCAACTTTGTGATCTGTCCATACGAATGCCCGTGTACTCACCATCTTTAATGTTTATAGCATTCTGTTCTCTGCATACATGCACGTGTCGTTTCATCACGAAAACAACCAACAGCAACAAACTAATGGGCCAGCATGCTAACAACATCATTTTCAGCATTTATTTCCACCTTCTCGAACATCCTTTATGAAATGTTACAGTGTAAACGCGAAACTTTTCTGAAACGAAAAGTCGTAAACAATGCGTTTTCACTTGAATCATTTTCATGTAAACATTGCCCATCAACCTCAAATCCTTTTTTTTTTTTTTATGTACGTATAAGGAAACCAAAGTACCCATAGAAAACCCGTACATCCACAGAGATAAACCAAACAAACTTCACGCAGAAATCCTCCATTCAGACTCAAACCGGAGATATTCTACCTACAGTATGAGGCAGAAGCACTACTAATACCTCCATGTTCTCTGGTATCACAACAAATATCTATAGACTGGTGATTACGGTGCAGCTAAGTTGACATTAGTTGGTCTGTATAGTCATTACATGTTTTCATTGGCCTCAGCTTTAATCCCTGCGAACAAACACAAACGTCTGCTCAAGAGCCATAAAAACACCAGCGCTGAACTTGCAGCTCAACCTGTTATTCACCTCCCTAAACACACCTATTTTCCTTAAGAAACTGAAAATTACAAGCTTCCTCGTTCACCGCAAATAAACCAGTGATGGGAGTCCTTAAGTGGCAGTACAAAGAGTTATAAATTGTTTTTTTCTCACCTTTTCACAATGCCAGAAGGAATATAGCCCCATTACACTCTTGAGGGTCACTTTTAGTGTCTGAAGGCAGTGCTTACACAGACTTTACAACGTGTATCATTATGGCTCGCCATATAAGGAAGCGGCGAGGATGAGAAAGGGAAAGAAAGCGGAGGTCACCCGAGCTGTCACTTTCTGCGGGGAAACGATCAGCACTAAATTATCACCACTTAACCGAAGTGAATCTCCCTTTCTCTCATAACACCTGTTTGTGAAATCAGCATTTTGAACACGTCACAGAGCGACGGGATACTTCTTTGTTTCCTGTCAGGTAACTCCCACTTTCAAGTTTATTTCCCTTTGTAGAGGATATTTAACCCCGCCGTTAGTCCGGAATATCACTTTTAACCAAACAAACTTATCCTCAATCAGTGATAGACATGTCTCAGGTCCGAGACAAAATGGTGATAAACCACCACCGCGACAGTGATTTGTCATTTAGAAGTGATTCGTCTGGTGCTGTCCCATCTACCGGCTGAGTAAGACATCACATGTCAGCGGTGATTGACAGTTCCCAGTTCTGTCAGCTAGCTGCGGGGGAGCTGCAGGGGAAGATAAGGACGTCTATCTGTGTCGTCCCTAATGGCAGGCTGGGGTCACGTGAAGGTCCCCTCCAACCATGATGATATCTGTATCGGGTAGGCCTGGAATGACTCCTGCTTTAACACCTGTCCTCAGCTGACCTTTCAACTCTCCCCAGCAACCGCTTCTTATCCGGATTGATCTGGATGATCAGACCTCCAATAAAAATAGAAATGATATTGTGAAACATTACAGCAACATGTAGCAATTGATCTGCCTGGATTATAATTTTACAGTATAGTTACAGTAACCCAAACATGAATGATTGATGAATGAATGAATGAAGATTTGCTCTATTTGGGTTCACTTGTCAAGTATTGGTAGTCACAACGTGAAACTTGCATGTAGCCAAGAAAAAAAAATGCATGTGATAATGCTATGAAAAGTGCTGTTAATCTAGTTTTAGTCGTTTTCTACAGCTGAAGACATCTGAAGACAACCCCCCCCCCCCCCCCCCCATGCTGACCAAGACATGAAATGTTCCTTTACCATCTGCAAAAGTTGCATTTGAATTATAAGTAAACCATTTAAAGAAACAGTGGCAAATCTATCTAAAACTGTATCAAACTGATACTGATTTAGTGAAATTTCATCTGTCACTGACATATGTTACTATAGGAAGTTATCCAGGCTGAATTGTAGCTACGTACTATTAAAGGTAGGAAAAAGCTCAAATATAGAGATGTTTTTACAGTGACCTGGCAAAAACAAGGAGAAATCTGTCAATCCCCGTTCCCAAAATCAGCTTAATGGATCCCTCCCTGTATGGAAATTAAGTAGTAGAAGCAATCAATGTGATTGTTGTACTTTAATGGTTGTCTAAATGCATTTCAGTGTAGAAAAATGAATATAAAACTAATTCTGCTTTGGCAAAGAAAACCCAAAGTGTGTTTTCAGTCTTTGGGACTTCAACAGATTACAGTAAGTTCTGATAAAGTTGACAATATTTTGACTGTGTTTTGAAAGACATTATAAAACATGAACTTCCTTCCTCTGATTTGACAAATTTACTGTTTTTTTTCGAATCCTGAAAGTTCCTACAGTTGATGGCTTTATCAGACTTTACAATACTGTAAGTGTGTTAGCAGATTTAAGGGCCCTTTACTTTTATCTCTTCAAATCTTCTTATTTGGCTTTATTCAAATGGGGGTGGGGGGGGGGGGGGGGGTGGGGGGTGGTAGTGGAGGTGAATGTAGTGGTGGTGAATGGAGTGGGGGGTTGGGAGGCACTTAGCCTTAAAGTACCCTGGGTTTAAGTCCCTAAACATATGTAGTCTGGACCTCAGATCTGTGTCAGAGTTTGTTGAGTGTGTTTGACTGAATAGCTCTTTTGTAATGTTATTAACTCAGCTTTACCGTGTTGACTTTAACAGTAAATAGGTTTGGGTGTCCCGGTGTGCCCAGGTGGTACAGTAACGTCCCTCCATAAACACGTACAGTGCCATCTGAGGTCATAAGACTTAACGTAAGTACTTACAGTATGGATGGGTTTAAAGAAAAACTGGGTAAACACACTGTAATTACAGTTCAGGTTTCACTATGCATCTGTCACTACACTATCAGGAAAAGCGTCCGTCTGAGGATGTGTGGTGTTATTGCATTTTCACTTGAAAACGTTGTCGCGTAAACACAGCATTCAGTTTCTTTATGCATACATGATGGTTACCTCCCATAGTCCAAAAACATGTGTTTGAGGATAACTGGTCACTCTAAATTGGCGTTAATGTGAATTGATCTCTCGGTATTGACCCTTTGATGGGCAGGTGATCTGTCCTGTCGCAGTCAGCTGGGAACAGCTTCAGCCTACCTTGGAAGATGTCTGGTTCCAGTTATATGGAATAATATTTAACATTAAGAGGTGTAGACATGATTCTCTTATTCATCCTGATGAGGAGTGATGGGAACTCATATAGAAAAGTGAGAACAATCTCTCCAAATCCATAAATGACCTTGCCCGTGAAAGAAGAGAGAGAAAAATTCAAATAGCAATGGGAAATGACAGAGTGGAACAACAGGACATTTAAAGGAGGAACGAGACAGGAAAAAGTCGGGGCGGGGGGTGTAAAGGGTATGAGAGAAAGGCTTGCTTATTATCCCAATCATTGAGCGGAATAATAGGACAACAAAAAGCCTGAGTGTGCCCAAACCTACCAGCCAGCGTGCCTGCCACTCGGCTCTGATGTGGTTAAAAAGAGTTTGGCTAATCGACTAAGCGCTTGCTGTCCCCACCCCAGTGACCCAGAACAGCCATCTTCCTCTCCCCGCGAGACCCCCACAGAGCAAACACTGCAGGGACATTAAACACTCATACACATTTTTAACCATTATCCTAAATGGCAAGGACTGTTCTTTTCTCCTTCCATAAGGTTTGAGCCATTGAATAAACTCAAATGATAATCCATCAATTTATTTCTACTTAGCTTGGTGAATAATGGCGCAATATCGGTGCTGGAAGGCGCATTGGGGAGTACAGATAAGTTCCTGAAAAATCGACATCATTGGTTGCAGTTGGATTTTCTTTTTAAACCTTGGCAGCCCCCCCGAAAAAAGACGTAAAGGGTCTTAAATACATTCTGCCAGCTACTTGTCTCTCACTTTGCCCTGCTATAAACACTCACAAATGGCTATGTGGCACTAGCACGGGCAGCATGCCAGACCCATTGTTAGTGCAAATACTCCAGGGCTAGTGTTTCCCCGGAGGAATATCATTTGAATTGTAGCTATATCTTAACCACCTGTAACATGTGAACTGAGTTTGATCCCTTAAACACTTCCTGTCCCAGAAGGGAACATAAGCCTCTGTGGTGAAAGGAGGGTAAAATCCCCGTGTGTGGATTTCCTTTAATCACAATACCATTTGGAGTTAATTATGCTCAAAAGTATTTTAACAGCCCAGGTTGCCGGAGCCTTTGTGTCATAAATTATTTCAGGATCAGGAGCGAATTACAGCTGTAAGTCGAGACAAACGTTTACCAAAAAACCGGTACCAGTTTACCGAAAACAACTATTATATTCCATCACTAGATTTAGTTTGTTGTTATTCTGATGGTTTTTGCTAAAATGTTAATACATTTACGACAGAAATACTGTGTATATTAGATTTTCTGATGAAATAATATGAAACAACACAGATGTTACATACCTTTTTTTTTTTTTTTAAGCCATTGCTGTTTCTGACTTGTTTACTGTTCAAATATTGAATAAATATAAACCTTTTCATCATATAGGTATATTTCTTTGCACAATGAGAAATGGAAACAAGTGGCATTGTCATTATTTACATTATACCACCAACTCAGGATCATAATCGGCTGTACACGGCGCCTGATCTATAACGAGTTTGGTCTCAGCTGCCTGGAGTAATTTATTTTTGTGTATTGAGCCCTTTGTAAATCAATCCATCCATTTTATCATCGTAATTTACGGCCAGGTGGTGGTGGAGCCAATCCCACATGACTGCGGGTGAAGGCTTGGAACACTCTAGACAGACTTACAGACACACACTCACATTAACACTTCCAGTTTATTGTGACCACATAACCCAAAAAACATGCCCTCAAGCCCGGACTTGAACCAGCGCAGGACCACTATGTAAATAAATGTCTTCATGAAAGTGCACTGTAGGGACTCGACCACTAGTTGTGCTGTGGAGAAACACTTTTGTATCAGATAAGTGAGTCTAGGTAAACAAATACATTTATTTAACAAAAAAATAAACCAGTGGATCTTCAAGTAGAGCTGCACAATATATCACGAATGTATCATCAAGGAATAATGACTGAAAAGCAGTAGTCAGCAAACTGCTCCTGCTCTGCCATGTTGCTGGTGTGAATTAGAGGTAAAAGAAAACGCACTGTTACTTGCAAAAAAGAAAGGACAAAGACATTAACATCATCTACATATTATAGCAAATCATATCGATATCGCAATACTTGACACATTTCCAAATATCGCATGTCAACCTGACATCGTGCAGCCCCACTTCTACTCCACGACAACGTTCACCAGGCATCTCGGGGAAAACAATGGCCCACTTTTTTTTGGATGCTTCTTTAATTCCCCATCGATTCGAAGGAGGAGGTTTGTCGCGTTTGTTTCCTGTGTGTGTGTGTGTGTGTGTGTGTGTGTGTGTGTGTGTGTGTGTGTGTGTGTGTGTGTGTGTGTGTGTGTGTGTGTGTGTGTGTGTGTGTGTGTGTGTGTGTGTGTGTGTGTGTGTGTGTGTGAGAGAAAGCACGTGTGTGTATGAGTCTGTGATAGCGGGGTGATTGTTAATTTACATCCGTTCATTGCCATCCCTTGGTTTTAATTCTGCCATTAGAGCATTAAAAGCGCTGCTGCCAGAGGCCCCATTACTCTGTTACTTGGAGGTGGAGGGGGTGTTGGAATGAAACAGTGTTATTATATAAATACCATTGCACTTTTGACTCCAGGAAGCTACTTCCTGAGGTGTAACCCTTAGTCATTCAGGGACCTGATTTACAGTAACTGGCCAGGGGTGGACATGCTTCTCTAACACTTTATTTCACCCCTCTGCGCTCCTTCCCTCCTCTCTCTCCGTCTCCTTCCCACCCTTCACAGACACCCAGGTTTCTTGTCTAATTTTAGGGCTGGAAATCTCACTCTTTGACATGTCCTGGGGTTGATTTTCACCTCGACCACCGGCACAGCTGTCCGTCCATGTGACGTCCAGAGGCGAGATGTTCTGCTTTATTAAAAAGTGTGAATAAAAAAAAAAAGAGAAACTCGAGCAGGAAAGAGAGTGAGACACGCATGCAAAAAAAACAAAAAAAAAACTGTTAACATACATCTGTCCAATTTGTGCGTGCAGAGATAGAGGCTTGCGCGAGCCGGGGGCCGAGGTGTGTTTGTTTGAATTATAACTGGCCGGCATGGATGCTCTGTAGCTTACAAATCCATAGAAGAAAGGGTGCTCTTGTGGATCCATTCATCTGACAAACTTCTCAGGCAATTTGAGGTAAAAGACAATAACAATTTACATGACAGAGCGAGAGAGAGCGGAGCAAAAAAGATGCAAACTCCCCGCCAATCAAACTTGCTTTTGTGTACACCCCAGCAGATAAAAAAAGAACCTGACTTTGGAATCAAAAGATTAAAACAAAAGCTCCCTTGTCGAGTGTCTGTAATAGCACCAACTCTCTGGCTACTGATTATATAGGAAAACAACTGCAATTACATTTCTGGGCTCACAAGAGAGAGGCGAAGAGGCAAAACCAGGCCCAGGAGAGATGATTAATATTCGTGCTTTCATTCAGACGCAGCCAATGCACTGACAGTCGCACCGTCTCACCAGTTCTCTCATCAGATGAACAGAATGGCCACCAGGATAATAAAAAAAAAAAAAGGCGGTGTTTTTCAGGCACAGAATCGAAAAAAAAAACGACAAAAAAAAAACAAAACACATAGACATCCCACTCCTTTTCTTCCAGTCTCACATTTGATGAGAGAGCAACAGTAGTGTTTTAATTTAAATGTGAAAATCCCAGTTCTCTGAAGGAGAATGATGCTATTTCCCCCCTAGTGAGTCTTTGGAGAAATCCTCAGCTCCCCTGTGCCTCTGTAACTCCTAATTTATTTCAAGAGTGTGTGTGATTAGAAACCCCCCCCCTAAATTACTGTATCGCATAAAACGGTATAATTAAATTAATATTGGATGTAATAATTACTTTGTGGATTCTCATTTTTCATACACACAGCTGCTTTGTTGCTTGAACCATTAGCATTTGTCTGCTGCAATTAACAAAGGCTCTAATGAGATTTTTGTGTATGCATGTGTGTGTGTGCGAGCGTGCTCGTGTGTGTGTGTGTGCGTGTGTGTGGGTGTGTGTGTGTGTGTGTGTGTGTGTGTGTGTGTGTGTGTGTGTGTGTGTGTGTGTGTGTGTGTGTGTGTGTCTTTATAGGGCCTTGCTTGAGTGTGCGAGTGCACGAGTGCTTATGCATGCAGATTTGAGTGTGCAAGTGTGGGTTCACAGGCACGCACCTCACGCGTACAAATATATAACGGCTCTGCATTTCATGACATGTTAAAAGGGTTTTTGTCATCGCGGGTTTTTTACGAGTATCTTAGGACAGAGTAATTTAGCCTCAATGAGAACATGAACTTTAAGGAAAAGGTGGAAAAGTTCCCACTTTTTAATGACTAAAGGTTGAAGAATCTCTGTGGTGCCAAGAAAGGTACATTACTCTCAATCTCAACTCTAATGTATTCCGCTACTTGTGAAAAATAGCTACATTTGTCTAATGCATGTCATCGAACTGACTTAATTCTGAATGATGACCCTGTCCAACGATTTCATTCACATTCCCACACTTACCAAGGACATGAGTCATTTTATTTCAACAGCTTCCAGTCTTTATCTTCATGTTAGATTACATCCACAAAGACCTTTTTCCTCCACTTTGGGGAATCCAATTCAGACACCGGAGTTTGCCTGCAACAAATACATTCCGCTACATGAGTAACACTGCTAAATATGTCAGTATATCAATAACTGTCACGTGCTGTTGGCAGGTTGGGACCTGCTCGGGCTTCTCCAGTGGTCCTTGAGCTAACTCTGTCCATTTGTAATGACGACAGTTGCTGTCACAGTTGTCTCTGTGTATTCTGACTGGCAGGTGAAGTTCTCTTTTCTTCAAACAGGACAACAGTCTCTCTCTCTCTCTCTGTCTCTCTCTCTCTCTCGCTTTCTCTCTGTGTACAACAGACACACTTCTGTGCCAGTACTGTCACCGCAGATGAAAATGTCCCCTAGTTATCTGCCTGTGTAATTGCTGTCTTGTTTGGTTAGGAGATTAGAGGGCTGAAACTCTTTGTGTGGTCTTGCAGATTGAACAAACAGGCACCAGTAGGAACCCCTGTCCAAAAACCACAAGACAGACTCTTGTCTGTGTGACGATAGCGAGCCAGATGGACTGGCGCAGGTGATAATTGCGGTGGTTGGCGTGTTGATGGGCCATGTTAGGATTTGACGACGTAGCCTCATTTGAAAGCCACTCCACTCTGCGCTGTAATGTTTCCAGATGAAAGTTTTCCTGCCGGGCGAGGAAGAGTATTTGGATAACTCCGCTCATAAATACATACTCACTACAACCTACTGATTCTGATCTCTTTGGCAACACGGAAGAAATTGCAGTCTCGGTAAATTTGTCAGAACTGTTGAGTTTTCGCTGGACCAAAGACTGTCGCATCTATCTGTCCTGCTTTTTTTTTCTTTTCTTTTCTTTTTTCCCCCTTGTACTGTATACAACCGCCGCACCTCTCCAAGCGGTGAAGTCTGGTTTGGTCTTTTGTGTACTGTCGCTAGTCAGAAGTGACAGCTTATATTTCAGCCGCCTGCACTTTTCCCTCCTGTCTCTGAGGGTGGTATCCCATCACCAGCTCAGCCTCAGCCTCGGTCGTGTACAATGCTACACTCAGGTCCTCACTATTAAGGCAAATTTCCATCCCAAGCACTCCAATCTTCTTTGGTCCTACATGCTTTTATTTCCCTCTATTCGATCTTTTCTTTTTTTTTGTGTGTGTGTGTGCCTTTTTTTCTTTCTGCTGTCCTCCCTCCCGTGAAAAGCGAAGGGAACGTCAGACTCCTCTTGTCACGGTGCTTCCAATCAGCGGAGCAAAGCTCAGGGATCATGTTTGATACTGTCAGATGGCCTGGAAAATTAAAAACCCAATTAAAGTGGCAGTCCAGAGGTCAGCTCTTCTGCATATCAAAAGCTCTCCTCTGGCTATTCGGCACAAATTATATCCGTTAACAGCTCACTTTGCTTAGCCCGCAACAGCACAGCACTTAGGGAGTAATAAGTGCTTTCCCCTTTTCTCTCTGTTCTATTTCCCATGTAAACCTGTGTGCCTGCACACAGGAAATGGAGATGAACACATCATAACCCCAATTTTTCGGGGGGTTTTGTTTTCCTTCTTTGAACTGGATGTTTGTTTTATTAATGGAGTGAGGGAACCAGTTTAATTTTAGATATGCTGCCATCGTTTCTCCGCCTTTGCCCGCACACGACATACTAGATCTCCTACCCAAATTCATCTTTTGCTTTTTGAGAAATAGCCACCAATTCATCCCCCCCCCCCATTTCTCTTTCACTTCCTCTATCTCTCTCTCTTGTTCTTTTGTGTACCCTGTTTTACCCACGATTCATTAATTCCTGTACAGTGGTGGGGAAAGGACAGAGAGAAATGGCCAACCAAGCTTAATGGCATGCGTCTCGGGCCAGGCCATTAATATTCAGCTTAATGTTTCTGATAACAGGGCTGGGGGCCATGAAGAGCTGCTGGCCCAGACAGCCTTATTAAGCAGCTGGAGTGGAATGATGCTCGCTCACGTCGGGGATCAAATGCAAGAGTAAACACATATGCATGCACACACTCGAGCACACGCCCACTCACAGTCAAGACAGTCAGGACTTCAGACAGCATCAGGATCTTCCCACTAAATCGCTCTCGCCATCCGCCCTCTCTTTATCTGTGCGTCAGTAGCAGCCTCAGAGGTTTGATAAGTTGCAGTGGCTGTTTGTAAATTTATCACAGCATCAAATGACAACGTCCTGCTCCATTGTCATAGGTTGGTCAGCTTATTAAATGTTTATGCGGCTGCACATAGCCTTGACATTTCCCTTTTTTTCTGGTCATGCTATTTTTCTTCTTCTTTTTTTTTTTCCTTCTCTTCTTTGTACAGCAAGCGACAAGGCCTCCGCATTGGGTCTTTTAGCTTCCATCTCATTTACATTTAATGACATGATAATACACATTAGCAGACTATTTCAAATAATTACAGCCTTTCAATCGCTTTTTACCCTCTCCCCCAAATGTTCCTCGACTTCCTACATGCTCCATTTTTTTTCACCCAAACTTTTATATTTCTAATGGGAATATCAGAAAAGGCTTTTGCTCAGAAACAATACATAATATTAGCTATGTCACAGGGACAGGAACAAAAAAAAGACGGAGCATTTTCCAAAAGGTTGCAGAGTGGAGGGGTGAATAGGACATTAGGTTCTCTTCAGTGGGTAATTATTATTATTTTTTTCTCGGTGATACTGAAAGGGTCTTACGCCGGTGCTCACAGAAGCCAAGTGGACAAGAATGTAGCCGTCTTTCTGTCAGGTTAACCATGGCTGATGCTGAGTAAGAGCTGCTGTAGTTTTCCAAGGAAAACAGGCTTAAGATACATTCACAGATGCAGATATACAAAAGGACCCATGTTGAAGCTTTTTCCATGATTAAGAAATTAACATTCACTGTCGTTTACGATCAAACGTATATCATCATCTTTGAACCTTGCCCTTTCAAATGGCCTCTGATTTCTATTAAGCAGACTCACCATAACCGACTAATTCATGCAGCCTGTTTAAGGTAGGATGACCATACCATTTTAGGCCTAAATTGTTTGTTGTTTATCATTTCATTTGTTTATAACAGATGACAACTGACATTTTGGTCTAAGCCCGAAACCATTTGAATTCACAAACAGGTGTGAAATATGGTTCACCATCAAAGCAGATTACTTTTGAGATAGCTTCAGGGTCAGATATCTCACACAGGAAGACCAATGTTTATTCTAAATACTGGCTCATCTTGGTATGACTTTATAAAGCTGCTTCTTATTATAATCAAGTTATTTTGCTGAGTATCTGTTCTAACATACTTTTGAATATGTGCTCAGGGCTGCCTGTTATTCAGTAGCTGCCAAACATAGCTATTTCATTTTGGCTCCACTCGGAAGTTGACTCTTTAGATTTTTTGTTTTTTAGTTAGACCAGAATTGTTGTTTGAGTAGACTCCATCACTGTGGTCACTTTGGTGTAAAATAATCTGAATGGATGCCTGCTGATCACATTGAAATGTGTCATGTAAAGACTTCGATCTGATTGGCCCTATCTGATCACAGCAGGTGGTGTAACCCTGTTTATGATCTGATTCAAGTTGATGTAAACGGCACATTGGATTGCTTCCTGTGCACATCAGTCACATAATGTCGCCATCTAAAGCGGCACACAGTGTTTTGAGGAGGAGACAGCCTTTTAAAAGACTTGTATTGTTGAAAGGGTTGTTTCACCAAGTCCATCAGAATCTAACATAGTCTGGAAAAGTTAGTGTTAACGCAGCTACTTTGACCTGAAGTCTCCCTAAACTGTAACTCAATAAACATCAGTGGTTTACTATATTTAATTTATAGCAAAACTATTTGTTTACTGTAAAGAAGAAACTATGTAATCCAAAGCATTTACATTTCTTTTTACTCTCGAATGTGCTTTCTAATGTTAAGGCGAGCTTGTGTCAGGGAATACCATCAGTAAATGCAATCTGATTTTCAATAATGTCTCTATTTCAATCTCATGATATTGTGTGAAGGATTTAGTCTTGTGGAAGAGTAAGCAACGCTCCCTCATGGTCTCAGTATGAATCTATTCCTCACTGTTGCACTGTAGCGGTCAAACTAATTAAATTACTACTCTAGTATGTAAGTAATTTTATGTAAATTATGCTGTTAATGTTCTGTGTCGTGCTGTTGATGATGAGCTCGCAACATGTCTGGTGGCTCTTTTCTACAAGGCTGGCTGGATATGAACATGTACATTTGCCAAACACAGTCGAGGCTCTGCCCTAATTTTTTTCCAGCTGAAGTCTGTATTTGCAGAATGATTTAACATATCATAGTTGGCTTGAGGCGAGCACAATAGTCAAAAGTTTGTAAGAGTAGCAGGCAGGGTGGATGCTGATGGTGCAGGCCTATTGCTGTCAGTAGATACAGTATATGTGTATCTTCACTTTGGGATATTTTTTTTAAACCAACATGAACTCTTGTGTCGAGGCCAAACCATTGTCCCATGAAACAAGCCTGTATAGGCCATCTGAGCAGTCAGTCCATATAACTATTGATACTCTAAATCACAATCTTTTCCAAAACCTAACCATCCTGTGACTATCTTTTAATATTATTTGTTGGTGTATTATTGCTGACGGTGCATTGGATTAAGTCTTGACCTTGAGTGTTTGGGACAGGGGTTTGAATCCTTGAAAGGAAAACCTTTGGTGTGAGCAATATCCATAGAAGTGAGCAGCAAAACACGCACTAATTGTTGTTTTATTATCGTTTTCTATCTAAATGTGTTTTATTCGTGTAGCTGGTACTTAGTAAGTCGTGTAAGCTGATATGTCAGTTTGATAGAAGGTGCTGAGAAGACTCTTAAGGGCTTTGGAAATCACTGGAAGACACGGTTTTTGTTTTGGTAAGAGAAGACTTTCATGCACTAAATTGGAGATGTCCATGGACCATAAATCTGCCATTAAAAGGCTTTGTAATGTGAATCAGTATACCTTAGTTCCAGGTTTTCTTTAGTTTTTTTCAACTTTGTTTACCACTTTTAAGCTGTGAACCTTGCAATTAGGAAACACGTTTATAGGCTTATATATTCAGGTGAACAAAAAACTCCATCTTCTTTCTTTCCCCTCTGAAGTGTCTGCTGGCATCCACCTTCACTCCTTCCCTCCCCTTCCTGAGAAATCCTCTATTGCCGGCTACAATTTATAAAGCCACAAAGGAGTGCAGGATTTACACTGGATTTTTGTTTCAGCCATCTATGGAATTAAGAAGTGTATCCTTGCATTTCATTAAATCCTGCCTAATGAGATGACTGTCTCTCCCCAAAGAGCAGATGATAAACTACCCTATGCCATGGTGCATAAATTAGTGTGGTGAGGTTAAATGCTGGAACTGACTCATGTTTCACAAGAGGACCCTATCCAGCAGTTAAATCAACTTGCATAAATACTGCCAACTGCAAGCTGGATTCACCTGCCTACCTGAAGCCTCCATTCAAAGTAATGGATCATTTGTGGGCTCATAACAGAACCAAAATGCAAAAGAGTTAAGATAGGTACGAATTAGGTTTTCACACGTTAACCCATAAGGCTATACAGTATGTCGTAAAAAGCAATACCTGTAACAAAACAGGCAGGATAAAGAAGACTGCAGTTTTAAAGCAAAATGACACACTCGTAGTAGATTTCTCTAAAAAACAAGTTGAAGTAATCTTACTACACTAACAGGTCTTGTCACCAGTTTTCAGAAAATAGGACTCATAACCTGAAGATACCTGAGAAAGTTTATTTTTTGCAAAGCCAGGACTATTTGTATTATTTGTACTATCTGTACCTAATCTAGTAATGAGTTTATCAGTTAAAATCAACACGTCAGGATGCACAATTGTTATTTTGGATGATATAGTGTGGTAAGAAATGGAACATCGCAAGACCTGAAAAGCATTACTATTACATAGCATAGTGCAGTACAGTAAAGCACAGCACTGTACCGTAGAGCATTGCATAGCAGCGTATTGCATGCATTTTACCATAGTATAGCATGGTATGGTAAGGTGCAGTACAGTTTAACATTCCATTACATAGTATGATAGCAATACTATGGATTTGCAGAGCATAGTTTAACATTGCAAAGCTTTTCATATCATATCATCATATAGCACAATATCGTATTGCATTACAGACTACAGTTTCGTGTTGTGCAGCACAAGACATAGTGTGCATATCAGAAAAGAAATGCATGACATATATTACCATTGGATAATATATTATGATTATTCTTAAAGATTGAGTTGGATTATTCACTTGTTTGTTCGGAATTTTAGGTTTCAGAATTCATATTATATTGTGATCATTGGCTTTAAAATATTGTCGCTCAAATTATTTGACAAAAATGAGTTGCCACATGGCTTGTGCACTTGGGTTTCGACCTATTGGAATAATCACTGGTGATGAGGAAACTAGTTTACCCAGCCACACACACACGCACACACACACACACGAACGCGCACACAGGTTGAGAGACCGACAGAAAGAGGGACATTAAGAGGGATGGAGTGGAGGAATCATCAAGAAACTCCAGGCTGGAGATCACGTCTGATTTAATCATTACCTCTAATTTGAAGATCATTTTCATAAAGCTTTTTAAACAGCTGACAGCTTCTGCCCTCTATTCTTTGTCGATCTCTTCAATTCCTTCAGTATAATTTTCCATGTTATAAAAGATCCCCTCGGCACAGGGAGAGCGATTGGACGGAATGCTGGGAGTTTGCTGATATTCCAGGTATTTTAAGCTTTTGGGTCCACATGGGTGTAATGGACTTATTCTCAACCAGTTCTTGTCTCTCTAATTAGTGGTCCCCCCTCGAGCCGTAACAAGGGCACTGACGAGAGAGGCTTTTTCCCAATGATAATGTGAATGGATACCTGCAGGGGGAGATTTCTGCACTGTTCCTCATCCTGTCAGCCACTCTGGGTAACACTGGGGCTTAATGAACCTGAAAACAAGACACTGTGTGTGGTGAGCGAAGTGTGTGTGTGTGTGTGTATGTGCCTGAAAATCCAGATGAGTACAGTATCTTAGAGTGAGCTCCAGTATCGTGTAAAAAAAATAAAAATACAGATACTTCTATGGTGTGAAAAACAGACTTGTGTGTTGAAGTCTTGATGAAGTCAATTTTTTGTCCATCTGTTTGGGATTTTGGAGCTTGTCAGCGGTGAAGTTCAACATCTCGCCACATTCACAGAGACACAGTTTACCTTGTGCAAGAATCTGAGTCCAACCGCAAGCGGCTTCACCCGTTATAACACAGGAGCTCCCGGACATGTAATGTGATATGTATATATGTGTGCCCGTGAGATGGTTTGACTGATAAGTTGACACCTTGGAGATGCATATCTAGGATGCATGCAATGTCACAAATGTCACGTGTGATCGATCGAACGCCACGCTGTCTGAGTGAGAGGTCATTGCTCTCCGTATACAGCCGGGGGGGGGGAACCGGCACAGAGTGCCTGGTCAGCACATGGTCACATTTTGGATGCACCATTTTCCCCTCCGTGCCCTCCTGGGTGTGTAATGAGCTGAGTTGTTGTTGGTGGAGCACAAGTCACTCCATGTGACACTCGACTCAGTCAGTGCTGGCAGAGCAGACCCCGTGCTTTATCTTGGACTCTACGTCTGTCCAAGGAGGGGCTGCAACTACCTTTTCAAGCTCGCTGACAGTGAATGATGTGTTTGTTTATTACGTTAGATAGGTGTCATGTTAGACATGCATTAAATCCTTGCAAAGTGAGTCTAGCATTTATTTTTATTTTTTTATTTGCAGTTATAGTCCTGCTGAGCAAAGTGAGGATGAAGTGATTGGGGAAAGTCTATGACAGACTGCAGAAAAGGAAAAAGAAACTGGATGGAATAGAGAATGTGCAGGTGAGTTATAGGCAGGTTGTGTGTGAGGCAGGTAGAAAGACAAAGAGGAGAGCAGCTCGGAGACTGAGAGAGGAAAAGACAGCGAGACAGATATGGAGGAAGGAGCCACAGATGTGGCGGGGCCTCGGGCGATACAAGTCATTATGGTGTAAACTGCTCCAGTGGTGATGTTGTGGGGAAAGCACAGAGGTCACCATCTCGGGGTGTGTCAGGCAATACATGCATGCATACACATAAAGCAGAGGCACGCGCGCACACACACAGGAAATTGAGAGAACATCTGGATATGTGCCACCTGCCTAGAGGAAGTCATCTAGTTTACACGCAGTACAGGAGGGGGTTTGTCCCTTCCTGGATGTGCAACCTTCATGCTAGTGTGCTCCGCTGGGAGAGGATGGAGGACGAAGTGGAGAGTGAAGAGCATGCAAAACGAGTGACACACTTTACAGGGATTAAATGTTAAAGTAAACACGGATATTGTGCGTTAGGATAGGAAATGGGAAGAAGTAGTCCCCCATCCTGACACTAGTTTCTTGTTTTATTCAAGCTCAAGTCCCTGCTTCGCGATGCAGTATTAATGCTTACAAACAGGGGCTATAGCCACCGTGATACAAGCCATTAAAATAAGTGAAAAACTAGAATCACAGCTTACAAAAAAGATAAAAAATTACACACACCTCAAAAATACAATTAGGATATAATTTTCGTGTTTTTTATACAACTTCCCAAGCGTGAAAGAAAATAGGAAAGTAAGACAAGAGCCACAAAACTCAGCGCTAAGTATTGACCATCTGGCTTCAGCCCAAGCCAGCGTGCCACAAAACAATTGCATTCATTAGCTTAATTTATCATGGCGGTAAGCTCAATTTACTTTTGCTTGTGCGAGTGTGGCTCATTAAGATTCAGTCTGCCGTTTCCTCGGGCCGTCTTGTGATCATTCACACAGGGTTCACACATTTTGGACCAGATAGGAAGCACTCCGGGGTTATCTGCCAGACCTAAACTGTTTAAATAAAGGCAGCAAAAGAAGAGGTGGAGAGAGGGATTATGGTGGCAAATGAGAGAATGAGGAAGGGATGGGGGAGTGTCAGCGGAGGAGTGATCTGAAGAAGAATGCGGTTGAAGAGAAGTGGGGAGAAAGAAAGGCTCAGCTCTCAGTTGACAGAATGGATGTTGCGGGGCCGCGGTGGAAGAGGAATGGAGAAAGAGCGAGGGAAAGGAGGCACGTGACTAAATGTATTCTGATAACTGAACAGCAGATGTCTCGCATGGAGCTCCTTTGTTGCCTGAACAGCAGGACCCTGCACTTCAGTGGGCTCACTTCACACCGCATTCATTTGCCTGCCAGCTGCCAATTTAGGGTAGAGAGAGTGAAAAAGAAGGCGAGAGAGAGAGAGAGAGAGAGAGAGAGAGAGAGAGAGAGAGAGAGAGAGAGAGAGAGAAGGGAGGGTGGCTCACACCAGTCCATCTCTCCCCTCCTGCAGCACGTCTTGCAGAGAAGCTGCCATTCCCCTCTCTCTTTCCCCGGTGGCCTGTACAATTAGTGATCTGCATAACCACCCACACCTCCACGCACCGCTCTCACAGAGCAGAGGGGGAGCTGCCTTTGTCTTTTGGCTGCTGTACAATGAGTCGCTTTGGACTTGGCTGGAAGCCAGAAACTGTGGCACAAAACTGCATGTTCTTGATGGATGACGAATACTCCCAGAGTCTTGTTTCCATGTGCTGCTGATTTGGCAGGTCAGAGATGAACTGCTCCGGCGGCCATCAACATCCCTTTTGTTAAAACACCTTTCAAGCCGTGGCATGGGATAAGTTTGTGAACTCTTTTTCTCCTCCCAGGTACCTCTGCTTCAATAGGAGCCCGCTCTCATTAAGCCCACAAAGCCCACAGTTCATTAACGCCCGGGTGAAAACAAATTCACACCCCTCTGCTAAGTGATGCGGGCTAAGACATGGCGGCATCAAGACCTTGGTGAAGCTGGCTGTGTGTGAGCCAAGACTCAGGTGACTAGAGCCACAACTTCACAGTTCACCTGAAGCCTGTGATCTCGCTGAGAGCCAAATCACATCTCACTTTGTGCTACACATTTTCTCCTTATGAGCCAGGAGGGGGGGTGGGGTGGGGTGGAGTGGGGGTGGGGGGGAATAAGTTGTGAAGTCGGTTGGTATAATTGGCTCTGGCCATTCTGTTCTTGTAATTTTACAGGTGCTATGGGAGTAGAGGACTGCAGGGCCCAATGCAAATCCCAGGGGATTGATGGATTTCATGTTTTGGTTTTTTTGGTTTTTTCTAGGAGTGGGCGTGTGCAGCCAATAAAAACCCTACAGGTCCCAGACAACTGTCAGCAAAGAGATGTCAAGAAAGAAAGATCAAAAGCTTGGATTTTCCTTCACCAAATCTAATGAAAACTTGTCTGAAATATGGAAACAACTCTCAGTTGTCACTGACAATGCAGAGAGCCATTTGTTATGATACATGTGTTAACCTACAAAGGTTACAAATCAGGGTATCTTCGGTTTTAAGTGATACACCAGTTGACTTATCCGTCACACATGTAAACCAATCAATTATTCCTGCATATACTCAAGATCCATTTATTCACCTCCTACTATGCTCTATTCAGTTCAGGGTTGAAGCCGATGCCAGCAATTTGTGGGTGAAGGCAGGGTAAACCCTGAATGGGTTACCACTCCATCACAAGGGGAAACACAGAGACAAAGACACAAACCGACATTCACACCTTTTAGAGACACCAATTATCCTTATATGAATGTTTTGGGAGAAAACGCACACACACTCATGAAACATTGGTGTTGTTCTGTTTTGTTTTGTTTTTGTTTTTTTTAACAGCTTTGTTGACATCAGCCAGAACTTTGAAAACACAATTGAAACAAATAATGTGTGAACATGCGGTAGTGAAGCACATGCATACACACATAGCAGTAGTGGGTGGTAGTGGACAAAAGTCCCCCAAGGAGTGGTTCCAAACAAGGCTTAAAAAGCAGCTCAAGGGCTGGAGTTATCCACCCGTCTGTTGCGGCATATTATGTGATTATATCTAATTTACCAGGAGAAATTACATCAAATAAATGAAATTTAAAACTCAAGTAAAGTGGAGCAGCCAACTGTCATATTTTGAAACTTCATCGACGGGCCGTTCTCCTACAAAAGAAAGCAACACTTTGAACTTCTGTTCGGTTTAAGCATGTTATTACTGTAATTCAAAAGGCCATTCAACGACACGGATGCTATCGGAGCTTTGTGGGGACTGCTAACCTCGGTATTAATGCTTGTGCAGTGAGTTGTGTGAGAGATAATACATATATTGATCGACGACCAATAGCTCATCTAAATTGTTCTCACTTGTTTCAGTACAAAAGACAGCAAGAGCAGATCCCTCTCATCACCCACCTCAATGTCAGCTCGCAGGACGAGCAGGGGAAGGAGCATTATCCCCACTTCCTGAGCTGGAGGGGGGGGAGATGATAAAAACTTTTTGATTAAGGGAAGGGAATCTTCTATTTCATTCTGATTCGGGAAGCAGGAGAAAGAGCGGAGGATTAATCTTAAGGCCGTCGTTTTACTGCCTATCCCCACTCCTGTCTCAGAGCTGAAGAAGCGCGAGTGAATAATGGGGTGTCCATCAGCCGTGGGCTCAAGCCCAGATTGGGATTTTCTCTGGGGATAATACAAAGCAGGGCGACAATTGATGATTCATAATGTACAGTTTTAGCCTGGCGATAGCGCCAGCTTTTGTGGTAGGGTTGGCATTAGTATTACAGTGTCTCTTTGCGAGGTGTTCCCTTCTGACAGCAATGTTTGAAAGTGTTCTTCTGCTGAGGAAGGGAGAATCACGAGTTTATAAATATGGATACAGAGAACGATATACTCCATAATTCAGATGACAAATTTCACTTTTAAGTCTTCTGAAGATATATCCTCATTCAGTCATACAGGCACAGTATAATGTTTAAGAAATCTTTTGAAAGAAAGCCAGCGAGAACGGGTGACGAATAATGCCGCCTTGTTGCGTTTCCTTGCTTCACTCCCTCGTTTTGTACACAGCAGCTTTACATTGAACCAAGAATTATCCCGCTAACAAAGTTGTCTGGCTCTCCAGTCATGTGAGCAGCACCTGTCGTGTCAGGGTGTGGAGGCAGAGGCGGCGCTGGGGATCCATGGAAGGGACGCTATCCATCAGTGGTTCCATTTGATATTTAATTTAGACTTTTATGAGCCTTAGAGGATGGGCCATGTCATTTTTCTCTCCCGGTCTCACTCTACAGGGATGGAGGATAAATTCCTTCCATCCATGCAGCAGCCTAACTATGACTCCGTCAGATTTACAACTGTATGCAGAGCCAGTGATGCTGGTGGCAGGCAAAGTGTGGCCTAAACACAGCACGGGTCTTCGTCCAGGTCATATCTGCTTCACCATAGAACCTGGATAGCAGTCTGCACCAATTCATTGCAGGTTTTAATAATTCCCATAAAAGGTTCGGACACTATAAAATTTGCATTATATTCATAAAAAGGAACTGTTCTCGTGATTGAATTTGTAGCGTCTTGAGAGGAAAAATATTCCTTTTTAAAATCAGTCGAAGAAAATCAATTAATTTACCATTAATCAGCCATGTTAGGGATATTATGCATACATGTTTTTTTCCATGAGTTATGCATGGTGTAAAATAGACGCTATTCTGAGAGGGTAATTTTAAGGAGCAGAAACGAGTTTTATAAACTAATTCTCTCCTAATGGTCTCTTTTAGGATAATTTATGGCTTCATTCATTACCCCTTTTGTATTAGTAATTATTTCTAAAATACCAAAGAGCCATCTTGTCTTTCCCGGTTCTTCTCAGACTCTGATTTATTGCCACAGCTCTGGCCTGATGCTGTCTTCCCAAGGTGTGACATTTCAAAATATTTATGACTCTGGCACATTAAAGGCCTTTCTTTTGAAGGTGACCGACCGCTCTTCCACACCAGTGTAATTAATAGAATCCCAGCTCATTCGCCTTGTGTTATTTATCCACCGTGTTCTGTTGAAACACAGCAAGATGTTGGCTTAGCTACTTCAGCTCATAAACAGGCACTTTTATCCCCTCCAGTCCCGGGAAGCTTCACACCGAGGGCGACACGGAGAATGCACCACGTCAAAGCCCCAAAAGTTTAATATTTTATTGATTAGATCTAAACCTTCTGTCCAAAGTGGCAATTAAAATTCAATTAAACTGACTGAAAGCATCATATTAAATTTCATCTCTTTATGAGCTCCGAGATAATGCTGGAGGACAAGACTTGAATATAATCACACCCTTTTTAGATTATATTATCCTGTTCATTCACTATAAAAGTGACACTTTTAGGTATACTTTCAATATTTCTTAACTATAACCTTCTAATGAAGACGTTTTATTGCCTTTAAATCAACTATTATTTGGCACTGCAATAAAGAGACATGGCTTTTTTTTGTCCAGCACTCCACATTAGAAAAGAATGAGTTGCGCCCAATTTTCGCACAGGTAAATGAAATGTCAGCAACCCTGTAAAACATAAACAAATTAATTTGGTTCATTAACTAAAACTTTCATAACGCGAGCAAACTTTACGCCCAGTAAGTGATAAAATGTGTTTTAGTGCTTGGTAATCAGTGTTGTTTTATTGTAATGTGCACATCAATATCACAAATAATGTGCTTTATTTTGAGTCTCGTCGGGGTAATTTTCCACTAATGTTTCTTTTTTGCATGCAAATGAATGCGCAGCTTGGATGAATGTCTGAAAAATGTTAGTCTTACGTATTTTAATTGCGCCTCGCGCATGCAGCCCTGAATCAAGACAGGAGTCTGCAGCCATGCAATCAGCTGTGTGAGGCCGTAATTTAGCACAGCGGTGATGTGAGCTTAATGCTAATGTCAGCATGCTAACGTGCTTTTAGTAATACTTCTCACCTATCTGTGTTTTTCAAGTGAGACGTTTTAGTGTTTTCCATGCAGCACATATTATTATGCACAGACAAGGAAAATCAAGACAGACAAAATACAAATTTGACTTCATTTCAAGATTAGCACATCCAGAAACTGTTGGGAACTTCCCTTCTGGAATGAAAATATTCAAAGTATGTGGACAATAAAGAAATAGTCAGAGAAGTAAAAGTCATTGACAGACAATCATTTTATTTGAGTAAAGATTTTACTGAAGCAAAAGACAACAGTAGAAGTAGAAGTATAGATACTTGAGTAAAGACTATTTTGGTAAAAGTACAGATTAAATGTATTCAGTGACTAAGTAACAGTAATAATCATGAGTATAAACCTAAAGCTGAAATTACAAACAAGATAAGCTCCCCATTGTTCAAAACCTTTAATAATACCCTTTATTAGATATTTTTTACCGATGTTATGATGGTTCTGGTTGTAGAGTCGTGTACATTATGCATTATTTATGTCAGCACGGATACATCACCGAACATCATTAGTGATGACTCAGATCATGATTCAACTCAAATCATTATTTTCGGTCAGAAACAAATTTATTTCGTGAGCGCCAATGATAACCTGGCTGGACTTCATATGAAACACTTTGAAACCCATTTTTGGAAAAGAATAACATTTATGAAAACACAAACAGAAAGTCCGAACATTGAACCATTATTGATGTGTCTTGATCGCTCTTAAGTAAATTCTGCAGTTTCAGTGTGGAGAACTGATACCGATCAATTAAAACAAGGAATGACTCCATTTCAAGAATGTCAGTAGGAGACAGTTGAGTAAAAGTATAATGCCTTCAGGACAGAAAATGAAGTACAGAGAAGAGCCAGGGAATTACTACAATGATCCCTTAAGTCACCTGAAAGTCATGTAGAATTTTATTCAGTTTAATAAAACAAAGTGAGAAAATCATGTGTGCTGCACGATTGTCCTTTACAGGCTGTTTAGGTGTCTCCCTCTCATCCAAAAGGATGACTGACGCCCTCGTCTCCGGAGACAAAACCCTTAAATGTGGCCAACATGTCCAATCATAACGTTTATATTCTATCAGCTTATCAACATAATCAGAGCTCAAGTCGTAACTTCACTTTGTTTTCTTTCCCCTCTTTTTGGTACTAAACCCATGAAAGGTCTGGAGGCAGTGGTAAGCCACAGCAAAGCCATTGATCCCACAGCATCCACCACAGTAAGCAGGCTATTTAGATGTACACAGAGAGCAGTGTGAGAGAGACTGAGAGAGGTTGTTATTACTGAGTGCCTCTCTGTTTCCCCCAAGACTGTTTGCTCTGTGTGATTATTCTCTCCAGCTCCCCGAGCATCCCGGCTCCTGCCTCTGTGATAAAGATATTCATTTACCTGATATGAAAATCTTGTTCAAGTCGATCCCCAAATGACTGTGGATAGAGGAGTAAGAAGGCGAGAGACTGCGAGGGCGGATGGAAGAGGTGATAGGGCGGGAGAAAGAGCGGCTGGAAAAGAATGACATGAAATATTAATTCAGGAATGTGACACTTGGAGTTTGCGTGACAGCAAATCATGCAAAGTCTTATATGTGAATCCTTGAATTTTACTGAAGGACCATCGTCCGGTCATACACGTTAAAGGGGGAAGCGTAAATGTTATGAATGACGACTCTGTATGCATAAGATTGTGACTGTACATTGCTATTTCTGTGTATTTTGTGGCTCAAGTCGTGATGACGCCCAGGTTATTTTACTACTTTTCACTGAAGAGGCTTATCTGGCATCAGTGCACGGATATGATGAGCTAAGAAAACTATATGTGTCCTCTAAAACGCATCCTCCTGGTTAAAAGGGTAAAATGAGATCCAGCAGCATGATAATCACTTCCCCTTATCATGTTGCCAGCCTTCTTCCTTTATTTTGTTTGAGTATATGGCTCACTCATCTCAGGTTTTATTGTCTCTATCTTAGGAGTGCTGCTTTTTCCCTATAACACGGTCACCATCCGCAGCACATCAGGCAAGTTCTTGATTCTGTACTCAGTAATTTAAAGCCTTTATGGAATTGCAATTTCAGGGCTCAGTGCTTGTTTTTCTAAAATGTACTCAAGGAATTAGCTACTGCAGCCACAAATCAGTTGAATTTATGCCCAGTTGTAATACACTTTATGGGCTCATGGTACATTGCTTCAAAAACAGCAGATGTGAAATTATGATAAATATAATGAGGCTTTTTTTTTTTTCTTCCTCCTCGCTCACGTCTTTCTGTCCCTCACCCTCCTTCCTTCACACTCTCGCTCTCCACTGTGAGAGAGAGAAGGATGTGAAGCGTGTTTACTTACCCCATACAATACATTTAATGTCTTAGTAAGGGCCGCCAACAAAACCTGATTAATGTCCTCATCTCTTTTATTAAAGATAAGAGTGGCACTGCAGTCAGGAGATAGAGAGAGTGCCATAAATCTCAGGCAAAATGAGCAGTCAAATAATCACTCATCAGAAATGAAATCTACATACATTAACACTCGCAGACATTCTGCTGTGAATATAAACACAGGGCTACGGGCGATGAAGCCGTATCCATTTATCCACATATTCGCAGTCAGGGGGAGGTAAAGGTGTCTGAAGAGGGTAAGCTCTCAGCTGGTGATGATGTTTAAGGGGGTCCTGTCCTGCTAAGCTACGGTCCGCCAGACTAAGCATGTGTCCAGGGAAGCAGACGCACAATCATTAGGGCAATGGATGAGTTGGATGGCAGAAGCAATTAAGCATCTCCCTGAATAGGACATAATGTTGATCCATCCCTACGATTAATCAAGGCATGCATTAGACAGTGATGGGCGACCCTGTGCCTTTGTGACAAAATGATTCTTCATCCTCTGTTTGGGGATTGGGATCCTGAGGTCCCTAATGCGCCTTAGAGGTGCCCCAATGAAATCCTGTCATCTATTTCGCTTCCGTCCCTGACAGCTATCAACCTGTCTTCTGCCAGCCAAGGAACATTATCTGAACTCCCAAGGCGGTTAGCGACAGGGACTAAGCTTATGAGTGGCGCGAGCAGACAGGCGGATATGTAAAGTAATGATAATGCTACCTTGCTTTTGTACTATCAGCATCAACCCAGGTGTATGTTTCTATGCGTACTGCAGACAAAAAATGGGTGATATCGATGCGAATGTGTGTGTATTTACATAAACACGTACACCGAGTCATATATAAACGCGCTGAGCCGCCTCCACCACAAACTGAGCCACGGGTGCTTTCTCCATCTCCCCTCATATTCACAGAGGCCTCACCCTGACAGATGTCATATGTTGTGATTAAAAACTTGCGGAAAATTAAAAACAAATGCACAATGCTCTATGACTGTTCCTTGTTTTGGTGTCAATCACGTCTTAATAATCAAAATGAGCTTCTTTTTTTTTTCCCCTTTCTTCCACTCATTCGCCACCACTGTGACATCCGGCAGCGACCGGCTGACAAGGTGTCTTTACAGCGGAAATTACAAGAACTGGATTTTCAATGCTTGATAAAAGTCACACACAATTAGTGGGAGTGTCAAAGCGTTCCATATAGAGTTGTGGAAAGTGCTGAGGCTCCGCTCAAAATATTGACAGGGATGCGTAACAGCGTCAGTGGTCTCACTGTGATAATGACTTGCTTACAAGCCGATACTGTACATGTGCCTCATAGACACAATGCCACTGCACATTTATGGAAGTTAGTTATTTCTTACGAGTCAATCGTGATCTAAATATCATCTCCTATATGTTTTTTTTAATTAATTCTTTATTTGACTTGCTGTTAAAATGTGCCCACGCCTTCATGATCCGTCATCGTTCTTTGTGATTTAGGATTATAATACCGCCATTATTCCCGACATGAATATACATGTAGTCATTATTTAAATGGATAAAAACTGCACTTTCTCTGCCGTGCATTCTTTGCCTCCTCTATTTCCCTCAGCCCATATGGATACCGATTCACCTGTATTGCTGGCTCATGAGATCATTACCTCCATCATTGAGCTCAGCGCCTGTTAACCTGGAACAGGCCTGGCTGTGCAGCCCATGTGCTGATGGTACAATATGCTCCTTGTTATTCTAGGATCATTGACGCTAAATCCCTGGCAATCAAGCCAGTTTTGTTGAAGCTCATTGGCTCAGTGGGGTCTCATCTAATCTGCAAGCTTGGAATGAAGAAAGAAGCGTTCGGGTTAGTTGGGTCGTTAGGTAGAAATTCTTTGATAATGGTGCATGTTACATTAGAGCCTTACAAACCAAGGGTAAGTGTTTCTCAGTCTGTGTAATGTCATTTACAGAATGGTTATGGTAGATAAGAAATGCTCTTGAAGTGTGAAGTCTAGAGATGAATAGTTCTTTATTAATCTCAACCCGTCACATGCTGCACAGCCGATACATAGTAGTTACAAGATTACTCTTATGTATCCGGGACGTTTTTATTACTCATGATATATGGCGTAAAGTGTATTTCTTAAACTGCAAGTGCAACACAGAAGAATGGCGTGCTTGTTCGTGCTATCGTCTTACTTGTTTAAAACAACTGTCTAAATAAATGGCTTGTTTCATGTAGCCATAATAAGTCATTCATAAATGTCCATTAGTTGTGAGCAATCTCTCAGCATCACCAGGAGCCCGATGAAATATCCGTGCATGATGAAATGGAGACAGCTGAACATTTGAAGCAAGAGGTGAACTGCAGCCACCAAATTCCTCGAATACGAAACATTGTGCCATGTGAGATGTTTTTCTCATGTGCCTAGTAAGACCACCAGCACTTTGCCATAGTTTAGGCTTCACTTGCCATACAGGTTCACACTCTTATGTTAACTACTGCAGCTTTATGACCGCTTTCAAAGGGAGCTGAAGTTAGTTGACCAGGTCAGAGAAGTTCATCTTTTAGTTTCTGTAATAATTAGAAAAATGGTATTGAGCCACCCAAGAGTTTCCTCTAAAATGCCCTCAGTTCATTGTTTTGTTGCCACAATCAGAACAACAGTGGAGGCAATGCAGCTGCACACCATAACCAAACTTAAAAAAAACATTCTTGTTCGTCTATTAAAAATTCAATAATTCTCACCAGAACGGTTGGTTAAGATCCACCTTCCGGACCACTTTCTCTAAGGCGGAGGAGCCGATCCAAGCTAACCACCAGTCAAGGTGGATGTTCAGCCAGTCTATCATACGACAAACAAAGAGACAAGTTTTCACACCTACAGCCAAATTTAGGATCACCAAGCAACCGAAAATGCACGTCTTTGAGGAATGGGAGGAAGTTAAGTTGCCTTTAGTGTCCCTCTTGGAGAAATTCTTTCTCTGCATTTAACCCATCCTATTCATAGTTAACCCTACACATGCCAGGAGCGGTGGGCGCCTGGCGAGCTGGTTGGGGGTCAAAGGCCTTCCTCAGTGACCTGTCAGCTGTAGGATTCAAGCCTGCGAACCTCCAATCCCAAGTCCATAAAACTCTAGCCCGCCACTGCCCCCAACTCAAAAAAGCAAACAAAGTATATTTGAAAAGAAGGAAACTAGAATACATGCTTGCATGCAGAGAAATGACATGCACACCCGGACCTGGACTCAAACTAAAGGTATCCTTGCTGTGAGGGGAGAGTGCTAACCACTACACCACCGCCCTCTAACTAAATAAAGTGAAAATATTCAAGCCATGACATTGCATACAAGAGAAACCCTTTTAGAATATTGATTCCAGCAGCCCCATGCTGGCTGATGTGTGCGTGTGAACATCTACGTGTTCGAGAGAAACAAAGTAAGGTCAGTGTTTTATTATTGTTAGTCCTATCAGCATTCACTGCCGACTCTCCTGAACCTTCCAGCTCACTCAGTTCCCTCAGCTGATCCCCCAGAAGCATCCCCCAGTTTATCCGTCTCCCTCTGGGATGTCAGCCCTTCGTAGGAAGAGCATGGCCATTTTCGAGGAGGTGGCGTCACACATCTGCCATAGCCTCGCAAAGCTCCTGGAGGAAAGACATGTTGTCAGTGTGCATTAATCATCAGGCCCACCATCGGAAACAGATTCCCCTCATAAGCAATTTCACTCATTAGAGTTACGGTGGTGATTTGCTGATTGGGGGCTACTGCGCTGCGAGGGGAAGGAGAGAGGAGCGGCGAGCGGGAGGGGAGGAGGGAGGGAGAGAGGGAGAGAGGGTCTGACACATTTACAGTGATGTGAAAGCTGAGATGTTGATTAATGTGCAATGTTCCTGTCACATAAACGGAATAAATAAATATCAAACAAAAGCGGAGGGGGAGACTCATTTACAAACCAGGAAATGAAAGTTCCATTTAGTTAGGGAGTCGGGCAGACTGGGATGACAGTCTGTAGACATGACTGTAAACAAGAAGTCACCACAGTGTAAGTCAGAGCCGTGTGCCCACGTGCTCCCAGCACCTGGTTTCAAACGTCGCTGAAACATCCCGACAGAGTTCACTCTGTCATAGACTAAACATCACCATCCTCTGAAGTCCGCCACTCGTGAGAAGTGGCCTTTGCTGGTTGGCACGACACAATCAGCTTCCCGAGAAGCTCCAGAACAATCCAGCAGCTCGCAGTTCAAGCAGTTGGAGAAAAAGGAATATTTTTTTTACGGAATTTAAAGCCCACAAGCTGCATTTGATGCATGATGATAACCCAATATTCCACAGCAACACGTCCCCCGTTTAGATAATTTAGGATGGGCTGTTTATATTGATCTTCACATCCCATCCACAAACACCCTTGTTTACATAAATAAACACTATTATGTTTGCTGCCATGGAAACAGAGTTTACATAGGCCACAAAATCACCGTTTAATGGAGTAAGATGTTTACATGCCTGAGAGTGCTGGCTAATAATGGCATATCTCAGCTGTCATATTCCACTTTCTCATAACTGTGATATGTGTTTATCCAGGGCTGCTGGGGAGTGGAAGGTAGCGTTTACAAGCTACAACTCTTAAACTTATCGCTACTGTGTGCCAAGTGTTTTCTGGAAATTAATGCAAATGCTGCTCTTTGCATATTATTCAGCCTGGAATAGATTAGAAAACTGCACCGCTGATCAGTTTATGCTCACACACGAAGCTTTGTTGGAGAAAGAAGTGGAGGAATTAGTGTGAATTTCTTCTCAACTGCTATTACTTTGCTTGCAATGTGGGGTTCCCCCCCCCCCCCCCCTCTGTTTTAAATTCTTTGATCAGCCACAATAACACAACATCAGTAAAGAACCAAACAAAAGCAGAATGGAGAAAATATATGGAATAACAGTGTTACATGAATAAAGCTGAGGATTTAGAAAATAAGCCAATAGTCTCTCGTTTTGGTTGTGTTGTGTTTAAAGGAAGCCAATATGTTTATGTCTCGGGAGGTGACAGTTAATTTTTCACTGGTTTTTAAGCTCCTCTCCCATCACATGCATTAGAACAACACAGGAAACAGAGTGTGACACAGTAAACGTTTGATTGTTGAATTCTGATATCAGCAAAAATCCGTTTTTAGGAATCGGATGTGCCACACATTAGTAGAACAAATGTTCTTGTTTATACTCACATAAGAGTGTTTTTCTCACAAAATAATGAAGTATTAGTTTTATTTAAACATGTTTAATATAATTATGAATATCAGGAATTTGATATAATGTATTTGTATGTAATGTTTTCATTCAGATTAATTACATTTCTGATACAAACAGTAAAAACGAAATGTATCTCAAACATTTCAGTATAATTTCTAATTCCAGGTGTGAATTAGAGAAATTACATGTGGAACCCTAAACTTAATTTGTACTTAAGTTTCACTTCAGCAGCCGCCATCCTTTAAACAATACTGTTAACGTTTACTCCGCATTTGTATTTGATCCATCATGTTTCTGCACCACTCATTAGATCTTTACTGTGCTGTAAAATCCGAGGCCATCTGAACTTTTCCTCTGGAGTGCAGCCAACAACTGTGAGGCTTAATAAAGGATGACAAACATAAGCCAGCACTCCTATCACTGACATGAGGCGCGGAGGACGTTCATCCGAATAAAGAGTCACCGGAAGTTTTTGTTTTTTGATATTCAAATGCGTGTAGGTGCATAATGTTTCTGGACTTCTTAATTTCCTATGTAGCTAAGACGCTCTGTGTGCTAATTAGGCTTCATTTTTGTCAGGGGGACGCTGGCTCCTGAGAGACCCTGCTGTCGTTCTCCACAGAAATGCACTCAAGCAGGAATTCCTGTCGCTGCTATCTTCAGCTCCTTTTTTTTTTTTTTTTTTTTTTTTCTCCTTGGTTTTGCAGATTCCTCCTTCTGCCCAGGGATCTTGGGAGAAGTCGTTTTACAGTTCAATCAGGAATTCTAATAAACTGACCTGTGCTTTAATGACTAATTCATTGTCTCCTTTACTACCTTCATGGGTATAAAGCAGATTAATGACATGAGCAAGGTTAAAAACAGTACCACTGTGCTTTTCCTTCATCTGTTATCAATCATCCTTTAGAATCTTAAGAGAGCAACGGAAATTGAAGGAAAATTAGTAATCCTTTTGATGGATGATAGCGCGGCTAGGAGTGTACACGTAAGATATAAGAATGGCTATAGCATTAAATGGAAATAGCCTGATAAGTAGCATCACATGAGGAGCCTGTATTTCAAGATGTGCCGTATATATGGAATAAACTTTAATGCCGTATGACAGGAGAATTATCGCTGTATGACAACAAAGCTGCTACAGTTTTAGTTAACCTGAGTGACGAAAAGAGGCCATATTTTTGGAATATCCTCTCAATGGTGAACTCCCAAATACGTAATCTCATATATTGCACCGTCTCTTCATTTAAAACCTTTACAGCAAAAGGCTTTCAGGGAAAAAGTTCAAGGAAAAACTCCACGCCACTTTAGAGAATGGAGGCTAAAGAATTTCACATGAGTTGTTAAAGTTCTTTGACAGCTTCTTTACTTTTTCCTCCTCATACTGTACTTCTTTTTTCTTCTACCGAAATCCCACGGATGGAGAAGAGAGTTGGGGGAGAAAAAAAAAACTAAAACAAAAAAAACAAAAAACAAAGAGGAGGCAAAGGGGAACTGAAAAGGAAAAAGGGAAGACTGGGTATGAGGCTGCGTCTTTGTTTACCATTCTATATTCCCATCACATGTACGTACGTCTCCGCCGCATCTCTGGGCTCTTCCCACTCTTGGCCCAGTCATTTCTGACAATGTTAATGATTTAGTGGAGAGCCCTCCACAACGGATGATTTGTGACATGTAGAGAGGCACGAAACGGGGGAGGACGAGGCAGGTTTCTGTGGGGAGTGTTTGGGATCCAGGGATGCCTTGAAGATAGTGATTCATTATATTTAAGACAAGTGTGACATCCTACTTCAAGGAGGCAGCACACATATGTATGGAGGGGGAGATTTTCGGGTGGCCAAAGTGGGGAGGGGTAGGTAAGTACAAAGGAATGCCTCAGTGTTTTTGGAGATGACATAGGAATAGGAGGCAGGCATATGGAGACGGCAGACTGGAAAATAATGGGTAATGGAGGAATTTAGCCTCAGGCTATATGCCTGCTTTGCCTACTTCTGTATAACTAGTATATTTATAATTCAAATACATACCTTTAATAATTAACTACCAGTGAATATTAAAGGGGAATGTGGGATATCTTTTCTACAGATGGAGTCAGGTGAAAACAGTATTCAATTTCAAAATTTGACAACAGCGCAGAACAAAGGAGAGGAGAGCAAAAAACAGGTCCATTTAAAAAAAAAAAAAAAAAAAAAATTATTATTTTTTTGGGGGGAGTTCTTGTAAACTTACAAAAAGCTCTTTCACGTGAGTGTGACATTTATTTCTCATGCATAATATTGTTTACTGTCTCTACAAAAGAGAAAATAATGTTCCTGGGTTAAAAATGAGTTTTGTTCACTTTATTTGCATTTTAGTTAAAGAGCGTGGCGTCACTGTCTCCATGTACACTACAGTCAGCTTACTGTCTCTTGGCTGTAAGCAAGCCAAAAGAAAATCCCTGGAAATGTGGAAGTACAGTTAGATATGCAAACACTTCTCTTATTTAACAGAGGATTTTAGTCCGTGAATTTTGTGCGGGCAAAATAGGAACCTGCACCACACAGACTCATGTGTGTCCCAGCCTGCATTTAACCACCAGGCCTCCTTCGCATAGAATTACATAATTTCAGACACATTCGCAGCTGCTTGCAATTTGGGAAAATAAGAGCCGAGCTATTGAATGCATTGACATTCAGTGTATCTATGCGGAGATCCAAACCCGCCTTTTAAAATAAAACATCCCAAAAGACAGTGTGTTTTGTCGTCTATACACAAGTGGCACAGGAAAGCTCTCTTAGACTGTGTCAACCGATGTTATGCAAACACAAGAGTTCAACAAGAACCGGCGCATTTGCATATGCGGGATCTTTAAGTGTGTTCCATGTTTGTGCAGGCCCCATTTCTATCTCGGCTCTCTTTGATGTAAGCTCATGCATATTGACGAAGCCGACGAAGAAACCAAACCACGTTAACTGACGCACCAGCCCAATTTGTGCATCCCCTTTAAAAGTGGCGCAATAGTTTGTCCCATTTATATTTCCAGGGGTTAATTAGCAAGTAAGAGATTGGACAATTAGTTCATCCATGGTAATTGATTATAATATTACAACTTGGCGATGATGGGATGAACGTAGTGTCTTGGTTCCAAATTCCTCCGAGGGATTTGATAATGTATACAATGCTTTTTGTGTAATGAGGGTTTTAAAAGACCGAATCAGCTTGGGAAATGGTTAATTCAATTCCACTCAGCTGATGGTGAGTTTTACAGGAGGCAAATTAATTGAATGGAGGGAAGTTACAGTACGGCAGTGTCCTGTCTGATTCAACCCAAATGATGTGGATCACCGATTCGTCGCAGCATATGACATATCAAGGTCGTTTTCTTCTGCTCATTATGAGAAAGCTTGATAGAGATGCGGTCCCTCCAACTGAGAAACAAGTTGGGTATTGTTCCAAATAAATGTGATTTCTGTCGTCTTATTAGCCGCCTTCTCCTTTATCTAACCTCATGTAGGACCACTTCACTCCTTGTTTGTCAAACGTCTGCCGTGTGAATCTCAGGTATAGAACTCAAACCACGTCTCTTTGATGGCTCCGCTCGAGCTCCATCACAGTGTGACCTGCTGTCATGATCCACAGGCCACAAACCTTTGCAGACATTTAAAAAAAACAAAAAACTGCATGAAGTCTGTGATTGTTTTTGCTGCTATCTGTATTTAAATAAATGCATATCCGTGACAATAATACACAATTATATTGCCAATGCCGGATGTTGAGATGGATGCTGCTGCTACTTAATTTTTCTTTCCAGACAGTTTGCCTGATGCATATGTTTAACTTGAAAATGTCATGAATGAAAATGTGTGCTTGACTAAAGCATTGGACACATAAAACTAGTGCAACTTTTCAAATATATATTCAATATTTAGGGAACTTTTATTTGCAGAAAATGTATTATATAGGAAGACACAGGCGCTCAATAACATGTGGCCAATCTCTCACAGAAATCCAGTGAGAAATGTGTCCGATTTAGAGATTTTTAAGTTAGAATTGTTCGGTTATGTGCCTTTGTTCACCATTAGAATGATTAAAAAAAATTATGTACAATATGTATCAATAGCACACAAAAGTGTTTTACACTGACTTTTATTATATTGAAGTATTACAATAAGCCTAGATGAGACTCCGGCGTGTTTTATTTTAATGAAAAATCCCCTGTAAAGGGTTAAAGAGGAAGCGCTCCAACTTCCACCTTATTCATGACAAACCAAAGCGCGGTCATGCCACAAAGATTTGATGTAAGAGAAATACTTCTGTTCTCCGCCATAATCAACTCACATTGCCTTTTAGCTCGGACGTTAATTATACATGTTCATACATATTTCTCATGTTCTATCCGACGATTACGATTCTTTATTCCCTGAAAGTCAGACTTGAGCTCATGTTTTTAGTCTCGCCATATTCTGGAAAATACGACACACTTCACCTCCAAATGTTCATCCTCAGGTGCAGCAAATAAAAAAGAAACAAGAGTCGCATGTTAATGCTAAAGTATCGCACTTCTTTACAGTGCTTAATAATTAATAGGCCATCCCATCACTCTATGAATATTTACATGCGGAGTGTCCCTGGGAGCCATCCATATGCCAGAGGGAGGAAAGTCTGTGTGTTTATAGCATTAAGCACTCAAATATCATCACCAGCACCATTTTGCCTCCAACCATGAAAAACACTCACAAAAGCATTGCAGGCATTTTATTTGTTGTTGAACGATGTAACCTATTCAACTTCCATTTAGACGTGGCAAGTCAAATTACAGGTGCTCGCTTAGAAATCCCAGGACGCCGCTTGTCTCGGTCGAACACGAAGGGATCAGAAATTATTTTTTTCTTTTCCTTTTTTTTTTTTTTCTCTCTAAAATTGTTGTTTCCCGAACAGTGACAGCGTTCGTCGAGATCACCCTCCACTTTACCGCGTCAAAGGTCTTGTCCTCACGATGTCTATGTAGGAGGAACTGCACTGTATTACTGTGCGGTGGGAGAAAAAGACACGTACGCTAGTTTAATAAGTTTATTTGGGACCGTGCAACTTTCAGCGAGAGCAAAATCAAATACAAACGTTTCGCTTTATAAATGATTATGTGGCTCAGCAGCTAATTTGACTGAGGAACTGCGCTGCCAAACATTAATGCGCTATTCATTTCTAATCCTGGTGACTGGCTTGTCTTTATTCCTCCCTTTGTATCTGATCCAGGAATGTAGAATAAATGCTTTAGCAGTGAAGGACTGGAATAAAGCAACATGACCGCACCGCCTGCAACTACCTCAGTGTACAATAAGAAAAGTCTCACCTTTGACCTTTTGAGGGCGACACCAGGCGACATACATGTGGATTGGGTCTGGGAATATGGCAAAACCCTGCTTGTTAAATCTACACCGTGGCCACTTTTAAAGATACACAAGCCAATAATGGATACGTAGGATATGTAATACAAATAAATTTGCTGTTACGAGTGAACCTGGGCATGTTTGGCTCTGTTGCTCCCATTGGTGATATTTATCCGGGAAGGGAAGGCTGAGTGTTGTTGTTGCCTCCCTGCAGGTCTCCGAACTCTCAGATCTCCTCTCTGTCTCCTGTGTGGATAAGTAGTGGCTGCAAAGGCAACGCTGGTCTTTGATACTTCACTCCTCATTTGAATCAGTGGTCGCTTTATTTGACAATGCCAGGTAATTACCTAGGTACCTTGCTTGATCATGTGAACTCCTGCAGAACCAAAGTGGAGTGGGAGGGAGGGAGGAACGGGGAACGGGGAACGGGGGAAGGGGGGGGGGGGGGGGGGGGGGGAGAGCAGAAGGGAGCCGGGCTGTGGATATCGGAGAGAGGATGGAAAAGTGAACACATAAATATGAAAAAAAAAGAAAGGCAGGAGGACAAAAACACACAAACACAAACAAACCGTCCACATTTCTTTACCGGCATTGTTTTCTGCAGGTACTTGAAACAGGGAGGGAGTCTTGAGCAAGGGACGGGCCGTGTTGTGTTAAGCAAGTCGAGTGTTGTTTTGTGGTTTTTCTAGTGGGACCGTCCCACGCTGTGAGGAGTGCGAGCCGGAGGTCAGACAGCGAAGGTTACTACACACACAGACACAAGGAGGAGAGAGGAGATACCGCAAAGTGCACGTTTATTATAATTCAAATGAATTGCTTTTGTCTCATGGGTTGAGTCATTTGATTAACTTACAGTGTGTGTGTGTGTGTGTGTGTGTGTGTGTGTGTGTGTGTGTGTGTGTGTGTGTGTGTGTGTGTGTGTGTGTGTGTGTGTGTGATGATGATGATGATGATTCAATGATATTAATGAGCTTGTGTGTTTTCCACATGTGGTGAAGCACAAATAAATGAGAGGGGTGAAGCAAAATACTATTTTTTTCAACCATTTTAATTCATTTACATTAAATAAACAGTCACAGAAATCCACACAATGACCAAACTTACATCCATTTTTCACACAATTTAATACAATTTGTCACAGAAAAAAATATTCACAACTTCAGCAAGACGGCAAACTTCTTCCAATTGGTCATTTAAAAAGCTGACGCGGTAAAGTTCAGGCTGGATGTGAACCCTTATCAATGATGTTTATTGAACAGGAGCGCAGTGTTTACCCTGTTGTGTGACTTGAATATCAAAACGCGTGGCTCCACGTGAATGCAGCTGCGTTCAGGCTGACTGGCTGAGCTGTCCTTGGAGAAAACCAGCAAGACAACTGAGACCTGGACCTGAAGTTTAACCGGAACCCTGTGCCAGCATTTCTAAAAAAATATGGATTTATTCATTCTCCTGTATCCAAATATGAAAAGATGTATTTTTCTTCCCCTCTCACTTGACCAGTTATTTAACGCCATCAAAGGCAGTAGTTTTAATGGCTTGCGATAATTTATTAAAGCTCTATAAATAAAGAAGTCACACGAGGCAAGTTAAATATATCTCACCTTGTTCGTTTGTCTCTTTTTCGCACCTTTAATTAATTTTCCCCTAAAGAAGCTCCCACTTTTCTGCATCTTAACTTCAGTCTAAGTTGGAATAAGAAATGCAAATCTTTTTTTTCTTCTTCTTCTTTTTTTAAATACAGACTTGAAAACCTTTGCTATTTCGCTCACTATTTCGGTTCTGGACAAGTTTGCAGGAACTCGGAGGCAGCATGCATTAATTCCAAGCGGGTATCTTTTTTTTTTTTTTTTTAATTCACTTTCTAATCATATTGAAACCATGAAGACCTCTTTCCAGCTTCTGAGCTGGACAAACAGCAGAAGAGCTGATTGCATATTGCCAAGCAGAAAGAGGGAATTAGGACAATTTAATAAAGGCTTAAAACGGTGGGGTTGTCTCTCCAGTTGCCTAAAGACATATTTCCTCTGATCAGCGAAGGAGTGCGATTTTATTGGACATGTTTCCATTTCTAAATCCGCATAACAGGCAACGATGCATGTATTTCTTATAATGTAGATAAGGCAGAGAGGGTTTGATATGTAATAAAAGGTGGTTCTGTGCTGCCTGTTTAAGCCCCTTAAGCCTGATAAATGATGAGCGACAGAGGCACAGCAAGAGGGTCACCGCTATTAACTCCTCGGTTTCCCGGCCTCCACTTAAACTTCTCTCAATTACATCTGGTAATGTGGCTGGATACAGGCCTTATAGGCTCCGACCTGTTCAATCTAACTTAAATAAAAAGAAAGAAAGAAAGAAAGAAAACGTGGCGGAATTTTGCACCAAATGTGGATCGCGCTCCGGGGCTGTCCCTACCCTAAAGCCACGTGTTAAAGGGGGGAAACACGGGGATTATAGTCTGTGGCGTTACTAAAGCGTGCACACCAGGTATTCTGGGACAAACACCCGATGCAAGCTCATTAAAGCAGCATTTGGTGTATCCGAGCAGGCGTTAACGACGGGCTCTAATCTCAGCGGTGACCTGCGCAAAGTGTGTCACACAGAGCTGAGGCTGCAGAGCAGAGCCAGGCGCACTCCTCTCCTCTCCACCGGGATGGACACTTTGGCATGCTGCTGTTTATTTTTACCTGCATAGGATGAATTCGTTCGGGTGGGTGGGGGGGATAATACACAAGGCCTATCTTATAGTTTCACACCTCGATGTACATAAAAGTGTTGCACGGATGGAGGTTTTACGCGTTTAATAATTGCGTTCTATTAACCAATTATTTATTTCACATTTGCGCTTTTTCTTTGGTAATTTTTTATTAGATTTTTTTTTTTTTTTGCATTTTAGAATGCAAAAAAAACGTCATCACAAATCTTTAGATTGCCTTAATATTAAAACAATCGCATAAGAATTAGTGCATTTGAAGTTAAACATAATACTGCCTGATTTATTGCTGTTTTCAAATTAACGAATTGTGTATGTTCGGGATCATTTGAAAATATTGTAATCCGAATGAAATATTTCCTACCACAAAATTAAACTCAAAAATCAACCCTTAAATTATTTCCTGTTGGATTTGTGACAAGTCACAGTATTGTAACAACATTATGGCTGAAGGATGTAAAGTGCAAACGGATTTTATGTCTGAAGGATGAACGAGCAAAATAATTAAAAGTTACAAGGAAAAAATACAAGATGCCAAAGTTTAAAAAAAACAAAAAAAAAACTAGAAAAAAATCTAATCTTTTGATTTTAAATCTTCGCTTTTCACAATTATATGTCATTGGGAAATTAAATTATTTGATTTGGAAGCTATTTATTTTAATTTTAAAACGCATTTTAGTTGTCACTTGGTGTTTTAATTAGTGGCGTGTCATAATTTTTAATTTTAATGTTTCGTGGGCCTTCTCACGTGCGTGGCATAGCTTTCCGCCACCAGAGGCGGCCGCCAGGTGTCGCTAGAGGGCCGCATATTTCTTGGCTTGCCTACGAAGGGAAAAAGCCACAGTTACATTTAGCGTTCTCTTCCTCTGTCTCTCTGTCTGTCTCTCTCTCCTTTCTCCCTCCCTCCCTCCTCCTCCCTTTACTAACCCTCTGACACCAGACTCTGAGAATCGGTGGAGGGGAAAATGAGGCTTTGGAGCTGAAGAATTTACAGTTAGTCGCGAAACTTTTACAAGTATTTGAGTTGCTCACTCCACTTTCTGAAACCCTATAGTCACATTTCACTCCGGGGTCAAAAAGAGTTCAGACGCAGAGGACTGGAGTAATGCTCTCTGCAAGAGGAAAACAACAATGCTGTAAACAAATAATTTGGAAAAAGAACAATCTGAAAAATATGTCAAGAAATGAAGAAAGCCAAATGTGAACGTCCAGCTTTTTAATTCAAATTAAATTGTCTTCTTGGTTAGGGCTTGCAAGCCTAAAGAAAACGTACATAGATTGTTTGTTTTTAAAAAAAAATTTGTGCGTAAAATTAAACCTTTACTTTAAAGAATAAATCTGAATTTCTTCCAATTGGTGCAACTAGAAGATTTTTGCTTTGCGTGGATCTCCTGCAGTCAATCCATGATCTCGCCTTATCTGAGCCCCTCTATACATTAGCTTTGCTCATTTACATAATCTCAAATAGTGAAGAGGGCCAAAGAAGAACAAAGTTACAAACAAGATTAGGGCGATTTTATTTGTTCCTGCAGTTAAGCGCCAATTGTTTCTCCAGGAGTGTTTAAGGTCACTAAGAGGATTTGAAGCTCGTTTCATATCAGCGATCTTTTTGAGGGAATTAAATCAACAATGCGTTTCTCTCCATATTTAGCAACAGGCTTGTGTGTGAACAAACCAGCCCTGCAGTGCAAGAAAGGGGGGAGAGAGGGATTGTAAGTCCTGCAAAGAGCAAACAGTGCAGCGGAAGTTCAGTGCTGCTGCTGCTGCTGCTGCTGCTGCTGCCGCTGCTGCTGCTGCTGCTTCTCGGGCGCATGCAGGCGGTCCTGGTGCACCTTCAGGATGTGACATGCAGTGGATCTTTACCCCGGTGACTGTCCCAGTAGTGTTTTCCTTGAAATGGATCCTCTTCCCCCCCTAATGAATCCAAACGCAGCTGGCCATGTCCCACACGGACACCGAGAGCTTTAACCCTAAACTGACCTCAATTTGACACCACCAGATGAAATTTTACCGCCTGTTAATGCCATCTACTGATTTTTTCATACGCTTAAGAGTTGTATGCGCACCTGAAAGGAGCCGCTCTGCGCGAAGAAATATAAAACTACTTACAAAAGTCTAATTGTCTGTGATAGGTGTCCTCCTGGAATGATCTGAACTGTAAACGCGGTCAGATTATAAGCAGGGGAGTACAACTTGGCACATGCCTTGTTTATGAGGAAATTAATTTTAATTAACTATAGAGCGAATGATGATTAAAATGAAATTAGAAAATTAAACAGCGACTTGTGTAATGCCACATAAAAAATGTCATTAAGTGGATTTAACCTATTTCACAACCTAAACATTGTCCGTGGTGAAGCATTGCCTTTATAGCCTCCATTAATTACTCAAATAAATAGTTCACAAAAGAAAAGAGCTGAAAATTTCACGTCGTCAGGAGTCGTTGCTGGAAGTTTTATAGGGAAGGATGTGTTTCTGAAGAGCCGTGCATTGGACACGCGCAATTAGCCTCTCCTATTTTCACACGCTCTTCGGGTGTTTACATCACTTTCCTCCGGGGCAAATCACATATTTCCACAATAAATGTGTAAAAATGTCGTTGTGAGCGCACGATCTGGAGGTATGTAAATTCTTAAAATGTATATATATATATAAATCAAATTTTAGGAGACTATACTGTGCGTTTTAACGGGAGATTAGCCATGCTTGGAAAATTATGCATTTAGTCGGATTATTCCTCACAGTCCAACCTCAAAACTTTCCCTTCCGTGCGCCCTGGGAGGACGCGCATTCCCAACAAAGCGGCAGATACAGTAAGCTGTATGCTACTTACCATTGTTGTCCAAAGGGAGGAAGATGAAAAAAAAAAAAAAAAATCAAGCGTTAGTGCACAAATCAATGTGAGCGACAGTATTTAGCTTATGAAAATATCAGTCTTCAATTGCAGAGTCTGCCGGGCTGGAAGTGTTTACAGAGTGTGCGTAAAGAAAGACTTGGAGACGGTGAATGCCTTGGCTCTCTGCGCACCGCTCTGCAGCTCCTTCCCGGGGTATTGCTCGTTGAAATGTCCACACAGCCGTTTGTCAAACCCTGCAGTCCTCCACTTCCCACCCCCCTTTATGCCAACAAACATAACTGTTGTCACGGTTTCATTTATTAAATCTGTTTTTCTTTTCTTTTCTTTTTTTAACTCGGCCATTTCTGTAATCGACCCTGATCAACTCTGCTTTGTATTTTGTTTGTTGGGAGAGTTTATTGACCCCCCCAACAGTAGCCACAGCCCATCTCCCCGTGCGTGTGTCTTCCTTAATCCTAACCTGTGAATAATTAATTTCCACCATCAAAAATGTCACTGAGCAGTAAATGGAGCCTTTATGTGAGAACCTATCAATACAGTCATGATGCCATATTAGCACCGATGGAGCTAAATATTAAAGGGGATAGATGGCCTGCTTCTGTTTTGTGCGTAAAAGTGCTCGGGCTCAAAAAAGGTCTTCACTTGCAATCGATGGCCGGAGCGTTTGCTCCTCCTCTAAACTTCAATCTCCTCACATGATTGATGATCTTCAGGAGCTTTGATAATTGACTACTCTGAGGTAAGGCACGGGTTTCCATCAAGAGAGACGATTGGACGAAAGAAACATACAAAATTACATTCTCCACAAAAGCTTTTTTTCGCCTTGGAAAAGTTCATTGCGTGCTCGGAGGGGTGCTGTGCGCCGTTTAATTTGCTAAAAAGACCAGCGCAATAATTAGCAGCGAGATTAGGAGGTATTACAGAGATATTAAGTATGCACATCGGCTTATAACCACACAACAGATAACAAAGAAGCCTCATGATCATATATTAACCTCAGCAGTCATAAGATGTCTTGGTTAAAAAAAAAAAAAAAAAAAACATTTTATTTTCAAAATGACATGAAAACGTGTTAGTATTGTATTTTTTTTTAGTTTAGTTCATTCTAGTTTAAAGAATGCATAAGACATTTTCATATATATGTGTGATTTGACGTTACTTTTTGTCGTGCGTAAACGTTTGGGTACGCAGTGCGTAATTTCCCCTCAAAATAAACTTTTTTTCCACTCTTAATCATAATTCATGCCGTTTGATGTCGGTCTGTGCTTGTGTTTGAGTCAGTTGCACCCTAAGTGTCCGCTCCGGTGAACCTCTCTCATTCAACCCCTTTCTGCTTTCTTTTTTATTTTTTTATTTTTCCCTTTAGGAGTCTTCTCGGCGAAAAAGAAATTGGGTGGGAGTTGGAGCTGTGCTGCTTTGGCTTTTTACCCCCAGTGTGGAGTTGAAGCCGTCCCTGCGCCTCGCATATACTCTGCATATCACAAGATTTGGTCTCTCCTCTCTCTTTTCTGGAGCTGCTGTAGGACTGGCTATGGCCACCACTACTTCCGGGATCCGTCATTTCATTCGCCCACCGCTCAGCGCTGCGAACTGACTCTGTTTCTATAAGCAAGCTAGCAGCCAACCTGCCAACACTCGCTGACACTCACTCATCTCAGTCTCGCCAGATAGACGAAATACCTACGGGGGGAAAAGAAAGGAGAGATTCGAATCGCAATCTCTTAATTTCTACTGCTTTTTTCCTCTTCTTCTTTTTTTTTTTTTTTTTTTTTTTTTTTTACTACTACAGTGATAATAAAACAAGATAGCGATCTGGAGGCATTAAAGGAGACGCGGACTTGCGGGATGAAAACGGACTAAAAAGATTCGTCCTTCTCTTGAACATCATCACCAACCGTCATTCATTCATTACCTTGACAACCTCTGGCTTTGATTGACAGCTGGAGTGGCAAAAAGCCATGAGACACGACAGTTTAGTTACATGCAGGTTGTTGATGGGCCGATTGTAACCTTCACTTTGGCGCAATTTCTTCTTTTTTTTCCGAGGAAAGAGGGAAAACAAGAAAAATTGCAAAACTCCCCGATGCTTCGGTTTCATCTGAACCACTCTGGCGAATAGGAGAATTCGCAAAGTTGGTTGAAAAAGGAATCTTGCCACTAAATCACTTTCTAACCGGGACTGGGATATTAAATATACGACAGATTCAGGAGTTTATTGGAGCGCAGCCTGATGGCGCAAAGGGTAGGTTTTAAATCTCCTACACTTACCTGTTCAAATCCACTGTAGGGAGGCCCTCGTATCGCTAACCTCACGTCGGGTGCTGGCAAATTTACAAAGTATTCATATCAAAGCCGCTATATTTGACATTTTTGCTGCGCTCTCAGTCTTGAAGCGAAGTGACAGCCTCTGCCTGCACCGACAGCCTCTCCGCCACAGTCGTGTGGAGCACTTTCACAAGGAGACTCCAAACTAATTCGCTCTTTTCCACCACCAAACTCCGCGTCGGGGAGCGCAAAACTTATCATGTTTTTGGTAATGACAATATCTAGTCGCAAATATATTATATGACACTTTTGTCTGCCATGTTTGCCGCGTGTATTCACAGGAGCAGCTCACGAGTTTCTCCTCTGCGTACATGTGTTCAGAATGAGACGGGCATGCTTTCTTTTCCTTTTTCTACTTTTATTTTATTTTTTTACATTTGTTTTTCTAAAATTTAAGGAAAAGTACTCGGGAAGTCCGCTGACTTTTCCTTCGATTTGTATCCCCAGTACGATGAGCTGGCCCATTACGGTGGGATGGACGGAGTGTCGGCGTCGATGTACGTGGACCCGCACGCGCCACGGCCGCTTCCCCAGGTCCACCACCTGAACCACGGACCGCCGCTGCACACCAGCCAGCACTACGGAGCCCACGCGCCCCATCCGAACGTTATGCCCACCAGCATGGGCTCTGCTGTCAACGACGTTTTAAAGAGGGATAAAGATCAAATTTATGGGTAAGGTTGGCACCAACTAAAACAAGCGTCCAGCAAAGATTTATTTTTGATTTATTTATTTTTTTTAATTCCCAAAGTTTTCCAGCTTTTCTTTTCTTTTTTTTTCTTTTTTAACTTTGTTTTCTTGGACTTTCTCTCCGTGCGCTAAATTCATACGCAGTTTTGTGCAACTTTTGACCGCACATTTAGGGGCTCCATTGTTTAGTTCGGGGACTTTCGGTGATGTGTAATTTTACACTCGTTGTACAAGGGGGCCGTCAACCCCGCAAGTAAGTCAGAGAGCTTTAAGATCGAAATACAAGCTGTAAAATAAGAAACACACAGCTCGTAGTCCAACCCGGAAAGTTTCTAAGAAGGATAAAGATATTTCCAACACTACAAACTTGTTGTTAAACTCACCATACAACCTAGTGTGTCACATATTTGTGACTCGTTTGAACGCATTCAAAAACTTCTGCAGTGTTTTGGATCAGCCTTTGCAGTAACACACACACACACACACACTAACACACGCACACAACGCGTTACAACGCACCGTGTGACTTTCTGAATATGCCTTTATGAGATTATAATAAGTCGTTAGTGATAGTGCAAAAACTAAAAATATGATTACCGCATTTGCTCACTAATACGTTTACAGAAAGTGCTCTAATCCAGTGATATAATCTGGAATGTAGTGTGGACTTAATCTCCCCTATCTCATTTTCTCACGTTTTCATCTGTGAAATAGTTAACCCTCTTTATTTTGTACACTGACGGCATGTCAAACGGAGAGAAACTGAAGAACCCAATGACAGTTTTTTTTTTTAAAAAATTAAGTTTTCGCTTGTTGTCAGTTGCAGACGTTTTCTTAATTATACTCTCACCTTCAAAAATTATTATTGCGATCATCTCATATTGCTGAACCACTTGCACTTAGATTCCCATTAGTTTAATTAACTCGTGCAGGTCTTTGAAACTAAAATAAAAAAATAAAGTCCTCGATGCGTCAGTCTGTAGTGTCAAAACAGCCAAAACGTTCCTGCTGAGCTCTTTTTGGAGGCTGTTTCTAATTTCTAAAATTCAAGTGACGTGTGTCGACTGTCTCAGTTTTTTGTTTTGTTTTTGCCACAGTTTAGTTGACTTTCTCAAGCCGCTTTCTGTTTGCACTGCAAGAAATGTCAGTCTAAACTTTGTCGATTAATATCACATTGAGTCTAAAATGCTGCAACGTGGAATGAAATATACCAGATGTGTATGTTTTCTTACTCCCAACTCAAAACAGCTACTAAAAAAGGAAAATGTGAAACCAGAGATAACGTTTAGGCTGCTCTCTGCTTTATATTAAACCCCTGTCACGTGTTGTAGGAGAAACGCGTAAGAAACTTTACAGTGGAGAGAAGTGATACTATGAAATGTGTTTGTCTCATATATTTCTAGCTGGAGTTAAGGCAGATGAAGGATTTGAAAGTGCAGGGAGGCGATAGTTCTGCAGGTTGCTTGCACATTTTTTGCAGTGGGTGCTGTACTCAGGCTGTGTTTCCCCTCTTGCAGTCACCCTTTATTCCCACTGCTCGCACTGGTTTTTGAGAAGTGCGAGTTGGCGACGTGTACTCCGAGGGAGCCCGGCGTAGCAGGCGGCGATGTCTGCTCTTCAGACTCCTTCAATGAGGATATTGCAGTCTTTGCCAAACAGGTCTTTTTTTTTTTTTTTTTTTTTCTTTTTTGTTGCAACATTAAAACATATTGTGGATGCAGCTACTGAACCATTAAAAAAAAAAATTGTGTGTGTATATATTTATATATATATATAATATATTTTTTTTCTCGCTATAAAACTTGCTGTTGATATCATGAATATAAGGGTGCACAGTTTTACACTTAACACACGAGTTGATTCATTTGTTAAAAAACATTTTTTTTTAAATTTATTTATTTATTTAAGTTGCATCCCATGATAAAATTAGACACACATTCTGCACTTTTAAAAAAAAAATTATATATTTATGCCAAACTAACTTTGACATTTGGTGTGTTATTTTAGGTCCGAGCAGAAAAACCTTTATTTTCATCAAATCCAGAGTTGGACAATTTGGTAAGCAGCACATTCTCTGTGTCTCTCAGTGTCTCAGTTATTCCCTGGTCGGTGCGGTTTTTACTCCCCGGCGGTGCTCTGAAGTGTCCACACAGTAAACGCGAACATATGATTTAAACTTCCGCACGGATGTCAGGTCACTTTGGAAGTGGAGCTGTGTGAGCACGTTTGCTGCTGTCATTGAGCAGGTTTATCGTCTAACTGATCCAGATCACCAGTGTATAATCACATTATTAGACTGTAACATACTGCACGACTTTCTGTGATAGTCGAACTGGCTTGCAGCTCACTCCATTATACTCTTACGATTTATTTATCTTAAAATCCTGCACACATGCAAAGCACATCAATCCTGTGATCTTTGTATAATTTTGTTTTGTTTTGCTCCTTTTTCCAGATGATACAAGCCATACAAGTATTACGGTTTCATCTCTTGGAATTAGAAAAGGTGAATTTTCTACTTTTGTGTGTGTTTAAAACTTTGGCATGCTGAAGGAAATCTCGAATATAATATAACTGACACTGTGGACAATGTTTTGGTATTTAGTGAATGCACTGAGAGAAAGCCTCACAGTTCAATTCAATAGAATATGCATGCTTATTTAGTAAACAATTGATGCAACTGAAGTGACTCTTCATAAAATGTGTTCGAGGCATCTTGCCCATGTTGCACATTGTTATTGATCCGGAGGATTTTGTTCCAGCTGCTCATTATTTCGCCATCTTACGGCATGCTGTTTATTTTTTTTTGGTCGTTCAACTTGTTGCTCCGGTCTCAGGAGAATAATAAGCTCTGCAACAATTTCACTATTGTTTCCTCGCCGCCGATAATGCCCCTTAATTGGAGTTATTCTTGGACTGTATGGCTGAAGCGTTTCCCCATCCTGAAAAGGTATTTTTCTTTTCCCCAGGTGCACGAGCTCTGCGACAATTTTTGCCACCGGTACATCAGTTGTTTGAAAGGAAAAATGCCAATAGATCTAGTTATTGATGAACGGGATGGCAGCTCAAAATCAGATCACGAAGAACTCTCGGGATCGTCGACTAACCTTGCAGATCATGTAAGTAACACACGCTCTGTGATTTTCTATTCATAAATTGTGACGTGCAGTGAGTTTTGGTCGTGTGTGTGTGTGTGTGCGCGCGCTCCTGTTGCTGATACACATTACCCGAGCACGCAGCTTTTTCATAGTCAGTACATATGCATAATATATTATCGTTAGGTAATAAGATTACTTTGATGTTTGTCTTGAAGCCAACTTTTGGGCCGCTTGGTCTCTGCTCGGTGTGTGACCCTGGTGTGCCACCAGTAAATAGAGCATGCTCTGTTCTGCAAGGAAAATCTGCCGATCGATGTTCTGGGGTCAAAAGCTACATGTGATACAATAGACTGAGTTATTGTTTTAGTCTTTTGATTAGGGGCAGTCATGTGTGCATAATGCGTCCGTGCTTGCTTGTGGGCAAGAGTTTGAGTGGGTGTGAGTGTGTATTAGAGAGTGCGCGCGCGCTCACGCGCGTGTGTGTGCGCAAATCGCTGCCCTGCATTATTAAGAGTTGCACGCTGTAAAAAAAAAAAAAAAAAACGTGAAGCAATTATCTGTTACGCAGGTTTAACGTTAAAGCAGGGTATCAGCGGTAAGCTTTAGCTTTAGGCCAATATTTAAAAAGAAAGGGGCTTTATATTTGGGGCTGTGGGAGCTGGATATGGCCTGTGCGTAAAGCTGTGGATTTTTGCTGCAGAGGTGGAGAAAGTGGTAGCCTATTGAAAGAGATCTCAGAGCTAAAGGCTTACCATCAATGTCAAGTTCACAAGGCATATGATGGTTCGTCTGGAGGCCCTCCATTGCTGTTGATGTTAATGTGTTTAATTGTTTTGTATTGATTGCCGTGTGGTTTGCTCTGTAGTTGCTTTCTCCTCTGCTCCCCGTTTTATGGCTGCAGGCTCCATAATGCTGAATTCAATTATATGCACCTGAAGTACAGTAGCTTTAAATTTGAAGATCGATTCCCTGGTTTAAATTGTGTATTTTCCGGCGTAACAAACACAAGCCTCTCCCCCCGCAGTGGGGATGGCGCTGACAATGTGACGTTGAGCTGATGTCCGTGAATTACATGCGTCTTGCGCGCCTGTGACAAAGCTCATGTTTTGGTGGGGGTGAAAACGAGCGGCTAGTTTAACAAAGTGACTAGTTAATATCTGCGCAGCACAAGGCCAAGCCTATTAGGAATTAAAGCAGATTTAAGTGTTATGCAAAGTCTCTGCGCTGCATCTGTCGGGTCTGGCCATTGGCCTAATAGCAGTGGATTCCCTTTGAAAGCGCGTCGCCTTTGCAGAGCCACGCAGAGCGCGCTGCATAAGGTGGAGCGAAGATTTAAATAAGAGCGAGGACGCCGAGGCTGTTTTTTTTTTTTTTTTTTTTTCTTCAGAAGCGGACAAAATGACAATATTGTGGCCCTCCAACACAAGTGTAGAAATGAGGCATGCAGTTGTTTATATTGCAGAGATTAGATAAACTAGCCTGTTTAGTTTCATGGCAGATGGTTGATACTCAAGCCAATTTCCACTGGTGCCTCCAGTGCTCAGACACCAGCTTTGTCATGAGTCCACTTGTAAGAAATATTTTGATAATTAGAAAATTAAATATGCCAATAAAGCAAACCAGGAGCAGCAATAAACAAAGAAGGTTACATGACAAGCTATTTATCTTGGAGTCGTTTGGAGTGACCACCTCATTAGGTCTTTAATTTTTGAGGGATTTATTTCTCTTCTGTGGCACCAATGAACTTTTTATTATACCTAACTGCTGGACTGAATTTCACTAAATCCTATCTTTCTTTTTTTTCCTCTCTTGTTTGCTTGAGAGGGAATTTCAATAATTGTGGTACATCATGAAAACACACATATTCCAGATTAATAGATTTTCTTTTTTTTTTTTTTTTATTCATAAAATTAAAATTTAGTGTGTGAGAACATGTGTACACCTCATTATGCTGGAATGGAAATGCCATTTGCGGAAAGTAAAGAGAAACTATTGAAGTGCAAAAGGCGTACAGTGCAGGCATGATCTAAAAAAACCTTGTAATGAATAGTTAACTTCTTCAGCTGTAATTTCCATCTCTAATTGAACAGAGTGCAGCTTCACATGCCTCAAGAGTGTTTGAAATAGTGGAAACAATACCCAGAAAGCACATGGGTACAAAACAGTGCCGCTGGATGGAACGCAATTTTTGTTCTACTTGTTTCTATTGACTTATTTTATTCATTCACTTGTGTTTGGCTGTGTTTCATTATTCATTTCTGTCCTCGCGTCTCATTGAGGAGAGGAAGGCGGTTTGATAGTTAGATATGCTAATTTATTTAGTTAGAATCTCTCACGTCCATTTTTCTTTGCTTTGATATGCATTTTTAATATATAGCCCAGGGCTACATCTCATTTGGTGAAAGTTGGTTTTTCTGGAGATGATGAGGCTCTTCACTGGAGAAGGAGGCAGTCCGTTGAGCTTGTTTTTATGTCTGTGTCTCCTTCCTTACCCACCTCTCCCCCTGTCCCCCCATCCCCTCCTCATACCTGACGCTGGAGCATAATAAGCCCAGTTTTATTTACACTTGAATGCAGCATTGTCTTAGGGATGATTGGATTATAGCAAAGGGAGATGAGGATGAGGCCTTGCTGACACTGTTGATTTTCTTTATTCGCTCGCGGTGACTATTTCAACCCCGTAGCCCACCCAAGGCTTCCTACCTCATCGTCCTTCCACACATCACCTCCATCCTATTTAAAAGAAAGGAGGAGGGAAAAAAAAAAAAGGATGCTGTAGTACACTTCAAGGCGAATGTGGGGGGAAAAACACGACAGTGTAGTTTTGTAAATGTGTGTGTGTGTGTGTGTGTGTGTGTGTGTGTGTGTGTGTGTGTGTGTGTGTGTGTGTGTGTGTGTGTGTGTGTGTGTGTGTGTGTGTGTGTGTGTGTGTACTTGTCAATGGTTTGCTTGCTTGTCTTTTAATTAATGAATAAAATTTCTGTCTCTTCTGTGCTACATCCAATTAGGGAGACAAATAGAATTAAGAGTGTCTGAGTATTATCTGTCTAATGAATTAGCCTTTGTGTCTTCGTGTGCCATTGTGCTGCTTCTTCAGTCGAGCTTACATATTAGCAGAGGGCTTTTTCTTTTCCTCTATGCATATGTATTATACTGTGGAAACTGTTGCTGAATTTCTGCACAGTTCTCGATTTGTTCTACAGAACATTCTGTCGGATTTGCAGGTCCCAGTGCTTTGTATTGGAGAGCTGTCCTGAGGGAGTTATAGCAGTTATGATGTGGCTTATCTCCACTCTGCATGGCTCGAAGGAGGGAAAAAGGGAAACAAGCTATTTTCATTTGGATCAATTTCTCCGGTACAGGCTGAGGCTGCTGTAGACAATTGGTCAGATTTCGTGATGTCACGGGTTGAATCAAGTAATCCTATCGTTCATTCTCGAGGCAGTGCAGTGATTTACTGTGTTTCTGTAGAGATGGGCACTCAGTAACATCCCGTCCTATTTCTGTACGTTACTACGTGTGGTGTGGTGCGTATGCAGCTCTCTGTCTGTGGACGACGAGCCCTCTGGTCGAATTGGCCTGCTGGACCATAGAATTTCCCCGTTTTTGAGGTGTTCTCAGTCCCTGAGCTTTGTTTTCCTCTGGGATTGGCTATGTTTGGGTCTCGTGAGAACAGTGGATTGTTGACTCTGGTCGCTCTGTCTGTGCCACACAATTGTTTTGTGATGATGGGATGTCTGGCCTTACGTTTCCTATTTGATTAGTGTTCAAAGGCATTGCACCGTTGGCAGGCATATCTAATCATCACGTCTGTGGCTGTGCAGAGGCTCTGCTCACTTGTTGCATCTCCCACACTCTTCTTTCTTTTACTGCATGTGTGGAGTAAACGGCCGCAATGCAAGGCTGCACAGCCGTGATGTTTGATCATAAAATCCATGTTTGCATAATAAAATGTAACACATATAGATTCTGCACATATAGAAATAATTTCACAGACTCATTTGAAAGCACTTCAGCAACCCACAGCTCCCAGTATCTACAGTTAAGGTTAACTGTGAATATGTTGGGTTAAAAGCTGAAAAAAAATCCTGTAGGGGATCACTATTGTATACAGTTGTTAAATCTCAAATTCATCATAAAATATATTATTTAGATTTCATGAAAGCTGTTATCTATGATGATTTAGGAGATTTATATTGGCAGTCATTATTTGGATATGTCATTTTGATGTGAGCCAAACCCATGAATCACAATAGCAATCATATTTTTTAGGATTTAATCTCTTCTCACTGAAGACACATTTGAACATTTAATGTGACTGAACGACTGGGAATAAGAGCGTTTTCTTGCCGCAGAGAAAGTTTTCCGGCATAAATACAATCACTACACCGTGCTTGTCTGTTAAAACATGTTGCGATGAATTATTAGCTGCTAAATTGAGGAGTCTTTATATTGTGGATAATTGACGGTGTTGTAAACGCTCAGCTGTGCAATAAAGGTGCACCTACTCTTTTCTAAAGTGGCTGTGTATAATTACGAGCTCAGTCCAACAAATAAAAGTGCAAGGAGTTTCTCTCTTTGTCTGTTTGTGCCATGTGGTGAGATGTGTCTTGAAATGTCAGCTCGCCTCATGATTTACAATCCTCTGCGTTTTCTGTTGTGTCAGCGATTCTGTGCATGTTCAGCACAGGATCCCTGTAGCGGCTCCTCGCAGTGATGCACGCACACGCAAGCACGCACGCATACGGCTCGTCATTCACAGCCAGCTTTACTCTGCCACTCCACCAACGCATTTCTTCACTTCCCGCCAGGTTTCAGGGGAATTTGAGGGAAATTCAATGATGCTGCTAAATCAATTTTATTTGAAATTCCTAGGGATGTAGGCAGAGTGCAGGGAGGGAAGTGAGATTGTGCCAGGCAGGTGTTTGTAAATGAGAAACAGGGGACAGGAGCAAAGGAGGCGGCAGCATTCTCCAGCTCTCCTGTGGCCTGGCTGCACTACAAGTCTTCCTTCCCATATTGTCTCCTGCTTTTATATTAATTACAACTTGTATTATCAGCCGCCAGTTGCTAACCCCAGCAAATAGAAAAGGCTGCCCCTAGGGACTGTGCTCCTTTTGTATTTTTTTCTCTATCTAGTCCTATTGTGTTGGTTTGTGTGTGCGTCCCCGCCTGCACATGTATGTGTATTTGCTTGGGAGCATTCTCCTCCTCCTCCACCTCCTCCTGGTAACACTGCTCTTTAACACAATTAGTGCAGAGCATGGAGTGAACCGTGTTTGACTCCTAATTATGCCCAGCTTTAGGGAATAGTCACATGGGCTCGAGGCTTCTTTTTTTTTTTTTTCCCATCTTTTTTCCTCTTTTGCTTCTTCCTCAATTTTATTTCCAGGACTTCTTGTGTAGGTTGAAGAAGACTGTTTGGGTGACATGATTTTTTTTTTACAACTTGTTTGAACTTTATCAGACCCATGGGGGTTGTGACAAAATGGTTGTGTGTGTGTTTGTGTTGCGCACTGCAGTGTCTGATGATGCACCCTCCATTGCTCAGAGAGGCCCACTAAATTATTCATGGGGAGGAAAGGCTGTTGCTTTTGTCGCCTTGTTGAGCGTGGAAAGTTAACACTGTTGTTGTGATATTCGTTGTCTTGTTTTGCAGTCATGGTTATGAATGAGGAGTATCTTACAGGTATCAAAAGAGCAGTGTGCGCCCTCCTCGGAATACCCACTAGTCCAAGTATCTACTGTATTATTTTTCATTATAATATATGTAGTGCTGCAGTCTACTTTTTGTCCTATACGAGCCAAACTAACAAACCCTTATCTGTATCCCTGCATACAGGCCCATTAAATCCACAGGGTTGCAAATCATAGCAAAATATCATTCCCTTTAACACCATTAGCCGGGGTGTCTTTGAATTTAATTTAGTGCCAGCACCATTAAAAATGACACATTACTCTGCAATGATAGCTAAATTAAGTTCTATCGATTCCGCTGTTGCATTAAAACCATGCTGTGGCCATGGCTGGAGAGTGTTCAAGAGCGGTAGAATGAGAGGGCGAGCGTGTGTGTGAGAGCAGCAGGCATAGTTTTTCAGGTCTGTCTTGCGTCTTGCCGGCAGTGGGTGTCTCATTGTGAGGAAGTAGAACCCAGTCATTTTCTTCTCTTGGAACAACAACAGCCTGTTCTGAGAGCACAGAGCTCAGCTCTGCTTAAATACATTATGCACTCTTTCTTCTCCCCCTCTCTCCCTGTTGCATTTGACAAAGACAAAATTAGACTGTTTTCAGATGGTTGATGGGTTTTTCCCATATTAGTGATTTCACTCAGCCTGTGCTGTGTTGAGGATTAACAGAAGATTGTTATAACAACAGACCTCGTTCCCATGAAGTGTACCATGTGTTGATCAGTGGCTCACATCACAATCATCCATCCCTCTCTGAGCGGGGACACTTTTCTCTCCACTCACTCTGGAGGGCTAAAACCCACGCATGGGCTATTGTTCACCCTGTCTTCTTACCCCTCTTCTCGGTAATTCTCCGAGCTCTTTATCTGATTGCCATCCGGTGAACAGCTGACGCTGAGAGGGCCTTGAGTGGAGCGGAGGGTCTGAAGGGTCTTGTGTGTTTCTGTCTGCTGTTTTCAGCTCCAAGCTGTTTGAGAAAACAGCCCGCCTTCCCCCAAAAACTTAGCAGATAAAAGGGCCTCGCTCACAGGCAAAGCAGCAGCCTCGCCTCCGCAGCAGAGCAAGCAGCAGCACATCAGGACTGTGTGCCCAGGGGAGCTCGGCAGCAGCTTGTCTTATAGCCTCCGTTTCCCTCCAAACCTCCATTAGTCTCCGGGCTCTATCCTGTCTGTCCTCCGCGAGAACAGCTCACTCTGACTGGGGCACCAAAGCAGGCAGGCCTCACTTTGGTGGGAGCGGAGAGAAAAGAAGTTCATCAGGAACTCTGCCTAAGTTGGACAAAATGGTAAAACCGGTCTATTTCTTGGAATATTGTTTGGCTTGTACACCCCCCCACGCTTTCGTATGTATGTATATGTGTTTATGTGTGTTTGAGGGAGGAAAAAAAACACATAGCGGGAACTGAGAAGTGGGTTGAGGTTTGTGGGAAGCCTTGGTGCAGGCCTCTGTTTGTTTGGCTTGGGCTCTGCTCAAGGGGCTGCTTCTCTTGGGGCCCAGACAACGTAGGGCTCACGTCTGCCAAGATTTTGTCATCATGCTCAGGTGACACGGTAAACTGGGAAAAACTAACGAGGGTTTCGTGTGAGCTGTGAAGCCGTATCAGCTCTGTCTCTAAGAAGCTGTTCAAACTGTGTGTGTACGATTGTGCAGAGGTGTAGTAAATGACGTGATCAGGCCTTCCCTGTATCGCCTGAATGGCAGAGGAAATTCCACCTCTAGCCTGACTTCATGTGGCACTGATAAAGCCTTTCCTGTACAGTAGAAAATCCTGTTTCCCCGTGTGCCCTGACAGGGCACTGGGAATGACCAGGAAAAAGAGAAGGCGGTGGAGGAGGAGGAGGAGAGAAAATGAGCTGCAGGAGAGAAAAAAGTCCATTTTAAAATCTATGAATTTGTTTATGGCCATTTCTTTGAAGTTAGCCAGCCAAGATTTAACACTTTTTTTCAGCTTGTCTTTGTATATATAAAAGTGAGTGTGCGTGCATGTGTGTTTATACTTCTGGCTCTATTATGTCATTAGCATGTGTGTGTAAGAGTATTCCTGCAAGCCTCTGTGGGCGTGTGTGTATGTCACTGTGGGCGTGGACACATTTTTGGCAGATTAGCAGGAGAATCACTGTCATATCTTATTTTCATTTCTGACAGTGGTAATGATTAATGGCGGCTGTGGTCTGTTTGGACTTTTTACCTCGATATTTCACACTTGACACGGAAGTTTCAATTGGTTATGGGATGAATGAACTCTACTGGGCTCTGCCATATGTGTTTAGACAATTACAAGGGCTTGACTTGCAATGTTAAGAATCAAATGCCACATTTACAGTGCTGTGTATCTCTTTCATGCATTAATGAAACCCTTTGATTACAGTGTGTTGACTTATCGCCAATATGCTTGTTTCTTTCTGTTCATCCATGGTAATTGTAGCATCTTTGATTGTTTACTAACTTGCTGTGGAATTAGTAATGGGGGGATTATTCCTGCCAGAAAAATCTAAGCAGGTCAAGGACCCTTACAAAGCTTGTAGACTCTTACAGATGTCACTGTCACATTTCCAGCATACTCAAATGATCTCTCTCTCTCTCTCTCTCTCCTTCTCTCTCTTTCTGTGTTTCTCCTTCTCTACCCTCTTTTCCTCCACCTCCACCTCCTCCTCCCCTTCCTGCTCTCTCTCCTCCTGGTTTGTGGTCTGGATGTGGAATGTGGTTGGATGCACGGATGGATGGATGGATCCCACGCTCGCTTTCTCCCTTTTCAAACCTCAGAACCCAGCTTCCTGGAGAGACCACGATGACGCCACCTCCACACACTCAGCCGGCACACCGGGGCCCTCCAGCGGGGGACACGCTTCACAGAGCGGTGACAACAGCAGCGAACAAGGTGAGCCAGAACAGAAATGGGAGCACATTCACACTTACTCACACACACAAACACACACCCACAAACACACACATGGGTGTACATGTGCACTCAAGCAGTAACACATAAACATGCATGGTTCCATGCAGGACAGGCATACGTCCATACAGGACATATAAATCAACACACATGGATAGAGTTGCCAACACTTCACTTTAATGCCGTCGAATGTGAGATCTATTGTGAGTAGATGGCACATCTCTCTTTACACATGTCCTAGTCTTTCCTTTTGCACTTTGGATTATCCTGTTTTTTGACTGGCGTCCATGTAAACACAGTCACACCTAAAAATGAACACGCTTATCCACCATTACACTCGCGCACAAATACGAGCCACAGCCACTGTAATAAACCCACGTTTCCAAAATGTTGCTATTTAGAGAGCCGAACAAAAGCCGGTGATTAATTGTCTATTTCTGCCAGTTCTTGCTTCAATTTAAACCATATTAACTTTGACTGCACAACAGCCTTTAATTATGTCTCACTGAGTCTTATGTTATGTAGGACATGACCTGCCAAACAGCCATAAAGCATTTTTCAAAAATGCATTTGAATTTAAGTCACGGCTATCGCTATTGTATTGTCGTCATCATCTGCATCAGTTTTGACATGTAAACTGTCAAAGCCACATGTTATTGGAGATGATCAATTTGAATCTCACAACTCTGTAATTCTGAGATTTCTTTTTTATGATTTACATATTCTATTTGAACTTAGAAATCAGACGATGAGCTCCCAACCTTTTTTTTTTCTCCCTCATCTTCCCCTTGTTTTGAATGCGCCAAAGATCTTCTTTCACTAGCAGCAGTATGTGTGTGTATGTGTGTGTATGTGCGTGTGTTTGTGCTTCTCTCTCTCTCTGTATCTGTGTGCGTGCCCTCTGGCAGTGTCCAGAGTTTTTCATCAAATTTCATCACACTGTCTGCATACAACACTTAGACCAGCTCACTCACTGAGTTAAACTCATTGTGTCTGTTCAAAGCTTTCGTTTTGCCAATATGCGATCAAACATATTGATGGGATGTGTGGTCCACTGTGGGGCAGGTCAAATTAGCTCCACCTCCCTTAGGCAAGGGCTGGAGCTTCTCAACCATTACTGACCACAGATTCGGGGTCGCAGGAGCCTTTTGTGGTTGGCTGTGTCAGGACTAGTTGGAAGGAGAGAGATGATGATAACTAAGCTGTGGTAAAACAAGATGAATCTTCCAGACAGTAAAATATAAAGATAGAATGGTTAATAGTCATATGACTACTGATAAGGAATCCATTTGTCTTCTACTTTGACACATACACTAACCGTCTGTTGTTCAAGGACCTTTCAGCAAAGCAGATGACTAGGCTCACACAGAGGGCTTGTATTGTTAAATTAAAAATCAAAAAAGGAAATATCAGATTGATTTCAAGAAGTGAAATATAAAATTTCTACTGAAAAATACTAATATTAGTCAAAGGCCCAGTATGAAGGCTGATTAGAAGAGAGTACAGTAGTTTTTGCACTCTTCTTTGCAAATGCAAGTAGCACGGGAGCTGAAGCGCAGCGGAGGGGAGGGAGAGAAGGGGCGGGTGGGAGAAAGAAATGCACTGCCTATTGATTATCTTACACACATAAGTACAAGTGACCTGTAATCCACAGAGCACTTATCGACTCCTTTCCCCACCGTATCCAGTAACAGCGGATCGATACAGGCCAAAGACAGTTACGGTACGGCACCATGCAATGGGCCAAGATAGACCCAGACTGAATCAGGGCCGGAGCACGACCTGCACTGAAGCGCGCTAAATGCAAGAGTCACCAGCTCAGACGCTTTGTGGTACAAAACAAAGTAAGCAACTTCAAACTAGAAGCGAAGATTTAAACTAAGGTGAAGCAGGAGCCAACAGATGTACAGAGGTGAAAGAGTAGAAAAGGTGAAAAAGTAGGTACGGCAGAAAAAAGGAGGAAGCGAGAAAAAAAAAAAAGGGAAAGAGACCAAGGGCAGCTGATTTAATGGTCTAATGAGGCCGTCCTCTAGCCAGTTGTTTTGTGTGAGGCATGCTCTGACCTTTCGCTTCGCTCGGGAGCCCCGCCGCCTCATTTTTCACATTCTTGCAATTACGTTAACGCTTGAAGCGCTCGCTGACTCCCGACTCTGGCCCTTCCATTCTGACTGAACCTTCCCTCTCCAACCTCTCCACCTTTCCCTCCTCTCCTCCTCGCCACTCCACTCCACGCATGAACTCGCCTCGTATCTCAATACATTTCAACATAAAATTTGTAGTCCGCACTCTGGAGTCCACAGAGAAAACGTGAAATGTGCGCTTCACTTCAGTAATGGGGTCTTTAACAGCTTGGCCCCTGTTAAAAGGGGTGACAATGTGGATCAGCTGAGGAAGACAGAATAGATGGCTGAGAGTGAGGGAGGAGGAGGAGAGAGTGAAAGAGTGTGTGAAACCGATGGGGCTTTTTGGTTTCAGCTGCCAAGAAAAACATCAACTTTCCTCTGTCATCCCTCCACCTTGAGGGGCATGTTTTATTTGTGCCCATGGCGCGAAAAGCGTTTACCTGAAAAACAGATTCCTAAGCATTCCTGTAGTTAATGTATGACTCAGAGTTATATCGCACAAAATATCAAACTGCTTTATCCAAATTAAAGTCACCAATTAACCTCAAATGCATGCTTTTGGACTGTGAGGGGAACCAGACAAAACTCATTAATACACAGGCCCAACATGCAAACTGCACAGAAATCAACCAGGTATGTTTTCGCTGTGGGGGCATAACCACTACGCCACCATGTGACCTGGCGAGAGGATGTAAGAGAATTATTATTTTTATTCTCTTATTTTAACTTATGCCCAAAAACTATTTTACAAGGGTGCAAATATGTGTTATCAGTGGAAAGTGGAACCATTTACTGTAATGCAGTAAACCAAGGTGTAGCATGTTCATAGTTGTCAGTAAAGATTGCCGCTAAAGTCTTGTTACACCACTGGGATCTGCATCATTTCCTTAATCCTCACTCCTAGCAGACTTGGTTTCTCTAATTTTTACTTTCCTTTGAAATTATGTCCAACATAGATAATGTGAATTATCACCCCGGGGGTAAATTCTGTGCTCTCACTTACCGACTTTTAGAGAGTGACTCCCTATGTCCCTGCTTGATAAACAAACATCAGTGAAGGGGAGATGGTTCAGAAGGTAACACACAATAACCTCATTGGCTCGGCATGCACATCATTTTGATTAACAGTCTTTTGGAGCTCCTCCAAGCTTATCTGGAAACATCAGAGACATCAGTTGCAGGGAGTTAAACTTGATGAATGTACATGCTTTAAGATCGCGCCAGTTTCCAAGCAGGTGTCTCTAATATGTTAAGCACCCAAAGTGTGATGGAGCAGTGTGATGAAATACTCTGCACGTTTGCCCACACCAAACACAGTAAAGTCAAATGCATTCAGTCATGAAGTGTAAATCCCCTACACTGATTCAGCATGGTAGGTAATGCCTTTCCCCCCTCAGTGTATATGTGAGTCTGAGAGCGTGTGTGTGTGTGTGTGTGTGTGTGTGTGCACATCCCAGCCCCAGTCCACACTTGTAATTATTAGCTATGCATGAAGACCAAATCCACGTTGACATCTTGAGTGCTGAGCAAAGGGGCTTTCTGTACAATTCCCAGATTTTACTGTAGATGGAAAAGGCTCAACAGAAGAGAGGAGAAAGCAGTTTGTACATTTTCTCAGCAATTGAACAATCCCCACGCTCTGCGGATAGACAGACTCCCCAGAGAGACCGAGAGAGGCAGAGATGGAGAGAAAGGGAAGAAGAGAGGGAGAGTTTGAGTGTTCGGCTCCAAGGGAGCATGCAGAGCTTGATGGTGTTGTGGTACATATGTGTGTGTCTCTGTGTGTGTAGGGAGTGTGGTGAGCTCCCTTGGCCCTGGCTTGGGGCCCCACTCAGCAAGGTCTTTGTGGTTGAGCTCACTAGAGGGAGGTCATTCCTGTTGGGGACATGACTCCTGGTGTCCCAGCATGAATAAGGCCTGTTGAGTCCTGCATTTTCTATACCTTTGCTTCTTCTTCTTCTTCTTTTTTTTTTTTAATTGGCTATACTCACAGTCTAAGACGTGGCTAAAGAGAAAGATGGATACATACATGTAACAACAATAGAAATAACCCCATAGTCTCAGCTAAACACAAGATGGAAGCCTTGTTGCATTTAGTAGCTTATACCCGGGCTCTGGAGTGATCGGTGAGGTGTGTCTGTGTATATAAAATATACGATTTGGGTGTGTGTGCATGTGTGTGTGTGTGTGTGTGTGTGTGTGTGTGTGTGTGTGTGTGTGTGTGTGTGTGTGTGTGTGTGTGTGTGTGTGTGTGTGTGTGTGTGTGTGGACATGCACGTGCATGTGTTAGCTGGTTCCCTCTAAGTGCCTGTTAGAGTTTAATTTAGTGTAGTAATTAAAGCTGAACACTGGCCCATAAACAACAGATAAACAATAAAGCAGACCCAAGCCCTGCTGTTTCATGGCTCTCACTCCCAGCTGTTGGAGCACTGATAATTTTTACAGTGCTCCTACCTCACCACAACACCACAAGAGTGTGTATCTCTTATAGATGTGTGTGCACGGGTGTAGTTTAGCGTGTGATGACAGAGAATTAACACAAAAAAGAAAGGGGGGCACAAACGCACATAAACACGCAGGATACATCCACGTCTCTGTAAAGAAAACACAGAACTACAGTGAAGCAATCAGAAAGGTGAGAAGAGGAGCAGTCTGCCTCTGGAGTCACTTGCAAAATCAACTCAGTGAGATCAGAGATCGCATTAACATTAAAACACGCGCAGCGATGGTGTGCGTCGCTTGTATAATTTGCAGCATCACACTCAGTGGCAGCAACTGCTTTTGACGGAAAAGGGGATAAAGACAAACTTTAATGACGCTTAATGCTACAGTTCCTCAGCGAGCGACAGAGGGCCACTGCAGCTGTGTCACTGCATGTCAGCCTCATGTTAGTCAGGTGTCTGTTGTGGAAGCAGTGCTGCGTGTCTGTCTGACGGTTTGTTGGGAAGGGGCAGGGCCATTGTTGAAAGCCGAGAAGAGTTGCTCTGGAGGGGTAGAAAACATGGTACAGAGGGGATACTTTCATGATCCCATTAGCATAAAAGAGGCTAAATTATTCATGTGGAGTGCTTAATCTATGGGGAAAAGTATAGTTAATGCACATAGTTTTAAAATGGATCTCTCCCTGCCTCTGCCCTAACACCAGATTCTTGCTGGATTCAGCATTCGCGGGCATTTACGGGAACGGCTGTCACTCTGTCTTTCATACACACGCATAGACATGGTATGTGTGGGCATATGTGCACACTTGCTTAAGCACTGCTGCACTTCAAGCTGTTTCAAGGGGCTCTGCTCTCAGCTCATCCTCTCCCTCCCTCCCTCCCTCCCTCTCTCTCTCTCTCTCTCTCTGTAAGTCCTTCTTCTATCCTCTCTTTCTCTCCCTCTCTTTCCATTTATTCCTCCATCTCTCTCCACTTCTCTTTCTCCCACCCTCTTACTGTATCCCTCGCACTCCTCTCCTCACTCACCCCTCTCTGTCTCGCTCTCAGTACCGCAGACTACCTGGCCCTCATCCAAAATGTGATTAAAGAGAATGATCAGCTCCCTCAGCTCCCTATTTCCTTCCTCCCTTCCATTCTCTTCCACTTTTTTTTTTTTTTTTTTTTTTTGCTCTTTCTGTCTTTCTTCTGACCCTGTGCTTGAAAACAGCGAAAGAAAAGGTACTATAAGATGATGTGGACTGCCAATATAGTCAGCCTCGCTTCCAGTAACAGACTCTTCCCACAACATCACCACCACCCTGTTGCCCTTCCATCCCCCCTGACACTCAAGCTCTCCCACTCTTATCGTGTCCTTTGCACTCCTGATTTTCCCTCCCTCTCCCCCTCTGCCTCAGCTCTAGATGGGGCCTGGTCCCTCTGGTCCATAATCATGAACAGGCCCCTGGTGCGACCTGGCCCAACCCAGCCTGGCCTAACTTGGCGAGGAACTGGGTCCAACACAGCAGGAAAGGCACATTAACTGGGTCAGCCTAATGTGCAAACTAATGTTTGGAGAACATAGGGAAAAAATTATCCAGATTATTCTGACAGCAGCTGAGGAGAATGTCTGTTTTGCACCATTAAGGGAAAGCTGGGGGAAAATGTTTTTTTTTTTTCTTCTTTCCTTTCTTTTCTTTTTCTGTCTTCTTCTCAGAAGTAGATGAAGACCAGCTTATCTGGGAGTGAGCGGGGCATAGTTGAAAAGCACAGAGGAAACGGTGCTGTGGGGAAGTAATCACGAATCAACTATAGTAAAAGAAATGGGAGGGGAGAGACTTTTTCTTTCTTGTACCCTCAGCCAAAAACAAAGGCAGAGTGCCGTCGTGCTGCTGGATCAGTTCATTATACTGTGGGTTTACACACACCCATGTTCCTCTGCTGATTACACCAGTGCATGTGGTGTTGATGAGGAGTGCACAGAGGTCTGATGTAATATGGCTAAAAGGGATTGGAGCACATGCCCCAAAGGGCATTTCCACGTCCATTAATGCTGCCGCTGCTACATTTTCACAAGGATGACAGTGCTTTAGTTCTTTAAAGGGAGAGAGTGTTTTCCCAGGAAATTTTCTGTCTTGTTTCAGCAGGCTAGCCTGAAGGGGGTCAGCCAAGAAGTCACCCTTAAGAGGTGATAATCCAATTGCTCTAGTCCTCACCAGATTTGTTTTCCCCTTGTCTGGCAGTGTATTGGTTAGTGTGTGTGTGTGTGTGTGTGTGTGTGTGTGTGTGTGTGTGTGTGTGTGTGTGTGTGTGTGTGTGTGTGTGTGTGTGTGTGTGTGTGTGTGTGTGTGTGTGTGTGTGTGTGTGTGTGTGTGTGTGTGTGTGTTTTCGCAGAATTTAGGCCTGCGTGCGTGTGTGTAATAGACATAGAATGAGAGCCAGAGACAGCAAGATGCCACCGGTTTCTGTGTCCAACCCCGGGCCCCATTCAAGATCAGAGAGAGGTTATGGAGGCCAAGCCTGTCAAAGGCACACCTGCAGGGAAACTCCAAAAACCCCGACTGCCAGCTTACACAGGCCCGTTTAAGGTGTGCTTATTTGGAGTTTAACCCTGACTTCAAATGTCCTTTCCCTCTCTTCCCCTTTGTGTTTGACCAATGGGCCTTGTGCTCTTTTACTTTCTTTTCTTTCTTCTGCCTCCCTTGGCTCTTTAATCTCTTCCACCACCCCCTACCCTCCCAATTCTCCTCCCCCTAATGTCCAAACCTCACATCACCGCAAAGATCCCTCCAAAAGACAGAACGCGGTTGAGTAGAGTGGCTTAGCAGAGCTAGCTGCAGCTTGTTCACTTGCTGTGTGGTTTTCTCTTGTGTAAATCGGGGTTTACACACAGAGGCATATTTGGAACTGAGCAAAGCAGCTATACCCTACAGGTAGTGCTTTAACCATGCTGCCACCTTCCAAGAGAGTGGGAGGATGATAAAGGAAGTGTGTTACAATCCGAGTTCTTCCTCTCTGCTGCTGATTTTCACGCGCACATCTTTCACGTTTATGCAAAGCTTTTCAGGGCATTATGCAAGATAAGCTCATTTTCTAGTCTGATTCCCACTCCAGTACATGCTTTAATGACTCTTAAAGCCAAGGGCTGCTTTTTTAGGCATAATAGCAGTCCCGCGGTCTCTCAGTTTCCACGTAGCCAGGCTGCTTTTTCCACACCTGATCACTTTTGTTCACCCATTTTATGGCTATTGGGGAGCAGGCGGAGGTGAGCGATTCGACAGTGGTTAGTGCCATGAGCCCTAATGTTTATTGGAAGCAAGCGTCTAATAATTTTTGATTACCCCAGAGGAGGTATTAGCCATGTTAGTCAGCAAGGATAATTTCTTATTTACATGCCCCAAGCAGTGAACACTCTGAAGGAACACTGGGGCTAAATGCGCAACAAAACGAATCAAACATGCCAAACGAGATGCTCCTTCCTGGCTGGCTGCAGGGCTGAAGCTGAGAAAACCTTCATTATGCATTTACCATAATTCATTTAGAGGGTTATCAATTTGCAGAATACAGACAAGATGTTTGGAGGGGGAAGCAATAACACCATATCAAACGAAGGAAGAGAAAAAGGAACAAGGGAAAGCGAGATGAAAAGGAGCGAGATATTCAAGGATAGCTCACCGCCTGGATTTTTAAAAAAAAAAAATGTTGTTCCAATTACACACTTTTCCATGTTCTGAGGCACAACTTGCATGTTAAATGGTGCAATCTTGTCTCTTTTACCAGTGTCACGCTCCGCCCCCTACGGAAAGCAGAAGCTGATTTTCCTTTAATGAAAGCTGTTTGGCTCAGGAATTCTCTCCCCTACATTTTTGTTGGGATTCGATGTGTGTGTGTGTGTGTGTGTGTGTGTGTGTGTGTGTGTGTGTGTGTGTGTGTGTGTGTGTGTGTGTGTGTGTGTGTGGAGGGGGTACACACAATGATGTTCTAGTTCAAATATTGCCTTTCTGTTCATTTAGGGTTTGCTCTTTGTTTGGCTTCAACACTGCTTACTCAAGGGTTTTTGTATCAGTCTCGCAGTGTCGATTTCAGGACAGTTACTACATGTTTTCATTTTTCACTCCTGGCAACACATACCGAGAGAAGAAAAAGACCTTTAAAAGCATCATTCTCTCTGCCATCAGGCAAGGATGACTAAGGCCCCATTAGAACAATTGGAGGAAACTTAGGGAGACGGGGAGTGTTTAAAGGAATGAAAGCACCAAGAAAACACCACTATCTTCTGATAACCAGCGCTTTCTTTTATTATCTCAACACAAAATCCTCCACCTCGGAAAAAATTGCACTGACTCTACTGCTTCATTCAAAAATAAACCAATATAAACAAAAAGGTTGGAAGGGAAAGACAGACACACATGCACGCAAGCACACACACACACACACACACACACGCACACGCACACACACACACACACACACACACACACACACACACACACACACACACACACACACACACACACACACACACACACACACACACACACACACACACACACACCACAAAAAAAACATTTAACACTTTCCAAAGTGAGGGGGAAAACTGCATTGTTTAGTACGAACGCTTACTCCCAGGGATGCAGTCCTTAGACAACTGAGTGTCTGCAGGAGACATCTGTGAAGCCTGACCTTGTGACCTCGGAAAGAATGCTCTTAAGGTGGGGGAAAACTGCCTTTTCCACTGAATCATGGCCTACAGGACGGCCCAGCAGCGGCACAACAAAAACAAGCACAAAGATAACGTGCAGCGCAAACAGTCATTAAAATCAAATCAAAACAATATAGTATTAAAAACCAAATCAAAACAGAAGTTCAGTCACGTTTTTTGTGAATCAAACAAGTGAGAATACAGTAAATGCAGAAAAGCGATCATTTAAAGGAAACTGGAGTGTAATAATTCCATTAATGTAAACAGGAGGAAAGAGGGAGGAAAAGAAACATGAGGTAGATAACGTGCAACTGAGAAGACAGACAGACTTGGTCAGGGTTTGCCTTGCAGGCCTTGCTGTCTCTTACTCCTTTGGCCCCCCATGAGATCATTTTCATCCTTTATGAGTCAAAAGGAAGCCTGGTTGAAAATGAAAGGTTACACAAGCCAGAGCCCGAGCCCTCGGAGTGAGAGAGGAGAAGATCCCTGCTGCAAGGGCCCTGCTGCTATTCAAAGCACCTGCCATTGTGTGGGCGCTCATCCAGGCCCATTGTTGTGCAGAAATTAGTCGTGCTCCCTTTGGCTCCCTTCGGCTCCAGAGGCATGCGGCAGACCCCCTTGTTGTTTCGGGTTCAGATACGTGGTTGGATAGATGCGTGGCCCTGGCTACCATTACCACTGGCTGTGGCCCTTTGCCCTCTCTCCCACTGCACAGTATCGTTCTGTTTTCTTCTCATCCACACTCTGTTGTTCACCTCTCGAGAACACTTTTGGGCCAACATTCCTATAGTTTTCTCTCTCTTCCTTTTGTACTCCTACTCTTCTCCCTTCTTTGGTGTATATGCTTATTGTTCTTTGGAGCACCCTCATTATACCCATGGTTATATTTTAAGGGCCTCTCTCTTTGATTTTGGTCTCGTGGGGAGTGAGTTGTGGGCTGGTGGGAGCTTAAGGGCTGGCCCAGCTCTCTGGGCTCCCCAGCCAGCGTCTCGGAGAGTGGGCTTGGGGGTATTGTTGGGCTGGGTACCACTGCAGAAGCACTGGTGCTACTGCTAGAGCAGGGGGGTGTATGTGAGGTGAAAACTGAAAAGTCAATAGCAAAGGCCGGACAAAAATAAAAGAGAAAAAAGAAAAAGAGGGTGAAACAAAAGGAGATGGGGAGCTTCAAAAAGCTGAGAGCTGTAGAGCACTGCTAATTAATAGCATCAGAAGAAGAGCCCCCACAACCCCCACCCCCCCACCCCTTCCCCTCCTTCTGGAACTTTAGTGCTGCATATTAACTTGCATGGTAGGGTGATTAAGAGCTCAATTTGTGAGTCAGATCCATCATCTCAGTGCCAGACCAAAGCAGCCTACAGTATCTCTGCTGTACGAGGGAGAATTGGGAATGCCTCCTTTGGAAAATAGAAGACCAACACACTTTTCATAAAAGTTGCCAAAAGAAAGTGCTGTCTTGTTTGTAATACAGCCATACCTTTTTGAAACGGCTGAATCAGCAGTCCGTGACAGGGAAGAGATGATTCAAGTCTTTGGTTGCTTTATGTGCTGGCAGTTGATTCTAATATTTGTTTCTTCTTTATATTAGATTATATAAACACAATGTAACACAGAAAACATACAGCAAAGTGGAACAAAAAGTAGTAAATCCATTCATCTATCCATCTTCATATGGGATTGGAGCCAATTCCAGACAGAACGCACGTTGGACACAGGGAGAACATGCAAACTCCCACATTGGGATGTTTGTTTTTAAACTACATTTACATTTTCTTAAGTTTTTTTTAATTCAAAATAGACTGTTATTTGTCCTTCCACTCCTTTTGATTGCAACCTATCAAAAGATGACGTTCAAGAGTGTGATAAAATCAGACTTTTTTGTGGGTCACCAAGCCAGATTGGCAGTAATTTGAACTGGGGCCTTGCAATTTGTATTTTTCGCAGCAGTAATAGGCTCCTCTCTCACAGATCCTGCAATCGCAATTTCCACTGCCAACAGCTGTCAAGCCCCTAAAATCAAAATTAGTGCCATGGAATTGGGCCTTAATGAAATGACCTGCTGGATTTACCTTAAGGAGCCGGGCGGACAGTCAATACTAGCCTCGTCAAAGTCCTCTCTCTGCATGCAGCAGTTCCATTAACGAAAGGAAATAGTCTCGAGTAAATGTATTAAGCACTACTTCCACCTTGTAATTATATTTTTCCCTTCTCCCTTCATAATTCATTCACTCTTTCATTAGTTCTTAATATTGAAAAAGGCTTTTAAATGTCTCTTCTGTCTTCATAGGGTCACCAATTATTTGTCACCATGCATTATGAGTATGTCAAAAGAGTCCTTGTTATATATTGGGGATAAATGTAGCATCCCACAACAGCGAGCATGTTAGAAATACATATCCCTCGCTTGCATTATTCCATAATAGCAGACAAGAAAACCTAACATTATGGGACTGACACAGGGATCAGAACCTCTCGGCTCCCCATTGCATCTGCTTCCTATAGAAAGAGATGAATGTGTGCCAAGGCCCAGTGGAGGACATTGGGCCCTGGTTATTGACTTGTAAAGAAGCCGGTAGGTGAGGGGTCTTGACAAGACATGAGCGGCTGACTCTCTTGTAAAGCTGTATCTGATTTCTCTGCTAGTTGGCTCCCTGGAGAGACCCACTCTACCCTCTGTTGATCAGACTCTCACTCACAGCTGTATAGAAAAACGCAGCGATAAAAAGAATGAAAGAGCAGTTTTGTGAAAAGAGACGCTCTCGTTCTGTATGCCATGATTTCCCTGTTCGGGTGAGAATGAGGGCGAGGGAGAAGGTTGAAGGAAATGAAGAAATCAGCAGCTCGGTGAATGAGCTCCATACATGAGCACATGTATGATCTTAAGCCAGAGTGAAGCTGTGTGAGGTTATGTTTTGGTAAGATATCCACTATGAACTTGTCAATAAGGGCATCTGCATTTGGGCAGACATGATTATATAAAAATAATGAGGGAAATATGTTAGGAAAAGTGCCTACTATCAACTAAGTAAGATCTTCACTCTTTACAGATCTGATTAATTTATGAGTGTAAACTGCATGGAGAGAGAGAGAGAGAGAGAGAGAGAGAGAGAGAGAGAGAGGCAGGTGAAGGGAGGAAAGGAAGTTTTCATTGACTCTCTAGAGCAGGCCAACCCAAAGCCCTGGAGGGAACTCTCTCAGTTTGAACTTTATCAGGGGCTACGCTAAATCAATACTCTATCGGAAAAAGAATTAATTACTAAAGCAGAATAAAACAGCTGCATTTTAAACCAAGGATTCATCAATTCTGTAATCTCTTGGTTACAGCTCAGGTGTCAGGAGGATCATTTCAGCTCCATGTAATGAGGAACTGTGGGAGTTTACCCTAACCCTCTGCTGTCCTCCTTCTCCACCTCTCAGCTTCTGACCCCTCCTTTCAACCAGCACATTTTCTTTTACATCCCATCTTCTACCTTCTCAGCTCGTACATATTCTCTTAAAAAAAAAATTGTGTGCATTTTTTCTCTTTACTTGCCCCGTTCTTAATGCACCAACTGTATTTCACTCTTTTAAACCCCCTCTCCCCCACCTCACTACATTCCCCTTCCCACCGAATTCCAGTCTTTGCAGGGATGGGACGAAAGGGTATTAAACTTGAAATCTCTGGTGCGAAAGCTGACTAGAACGGGACATTCCCGCTGCTGCAGCCATCAAGCCGGACATTCCTCCGCTCAGGCTGGGACACCGCTGGTATTGCAGAATAAGGGGGGGGCATAAGAGGTGGGGGAAGCTGGTGTAGGACTTGGAAAAACAACCCACCATGCTCAAGTAGTAAACTCAATTATCTTTTTGCGTTTTAAATTAATGGAGTGTGACAATCAAAGGAGCAGATTAGGTGGAATGAAATGAACAGTAAACACATATATGTGCAGGGGGACAAAGGAAATATCCCCAGTATCAAAATAACCTTGCCTGCACCATTGTCACGGCCACTGCCATCCACCCCTCGCAGCCCTTGACCCCAGCCCAAAGCCTGTAAACGGACTGTCCTTGACTCCCCATAATGGGGGATTTCAAGGCAGGTTGAGAAGGGGTTATGGGTGATGAATTGGGTTTTTAGTGAGCTCATTAGGAAGCCAAACAGAGTTTAGACTGGCGGAGCGGAGCAACAGTGCAGTAATCAGTTCTGCTCGCTTTGTTCCCTGCCTCCAGGACATTTGTGTGAAAAAAAGGGAGCGAGCAGGAAAAAAAAAAAAAAAAAACTTCATGGCATTTGGCTGATGAGAGGGCTGCTGAGCAGAGGCTACAATCTGATGGTTGACTTGTTGATTTATAAACCTTTTAATTCATTTACTCCACCAAACCCTCCAGCGCTATGTAAAAATCTCCCATCTCTCTTAAACTTCTGTTTGATGCCACTGCCGATCAGGTAAAGCTGTCTGTAATAAGTCCAAGTTGTCCCTCTCTTTCGGTAATAAAACACCAAGTTTGTTTGTTTGGTTTGGAATTGTAATTGAGGGTAGAAAATCACTGCTTATGCTGTTATCATACATTGCCTCAAACAGTGTAAGCTGTTCTGAATCACAACTGCACTCAGTTGAAACTAGCAACCAGCATGCAGATGCTCTTTCTCATGGCTTAGATAGAAGACTTTGATATTTCCTAGAAGGGATTATGGAGGCATTTGTTTACTGGCGTTTGGATCCATATGGTGCAACTGTGTAGCCTCAATTTGTTTGTTTCTTCTGCTTTGTCTTATCACTCTATTCATAAAATGATGACTCCTCAGTGGATCAAGCTGGCATTTTCTAGTAATCATACTGTACGATGTGAAAGCAGCATATCTTACTAATGACCATGCTTGTTTCAATCCAACATAGGCCCAATTACTTTTGGACAACACTTATTCTTTAATATTTAATGCAGCATCAAACCATAGCAATCAGGTATTCTTCTTTGTGAGCGCCCAATCCTGTGTTTCTTTGTTAAAGGCTTGTAAATTTGTTTATGAAGAAACAAGTGATGAACCGCGATTACCTGTGAGACCAATTATCCTTGTTCGATTTTGAGAGTAAGGGAAGCGGCAGTGTCTTCTTCTGTGTTAGTGTGCAGGGGGAGCAGGGTGGAGTTGTCAGGGAGGCAGAGAGTGTGAAATGTCTGGTGGAGACCCAAAGCCCTTCATTAGCCACTGATCCCTGTCTGCTGAGTGAGGGGCAGTCATGGGCATCACAACTCCCTTTTAGTTCTCCCCCTCCCCAAAAAAAGCCGAATGAGGGGGTGGAGGGTAGCTCCCCCATCCCCTGCAATTTAGCCCTTTGCCATTCATGCAAATTGGGTCCTGACATCTGCAACAGCCTGCCTCCTTTCTTTTATACATCTTTATTCCATTTCTTTTCTTTGGATCTTTTTTTCTTCCTCAGAGAAAAGCCGCCTTTAGATGGTTGAGCCTTGTCGCAGCTGACAAGCATGCGTTCATGTATAGTCCACATCTGTGTGAAAGCAGCATCATTTTGTGGATATACATACACTGTTGTACGTATGAAACTGAAAGATAAAAAGGGAAGTTGGAATGCCAATAGTTGTGTGATCCTTAAAGTTCCAATTTATGATGTAATCAGGTAATCTTTGTTGCAAGTAGCAGGTTAATCTTCAGATCTTAGCAGAATATAATCTTCTGAAAAGATCAAGAGAGGTGGAGGCTGTGACTCTGGAGAAAAGGCAGTAACCAGGCAGCTGGCCCCTCTTCCTCCCTCTTGCTTCTGGATGAACTGCTCATCTTTGGCTCCAGGGGAGAAGCTGAAAGGGGAGGGTGGCTTTGCTCCAGCCCATATTTTGGGTTAAAAGGTAAAATAGTCTAACTGCCTGTTAAAAACAAGTTTTTACCTCCAACCCTGACACCCTCACCCCTCCCCTCTCGTTCTCTCTGTTCCCTCCACTTCAGCCTCGCCCTCTATGGTAGGGATGTGCACAGTGGGGTCAATGCTGTGCCTGTGAGAGGAGAGAGGCCGTGTATCGGTGGAGAGGCGATAGTTATCTCCAGCATTCCAGGGATGACAGAGAGATATCTGCCTGATGGCAGGGTTAGGGGGCTTAGAGAAGGGGCGGAGAAGGGAGGGAGTAGAAGAGGTACAGGAGCTGTTGAGCAACCCCCCCACCCCCACGCACCTCCCTCCTTCCTTCCCTCCATGCTTTTCTTACTGCCTGACTGCCTCGCTTCCCCACACATAGAAAAAAAAAGCCATCTAATTAGAAGCTCTTATTCCACTTCATTTAAGGGAACACTTAATGATGTGTTTTTGGGGGGAGACAACTACACATTATTTCTCATGCAAAAGGAACTGCACGGTTGAAGCCCCCAAGATGCAGATACAGCTGTGTTTGAGATGGAGGTTTGTCCTCCTTTCTCCGGGGTGTCATGGCCATTGGGGGAAAGAGGGATAAAAGGTAGTGTTTTCTCATTCACCTTTCGCCAGTGTCCTGGTAGAAAAGGGGGCAGTAAAGAGGAGGCGGGCAGTGACATCTGAGTTTTGGCAGGGAGACTTCAGACTTGCTGAAGGAGAGAGTTTGTTGTAATTGCTCTGACAGGTTTTAAGGCTGTTAATGACTCCGGCCTGAGCGCTACCAATTTGTCAGCATGCTTGCTGTTTACTAAGCTGTTGTTTTATGGTCCAGTGCAAGGGGCTGCTGCTTGTTTAAGCACAGATCAGGAAATAATCAGCGTAAAACACTGGCTGCAGTGGTGCAGCCACACTAAAACAGTTCCGTTTAGAGCCCTCATCTACTGTATGGATCTGAATGGGCGCAGTAAACCATATGGTGTGTGGTCACACGGACACACAAACTCCCTGACGGCTTACTTACGGTTAGAAATTGGACGGTCGAGTGTGTGTTTTATCATTAAAGGGATTATGTCCTCCTCGTTAGTACTTGTCTATGTTGCATGTTATGTGAGTGCGAAACATATTGGTAGCATGCGGTTATAGCAAAAGCCCTGTAATCCTCAGTTAGCACAGAGCAACAGAGAGCTAGTCGTTTCACCAGTGTGAATAGAGCCTCTACGTGTTTGTGTATGTGTGTATGTGAGAGAGATTGTGTGTGCGTCAAGAGCATGTGGTCCCAGAGCCGGCAAAGACCCCTTCGTAAATCCAGAGTAAATAAAAGGGGTAACCAGACGGACAAAAGAGGAGCCCCCACTGCTTCTCTCATTCGCTGCCATTTGGGGGACTGAATGTGCTAAACGCCGCTTATGTTGGCTGAAAAGTTGAGAAGAAAAAGAGGGGAAAGGGAGGCTCTAAATCCCCCCTCTTCTTTTCTCTTCATTCTCCACAGCCAAGCCTGCAGGGATGTGGTGTAAGGGAGAGGTGGAGGGCTCGGTCACTATGGTGTGTTAAGGTAGAGAAGGCCAAAGAAGCCCCTAAAATGACACACCTCTGAGTTTCTGTTCGACTTCTCTCTCCTTCCAACTCCCCTCTTGAGTTTTTCCTCTTCTCCTTATTTGGGTTAGCTTGGGTGAACATGCCTGACTAGTTTGGGCTGACAGGGGGCGTGGGGGGTCTGTTGTAATTAGTCACTTTAACCACAGCTTCCATAGGCCACTGCTTCTACACTCTTGCTTCATTACCCTGAAACAAACACCGGGGCCTCCCAGTGCAAAATCACTGCACAACCTTTAGAATAATACGCACAATATCTAAAGCTTGTCCACAGGCTCTTCTGCATGCGCATTGATGGTAAAGGAACCAGTCTGGAGTGTTATTTGATAACTAATCATGACTGGGTTTCAATGTGTTCTCCAGCTATTGACAAGTCATTATTTATTCACACATGAGTATATGAGGATGGTGGAACAGCACGGAGAGGGAATTCTCGATGTGCTGATAGCCATAATATGTGTTACTCATGGTCATATCCATAATACTTGTAAGGCTGACTAGATCGTAGTGGCTCCCTGAGGTGCAGGTACCTCCTAGACATGAACTATGAGCTCTGGAGTCATTAGGACTTCCCTGAAGCCTCCCTTACTCTTTACAGAGACTGCAGGACACTTTGTACCAAACAATTTTTGTGCACCAAATCCTGAAGCGACCCTGAATGTGCCAACATCAGATAAGCAGAGTTGCAATGTGTTTACAGTCCTATCCCAACCCGTTAATGAGCTCAGCCCTGAGACCAATTTACTCACAAGGAGATATATCTGAATGCATTTTTAATAACCACCCACTGGTGATGAGAGAGGGAATGTATGTGAGTGTAATGTGCTCTTGCACTTGTGCTTGTTTGTTTGCTAACACGCTCATTCACTCTCTCGCCCTCATTGCATCCGGTCATTGTCTTCCATCTTGCGTGATTACACCTTCTCCGCGTCCGCACATATGAGAATATGCACAGAAACTTTCATTGCAAGCACTTTAAGTCAAGATTGTGAACAAGTAAGTGAGGGAGAAGGAGAGAGCAGGAAAGGTTGAGAGAAGACAGAAAAGAGAGTGGGGAGAGTGGGAGCGAAGGCGGGGGGGTATGTCTTTTTTCCGTCTCCAAGGGCGCTGCTTTTCCAAAAGTGCCTGGGGCTACACTCCAGCACCTCGGCTCCCTTAGGCCCTTCGACTGCCTCCTAAGCCAACCCCCATCTGTGTCACATGGCCAGATGATGGGACGCTTCCCCCTGCTCTGCCCCGCACTTTTTTTTTTTCCTTACCCAATTTTTTTCAGCATGCACATCCACACAGGTTAGAATGGCAGAGTTGCCAGGGAACAGTCAGAAGCCATTAGCGTTTGGGACAATTTGCCCTGCAGCGTTCCTTCTCTTGCTCATAAGAAAGGAGTGGGGGTGGATGCAAAGCACCAGCTCTCCTTTAGATGTAATGAGGTTGTGCAAGTTGGATCTTCTTTATTCTATTTCTTCTCCTTTATTGCCCCGCTTCTCTTGTTTCCCTTTCTTTTCTTTGTTTCTATCATTCTTTTCATGTTCAGTCCACACTTGATTTTTCTTCATTCTGTATTTGCATTGAATATGAATGGAATATTCGTACCTATATATCAGCGTGTAGTTATGCAAAACGATTACAAGTGTACACAGAATTAAAACTTGAAAGCCACACGTTTGATCTGTGGATACATCTCGGTATACATGTGCATGTAAGAGAGAGAGAGGAGTTGAAAAGCATCGGAGTCTGGTTTCATCCTCGCGGGCTAGGGCAGGAGGCAGCGAGCATGCTGGGTAATGAAGTGACAGGTCAGTCTGTAAATACGCACGGGTCGCTCTGGCCCTGGCCAGGGGGGAGGCTATCGCATTGCAGTGAAAATGGAAACGTCAATAAAATTAATCTGCCAGCCTTTTGGCCACTGTGTGGTTCTATTGGATGAGCCTGACTGCTCACAGCAGGAGAGGGATTTGGAGACTAGCTCGAAAATCAACACAAAACCTAGCGGCACACAAACAAACACCAAACTGTGTATCAACATTATTCAGTGAAGCTCAAAAGCAGGGAAACAAAGGTGAGGGGGGAGCTAAAATTCACAGCTCACTAGTTGTGTTTTTATTGAACTTTGGAAGCAAACTGAGGGAGTTAGACTGAGCTTCCGCCTGGGTCGCATTTCTCAGGAAGCCCCTCACAGTCAGGGTAGGGCTACGGCCAGACCAAAGTTTATTGTTTTAGGCTTTCCTGAACAAGGATTCGTACTTAGCTTGGGATTTATGGCATTTGCCACTAATGAATGCCCATTCTACAATTACAACACCCCGAGTCTGTGTCCCTGTTCCCATATGTCCTTCCGAGGGGTTGTTGCTTCTTTAACTTCACACAGAGAGCGCAAAGTCGGCACTTCTCTGTTTTCCTCTTTTGTGTGGCTCTGCACTAATGATGTGGAAGGAAAACACTGTGCACAGACAAAAAAGAAAGACATGGAAGAAAAAGAGAGGGAAAAACAAGGAGGGGGAGAAAAAGAAAGTGGGAAAAGTAGTTAGAAGTGCGGGCCCCTGCTGTCCTTGTATTCTTCATTTATTTTGCATTTGATTACACCACCAGTCGGATCCTTTTTCTTTCCCCCTTTTTAATGTTATTAGTTCAAATATTTATGTGAGATTAAGGCTTGTATAGGTGGTTGTGATTGACGCCTCTCCAAAAACAGGAAGACATGTGAGTCTGAATTTTTAGAATGTCAGGGTCCTTCTCTTCCTTAGTGGAGGAGTTTTTCAGATACATAATTTAGATGCCCTGAAGGAAGGCTTTCAAGGCATTTGTGCCCGGGGGCAAGAAAAAATAACTATGACTGTTAAAAGTAAATCATTTTTGCTAATGCACAATTAATGCAGAGGAAGAGGAACAAGAAAAAGGCAAGGGACAAAGATGGAAACTTCAATTTAAAGGAGAAACCATGCTGGAGTGTGTGCGTGTTTTCCTTGTGAAATCAAACACTGATGGACATTAATGTAGGCAAAGCTGCCGCTGGCCTGTCATGCTAATCTTGTGGCGGAATGGGGCGGGAAGAGGGGCAGAGGGTGGGGGGGGGGTGGGGGGGGGGGTCTTCAGGGTTCGGGGTGGGGTGGGGGGAGCAGACGAAGAGTCCATTATGTGCATCGAAGTGCAACAATGAACAACCCCAAATCACATATCTACTTTCATACTCAGGCACCCAACTGCATGTTGTGAATTCATGAATGTCTGTGTGTTTCTATACATATCTGCATAACTCCATTCTGTCCCCTTTGGCTCTCTTCAAAAGATGAAAAAATGCTCCACATTATGTCAAGCATGCAAATTTAATTGAATTAATGGCATGAGTTTGAGTCTCTACTGTACTTGAAGGGTCCTTGTCCATTTTTTTTTTTTTTTTTTCCCCGTCCTCCTCCTTTGGTAGAAATGTAACAAGGAAGCGAGTTTTTCAGCATCCAACCATAACATTTGAGTCATTAACCCCTATTCTCCTCTCCCGTGCTCTGGGGTATAGAGCAGCTCTGCCAGGCCTCTGAGTAAACCCCTCATTCTCTGCTCAGGCCTTCGTCTAAGGCCATCCTAAATCCCCCCCACCCTTCCTCTATAACTTCACTACAAAACACTGGCTTTGCTGCAGAAATTCTTTTGGCCTCAGAGCAGCATGTTTGAATTACTCCTTAGCAATCCGTGGTATTTGTCCAAGTATCCATCTTTCAAAAACCTTAAACTCAGCTTTGTACCTATGTGTTAGCTTTAAGATTTTTTGCATCTGGATTTGTTGAATTGTGTGGAGTCAGTATCTTGGTCTGGGATGTTATTTAACTCAGGGTTTGGTTCCCGTCCAGGAGATGGCTTAGACAACAGCGTCGCATCGCCGGGCACGGGGGACGACGACGACCCGGACAAAGATAAGAAGAGGCAGAAAAAGCGCGGCATTTTCCCGAAGGTGGCTACGAACATCATGAGGGCATGGCTCTTCCAGCATCTCACGGTAAGTTCATTTTAAAGATATATGAAAGCAATGCAAATAGAGACACACACATTAAAAAAATACATAAATAAGCCAGAACACACACACACACCTGTCACATGGTAGTTACTGAGGGAGCTGGAGAGTGAGTGATGGCACTGATGTGGCGCTCACCTGTCAGCCACCTGTCAGAGGGACATAGTGACCAGGTCAATCTAATCAGTCTGAACTGTTTACTCTGCCCAGCACTCTCAGGGAAAAGCAGAAATGGCCCAATAATCTGTGGCATTCAAAGATTCCGTGCTTGTCTTTCCAGATGAACAAGCTTTTCCATTGCACAGTCACAAAAGAAGGGATGTTACGAGGTTATGATTGTGAATATTGTGAATGAGTGTAAATAATTAGGGAATCAGTGGATTGATTTGATAATTTTTTCTCTCAAAGAATTGTTAAATTGGATTTGAATGGCTGTTTAAGGTTCTAAATCCTTTGTGAATGTACTTCTCCAAAAGTAAGGGGGCAATGTCAGGCAACACTGACATTTGCTTTGTCGCTTCAGTAAACCTCAAATTGTAATATCACAGCAAATCAGACGTGTTTTGTAAAATTATAAAGCACATCCTCACTTTGTTTTTCAGCTTGTCTCTGTGGGTCTAAGGGGTAGTTCACATGTCCCCTCACCCTTGCTAATGTCAGGACATTATCAGAACATCAGGCTGTATTGATTGTGCAGCACAGGTCAGATTTCAGAAGGAGGTGGCCACTCCGAGACACATAAGCTGCCGGAGCTTGTGGCTCCCTGTCCCAGAGATGGAGGGATGACACAGGGGGATGGGCAAAGAAAATGGATAAAGGGAGAAAGTTGAGGAGACTTAGTGTAGAGCTTTGGTCTTACAGATCTTCCGCACATTTAAAAGGGTCAGGTGGCCTCTGTCCTCCCTGTAGCCGGCGCCGCCATTTCAGTACCCACTCCCAGCTTAAAGCCCCCTGTACCCTGATTACCTAACCAAAAGCCCAAGTAATAAGCAGCCAGCAAATACAGCCTAATTGAAAGGGCTGTAAATCCATTACATATTGGTCAGGGATAATCAGGAGTGCTTTAATCACTTTTATCTATTCAGGAGCAGTGAAGCTGCAACTGCAAAGCCCTGAGCCTCGCAGGCCTTAGCGGCTCCACCACGCCAGTCTGCACGCTTATTATTCTCATCATTATCAAAATGACTTCACAGCTGTTCACAGCTCCATCGTTCCCTGACTGGAGACCTCTCAGCAAACCGTATAGACCAAGCTTCATTCAGAGGCTTAGGGTGGGAGGGAGGATCAACTTTTTTTTTTATTATCATTATTACCTATTATTTTTCTTCTAGTGCCCCAGGACTTTTTCCTCCCCTGAGCTTGGAGTGTGTTTGGTGGAGTGCTTTGTTAGTGTTTGACAAACAAAAAAAATGTAAAATGTTATATATGTCGACGTGGAATTTACTGTAGGTTCATATAAGCGTGCACAAAAATTCATAAACACACATTATGTTTAGACTGGAAATTTCCTCGTGATTTGGCTTTTTTTTCTGGTTGCAAACCTCACACAGCTTCAGCACTCCCTTCCTCATAGACGCTCTGAAAGGGTCACCAACAGTTTTCTGCAGATTTGTTTTAAAATGGAGAAATAGTGGTAAGGGAAAGGAGGGGGGACCTCAAAGTTGGGCACATTATTATTTTTTTTTTTCAGAGAGCTAGTTAATTCAGACAGAGCGGAGCTTTCAAGGCCCACTCTTTCTCTGTCCCTCTCTCCTTTATCACATTGCCTGCTTGTAGATGTTCTTCAATCTTTATTTGTTTCTTTTGTGTGAACCCCTAGCCAGGCTTGTACAAATAATAATCCCTCCCTTTTAACCTGCCTTCATTTCTCTACTGAGGAAGAGGACTAATTGAATTATCCCCCTTCTCTTCTCACCATCCTGGTCTCCCACCCATAAACTCTCTCCCTCTCACTCGCACACACACATACACACCCATTAACCATTCTCCTTTCTTTTAATTTGTTAAGCAAATGTATTTGCCATAGCTGGATGCGTTTGTGCAAGGGTGAATTCTTGGGGACTTTGGCCCCTGAATGGCCTATAGCAGCATTCTACCATTCACGCATTCATTAACTGAGGAGTGAAAGGAGAAAGCCTTGTATTTTCTCAAACTGAGGGGCCAGCATGGAGCTTCTCTTCCATGAGCCACAGGGGTCTCTCTACATATGTTCTCAACATCCAGCCATTGTCACATCTTCTGAAAAGCTCAAAAGGACAGGACCCCCCCTTCACACACAAAAAAACAACACAGGCCAATAGTAACAACTGTTGGCTTTTAGATTCAGTATAACAAAATTGCCCTCTCCCCTCCCACCCTTCCCCTTGCGTTACTCTGACCTCACACTCTCTTGGGAGAAATTGCAGATTGTTTTCATCATGACACTCACATATTGAAAGTCACCTCGTTTTGAGCTGTATTTACCGCCTGCCCGACGATGTCGACATTGCAGTCAGGGGGAAAATACGCTTTTTGCTCTGTATTGATCTCACAAAACATGAAAAGACCGTGCCATTGCTCTGAGGAGAAGCTGTGGTAACCCTGACCTCTTTTATGTTGAGGACATATGCACATGCACTAGAGAACACGTGATCTGGCAACCTTAAATGTCCCATACGTAATTGGCAAACGGCTGGACAGATCAGCTGGTGTTAGCTGGCAGAAGAGGGTCAGACTGTCTCTGCACTCCCTTCTTCTATCCGCCCTCCCTCTCTTTCTCTCTAATACCCTCCCTACCTCCTCCCTCTCTCCCTCACCATGAGTTTCTGGATGTCTTCCAGCCACATTAGAGGAAGGGAAATCCCAGACTGTTGGTATAAGCTTTTCAATACTACAGGGAGATTATGTTATCAGAAAGGTAAACTTCACTGTTAGGGGTAAAATGTTCTGAGGTACTTCAAAAGCAGGAGCTACAGAATTCAGGATGAGAAGAGAGAGTTGCATAGGTGGACGTGAGAAGAGAAGCGAGAACAGAAAGTAGCAAAGAGAGCGGAGGAAAAAAGAAAGCAAAGTTTTTCATGTGGTTGCAAGTGTGATGCCCTTTTGTCTTTGGCAAAAGCAAACTCTAAAATTTACAATTAGCCCCTTGGCGCCCCTGGCCTTCCTTCCCTCTCACCCCCCGCTAGCCCACTGCTAGCCCTCACTCACCCCTGTAAAGACAAGGGTCGGCCCTGCAATGAAAACAGGAAGCACTCAGATACAAAGATACCACTCCAAGCTTTGGCCTTGTCTTTTGACTAGTGTAAACCCTCAAACACCTATGAAAATAAATAGGAGACCTCAGGAGCAAACTGAGCTTGTTCAAAGTGTGTGCCTCGTGCGTACATGTGAGCTGAAAGGGAGGGAGGGAAGGATTGAGTGAAAGAGGGAGAATGGTCAGTCAGATGAGTAAGTAGGTAGTCCTCTCAAGCATCAAGCGTCTCAGGTTCTGTGCCGGGCCACCCTTTGGCCTGGGTGTTTGGGGAAATGCTGTTAAGCTGCTAAGCCAGGTGTATTGGTCCCCTGGGCTCCTTGAAAGGGAAGTGATATATCCTTTGGTCATTTAGAGAGTCATAGGATTTTGAAGTAAAACTGAATGCTTAGATGGAAAACGTTCAAGTACGATCAGATGGTAGCCGATAATATATGTGTAATCTTTTGTTTTGATCCTTCTGAATGCAACCAAAGTGTGATTATTGACTCATGGGCTGTTCTTCTGATTGAAGTGATGAAATGAGAATGACTGCTTGTCTTGTATTCCTTGAAAAACATGTTGAAGCATAGCTCAAACATGTGGCAATATGAACCATACGAATATCCTCATAAGACCCCGCAATTCACTTTTGTCCGCTGTAGGCGACATGAGTCTGAGGCCTCAAAGTCAAGCACTATTTATGCTAACCAATTTAATCTTGCTGTGTCATGAAGAGGATTGTGGGCTTTGTAGTGATGCCTCTATTGTCATGTTTGTACTACAATTGGCATAGAAGGCAGGTCTCACATTTTTACGAGATGAATGCGGCATGTCATCAACATTGGGTAGATATCATGTGTCTGCTGCTGCAACTATGTTTTACAATCATATTTGGAAATGATGCAACTAATTTGATAAATCCTCAAGCTTGGGTTATTGTTGGTTTTGTGGAATTTCCCATGAGCTTAATGAAATTGTGTACAAAATTGAGATGGAAGCCTCCTGGGTCTTAGGAGGACTTTTGTCAGGAGTTAAGTGTACGGAGCTGCAAACATCATTAGATATCGTAGTGACAATGTGCCCAAACACACACTCCTACACATACACACGCACTCCCAATCCAAGCCCAACATAGCATTAGTCTCCATGACAACAGGGTGTCATCGTCAGGTCGAGCCCTCCTGTGGGAGCTGCTCCCTCTACCACCCTTTATAGACGCACATAAAAGAAGCCAGCTAGGGTCATTCACAAGACATGAGCGCAGGCAAGGCCAAACCCTGGCAACGGATGTTTGTTCCATACGATAAACAAGTGTACAGGTCCATCCCTCAAAAAGAGAGGGCATGTTGTTTGAGTAGACTAAACAGTCAGCCCTGTAGTATCCCCAGTTTTGTTTAAGCTCATCTAGTCCTTCTAATCCTTGTGTGTTGTTCCAGTACAAGCAGCATTTAACTGGTGGAGACACACATCTGCAAACAGTTTGAAATACCCGAGCCCTTCCTCCTTTAACACTGAACTGCCGAAAGCTGTTTATTCCATATTGTTTTGCTGACTACATTTTCTTTCCAGTATACATGGCACAATACATGATTATATTAAATGAATGCACAGTTGGAAATAAATATCAGTACTGTTTGGAAATAGTTAGCAGTGTCGAGAAACTTAAAAAAAATAAAAATAAATGCAATAGGGGACTTTACTCTTTTGATTTAGACATTGACATGTGCTTAATTATTATTATTTCACTGATGAACAGCCCAGCAAGTCAATGTAGAGGTCTCATTTTACCCTTTCTTTAACACAATTGACACCACGTCCACATCCCAAGAGAAAGAACTACAAGTAAACACTTCAAAACCAAAAGGACAACAACAAACCTCAAAAGATGAAAGAAAATTGAATCAAAACAAACCAAACCAAAAATTTGGATTGAAAATTAGTTTGCTTTTCTACCTCCTTAGATGGTTGTGATTGTGGATGAAGAGGAGGTGGAGACAAAGGAGAGGCAGGGAGTGGGTTTAAGGCATAAGAGCAAGAGTGAGGTGGGGGTAAAGAGGGGGCTCCTAGGGGTCAGAGAGGTGGAGGCCTGGAGGAGGCCCACACACTAATCTGTCATGTGCTTGTTTGCCTCAGGAGCTCAAAAGTCAGTTCTCCAGTCACCCATAGAAACCCGGGCGACAGTTTGGTTCACTGCCACTGCCCAAATGTGAGACTTTGAGTGGACGGCATAGGGAAAAACAGAGTCATCACGTTGCTTTTGTGACCGTACCCGCTGCTTTGTGTGTGTTTGCAAAACAGATGTTGGAGACAATATGACAGGATAGTTTGGTCATGTTTAGCTCAGGAGTCATTGAAAGTCATTGATAATGACTGTGGAGGAGATCTTTGTGGGGGTCGAGGTGCCAAGCTATTGTCTAGCCACTGTGTTCTAATGTTGGCTGCTCAGCGACCCTGGAAAACAGAGACACAAGCCACCTCAGTCTGCCATCTGTTCGTCCCCAGCCAGGCCACCATTAAGCGGCTACCATAGCAATGGTAGACTCCTACAGAGAGAGACCCTCAAGTGCAAATATTACAGTGAATTGGTGCTCTAGAGTCTCTGGTTTTCACCTTTGTTGTCACAGCTCAATCATTAATTGAACACACCAGAAAATGTACTTATATGCTTGAGAATGGACTGAGAAGAGCCAGTTGAGGTGGTTTGGGCATTTAATTAGGATACCTTCTGGTCGCCTCCTAATAGTGGTTTACCAAGCACATTCGACTGGGTGGAGAGATTATATCTCTGGTTTGGTCAGGGAGTGGCTTGGGATGGATGGATGGATGGATGGATGGATGGAAGGAAGAAAACATATTAATACCAAGCAAATCATAAAAGGAAGAACAAAATAGGAAGCAAAAAATGATCTAGCTTTAAATCGCCCTATAAAAGGCACATTTTCTGACACATTGTATGCAGAAGCTGATAAATCCTGATGGCTCTACGTAGGATAGACCTCCTGAGTCTGTCTGTGATTCTCTATGAGCTGCGTCAAGTTCGCCATCCCGTTTGGGTTAGCTCTGCTGTAATTTCCGAGTCTTAGTGTTTCACAGCTGTATGCCTTGTTTACAGTGTGTTTTGGCATAGATGGTAGCTGTTCCAGCGATTTAGTGCTGCATCAGAATGTAATAAGCCCTAATTCGTTTCATGCTCCGACATCAGACCTTTACACTTTGCCCCCTAATCCAGATCTGTCACAGTTACACTTCAAAGCCAACTAACCCCACGTGGAATCCACTGACATATAAAGTATGGCACATTAACCTTGCACAGACCACGCAGTGTGTGTGAGAGAAATTATGGCATATTTGGTGTTTCATTTCAAATGTTTTGCTCCCTCAGGCATTCTCACCCTCAACATGAGCATCATGTTGTTGTGCATTTGTAAATAAAGGGATACCTGGATAACGCCACTACTCCACCTCCTTCATGATTCCTCTCATTTCCATTCATTCCTGTTAATTTTCATTCCTGCTGTTTGCATCTTAATGCAGGTTAATGAAGTAGCAGAAATGACTGCCTTTGCTGAGATACTGTTTACAGCACATTCCCACTGCAAGAAGGCAATTAAGCTGTGTGAAGCTCCTCAGCGATTGCCAAAGGAAAAAGAAACGAGCAAAACCTTTAACACATCCTTCAGTAAGACTGCAAAAGAGAAGTGTTCCCTGAAAAGTGATGTGCTTCTTAAACGATAGCTTTACAGTTGGGGTGTCCTGATGGAAGTCAAGGAACACAGCATGAGTTTGACTGGCCCCTACAGAGGTGACTACACGTGCCCTGACCACAGCGAAATACAAACAGAGCAAAGCCTGTGGAGGGCAGTCAGATTTATAAACTCTCTGCTCTGAGCAGTGAGGGACTCTTACATGAACACACGTACACACACACACACACACACACACACACACACACACACACACACACACACACACACACATATGCTCACACAAAGCTTAGGAGCCTTTTTTAAGATCCTACGCTCCACTGAAAATAGAGCCCAGCCCAGGAAGATTTCCCTGCCTACAGAGCTGTCCATTGCTTCTGTAGTCAAAACACTGATTCGGGCTACAAGCTGGCTGAGCGGACTCTATGGGAATTAGAGTAGACTGACGTCATTTGTAATAAGGGGGGAACCCATGTGGTAGTCAGTGATAGCATACCTGCCCCTGGTGAAAGAAAAAAGGCAGATGTTGTGAGCTGATTCTGTACATTTTTTTTGTTTTTTTTCCTCTTCTACACTTTTGGGGTTATCTTACTCATAACAAAATGTCTAAGAGGATTTTGGTTTCACATCTTAGAGCTGGTTCCTCTAAATTACCCCTTACCCTTCCAGGGGTTCCACCCTGCAGGGAAGTCTCATTGCCCCGATGGTTGATTGCAAAGTTGTGGCGAGAGCTGTTAGAACGGTGGCTGCTGCTTGCTGGGGACCATGAAGGCCAATGAGATTCTGCTGCAGGCCTCCAAGCTGCTCCAGCATTGCTTTGATATTCATCTCACACCAAAAGAAGAAAATGCAAAAGGGAAAAAGAGCAACACATGCATAGCAACGGCAAACCAGGCTGAAGTACAGAGGAGAGGCAAGGAGAGACTAAAGGTTGAGGGATGGAGGCAATGAGTCGAAATCAAAAACAGACTATTTGTTTCACTGTTTGGTTAGTCATGGGACCCTAGCTGCACCAGATCCCACTCCTGCCATTTTGTGTGATTTTTTTGTTTTTTTTCCCCTTCCTTTTGCTGCTCTTCTCAAATGCATGCTTTTGTTTTGCCCAGTGCACAGTCCAGGGGCAGGCAGTGGGATTCCTGCACAGTGGGGTCCTTATAACTGGGAGCCATGTCTCTTGTTCTCACCTCTTCCCCCCACTTCCTCACCTTTTCATTTTTCCCCCCATTGATATCCTCTCTCGTTCCCTCTCTGAACATATGGACTGTTTTTTAAGAGAGAGCCCAGTCCACATCAAAGACTGAGTCTGAGCGGGTCAATTTGTTGCTGCTTTCCCCAACTCTTTCCCCTCCGGTAGCCACAGTAGACCCTCCCTGCACCGCAGACATTTACCCAGAGTGCTTCATTGCTCAAGCATTTCTGCCCAGCATACATATTGGGCCATGTGTTGTGAGTGTGTCTGCTCTCCACATAGAGCAGACCCCTGGATTTCTGCGTGCTCACTTCCCCATGATATACAGGGTTACCTAAATGTGTGATAGATGGTAATCTCACGATAAAAAAAATAGCTGTACCAGTTGATAGGAAAAGCACCTGGATAGAGGATGAAGACAACCAATAAAAAAAAGAAAATAAATATATAAATCCAAATCTAAGCAGAGCAGGCGGTGGCTCCTGATGTGAATCTCTCTGAATATTGATCATGGGGAAAGCTAGTCCCCCATATCCCCAGGGCTGCAGCAACTGACACACAAAGCGCCTCTCTAAACCCCATAAACCAGCTTGTACAATTATTTAGATAAAGAGGCCGATAACAGCAGTGTATGCCTCCCAACCAAGACCCTCCTCCTTGGCTCTTTTCCTCCCACCTCAAGTCTCGCTCCTCATTTTCTTCCTTCTTATCCAGCATGGAGGTGGAAAAATGTAAAAGGGGGGCAAATTTGTAATTAGCCACACATTTCTGAATCCTCGTTAATGTTCATTACTGAAACCAGGGGCAATTACAAGTTCAAAGGGGTTTAGGGCACCCACAGCCCGCATAATCAGTCACAAATTAAGCACTGCTCATTTGTCATAGCACAGCATGCACACAGAAACACACATGCATGCATTTTGTCAGTCAGAGTTGAGTCATAGACAGGCTGACAGGCCTCAATTTCCATACAAGCACAAATCTCGGCTACCCCAAGGCGCTGGGTTAGACCGTTCAATCCTCTTACGCTCTGATGCTTTGTTTTCACTAGACAACAGCAAACACCACTGATACCTTCACCTTAGCTTGCTCAACATTATACTATAGCCTACTTGCATTCATCCTCTTATAAGTGTCCTGTTTGCACTTACAATCCCTGCCACCACCTGTCCCGTCCTGTCTTCATTTTCCTTCGTTCTTTTTTATAAGCTCTATCTTCCTCTATGTCCCGCCCCACCTGGCTATGTCTCTGCAACACGTGACAGTGTGTGTTTCATGTCTGTCCCTGGAGGTATATCTCAGTTACCTCTGGGGCTGGGTCACAATGGCTAATCCTGTCTTCAGGTGGCTGTTTAGCACACTGAGAGGAGAGCTCGCAGAACCGGAGGTGAGCTCCAGTTACAGGACTCCCTGACCAGGGGTCACCTCCGACACTGTCCGACACACACAGAGAAAACATGCACACATGTCCTGGCAGACAGGCAGTAATGCCTGCTCATGCATACACACAGACATACGCACAATCTCCTCGCACAAACACATTGAGCCTGCTTATCTATCCCAGGTGGCTCGGCATTCATCTCTCCCCTTCCTTGTTCGTCTTTATCTGTCTACTGTACTATTGCTCATCTAGTCTTTCTACTCTCCTTCCCAGATCAGTCTGAGTCTTGTTCACATTAGGAGTCCTTGATATGATCTCCATGAAGACCTGCTCTGGTGGCCATGCGTTGCCTGTCCTCCCCGGCACCTTTATTGTTTAAGCTGCTCTCGCACAGGGGCACAGTCAGGTCTCTGGTGAATTGAATGGAGCCCTATCATGTGTAGCTCTGTCTCAGCATAGTGGGAAGGAGAACTCATTTTTCACTGGGGGAACGACATCCATCTCAGCAGCCAAACGCTGGCTGTTTCATTAAGTAGCCCATCCAGGCAGACAGATGTGTTCACCACACAGCCATGTTTGCCTATGCAAGAGCGTGTATTAACCCACAATCCTTTGGGGGAGATTAATAGGCTACCAGCCCCTTTCCATTGATTATCTCTATGCCATTTTCCTCTCCTCTCCTTGGCTAGATATTAAAAACTAATGAAGCCTACTGAAAACGAGAACCGCAAGTCTCTTCACGGATCATTTTAGGTTATTTGGACTCAAACAGAGAGGGATCTCTTTAAGGCACAGTTTGAGTCGAATTAAGAAAATAAATGTGGAGAGCAGTGTTGAAGAAACAAGTGGAAAAAAAGGAGAGTGTGTCTGTAAAAAGATGTGTGTTTAAGAAACGACAACTCTACTCTGACACATGGAGCGAAGACACGGCAGATGTTAGCAATTCCAGTGCATAGCAAAGCATTCCTAGTGTTGGAACCATGTCCTAATTGCCATAATGGAGGTGGTAAGCGCTGACAGTAATGGAGTCTTGGGGATCCATCCGCAGCAACCTGAATTAGAGGCTGCTTGGCAGATCCACTTCAAGATGGTCTCTGTTTTTTTCTTTCTTTCTTTTTTAACCTTACAGAATTGTGACAACTTTCTCACCCTGGCCAGGGTATAATAATTAGCGGGCTCATGGGTAAGTGTTAGCAGTGCATCAGAGTGAAGTTGGTGTTGGGAAGAGGTGCGTGAGATAGATGGTCTGAGAGATCTGGGCAGCAAGTGAGCAAAGAGTTAAAAGAGTCCATGTGATAGGCTCACCTCTGCACCAGGCCTGGTGAAAGGCGGCAGGGTGCTGTCGGGGAAAATGACTTCCTGAGACATTACCATCAATCACCAGACAGGTCAGGCCCCCCAATCCTGCCATGAGGATGGAGGAGAGGAGAGGGGGATGGGGATGGAGGATTAGACTAGAGGGGACGAAAACAGAGAGGAAGACTGTTGGGGAACTGACTATTAACAATCTCTTCCTCTCACTGTCTGACTGTTTTATGTCCTTCTCTTCCTCTGCCTATCTGTCTCTTCATGTCTTTCTGTGTTTCTATTTTCCGGCCCTCCATAAAAAGGCTACCCAGGCATTCAGGAATGGCCCCTGCTGGTCAGAGTCCTCTCCTCGGCTCAATTGCATCATTAATTATTCCACAGGCAGTGGGCTAGAAGCAAATCTAAAGAGAGGAAGAGAAATAGAGAGGGAGCAAGAGTTAGATGGGGAGATGGGGGACAGCTGTCTAACACCCCCAGTTGGTCTTGCTCTCACTCTCTGTCTCTCTTTTTCTTTCTGTAAATGAAGGATGGGAGAGGGGAGGGGCTTGGGTTACCTCAGTGAGCGGTTGTGTTACATTCCTGAGAAGGGAAGGGGTAGGGGGGGTGGTTCAACGAGTTGTTGAAAAGAACACAGACGCTTGTCAACAGTCTTCGAGCTGGGGAGCCATCATGCTTTGCGTTAGGCCCGTAGGTCAATGACCTTCTGTTGCACCCAGACCCAGAGGTAGAGGAAAACACGGGAGAGAAACTAATGGAAAAAAGTGAAAAAACCAAAAGAAACAACCTGTGCTCAAACGCACCATACGGTACGTGTCACTGCGCATCTGTGGCAGAGGTCAGTCAAAAGTCTCCAAAATCTCCAAAGCTTTCTCCTTTCTCTCTTCACCCATATAACACTGTGCGTGAGCGGTGGCTAAGTGTCTGTGGATTATGTGTCTCCAAAGTGCTAGATGAGTAGAAGGAAGAGGAGAGGCAGACAGAGAGAGAGAGAGAGAGAAAGAGAAAACGGCAAGCGCTGGCAGTCGTGCTAAAATGGCCCATTAGATTTAAGGAGTAAAAGTTCATCAGCTTTATTAATGGGAAGGTATATAAATGAAGTATGAATTACCTGACTTTTATGGAGTGGCGAGAGTGAAACTGGAGTGTCTTATGATATAATGTTTTAGTGAGCTGTTCTGAGCGCTCTGATGAACAGGCTGCAGTGGAGGTGGAGGATAGGGAGACTGGAGCGGGCGGGCGAGCGAAAGAGAGAGAGACTGAAGTGTGCTGGGGTCCCATGAGTCCAGTGGCTGGAAGGTTGCCTGATTGTTGCTAACATGCGTAGCTGATCTGGTTAGCTTGGAGACAGGGACGTTTGTAGCTTCCAGGCTTATTCTCCTCGTGTCATTAGTTTGCGATGTAAAAATTTTAAGCACAAAAAAAGGTCAGTCATGTTCTAAATTTGACTTTTATTTTTCAAAGCATGCAGCCATAGATGCCCTCAGTTGCACATTTAGTAAACATACATGCGTGCAAACATACAGTGCATGCATAAGACATAAGTACACACCGGCACCAACACACACACACACACACACAAACACACATGCTCCCCACCATCCTGTAATAAGCGGTAAGCTGAGCTAGCTGATGGTCATCCTCCCATGGGGCTGCTGGGTGGCTGCCAACTTCCTGCCTGCTTTGTCAGTGGATAAAGCGCCTAACAAACGAGAGGGCTGTAGCTAGGCAGGCCAGCCAGGTCAAAGGTCACCTCGGCCCCCGGGCAGGATTCAGCCTAGGAGCACTACAAGGAGAGAGAAAGAGACCATGGAAGAATGTGCTTAAAGATTGGCTGCAATTAACCTGGACTAAAAGCTACATAAGCTTTACTTTCTCTTCTCTTCTCTTCTCTTCTCTTCTCTTCTCTTCTCTTCTCTTCTCTTCTCTTCTCTTCTCTTCTCTTCTCTTCTCTTCTCTTCTCTTCTCTTCTCTTCTCTTCTCTTCTCTTCTCTTGGCAGCACTTCATAAAAGGATTTTTAACTCCTGTCACACGCCGACTCTCCGTTGAGCAACATTAAGAAATTGAAAGATCCTGAGGGCATTCGTCAGTCCACACAGTCCCGTGTAGCCAGCCGCTGGGTGTTGAGCAATGACAGGAGATATCTCCTTGACTCATTCACTCCTAGATGAAAGGAGAGCGCAGAAGACGTGCATTTCTGAAAGGCAAAAAACTGTATTCAGTGAGGGAGAACAGACACAACAGGTAGGGACTGGGTGGTGACTGATCAGGGCCGGGCTGGCTTTGTTCCATGGAAGTACTTGTGATCTCAGATGAATGCACCTATGGTTACCATCAGCTCTGCCTCTCTGTCTCACTGACAGGGACACGATCTGAAGTGCATGTCTGTCACTGACCTAAGAGCTTTACGTACCGGCAGAAGGAAGAGAAAAAAGCAGAAGAGAGAAAATGTTTTTTTCCACCACAGCTGTCCATTCAAAGGGGGAAAATTTGACATGGTCGACTTGAACACATTTAGCATCATTAGCAAACAGGAAGTGTCCCCTGCAGCTGTTTTTCAGTCAGGGAGGGGGTGTTCCTGCCTTCAGTGTAATGGACAAATGTTACCCACCATGTTTGCCTTTGATTTTTGACCTGAAAACAAAAAAATTGACATCACAAATGTCCTGTGATATCGTCTAAATTGGCTTGACATTCCATAGTTGGCCCCAGGGGTTTCTTGTTTGTCCTCTGTAAGTGGTTGTGCTCTTGTTGTTGAGTCCTACAGCTTGCTATTACAACGAACTGGCCTCCCCCCCCCGAGAATGTGGCGTCTTAAAGAGGCAGAGGGTGCGCCGAGAAAGAGAGCGGGAGAGAGCTAAAAGAGGTGCTGGTTGTGGATTTGAATACTTATTCTCAGTAAGTTAGTGCACAATGAAAGGGAGAACCATCAAGTGGAAACTCTCAGAAGCTTCTATTTGAAGAGTGAATGTCCACCCTTCTTTTTCAGCTCTGTCTGTCCATCTCCTCACAAATTAATCTGTTTCTGCTTCTATTGAAGATCAGCCTCACTTTGCATTGACTTCGAAAGTTAAACAAAGTCGAAAGAACACAACTGGGAAAGAGGATAAACTTAAAAGACCCTGCATGTTAACGTTAAGTACTTTTTCCAACAGAGTGGTTGACTGGTGAACTTTGTCATGCAATGAAACCAATAGTCTCTAAAAGGAATTAAAATAAATATGCATAACAGCACAGTATTTTCCTCTCTCAATCCACCTTTAAAAAAGGTTTCCTCAGGTCAAGTCTCTCAGTCAGCTCAGAAAATGTTTTTTTACAATGTGTACATACGTCATTAAACCAGTGTCACTGTTTATTCAGAGGCTCAGCTTGTTCACTGTGCTCGAGCTATAGCTTTTGCTCTCAATGGCTTTATGACTAGCAACAGTAACAAGTGCCTTGGACATGGGGTTGTCCCAAGTGGGTGGGTCCCCAGCTTTGACGGGCCCACCAGGCCTCTAATGATCTGCTTATAGGTCTTAAAAATACCTCTTAAAGGCACCAATTACTTCACACATCCAGCACATCAAACATATATATATATATATATTTCCTTTGCTCTCCATGTACAACAATGAGCGTTGGCCGTCCATGACCTTCACATTGCTGGTTCATCACTTTTCCTTCCTTGAACCACCCTTGATATGTACAGACTATTTGAATACAATAGAAGTACTTCATATTGCAGATCTGGAACACCCCACAATAATTGAAGTCACGAGGCATTTTTCCTGCAACTAATACATCAACTTGAGGAGCTAAGATATTCCACACACTAACAGGTGCCAAAATAAAGACATTTCACCTGTTAGGGGTCATAATCTTCTGGGTGATTTGTGTATATTCACGTATGGGGGAAATAAAAAATTTTTTTTAAACATTTTTGTTAAAAAAAAAAAACACAAATCAGATTGAAATGAAATGGGAACAAAACCCCCTCTATGGTAATAAGGCGGTCCTATGGCTCAGCTGTAATCATTGCAACAAGATGTTTTAAAGATTTCTTGAGAGCGAGTAGTGAGCGTGGCTGTGTGTTGACATCAGAAAGGCTGGAAAGGAGAGCAGAACAGAGCTGGGTGCCCCTGAGCAGGCAGTTACCACAACAAAGCCAACAGACTGGTCTGAAAAACCAGGCCAAATTCCTGCCCTCTAGGACCTGGCTTAAAGCTTGAGCGGAAACTTTGAAAAAGGGGGACGAGATGAGATGAGATGAGAGAAGAGGAGAAGGGAAGAGGTGCAGTGAAGAGGATACGAGACGAGGGCAAAGGGGTTAGCGTGTAGTGAGAGAGGGATGGCTGCTGGGGCCTTTGGAGTATGGTGGGAGAAGACGAGACCGACAGAATAGAGATGGAGTGGAGACCAGGCCCCACTGTAAGGATGGGGGGGGGGGGGGTTGTGTTTCTTTTCTTGAACGCAGAGGGCCAGCCATGTGTTGGAAAAATAAGCCATGAACTCGATCTGATGATTGCATAGGCACATCTATATGACTGTAGGCCACAAACGGGACCAGGTCTGCCCAACCGCACGCAGGCAGGTTGTAAATATAACTGTTGGCAAGCTCCAGTAGATCTATAGGTTGAACTCAATAGATACTCAATGGGGAGTCTTTCACAGATTTATATGAACGTAATGAATATGGTTTTCACAGTTTTATTTGCTTTATGGGATAAAAGTGATATCTTATCAATTCATTATGCATGATAGCATTTGAAAATGTTCCCCTAAAACGTCTCTGGCTCTTTGTTGGTCGATCGCTAAGTCTGGAGGTGCATTGGGATTGTGTGGGAGTGATTGCTATTTAGCCTCATGGAGCTTGGTACAATCAGATGCCTATATCTCGCACATCCTCCAGGGCTCCTTCCTCACCCGCTTCTTCCATTCATTCCTGCCTCCCTCTGACTCCCCTCACCCACTTTACTCTTGCTGTAGCTTGGCAGGCAAGCGGGGCAGTTATGCCGTAGAGCTTCTCTACAACCTTGCACTGTCTCCAGTGAACATAAATTAATGGTGTAGAGCAAACAGGCTGCTGGCTGTGGTCCAGGAGCTGGCTTCAGGAGCCCAGCCAGCAATTGTTGTGGGGGGCCGTGGCAGCAACAGCAGTAGTAGTACTGATGCACTGCCAAACAGCCAGTCAGAGAGGCAGACAGACAGACTGGGGGCCCTTTTGCTCTATAATAGATGCCGCAGGCTTTGCCATCCGCCTTGTATTTGCAATCATCACTGTTTTACTGTCAGAGGGCAGTCCACTGAGAGCCCTTATACTTAGTGTGGAAGCTTTGGAGTTTGCAGTGAGCGAGACAGAAGTGTAGTGGTATGCTCTGAATGCAGATTGTATGAGGTGTAGATATGGATGTACTTTTATTTGCTGTTATCAGCGGTTGGCATGTAGTGCGTGCGGTTTGTTGTTTGGCATCATGTGAGTTCTGTTTATAAGTCGGCCGAATCTGTGTGTGCGTGCGCGCACATGCGCAATCAAGAGCGAGAGAAAAGGGGGAGCAACAGGGTTGAGTCATTGAGTCATGAGGCATTCTTGCCTGTTTTCAGACTGTTGTCAGGAAGCAGTGTGGTTCCCAGTAAAATAAAATAAACACCCAAATAACCCTCTGTTACCTCCCGCCTCCAAGATCACACAAAGAGGGAGAGGAAAGGATCCAGATAGATGTGGTTGCTGAACTTACAGATGAAATCTGTGATAGATATAAATAAATCAATAAATACTTTTTAAAAAGAATGTCAAATGTGCACATTTTAACTCTTCTGAATAACTTAATTTCCATCCCAGTTAAATTCTTTGTGTAGCAACAGTTTAAAACTAACTTTTTGTAACACCCAATTACATAAATTACACTTTAAAAAAAATCACAATGCTGGCTTACCTACTACTTCCCAAATGTATCTTTACTATAACTTGATTCAGATCGTTCTTTGTGGTATAAAGTGACAACCTTTAAAGTTTTTTTTTTTTAAATCACCAAATGTCAGCATATTTGATGTTTACAGATTCAAGTAATTAACTGCATTTTCCAGTTTAAGGCACAAAATCTGTCACAAACCAACAACTGAAAAGGCAATTCCCGGGAGGCTCTGTGCATAGTAAACACTCGCCACAGATCCAGAAACTCCAACTGGATTTTATTTGTCATATCTGTTTGATCTCTTCGTAATGCCGATATGCATTCAATCCCATTGTCATTTGTCAAAGAAGCCAATTGTGGCATTATTAACAACAGCATCTTCATATTTAAAATGTGCCAATCTTATCCTAGCTCCATGCAGAATCCATATTAAAATGTCACACCTATATTTGATTGCATTATTTTTGACAGGGAATGTTATTATCATCCTCCAGTCACCTTGATTAAAAACAAATATGATTCCAATCAGTGTGGAAGGCGTATATGAAAGAAAATAGATACAGTATTTTTTATAAATTATATGGAGAAAAAAAAAGGCATGATAAAACCCATCAATGCATCACCATTATTAAATCTAACATTTGAAAATTATTCAGCACAAGAGTTGAAAGGATCTAGAAATCCTTGTGGATGATCCAAAATAGCCTGGGCAGAATCAACCCCGTCATTCTGAGTAAATCTGTTGCTAAGACACTGGGGGTAAACAGCCAATGGCCTGTGATTTCCTGGGAGTCATTAGCATGGAATAGGTTTGCAAGCCACTGCAACCCTGTGACCTGGCTCTATAACTCATGTCAAACACTGATGATGTAATTCATCAATGGGGTCCACCGGCGGCTTAGGCAAAGCGGCTGCAGGTTCAGTGGGTGGAGAGGAAGCGGCAGAGCGGGAAAAGTGGTGGGGGTTGCGCGGAACAGCCAGGATAATGATCAGGCTGTGGGATTTGATGACGGCTGCAAATAGGCGTCAGGAGAGTACAAAAGTGATATATAGCAAACTGGATGTTGAATGAGTAGATAGGAGTCAGTGTGGGTGAAAGGTGTGGTGCAGGGGAGGAGTGGTCCAGCCGTAGATGTGGTTATTGTATATAGTGAAATGCCAAGCTGGGCTCAGGGGGGGTTTAAGGACCATACACAGCAGATGATAGAGCTTCCTCAGTTTGTAATATTCAGGCGACCACAGGGGCCATTACATCCAGCACTATCAGAGAGCACAGAGCACATCAAACCCTGTAATTTAGCCAGCAGTCAGTCTCTCACATACACACACACACACACACACACACACACACACACACACACACACACACACACACACACACACACACACACACACACACACACACACACACACACACACACACACACACACACACACACACACTGCTCGAGTCTCGATAAATGGCAGAGAGGATCCACCTGCTTCGCGCCTGTGTTTGTGTTGATGTTTGGCTCAGCTTTTTGTAGGTCAGATTGTGGGATCTGGACAGCATGTGTGAATCAGGATAGTGCGCCTTTGTGCCATTAACAGATTTCAGCATAATTAACGGAGTTGTTTCGATTGGGGACCGGCGCTGCCCGGACAACAAATTGAACCTGCTCATTTCTGCCTCTAATTATTTATAGACTGTTTTACGTTTTGTGGTCAATCCTCTTTTAAGGATATTGGCCTTGGTGTTTGTAACTGAACATATTGAGCTACCCTAAAGCTAGTGGGGAGATTATCAATACCGTCTTTGATCTTTCGCTGTGTTTGTGTTTCATCCATTAAATAACCATGTCATCCTGCCTCCCAAGGGTAGAGAAGGACATCTTCAAGAGAAAACACAATACAACAAACTGAAGTTTGTTTTCATGTTTGATTTTTTTCCAGTAAAGTCCTTCTTTTTCTCTCAAATTTGTTTGTACTTGCTGAGTGATTTTTAATTACAAATATGTTTTCCCCCCTTTTTTTTCCACAGTTTTTTTTTTTTTTTTTTTTTTTTTTTTACTGCTGCAATTACCATTAAGGGGTTACTCGGAGGTCTAAATAGCCATTCTCCAATTTCACGGCTGCTGCAGCCATGTAACCACTACACCCACCACGCCGGCTTGCTTCTCATGTCTGTGTGTGTGACACCATTGCCACACATACCATTTTCTCTTGCTGAGATTTCAGAGTGCCATGCTTTAGGGAGAGCTGCCATAACATGAAGCCTGGGTGGCCTGCGGTCTGAGCCATAAAAAATATGTCTTTATGTTGGGCAGTGAGAATCAGAAAGAAATGTAAAAGAGAGATTTAAGGGAGAAATAAAAAGCAAATTAAGAAAGCTTATATTTAGGCATTGTGGGTGTATGTTATATGTGTTTGTGTTTTTATAAATGTTCTTTCCTCTGTGCATGCTTGGCTGTGCATATGGACAAATGCACGTAAGCCTGCATGGGGGTTGCGGGGATGATTAGACAGGAGGAGGTAAGGAATGGTGGGAATGAGCAAGGCCTGGAAGAGGTACGAGCTGAACAAAATAGTTTTTTTTTATTTAGTGTCGTGTCTCTGTGGTCAGAGTAAATCTCCTTACTCAGGGGTTTTGTGTGCGAGGGGGGCTTTTACGTCCCCACTCTCCTTGATGAGACATCTTTCTTGTTTGTTCAAACCATTCATTACGTGGTGGCTGTTGGACGAGCTGTGCCGCTGGCCGGCGTATTTATCACCAAGGTAGAGCGCGCTCTAGCTGACAGTTGGCGATTGATGACCAGGTCTGGGCCTGAGAGGCTGAGGAAGCCTTAATACAATGTAAATGACCCACTCCCATATCCAATCTAGGCTTTCTCCTATCCCCACACCTCTATACCAAAGCACATTTAGCCAATGCTCTGTCTGTATATGCTCCTGTACAAATGTGTAGAACGTGTACATACAAATGGAGCATGGGTGTATTTTGTTATTTTTGCAAGCTTGTTTTGATAGGTACCCAGGTTATGTGAAAACACAAAGGAAGCCCAGTAGTGTAAAGGGGAGCAGGAAAGGTTGCACTCTGATTACATGTTGCTTTATATATATATATCTCCTTTGCACACAGTGCCTTCTTTTGAGCTTGTTTACACACACACACACACACACACACACACACACACACACACACACACACACACACACACACACACACACACACACACACACACACACACACACACACACACGCACACACACACACACACAGCCAGCAACTCCGTTTCCACTCGCCAAGGAAATGTCAGCACCTGGCAATCAAAAAATGTATTTCTATGCAAGCATTATCATCTTTCCTTTGTTAATGATTTTAGCATATTAAAAAGGACTACACACACGTACAAATCAGATTAATCCTTCTCCGCAACCCAGACTCATTATTCGTCCAATCGTAGCCTTGTTTGTTATTAATTGAGCACATTCCTCAAACCATTTTTTTTTTTCTCCTTTAATTAAAACCGGCACATTTATACAGGCAGGACCTGAACAGAGAAACCCTCTCCACCTCTGATATGAATTCTTACTTACATCAATTATTTCAGCGGTAAATGAGAAAATGCTTCTTGAGCAACTGTTATCATTTCAGGTTAAAATTGAATTTCAATTAACACAAGGCCAGCCATACATTACCAGCTATTTGGCGATGAAATGTACCCTCTCTCTGAGAATAGCAGAGCAAAAGAAGCCCAAACGACTAAGTTTTGAGGACTGAAAGAATTTTCTTTGATAGGTAGAGTGTGAATTAATGAAGCCTGAAACCACCTGAAAATAGAGGAGGATTTAAGCGTCACACTTAAAAAGGAATTCTTGTGTGTTTTGATCCGCAGGTGTCATGTCTATGAATATTTCGGTGTCCGTGTGCATTTCTGTTGGCCCGTGCTTGCGTTTGTGAGTGTGTATGTGTGACTCTGTGTGCAGGCATGCTCTCTGTTTGAAGCGGCTGAATGAAACACATAGTGTCTCATTTGTTTCGTTTGCGTGCGCCCCGACTCCTAATCTGGCCCTTAAAGACATCTGTCACCAGCGATCACTGTTGTTTTGTCATGCTTCATAGCAGGCCCAGAGGGAGCAAGGCAGCCCAAGGTCTGCCATTTATATCAGCCAATGTTCTCTAGATTGGACCTGACACAAATAGTATCATTGCAGCCCTTGTCGGAGAATTACATTTTCAGGTAAAAATCTTGGCGAAGCTGTGGAGGAGATTTCACAGCGTTCTGTTCTTTTAGCATTAGCCCGTATTCAACCGCTCTCTATGAAAGAGGCACCACCAGGATACATGTCAGACATTCAAGGAAAGATAAATGTATTCACAGTAAATCTGCACCCACTCATTCTGCTGCATGTTATTATAAAAGGGTCCTCAGATGCCACAATATCAGTGTAAGGTCCTACTGGAAATTTAAAGTGTGGTTCGTAAAAGTGCTCACAAGTGTTGGTGTTTTTTGTGGGGTTTTTCTACGCAGGGTGTATATGATCTACGTGCACTATATGTTGTTTGTGTGTAGGTGTGGCGGGGAAAGAGAAGGGGGTTATCATAGTTGACAGTTTTGACAAACTTGTTTAGCCAGCTCTGACAGGTTGTGCACTGAATTCTGTGTGTGTGGGGGTGTGGGTGTGGGTGTGTGTGAGTGTGAGTGTGTGTGGGTGGGTGGGTGGACACGTGCATGCTGTTGCCATCTATACAGTGTGAGGGAGGGAGGGAGCGAGGGGAAGGGTTGGGTGGAGGTCACGAGAAGCAGCAGTCTTGGGTTACACAATGCAACAAACACAGGAACATATTGAGTACATACAGCAAAATTCAACTTCTAGGAACTTGACTGGGAGCATTTGTTCTCTTCTTTTTATAAATGCTTCCGCGCGTGAATATTGAAGTTCATCTGCATGTCGGAGAGGTTCACGTGTGTGTCTGACACTCTTTCTGCTTGCTCCCACAGCACCCATACCCTTCTGAAGAGCAGAAGAAGCAGCTAGCCCAAGACACAGGCCTCACCATCTTACAAGTAAACAACTGGTGAGTCAAGATTTCCGCTTGCCCTATCTCCACCACCAGCATCGCTCTGCCTTTTATTTTCAAAAGCCTTCGCCTCCCTCTCCCCACCAGCCAAAACGGCTAATACTCCTAAAGTGTGAAAACCGTTTATGTACATCCCTCCCCGTCGCGTATACACACACACACACACACACACACACACACACACACACACACACACACACACACACACACACACACACGCACACACAGGCACGCGCGCGTATACACAGAGACAACCTTTGTAACATTATTATATGTAAGCTACCAGGATGTTCCGGTGTTATCGGTAAAGTGTTCTGCAGCTAAGTCAGTGGTCTTTGTGGTTTGATGCCCATGTATTCAGTGGGATATATTTAAGGGAGACAGGCAGAGATCATAAGCTACCCTTACAACCCCAACACCCACCCCACCCCTCCATCCAAAACCATACCTAGCACTGCCACCAGTGCCCCCACAAAAGGCAAAACTGCCTTCCACCCCCTCCCCGTTCTACACAAGCTATATGGTGGATTAAGGTTTTGGTGGCCTGGCCAGCAGGGCCTTTGTAGATGGCTTAGCACATAACTGGGGGTGGTGGATTAAATAAAATGATCACAGAAGCAAAGAAATGATACAGGAATTACTTATCAAAATACTAGCCCAGGTTTTATCTGCAGCTTAATTTTGTTCAGTACATTCTCAGGGTGATGTTCAGATTAATTGAACTGACAGCTTCCTTTCAAAATTCCGGGAAGGTATTTGCACGGATTTCAGGTCTTACACAAACTTAATTATATGGAACCCCATTTTATCATTCTAATTCCATGTAGCGGGGGTTCTATTTACAAATGACAAGTCTGTGCCTTTTATTCACAGCTTTCCTTAATATATTTATCAAAGCGGGTTCATTTACAAAGTGCTCTATCTGTTGGGTACAGGCAGGCCGACATTAACGAAGCTTTTAGGTTTATCAGACGCGCAGCCTGACAAGCCACCCGAGGGTCAATTGATTTTTTGGTTCTGTGATTCATTTTTTTCTCATTTCTCCTGGATCACAATGAGAAACATGCCTGGAGAATTAGCCTGGTTTGTCGGCCTTATCTATCAGCCCCCTCCCTCGTGCCCCCCCCCCCCCCCCCCCCCCCCCCCCTCCAACCTGACATACTCCGTCTCATTCTGTCTCTCTCGCTCTCTATTTCTCTCTCTTTCTCTCACCCTTTGCTTTATTCCCTTCTAGCCAGGGGAAGTCAAGCTACTTAAATTGGCCACAGGAACCACTGTTATCAGACTTTAATGCACCCTACAGTGTGGATAGCATTTCAATTACACCAGTAACCAAAGATTAGCCCCTGCTTGCCTGTTTCATGCCTCGTGCCACCGTTTCGGGACGCCATGCACCTTACCTACAGGAGCAGAAAATTGAGTTGCCTTGCCTGTGTCATGGTGATTAATGCAGAAATACTCTGCTAACCTGGGAGCAGGGGGAGTGAGAGAAATAGACAGAGACATAGACAGAGACAGAGATAGATATAGGACTGGTTCATGTGTTCTCATTGGCCGTGAAATCCAAGTCCAGAAATACTCTCCATGCATTTGGTCTGAAAGAATCTCTAAAGGTGTAACATCTTTAGTAGTTTGTTTCCAAACACATGCACGTGTAAAGCGTAAACATATATGATCACGGGGCTGTATTAATGTCACACCAGCCATGTAAACAAAACCAGGCCAGGCATCAGTTTTCATAAATAAAGTCATGGAAGAGGCTCAGACTGTGCCAGTCAGTCTGTGATACGTTCCAGGTGTTGTCAACACGCCTGGACGATGCTGCCACGTTATTGGTTATGTTACAGCGAGGCAAAGATGAGAATCAGGGAGGACGTTGACATTTTCCACCTTTCACTATCGAGGTTGGGTTGTAAGCTACGGTTTAATGGATCTTCATTCCGCTTTGATTTCTGGTTTCATTGGCAGCTGAGTCAGTCCAGTACGGATAGGACAGAATTTAGCGTATGAAATTCTTGTTTAACAACAACCTCTTCAAATTCCTGGCTGGCCCCTTGCATTGTTCTGTAGTTCCCTTTGATGCATGGTTGCTGCCATGTAACCAGCCAAACAGCGAAAGGGAGAGATAGAGACAGACGGAAGGAGAGACAGAGGCAGAGGATGAGTGGGGGGTGGCGGGGAGGGAGGGAATGGCCGCCGTCTTCGGTTTCCAGAGCTCTCCCTCGGGGAAAGGATGTGCTGAATCAGGGCTTTGTCCGCCGGCACAATCGCAGCCCAGCGAGGGCACAACGGTGCTCTGTGCGATAGTCAATAGACAGTGCATCTTGCTAGCTCCCCTTTTGCCCCACGAAGCCCCCCCACCCCCAGGACCGTACCCTACAACCGACGTCTCCTGCCGTGTTTACCTGCAGCTCACCTGTAAGCTCAGAAAACAAAGCCCAGCTGATCTGAAATATTTTGCGTCCATAATGCAGACACAGGCACTCCACTTTGTTCTTTATCTCATCTGTATCACGAGCCAACAGCCTCACCTGTTTGTAACCCACATCCCATTAGCCGTCCAACGTTAATAAGGAGCAAAGGAAAAGGTCAAAGTCCACAATCTCCCTGCACTAGTGTTGAGCAGATGAGAAGGAGGACCTGATTATCCTGTTAATCGTGTCCCGTGTGTTCAAAAGCGTGCACACTTTGCAAATAATTACTAATGTGGAACTGTGCACTCCCACAATGTGCACATGCTATACGTGTACAGTGTGTCGGGGCACCATTAGCTGACCATTAGGAAGCGTTTGCGTATGAGAAAACAGGCGTCACGCAAACACAACAGGGGAGTGGTCTGATATGTAATTACATTTGTTTAAGATTGCACAAAAAGGTGAGGGTCATGACACCCACTGCAGTCTGGGATGTTAGAGCAGGTGAAACGGCAAAGTCAGATATCCATACAGTGAAGAGGCCTTTAGAGTTTACAGTATCTCCTGTTATATTTGCCTGTCTCAGCAGCTCTTGGTGTCCTGCTATCAGTCTGGGCTAAATGGAGCCTGACCAAATCCTTTCATGTCTCAGTGTCAGACCCAGCACGATGTGCCCTCACTCATTGCCATAAACACACACACACACCAGCTCCTGCCATTATTTACCACTGCAGCAGTGCTTACACACACGCTCATGCATGCATATCACCACACACACACACACACACACACACACACACACACACACACACACACACACACACACACACACACACACACACACACACACACACACACACACACACACACAGGTTATTACATGGGCCTGGGAGATGAAGCCGATGACAGATGACTGAGAGACACGGCATCTAAGAAAGGAAGGAAATCGTCCCGTCATTATTCCCTCATCTCGCAGACAGCCTGTTGGTCATTTCCATGGCAAAGAGAGCTGGAGAGAAAGAGAGAGAGAAGGGGGGCAGAGCAAGTCAGAGAGCGAATATGTCAGTTCTTGGCATCTATGATGACGAACTGCTGTGCCACTGGAGCACTAATAACAATAAAGAGGGCACTAAGCCACACTCTATTTTTACTTCTCTGCCTCCTCTCTGTAGCCCAAGGGGAACTACACACGCACGCACACACACACACACACACACACACACACACACACACACACACACACACACACACACACACACACACACACACGCACACGCACACGCACACGCACACACACACACAGGGGAGAGGCTCTAATTAGCGGCAGAAAGGAATACAATGAGTGAGTTATTAAGACACAGGGGCGGATCGCGGGCAACCTTTGCCCCCTGTCGGAGCACAGGTCACATGATAAGGGAAGGATATCCGCCAGACGACGGCGCCAAGCAGCCTGTGCCCACTGAGGAGATGAGGAGATGAAATAGGCTCAATCTCTATGCGACGGGCCATGGTGCACTGATTGTTTTTCTTTTCTTTTCTTCTTTTCTCTAAGTCTGTCCCGAACAGGAGAACAAACTCCACATGGAGCAACATCACCTCATCATCCTATTTACAGTTACTTGTTCACATTAGGAGTTCGATTCAGTTGTTTTAAGATTCAGCTGCAGTAGAATGAGGTCATGTGTCTAATCTGATTATGTTGACATATTTCTTTTCATGAAATGGTCAGTAAAGGAAAAAGGTAAAATCGAGGTGTTTTTCCTTCCCAACTTCAGCAAAGCTGTAGAATACTGATTCTCCTCTCACTTTGTGCCCTGTTATAGCCCAGCATGCAGATAAACTGAGTTTAGATAGCTCTAAACAGTCTGCTCTGTAGCTCTCTTCACAGCAGGTTCCCCATTTCCATTCAGATCTTCTCTTTCCCTCGCTTTTCCTTCCACGGATCCCTTCAGTCTCCACTGGGTTTAATTCACCCAGCAGATGTACACAGAAGCAGCACTGCAGGTTCACATGCAAACTGTGAAGCACATTTGTTTGTGGTATCTGGGAAAAAGAAAGACACAAGAATCAAATTTGTTCCTCTACTTCAAAAAAGCATTGTCTGAACCCCTTTCTGAGTTCAAGGAGACACTTAGGAACACTGTTTTTTATGATTTTTTTATGATATTTTTTTTATGATTCCTTGGTTTGGCAGACGATCCCGTTATGAACCGCAAAATAATAACTAATATTTTCCAAATGTAATATAAAGTTATGAAACTTGCCGTGCCATTTTTCCCCCCACATTTTATAAGTATTTAAATCTCATGAATCTTGCACAGAGGCTTTTGCCGGTCCTTTTTTCCCTCTCGGTCCTCTGCTCTATATCTTTGTCCAGTTCTTACTTTTATGCCACATCGGTGGGTTAGTTGACTGAAGTTGCTGGTTATCTGTCTAACACTGACCCAGATGGAAATGTCATGCCTTTTTTTGGCTGCAACCAGGGACTCCCAGCAGTGGCCATCTCATGCCCCTGGCTTTCTAAATATACATCTGGAGTGTGGAGAGGTTGTGGCTATGCATGTGTGTATCCCTTCGGCGTGTCTGTGCACATGAATGTTAGTGTATATGTGCGTCTAACTAAAAAGAGAGACTATCGGGGCGCTGCCAACACAGGCATCATGATCCCTCTCATTTAGGGACCGCTAATTGGCAGTTAATTAGCAGAATTGACTCTGTTGTCAGATCCCAAGTGCCAGCCCCCCTACCAACACCCGCTACTCACGAAGTTCATTTGATCTGGCTGCTTTCTTGATGCTGTAATAATAATCCCATTTTATCTGTTTTGGAGGGTGAAACACATTTGCGAAAGCATATTCTCATTATTGGCAGAGTACGATAGAACAGGCTCCCTGTTGTAGCAGGTTTTTATTCTTTCATTCATTTCGCTTTAGCAGTTGTTCGTGATCCAAATATCTGTTCACGGCACAATCTAGACACATGCTTTGCTCACAGGATAAGCCATGGGAGCCTTAAACAGCTGATGATAATGCATGCCACTGAGTGAGTATGCGTGCTCTCACAGTATATGTGCAGTGTGTTAGCACATGAGCCCTGTTGAAATGCTCAGTGTGATTAACCGGGGCCCACTCCCACTTTATCGGGCACGGGGGGCACATTGGGTCATGGCATGGCACGGACACCCACCAAGGCTATGGAGCAACCCGATGCCCACCTCAGTGTGAGTCTAGCGTTATGAAAAGCAGGCGGTGCTTTAATAAAGCGGGCAATGTTGGCTGATCATGCACAAAAATGAATGCCTTCTTCTTGTTTTCACATTACAAGCTCAAGACTCTCCAAGGCTGTGGAATTCTCCCAGCTAAGACGGCATGCAAGGAGAACGAAGCCAGACGAGGCAAGATAGAGCGGCAAAGAGCTGAAAGAGGCATTACAGAGGGAGCATTAGAGAGAGATGGGAGGAGGGAGGTCTTTGTACTTCTCTGCTCCTTTTGGCTCTTTTATTCCTCAACGGCTTGGTTTTATTGGTGGGTCGTTTAATAACAAGGGCTCCGCGTTTGAAATGAAGTCGAGCTGCGTTTGCGTGGGCGAGCCTCCCTTTTTTATTTTAAGATGGTAATTTCTGTACTCGGGGTGAGAACGGGAGAGAGATCGAGAGAGAAGTGAATACACTAGAGAGAGAAGGGAGAGGAAGACCGAGGGAGAGCGAGAGGTGAGGGTGTGGGAGAGGGAGAACTCAAGGAGAATACAAGGGAGAAAAGTAGGTTAATTTATTTCATTTGTAAGAAGAGAGAGAACTTAAAAAGAGGAAGAAAAAAAAGATTGGTGATAGTGAGAAAGAAAGTGTAGGATGCTGTTTTCATGAACAAGCAGCTTAATGCACACGGGCAGCCACAGTAAGCCTGCTAGAATCTCCCTGCGCCCGAGGCCATCTGTGAGCAGAATAGCAATTTTATTACTTTGTCATTAAACCAATTTCACAGCAGTATTGTTTGTTAATGAGCAGCCGCAAACGAGCGAAGATGTCACGTACTAGAATAGCAGCAAGATTTGTGACCCCGGCACTCCTCTATCTCATTCTCCCAACCTGTACCTCATTCTTATTCTCCTGCTCTTTCTGCCATCATCTTCTTTCTTAACATCCTTACTGTCATCCTTGCGCTCTCTCTCCTTTCTCTCTCTCTCTCTCTCTCTTTCTCTCTCTCTCTCTCTCTCTCTCGCTCTCTCTCTCGCTGCCATCCTCCCATCCTGCTCATCCCTCCCTTCCTCCCCTCTGTTATAGAGGTCCCTGGCTCATAAAAGGGGGAAACTGCTGAAAGATAAAATTCAAAGTCTATACAGTCAAGTCTCTGTTTATGAGCTTCCATTTGCCTTTAGAGCTCATTGGGACGAATGGTTTCTCCACAAGCTTTCAGGGCATGCAGTTGGAAACCCTGGCATATTGGCCTGTTATTTAGCTCTAAAACCTAACATGGATGCCAACGGTGGCAAGTGCCAACAGAGGGACTAAGCAATTCAATAGGTGCATAAGTCCTTTTGGATTGTACGCTAGATGATGTCATGCTTTTTCTGTGACTTTTCAGAGTTGTTTAGACGCTCCATTGATGCTTTTCAAAAGTATTTGATTATTAATTTAAAACGGAACTATGCAATGAGTTCGGCAGTTGTTTGTTTTACGTAGGAAGTCATGTGCTTCAGCTGCTGTGATGCTATATGTGTCTATACGGCTCGTCACTCTGTTTATTTGTTTTACTCCGTAGGTCAGTTGGCACAGATTCTTGGCCTTTTTGTGGTTTATGACTGAGAGAGAGAGAGAAGCAGTGACATGGAGGGAAAGAGAGCGCAAGAGAGAATTAAACTGAGCCCCCCAGAGGATCAGACAACCTGACAGAGTAGATTTGGAATAATTAGTTTTATCTTCTGAGGGAGATAGCCAGAGGAGCTCTGCGTTAGCCACAGGGAGCTGCTTTGTGGGTGCGTGTGTGCGTGTGTGCGTGCGTGCGTGCGTGCGTGCGTGCGTCCGTGCATGCGTGCGTGTTTGTCATGTTAATCGAGTGACTGCATGTTGTGTACGTGTTCTCCTGCGTTGTGCGTGTGTTTGGACGGTGGGGTTGGGTGTGGAGGACTAAAAGGGATAAAGGTGACCAGGTGTAACAGAATGGCCTTGAGGGTGTGTGTGTGTGTGTGTGTGTGTGAGTGTGTGTGTGTGTGTGTGTGTGTGTGTGTGTGTGTGTGTGTGTGTGTGTGTGTGTGTGTGTGTGTGTGTGTGTGTGTGTGTGTGTGTGTGTGTGTGTGTGTGTGTGTGTGTGTGTGTGTGTGTGTGTGTGTGTGTGTGTGTGTGTGTGTGTGTGTGTGTGTTGGAGCCAAAGAGGACAGGAGCTCCTTCTTTGGCTGAGCTCTTTAAACTCTGTGAACCTCTACAAGGTATTTTCTCTCTGTCCAGGCATGCTCATTCTCTCACTCTTTCTCTTTTTCACCATCTTACACATTCCCTCCATTGCTGTGTATTTTGATATACAGTCCCACCATGTAAATAGGCATGTTCCTCTTTGTTTATGTGGTGTCGCTTTCAAAATATCCTCTCACAACCTCACTCCCCCTCCTGTTAGGCACAATGAAAGTGAGTGTTTTGGGATATAAAATATGGGGGAGAGTTGTAATCACACCCTTAACAACACTACAATATATCATTCTTACCTGTTGTACATGTGTGAGTATTTTCTGAAGCTGTGATTCATGGCCCCGTGCCCTCTGTGGCTTTGAGGTGTAGGCCAATAATCCCATCATAGAAGACCCTATAAATCAATATAGTCCTTTGTTGGTTTAAGCCATGCTCTGCCCCAGTTCAGGCCTGTTAAGGATGAGATATCAGTAAAGTTGGTGCCAGGCAGAGGGGAGGGAGTCACAGGGCCTCTTCACAAAAACAATCCCATCTTGATTGGAACCGGGCCCAAACTCCTGCACAGATCAAACCTGGTAATTTGCAATTTGGGAGAGGTGAGAAATAAACGGTGCAGCGTGCTGTGGCGTTCTCCGCCTGTAAACATCAACATGCGCTTCCACTTTAATGAAGTTATCAGAGGTAGCTGGAGGAATTAGCGACTATTAGCCAACGCGATAACATGCATAACAAGATGCAGAGATACAGCGGAGAAAGGAGAGAGAGGCAGAACAATGAGGAGAGTATTATCCTAATCTAGGTTTTCTCAATTCCCAGCCTTATGAATATTTATCCCTCTCATTACTGGTGATGATATTTCAATTGGGAGGCTCTGTGAGCATGTGAGGAGGGAAGTGGCAGCAAGGGTGGTGTGAACACTCATCTCCCTTGAGGGAGTATAAGGTGTTATCCTGCAGCCCACCTCCCAACCCCCACCCACCCCAATGCTTTCCCATTTTTTTGTTATACTGTATAAAGGCCTCTCTTAAGCTTTCTCAGAGTAAAGGAAAATAGCAAGTAATGTGTCTGCCACTGGATGAAAAGTTCATCCGGATTTCACTCCAAAATAAATGAAAGCATCTCTTGGAGTTGCTATTATTACCACTGTCTCATACAAAGAATCGCTCACGACAGTTCTTAGACTTAAAATCAAGGACCATGTTCTGCACTGCAGGCTGAATTGAATGTGGCTTTGTTGTATTTGTTTAAAGCTGTCACATATGAAGGAGGCCAGTCAAAGCTGTGCACAGTCAGTGGTAGAGCTGATCTGAGAGGCAGAGGGCTCGCTTCAGGCCACCAGGCACATCAGAGTCCCTGTGGTCTGCTCCACAGTGTCGATGCTGTTTCTGCCAGCAGTCCCCTCCACAAACAACAGCTATTTATATCACTTGCCCGCTGCTGGGCTTTTTAGCCCTAAACTCTTCCACTGACTGTGTGTGTTTGTGCGCTTGTGTGTTCACGCATATGTATTTCAAAGCAATTATGTGCAATTGACACTCGTATTAATTATTCAAAAGGGAAGTCAGAGGCAAGCCGGCAACATTTAACCGATGACTCTCGTGGTCACTAATATGTGCTAGACGCAAACTCACTCGCTCACTTAGACACATCATGGAAACGTGCTTGATGGAAACACTCACGCAAATGCCAGAAACACAATGATGAGAGGATGATGACATCCCAGTGGGAGGGAGAATCCCTTTCCAAACATGCAGACACACACTGAGTCCTGTACGCCACAGTTGTCTGCTTCTTAAAGACTGCAAGTGCAGCGGCACCCAAATCCAGGCATAAGACAATGCCAGTAGTCGATCGTCTCGGTTTGGGTGTTACTTTTTAATTGCTCAGACCACTGTGCATTTTCGCTGCCCTAAATTCATGGTTAGTAGCACAACCAGTATGAAAGGGGAAAAAAGCAGTGAGAGCATGTGTATATATGTTTGGGGGGTGGGGTGGCAAAATGGGGCACTTTCTGCACAGCCTCCCATTGGCTCTCCTTTCTGACTTCTGCTAATGAATTCTAAAATTCAAAAGTGCAAGCCGCCTGCAAATTTGTACGTACATGTATGCCACATGCATGCATGCATGTGTGTTGTGCAAGGATGTAACTGTTGCTCTTGGCAGGCCCCCTCTTCTTCTCTTTGAGCTGAACCCATTATAGTCTTATAAAGGAGAGAGACGAGAGGCGTTTGATATGAAGCAAAGGAAATAGATTGGCCTTATTTCCTGCCTGGCTGCCGCAACGCAGACACTTGTGTTGCCTAGACGATGCAGGCAATTGACACTCAATTTTGTTTGAAATATCACGCCTCTATCATGTCATTATCAGCTTCCCCTGGTAATCCACAAAGCCGCCCTGTTTGATATCTGACAATAAGGGGGAGTCACAGAGTCACGGAATCTCTCACTCGATTACCAGCCAGAGAGAGAGAAAAGGGTTGAGAATGAAAGGGAGCACAAGACGATAGAGCAAGAGACAAAGAGAGGGTAAAAGAAATTGAGATGGAAAGATAATGCAGGAGGGAGACGGAGAGGCTAAAAAAGCCACCCATTTGTATGAGAGCACTGAGAAGTGGATGGTAACTGAGATTATACCTGCCGTCCCTACAAAGACTATACAGAGTACCCCAACAGGCCTGGCAGTGTGGAGAAAAAAGCAAATCCGGGCAATGGGGGTGGCACTCCTCACGACTGGAAAATTGAGGTGATCTTGTACGCACACTCAGGAGGGCTGATGGGTAGGCTGGGGTAATAAAAAATGCTGGATTCATGCTTACTTTTCTCTCTTCCCCCCCTCTCTGTGTGTTGCATGAGTGTCTCTGTGTGTGATTCAAACTGCCAGTATGTCTCTGTTCTATTTCTTGCTGGCCCTGCGTGAAAGCAGGAAGCCCTCACCTACTCATAAGGTGAGACGCTGGCTCATGAGGAATGAGCATAAGCTTCCGGCGCTATTGGCCCCTGTCATACGCTATGTGCTGCAGCCTTTGACGGGGGCTAATATTGACCTACGTGTGTTTGTTGTTTTCGGGTGCTCTTCAAACAACAAGGAAGGCAGCTGTTGGTCCCTCGGCTCGTGGGAAGGCAACAAAAATACCGCTTGTGCACTTATGCACATTAATAAGGTGTTGTCTTAAGGGAGGGGTGCAACATTAATAAAAGAAGGCCTTGCTAACAAGGGAGATGTGGATCAGCTCTTTCTGTAATCCCCCTGTCTAGTGGTGATGCTCGAAGATGATATTATAATAATAATACTTTCCAGGGCACGGGTGCCAACCTCTGAGGTAAGAGAGGTTAATAAAGGGAAATATTAGGGGAATGAAAAGAAGCGTCTTTTCCCTCCTAACATCATGAAACAGGGGAAGCTCGGGCAGGTTAGCCATACAGGGTTGCTACAATAAGGTGTCTTTCATACAGGTGTGTTGACGCCTGGGGCGGGCTTGGCCTGAGTCCATTCCTTTCACCCAGGCTGATTTGAACAATAACTATCGTATCTCTTAAAAGAGAAGGGAGGGTGAAGCGTCAAGAAGGAGATGCCTGAGAGCTGTGTTGGGGCCAAGAAAAACCCCCGCTGCTGTTGTCAGAGCTTGTTGATGTTGTGGGGAGGGGGGGGGAAGCTTCTTTTTTTTTTTAACACACCCTCCACCATAACCCCCACATTTTTTTTCCCTCCTTCTTCTTTCTCTCCCTTCACTTCTGTATGAGGTTCAGTGTTTTTGTGCCGTAGGACAGAGTGTGGTGAGGAGACAGAGGAACAAAGTGCTGTTGTGTGGAGCAGCAGCTGCTGCTTGCCGGATCAAAGGGGCAACAAGCGTGGTCTTCCTGGCCCAACGCTGCTCTGGAGGTGTTTGACGGACAGTCAGCAGCTGGGGCTGCACAGCCCGCCCTGTAGGGGTCAGGCTGCTGGACTGCCGGGCCCAGAGGTGACATGCCCTGACTGGACAGGGGGAAGAGGGGAGAAGGTGTTATAGGGGAGGGTAAATAGCAGGAGAGATGTCTATGTTTGTTTCTATTGTTGTTTGCATTGCTGCTGTAGTTTAGTAAGTTACCTCTGGGAATACTTACCCAGATTTTTTTGCTTTGTATTACCTCCTTTGTGACAATTGAGTGAGTTCCCATGTATTTATCCTTATCAAGTGTGAATTTAAGGCTAAACAATCCCTAGCCTACTATTACTTCCACACTGCAGTATTCCACCTCTTTGGAGCCAACAGAGAATCTGCGTAAAAAAAAAAAAAAAAACGAGAGACAGAGCGAGCATGCCGCAGTGCTATTGATTTATTTTAATTAGCTCCTCGTTAAATCTTGTCAGCTCACAACACAAATATATAATTCTTTGTCTGATTTTCCACTGGAGTCTTAATGACTCGTACTCCACGGGTTTCGGAGAGAAATGACTTCTGCAGCTAGACTGACAGAGCAATGCAAATGTTAGTCATATAGGGCTGAGGGGGGATGCCACAAATGGGCAATGAGTGCAGTAATAAAAAGGGAAAGAAAAACAGGTCAGTGAAAGTCCATGGAGGAGAGGTGAAACAGTCCCCCTTTCAGAGGCAGACAAAAGAGCATGTGTGGGGGGGCAGTGTATGGAGGCACTGTGGATGAGAGAAAGAGGGAGAGAGGGAGAGATAGACAGAGGTAAAACTATGTAAACACAGTGACTGCCCTAAACGTGGGCCCTCTCTGACGTTCCTAAAAAACGATCCTGTCTTGCTCCGCTTCACATCTGCACTAAATCAAACACGGGGGTGAGGTAATGCTCGCCCGGCGTATGTCTCTTGACTCCTGTTTTAAGTTAAAGAAAGGAAAGAAAAGGGAAAGCTCTCTCTGATAGGATGAGCTTGAGGAAGCTCGCTCATTTCTTGCCTATCTCTTTGTCGTTTATCTCCATCCTAGAGGACTGGAGCCTGTGTAAAGCTCCTTTGCGATAGTTTATGATAAATCCACAGATACTGTAAGTTCAGTCTGGTGGCAAACTGTGTATAAACTGTTACAGGGGGCCTGGATGGACCACGTGAGCTGATTAAATCATTGTTGTTGACACTACAGTAGATCAGTGTTGGAGGTTCAGTAGCCCCAGACTGCCCCACAGCCTGACCGGGCCATAATTAGTGTTTGCTTATACTAAACACACCCTCCTCATGGGGTTAATTTGCATGCACTTCCTGGTCAAAGACTACTGGGTGTTTTTACTCTTTTCGAGCTGTCTGTCTTTTTGGAGGGAGAGGATCAAACTAAACTCTTCCTCCTTTGATTCCAGTGAGATGTGACTCAATTGCTGGGGGTTTGGAATCTTTATTTCTGTCTGAAGCGGAAGTATGGAAGCAATGATCTTTAATAGGAACCAGAGGACAGCCGTGTTTGCAAGCAGTGATCGTGGATTGAGTTCAGCACGTTCTTGTTCAGATTGTGTTGCATCTAATCTCTCTACACAGACAGACAGGGGCCGGGTATTTTGACTGACAAACGGACACTTGCCCCTCGCTCCCATGCCTATGAGTCTTCAAAATGGGCACATGCAGGTCAGCCATGAAGGCAATAAACTGTCAACAATTCCTGCGTCACAATTTTCAAAGCCACCTCGTGCATTTGCATGCTCTACCAGGCTACGTTTGGAGTCGTCTGGTGCTCGGTTCTTGGAGGAGACATGTTTAGTGTTTCTCTGTTTCTCTCCCCTGGCTCGCTCCAGCTCTGGCTTGGTTTCTTTCTTTCATCGCAAACTCGTCAAACAAGTGACCCCACCCGTGATTGGCTGGGTTTCCTCCGAGCTCCACAGCAATTGGTCCAACCAAACAGTGAGGCTCTCTCTCTCTCTCTTTCTCTCTCTCTCTCTCTCGCTCACTTTTTCTCGCTCACTCTCTCTTGGCTGTGCTCCAGGGTAGGGTGGTTTGGCATGACAATTTCTCAGAGAAGGAATGCTGACAACAGGAGTGAGTTACCAGGTGTGGCTGCGAGTCAGTTAACCAGAAACTAGGTCTTTCTGACAGATTGAGATGCGGAAGTGAAAAAAAGGAAAAAAAGAAAAGATTAAACAGTGGAACTTAGTCTGACTGGTTTGTTGTGATTATGTCTTCAAACTTCCAGGAATCTTCAAGAGTATTTTCTCATCCTATTTAGCTCTTATATGCATAAAATTTAAGTCTCTTTCAGGTTAAGAATCTACTGCTATAGAAAAAAAAGCTCATGATACGTTTCAGCATTATGGAAATTCTCTTCTTCCTCTAAATCTTCATCTAATTCTTGCCTTCTATTTGAAACCACATTTTAACAGCAAGCGGGGCATGTGCGGCATTGTATGTTGGTCAGGGTATTTAACACCTGAAAGGGCACTCTCTGAAGCCCCCCCTGTGTGTGAAAGCAGATATTGGTGACCAAGGATGCTGTGTTGATCCTGCCTGGTGGAGACTGTGTCAAGTGGACTCCTGCTGCCCTGGCTCCGTCTTTCATATCTTCCTGCTATTTTCCTCTGCGACACTTGGAGCACCAGTAAACTTCATCAAAGGGCCGGGTTCTCAGTTCCAAACAGATACATATCATATCTGCAGGAACACATGTGTTTTGTACACACGAATCCCTCACACCATTTCAGGGCATGTCAGCGGGAAGTGCTACTGTGGGCCAGTTGGCAGTAGTGTGCGAAGAATGTGCTGACATGCACAATACACACATATTGACTGACACATGCGTACATATTCACATGCTCGCTCCAAAGCGTACTTAGCACTGCAAGTGTACTTTTTGATATGCGACTTGAAAATGTGTTTAAGGTTTATTGGCTGGACAAAAGCAGTCACTCACATTAAACAGCAGTGGGCCGCTGCCCCCAACAGCCTGTATTCTCCTGGGGTATTGTACACACTCTAAGCTGTGTCCCAATGAATGACCTCCACATGACCCCCTAACCTTGCCTTTAATTATTTGTTTGAAGACAGCATGGAGTTCCCATGCTGAGAGGTACTCTGTGTACCGAGTGTGCATGTGTGTGTTGGTGTTTCTGTGCTCTAACATTGAGCAGAGGCAGGCCATAATAAGCTAGACCACCAGATGTAGATAATAAAACATGGGCTTTGGGTTGGAGGTTTTTTTAGCTAGTGTCCCCTGTGAGCCCCCCTCCGTGTTCTGGTTAGCCTACGGACACACACTGGCAGCGGTTGTGGTCATGTCCGTGGTGTCGATGTGTAGATTTACAGCATGCACGTATGTTTTAGCAAGTGGTTTAGGAATTCTAAGTCCCTGTGGTCAACTTATGTGTCTCTCTTAGGGCTTTGGGTCCTCAGATCCATCCATCTGACCATCCATCCGAGTTGACTTGCCCTCATCCCTGGAGGATTCCTGGTTGTGTTGTTCTAAGCACACTCCATTAGCAGCTCACGGGTCGAGGGAAAACAGTGTTATCAGGCCTGGCTCTGATAATCTCAATTGGCTTTACTCAGACTGATAAAAGGTGCTCTAAGGCCACGACAGGGGCTTGTGGTCACCCCTCCCACTCCCTACAATGTACCTCACAGTGACTGTGGCAATTTGTCCAGCGTGCAAAAATGAAGTCTTTCTAACTATGTGATGCGATGCAGCAGCAGTAATCACTACAGAATGTTCATAGGGAGCAGATCTGTTGGGAACTTATTTAGATATCCATATATTTGTCTACACAGTGATGGGCTGTTATCCTACAGAAATGAGCATTTCAATAGGAGCAAATACTCTGGCAGTCACACCATTTCCCATCAAAATTCGGGAAAACACGAGGACACAGTTTTTGACTGATTATTAAAGGGAAAAAACAGTATTCCCACTGTAGTGAGTGAGGACCGTATGGTCAAGTTTAACACCTGGGAAGAACATTCCTAATATTATGTGTTTATGGTTATGACCCAGAATAGGTAAGAATGCACATGGTTGTGATTTTGAGTCCCTTTGTGCATGTAGACCGGAGGAGAGCAAGACATGTATTTTTGGCAGGACTTGCACAGCTTCAGGAGGGAGTGTGATACCAGGAATGGCTCACTGTTTACTTGCTCAGCTGGTTTTGATGCTTGAGCTGTCTCTCTGTCTTAAGCACTGCAGACGTTTTTGACAGCCTAGCTATTTAACAATGCTTTGTCCCCTTTGTTCTACCAGAAAATACTTTCACAGTTAATAAAACTTAATCCTCATTCCTCCGTTAAACCACAGATCGTGCATTTCAATCAAATAATTTGCAATCCAACTCTGATTCATGCACTGCACCTCCTTCCCTCTTCCTCCGTCTCTCTGTCTCTCATATAGACGTGTTTCATCTTTTTCTCTCAGGGGCCCGCAGCACCCCTGCGTACCTGCACTCTGGATGCCCCCTGGCAAATGAGCACCACGTCTCTCTTTTCCCAACCGTGCATTTTGTACGTTTAACCATGTCACTTTGAGCCAGGCAGATTACAGGCGTTTAAGTTCATTGGAGAAGGTAAGGGCAGGTATCAGGGCTTCATGGGGGATTAGGAGCCCAAATTGGTTCCAGCTCTCCCTTCCTTCTAATGACCAGTTCTTCAGCCGTATTGATGGTGCTGTTGCCCGTGTGTTAGGAGAGGGCGGTGAGGTCTCTTTTTTTTTTTTCTTCCTCCTCCTTTTTTTTTTTTTTTTGGAACCAGCAAAGGACTCCTTTCTGGACAGCCCCAACGTGATTTGAAACCCCTCTTTAATATCAACCACATGGTGGTACCCGTAGTGCTATGTCCACGCTGTGTTCTTCAAGTTTATGACAGTGAATGAGTGAAAGCCTGAATGTGAAAGGGGGGGCGGGGGATGAAGCCCTAGCTTGGCCCGAGTGGCCAGCTTGCGTTTGACACGGCCCAAGGCATCCCATTCGAAGTTAAAAAGGTTGCCCCTGGCTGGCAGTCACCTCCAGATGACCTCTGGCTCTACACTGGAAAAGCCACAGGAGCAAGGCTGGCTGGGGAGGCTTTGTGGAGCTGTACTTATTCGCTGCTGTGGTGGTGATAAAACTTCAGACAGCCTAATTGATGGGCTCACTGACATAACAATACCTTGTGAAAGCACGGAGTGGCCCAAGCCTGGTCCTCATTTCTAGACAGCTGGAAGGGGAGCAGAACCCCCTACAATGCAACCAGAGTGGGGGTCCCACAGAGGGGGAGGGTGGAGGTGGGAGGGCGGAGTAGTGGGGTGCAATGAAAAGAACCATTTGTATCGTTCATTCTACTAACCTGCGGCTTACTCTGATTTTTCTTCCCCCCCATTTTTGATAACTACAAATATAGTATTTTGGCCAATTCTGTCAAGAGGTTGTTGGTTATGTCTAAAGTTGTCATGGACCTGGCTCAAGGAGTCACAGAGAAAGAATAATAGAGCAAAGGAGAAAGAGATGTGCCATGTTGAGGGCTCTACTGTGCCCAAGTTGCACTTAATACTTGAGGAATGTCTCCCCGGTGCCCATAGCAACCAAACGTAATCAAAAGCTTTATTAAAAGAGGGGGGAATAGATCATAAGGAACATTAAAAGTATCCCTCACTGGGTTCCCAAGTCAGCACACAATTGCCCTTTTGTTTGTTGCTGTTTTGTTGTGT